>NC_060119.1:0-1200000 GCF_021461395.2 Schistocerca americana
GTCTAGATTTTGAATCCGACGCAAAAATGATTGTTAATTGTAACGTTCAGGTCCTCCTAATGACGATGGAACTCTCAAATTGCGTCGAGATTCAATACATCGGCCTCCAGCCGACTTGTCTCCAAGGGGATATCGCTGCCTGGGGCACCACATGGTCCGTCTCCGGTGAGTATAGATTTTCGAATCCGACGCAAAAATGATAGTTAATTGTAACGTTCAGGGCCTCCTAATGCCGATGGAACACTCAAATTGCGTCGAGATTCAATACATCGGCCTCCAGCCGGCTTGTCTCCAAGAAGATATCGCTGCCTCGGGCACCACATGGTCCGTCTCCGGTGAGTCTAGATTTTCTAATCCGACGCAAAAACGATAGTTAATTGTAACGTTCAGGGCCTCCTAATCCCGATGGAACACTCAAATTGCGTCGAGATTCAATACATCGGCCTCCAGCCGACTTGTCTCCAAGGGTCTATTGCTGCCTCGGGCACCTTATGGTCGTTCTCCTGTGAGTCTAGATTTTCGAATCCGACGGAAAAATGATAGTTAATTGTAACGTTCAGGGCCTTGTAGTGACGATGGAACACTCAAATTGCGTCGAGATTCAATACATCGGCCTGCAGCCGACTTGTCTCCAAGGGTCTATTGCTGCCTCGGGCACCACATGGTCCTTTTCCTGTGAGTCTAGATTTTCGAATCCGACGCAAAAATGATAGTTAATTGTAACGTTTAGGGCCGCCTAATGACGATGGAACACACAAATTGCGTCGAGATTCAATACATCGGCTTCCAGCCGACTTGTCTCCCAGGGTCTAATGCTGCCTCGGGCACCTTATGGTCGTTCTCTTGTAAGTCTAGATTTTCGAATCCGACGCAAAAATAATAGTTAATTGTAACGTTCAGGGCCTTGTAATGACGATGGAACACTCAAATTGCGTCGAGATTCAATACATCGCCCTGCAGCCGACTAGTCTCCAAGGGTCTATTGCTGCCTCGGGCACCACATGGTCCTTCTCCTGTGAGTCTATATTTTCGAACTCGACGCAAAAATGATAGTGAATTGTAACGTTTAGGGCCTCCTAATGACGATGGAACACTCAAATTGCGTCGAGATTCAATACATCGGCCTCCAGCCGACTTGCCTCCAAGGGTATATTGCTGCCTCAGGCACCTCATGGTCTTCCTCCTGTGAGTCTAAATTTTCGAATCCGACGCAAAATGATAGTTAATTGTAACGTTCAGGGCCTTGTAATGCCGATGGAACACTCAAATTGCGTCGAGTTTCAATACATCGGCCTGCAGCCGACTTGTCTCCAAGGGTCTATTGCTGCCTCGGGCACCTTATGGTCGTTCTCTTGTAAGTCTAGATTTTCGAATCCGACGCAAAAATGATAGTTAATTGTAACGTTCATGGCCTCCTAATGCCGATGGAACACTCAAATTGCGTCGAGATTCAATACATCGGCCTCCAGCCGACTTTTCTCCAAGGGTCTGTTGCTGCCTCTGGCACCTTCTGGTCGTTCTCTTGTAAGTCTAGATTATCGAATCCGACGCAAAAATGATAGTTAACTGTAACGTTTAGGGCCGCCTAATGACGATGGAAGACACAAATTGCGTCGAGAATCAATACATCGGCCTTCAGCCGACTTGTCTCCCAGGGTCTAATGCTGCCTCGGGCACCTTATGGTCGTTCTCTTTGTAAGTCTAGATTTTCGAATCCGATGCAAAAATGATAGTTAATTGAAACGTACAGGGCCTCCTAATGCCGATGGAACCCTCAAATTGCGTCGAGATTCAATACATCGTCCTCCAGCCGACTTGTCTCCAAGGGTCTATTGCTGCCTCGGGCGCCTTATGGTCATTCTCCTGTGAGTCTAGATTTTCGAATCCGACGCAAAAATGATTGTTAATTGTATCGTTCAGGGCCTCCTAATGACGATGGAACTCTCAAATTGCGTCGAGATTCAATACATCGGCCTCCAGCCGACTTGTCTCCAAGGGGATATCGCTGCCTCGGGCACCACATGGTCCGTCTCCGGTGAGTCCAGATTTTCGAATCCGACGCAAAAATGATAGTTAATTGTAACGTTCAGGGCCTCCTAATGCCGATGGAACACTCAAATTGCGTCGAGATTCAATACATCGGCCTCCAGCCGACTTGTCTCCAAGGGTCTATTGCTGCCTCGGGCACCTTATGGTCGTTCTCCTGTGAGTCTAGATTTTTCGAATCCGACGCAAAAATGATAGTTAATTGTAACGTTCAGGGCCTCCTAATGACGATGGAACACTCAAATTGCGTCGAGATTCAATACATCGTCCTCCAGCCGACTTGTCTCCAAGGGTCTATTGCTGCCTCGGGCACCTTATGGTCGTTCTCTTGTAAGTCTAGTTTTTCGAATCCGACGCAAAAATGATAGTTAATTGTAACGTTCATGGCCTCCTAATGCCGATGGAACACTCAATTGCGTCGAGATTCAATACATCGGCCTCCAGCCGACTTGTCTCCGAGGGGACATCGGTGCCTCGGGCACCACATGGTCCGTCTCCGGTGAGTCTAGATTTTCGAATCCGACGCAAAAATGATAGTTAATTGTAACGTTCAGGGCCTCCTAATGCCGATGGAACACTCAAATTGCGTCGAGATTCAATACATCGGCCTCCAGCCGACTTGTCTCCAAGGGGATATCGCTGCCTCGGGCACCACATGGTCCGTCTCCGGTGAGTCTAGATTTTCGAATCCGACGCAAAAACGATAGTTAATTGTAACGTTCAGGGCCTCCTAATGACGATGGAACACTCAAATTGCGTCGAGATTCAATACATCGGCCTCCAGCCGACTTGTCTCCAAGGGTCTATTGCTGCCTCGGGCACCTTATGGTCGTTCTCCTGTGAGTCTAGATTTTCGAATCCGACGGAAAAATGATAGTTAATTGTAACGTTCAGGGCCTTGTAGTGACGATGGAACACTCAAATTGCGTCGAGATTCAATACATCTGCCTGCAGCCGACTTGTCTCCAAGGGTCTATTGCTGCCTCGGGCACCACATGGTCCTTCTCCTGTGAGTCTAGATTTTCGAATCCGACGCAAAAATGATAGTTAATTGTAACGTTTAGGGCCGCCTAATGACGATGGAACACACAAATTGCGTCGAGATTCAATACATCGGCCTCCAGCCGACTTGTCTCCCAGGGTCTAATGCTGCCTCGGGCACCTTATGGTCGTTCTCTTGTAAGTCTAGATTTTCGAATCCGACGCAAAAATGATAGTTAATTGTAACGTTCAGGGCCTTGTAATGACGATGGAACACTCAAATTGCGTCGAGATTCAATACATCGGCCTGCAGCCGACTTGTCTCCAAGGGTCTATTGCTGCCTCGGGCACCACATGGTCCTTCTCCTGTGAGTCTATATTTTCGAACCCGACGCAAAAATGATAGTGAATTGTAACGTTTAGGGCCTCCTAATGACGATGGAACACTCAAATTGCGTCGAGTTTCAATACATCGGCCTGCAGCCGACTTGTCTCCAAGGGTCTATTGCTGCCTCGGGCACCTTATGGTCGTTCTCTTGTAAGTCTAGATTTTCGAATCCGACGCAAAAATGATAGTTAATTGTAACGTTCATGGCCTCCTAATGCCGATGAAACACTCAAATTGCGTCGAGATTCAATACATCGGCCTCCAGCCGACTTGTCTCCAAGGGTCTGTTGCTGCCTCTGGCACCTTCTGGTCGTTCTCTTGTAAGTCTAGATTATCGAATCCGACGCAAAAATGATAGTTAATTGTAACGTTTAGGGCTGCCTAATGACGATGGAACACACAAATTGCGTCGAGATTCAATACATCGGCCTCCAGCCGACTTGTCTCCCAGGGTCTAATGCTGCCTCGGGCACCTTATGGTCGTTCTCTTGTAAGTCTAGATTTTCGAATCCGACGCAAAAATGATAGTTAATTGTAACGTTCAGGGCCTCCTAATGCCGATGGAACACTCAAATTGCGTCGAGATTCAATACATCGGCCTCCAGCCGACTTGTCTCCAAGGGGATATCGCTGCCTCGGGCACCACATGGTCCGTCTCCGGTGAGTCTAGATTTTCGAATCCGACGCAAAAACGATAGTGAATTGTAACGTTCAGGGCCTCCTAATGCCGATGGAACACTCTAATTGCGTCGAGATTCAATACATCGGCCTCCAGCCGACTTGTCTCCAAGGGTCTATTGCTGCCTCGGGCACCTTATGGTCGTTCTCCTGTGAGTCTAGATTTTCGAATCCGACGGAAAAATGATAGTTAATTGTAACGTTCAGGGCCTTGTAGTGACGATGGAACACTCAAATTGCGTCGAGATTCAATACATCGGCCTGCAGCCGACTTGTCTCCAAGGGTCTATTGCTGCCTCGGGCACCACATGGTCCTTCTCCTGTGAGTCTAGATTTTCGAATCCGACGCAAAAATGATAGTTAATTGTAACGTTTAGGGCCGCCTAATGACGATGGAACACACAAATTGCGTCGAGATTCAATACATCGGCTTCCAGCCGACTTGTCTCCCAGGGTCTAATGCTGCCTCGGGCACCTTATGGTCGTTCTCTTGTAAGTCTAGATTTTCGAATCCGACGCAAAAATAATAGTTAATTGTAACGTTCAGGGCCTTGTAATGACGATGGAACACTCAAATTGCGTCGAGATTCAATACATCGCCCTGCAGCCGACTAGTCTCCAAGGGTCTATTGCTGCCTCGGGTCCTTCTCCTGTGAGTCTATATTTTCGAACTCGACGCAAAAATGATAGTGAATTGTAACGTTTAGGGCCTCCTAATGACGATGGAACACTCAAATTGCGTCGAGATTCAATACATCGGCCTCCAGCCGACTTTTCTCCAAGGGTCTGTTGCTGCCTCTGGCACCTTCTGGTCGTTCTCTTGTAAGTCTAGATTATCGAATCCGACGCAAAAATGATAGTTAACTGTAACGTTTAGGGCCGCCTAATGACGATGGAAGACACAAATTGCGTCGAGATTCAATACATCGGCCTTCAGCCGACTTGTCTCCCAGGGTCTAATGCTGCCTCGGGCACCTTATGGTCGTTCTCTTGTAAGTCTAGATTTTCGAATCCGATGCAAAAATGATAGTTAATTGAAACGTACAGGGCCTCCTAATGCCGATGGAACCCTCAAATTGCGTCGAGATTCAATACATCGTCCTCCAGCCGACTTGTCTCCAAGGGTCTATTGCTGCCTCGGGCGCCTTATGGTCATTCTCCTGTGAGTCTAGATTTTCGAATCCGACGCAAAAATGATTGTTAATTGTATCGTTCAGGGCCTCCTAATGACGATGGAACTCTCAAATTGCGTCGAGATTCAATACATCGGCCTCCAGCCGACTTGTCTCCAAGGGGATATCGCTGCCTCGGGCACCACATGGTCCGTCTCCGGTGAGTCCAGATTTTCGAATCCGACGCAAAAATGATAGTTAATTGTAACGTTCAGGGCCTCCTAATGCCGATGGAACACTCAAATTGCGTCGAGATTCAATACATCGGCCTCCAGCCGACTTGTCTCCAAGGGTCTATTGCTGCCTCGGGCACCTTATGGTCGTTCTCCTGTGAGTCTAGATTTTTCGAATCCGACGCAAAAATGATAGTTAATTGTAACGTTCAGGGCCTCCTAATGACGATGGAACACTCAAATTGCGTCGAGATTCAATACATCGTCCTCCAGCCGACTTGTCTCCAAGGGTCTATTGCTGCCTCGGGCACCTTATGGTCGTTCTCTTGTAAGTCTAGTTTTTCGAATCCGACGCAAAAATGATAGTTAATTGTAACGTTCATGGCCTCCTAATGCCGATGGAACACTCAAATTGCGTCGAGATTCAATACATCGGCCTCCAGCCGACTTGTCTCCGAGGGGACATCGGTGCCTCGGGCACCACATGGTCCGTCTCCGGTGAGTCTAGATTTTCGAATCCGACGCAAAAATGATAGTTAATTGTAACGTTCAGGGCCTCCTAATGCCGATGGAACACTCAAATTGCGTCGAGATTCAATACATCGGCCTCCAGCCGACTTGTCTCCAAGGGGATATCGCTGCCTCGGGCACCACATGGTCCGTCTCCGGTGAGTCTAGATTTTCGAATCCGACGCAAAAACGATAGTTAATTGTAACGTTCAGGGCCTCCTAATGCCGATGGAACACTCAAATTGCGTCGAGATTCAATACATCGGCCTCCAGCCGACTTGTCTCCAAGGGTCTATTGCTGCCTCGGGCACCTTATGGTCGTTCTCCTGTGAGTCTAGATTTTCGAATCCGACGGAAAAATGATAGTTAATTGTAACGTTCAGGGCCTTGTAGTGACGATGGAACACTCAAATTGCGTCGAGATTCAATACATCGGCCTGCAGCCGACTTGTCTCCAAGGGTCTATTGCTGCCTCGGGCACCACATGGTCCTTCTCCTGTGAGTCTAGATTTTCGAATCCGACGCAAAAATGATAGTTAATTGTAACGTTTAGGGCCGCCTAATGACGATGGAACACACAAATTGCGTCGAGATTCAATACATCGGCCTCCAGCCGACTTGTCTCCCAGGGTCTAATGCTGCCTCGGGCACCTTATGGTCGTTCTCTTGTAAGTCTAGATTTTCGAATCCGACGCAAAAATGATAGTTAATTGTAACGTTCAGGGCCTTGTAATGACGATGGAACACTCAAATTGCGTCGAGATTCAATACATCGGCCTGCAGCCGACTTGTCTCCAAGGGTCTATTGCTGCCTCGGGCACCACATGGTCCTTCTCCTGTGAGTCTATATTTTCGAACCCGACGCAAAAATGATAGTGAATTGTAACGTTTAGGGCCTCCTAATGACGATGGAACACTCAAATTGCGTCGAGTTTCAATACATCGGCCTGCAGCCGACTTGTCTCCAAGGGTCTATTGCTGCCTCGGGCACCTTATGGTCGTTCTCTTGTAAGTCTAGATTTTCGAATCCGACGCAAAAATGATAGTTAATTGTAACGTTCATGGCCTCCTAATGCCGATGGAACACTCAAATTGCGTCGAGATTCAATACATCGGCCTCCAGCCGACTTGTCTCCAAGGGTCTGTTGCTGCCTCTGGCACCTTCTGGTCGTTCTCTTGTAAGTCTAGATTATCGAATCCGACGCAAAAATGATAGTTAATTGTAACGTTTAGGGCTGCCTAATGACGATGGAACACACAAATTGCGTCGAGATTCAATACATCGGCCTCCAGCCGACTTGTCTCCCAGGGTCTAATGCTGCCTCGGGCACCTTATGGTCGTTCTCTTGTAAGTCTAGATTTTCGAATCCGACGCAAAAATGATAGTTAATTGTAACGTTCAGGGCCTCCTAATGCCGATGGAACACTCAAATTGCGTCGAGATTCAATACATCGGCCTCCAGCCGACTTGTCTCCAAGGGGATATCGCTGCCTCGGGCACCACATGGTCCGTCTCCGGTGAGTCTAGATTTTCGAATCCGACGCAAAAACGATAGTGAATTGTAACGTTCAGGGCCTCCTAATGCCGATGGAACACTCTAATTGCGTCGAGATTCAATACATCGGCCTCCAGCCGACTTGTCTCCAAGGGTCTATTGCTGCCTCGGGCACCTTATGGTCGTTCTCCTGTGAGTCTAGATTTTCGAATCCGACGGAAAAATGATAGTTAATTGTAACGTTCAGGGCCTTGTAGTGACGATGGAACACTCAAATTGCGTCGAGATTCAATACATCGGCCTGCAGCCGACTTGTCTCCAAGGGTCTATTGCTGCCTCGGGCACCACATGGTCCTTCTCCTGTGAGTCTAGATTTTCGAATCCGACGCAAAAATGATAGTGAATTGTAACGTTTAGGGCCTCCTAATGACGATGGAACACTCAAATTGCATCGAGATTCAATACATCGGCCTCCAGCCGACTTGTCTCGAAGGGTCTGTTGCAGCCTCGGGCACCTTATGGCCGTTTTCCTGTGAGTCTAGATATTCGTATCCGACACAAAAATGATAATTAATTGTAACGTTCAGGGCCTCCTAATGCCGATGGAACACTCAAATTGCGTCGAGATCCAATACATCGGCCTCCAGCCGACTTGTCTCCAAGGGTCTGTTGCTGCCTCGGGCACCTTATGGGCGTTCTCTTGTAAGTCTAGATTTTCGAATCCGACGCAAAAATGATAGTTAATTGTAACGTTTAGGGCCGCCTAATGACGATGGAACACACAAATTGCGTCGAGATTCAATACATCGGCCTCCAGCCGACTTGTCTCCCAGGGTCTAATGCTGCCTCGGGCACCTTATGGTCGTTCTCTTGTAAGTCTAGATTTTCGAATCCGACGCAAAAATGATAGTTAATTGAAACGTTCGGGGCCTCCTAATGCCGATGGAACTCTCAAATTGCGTCGAGATTCAATACATCGTCCTCCAGCCGACTTGTCTCCAAGGGTCTATTGCTGCCTCGGGCACCTTATGGTCATTCTCCTGTGAGTCTAGATTTTTGAATCCGACGCAAAAATGATTGTTAATTGTAACGTTCAGGTCCTCCTAATGACGATGGAACTCTCAAATTGCGTCGAGATTCAATACATCGGCCTCCAGCCGACTTGTCTCCAAGGGGATATCGCTGCCTGGGGCACCACATGGTCCGTCTCCGGTGAGTATAGATTTTCGAATCCGACGCAAAAATGATAGTTAATTGTAACGTTCAGGGCCTCCTAATGCCGATGGAACACTCAAATTGCGTCGAGATTCAATACATCGGCCTCCAGCCGGCTTGTCTCCTAGAAGATATCGCTGCCTCGGGCACCACATGGTCCGTCTCCAGTGAGTCTAGATTTTCGAATCCGACGGAAAAATGATAGTTAATTGTAACGTTCAGGGCCTTGTAGTGACGATGGAACACTCAAATTGCGTCGAGATTCAATACATCGGCCTGCAGCCGACTTGTCTCCAAGGATCTATTGCTGCCTCGGGCACCACATGGTCCTTCTCCTGTGAGTCTAGATTTTCGAATCCGACGCAAAAATGATAGTTAATTGTAACGTTTAGGGCCGCCTAATGACGATGGAACACACAAATTGCGTCGAGATTCAATACATCGGCCTCCAGCCGACTTGTCTCCCAGGGTCTAATGCTGCCTCGGGCACCTTATGGTCGTTCTCTTGTAAGTCTAGATTTTCGAATCCGACGCAAAAATGATAGTTAATTGTAACGTTCAGGGCCTTGTAATGACGATGGAACACTCAAATTGCGTCGAGATTCAATACATCGCCCTGCAGCCGACTTGTCTCCAAGGGTCTATTGCTGCCTCGGGCACCACATGGTCCTTCTCCTGTGAGTCTATATTTTCGAACTCGACGCAAAAATGATAGTGAATTGTAACGTTTAGGGCCTCCTAATGACGATGGAACACTCAAATTGCGTCGAGATTCAATACATCGGCCTCCAGCCGACTTGCCTCCAAGGGTATATTGCTGCCTCAGGCACCTCATGGTCTTCCTCCTGTGAGTCTAAATTTTCGAATCCGACGCAAAATGATAGTTAATTGTAACGTTCAGGGCCTTGTAATGCCGATGGAACACTCAAATTGCGTCGAGTTTCAATACATCGGCCTGCAGCCGACTTGTCTCCAAGGGTCTATTGCTGCCTCGGGCACCTTATGGTCGTTCTCTTGTAAGTCTAGATTTTCGAATCCGACGCAAAAATGATAGTTAATTGTAACGTTCATGGCCTCCTAATGCCGATGGAACACTCAAATTGCGTCGAGATTCAATACATCGGCCTCCAGCCGACTTGTCTCCAATGGTCTGTTGCTGCCTCTGGCACCTTCTGGTCGTTCTCTTGTAAGTCCAGATTATCGAATCCGACGCAAAAATGATAGTTAACTGTAACGTTTAGGGCCGCCTAATGACGATGGAAGACACAAATTGCGTCGAGATTCAATACATCGGCCTTCAGCCGACTTGTCTCCCAGGGTCTAATGCTGCCTCGGGCACCTTATGGTCGTTCTCTTGTAAGTCTAGATTTTCGAATCCGATGCAAAAATGATAGTTAATTGAAACGTACAGGGCCTCCTAATGCCGATGGAACCCTCAAATTGCGTCGAGATTCAATACATCGTCCTCCAGCCGACTTGTCTCCAAGGGTCTATTGCTGCCTCGGGCACCTTATGGTCGTTCTCCTGTGAGTCTAGATTTTTCGAATCCGACGCAAAAATGATAGTTAATTGTAACGTTCAGGGCCTCCTAATGACGATGGAACACTCAAATTGCGTCGAGATTCAATACATCGTCCTCCAGCCGACTTGTCTCCAAGGGTCTATTGCTGCCTCGGGCACCTTATGGTCGTTCTCTTGTAAGTCTAGTTTTTCGAATCCGACGCAAAAATGATAGTTAATTGTAACGTTCATGGCCTCCTAATGCCGATGGAACACTCAAATTGCGTCGAGATTCAATACATCGGCCTCCAGCCGACTTGTCTCCGAGGGGACATCGCTGCCTCGGGCACCACATGGTCCGTCTCCGGTGAGTCTAGATTTTCGAATCCGACGCAAAAATGATAGTTAATTGTAACGTTCAGGGCCTCCTAATGCCGATGGAACACTCAAATTGCGTCGAGATTCAATACATCGGCCTCCAGCCGTCTTGTCTCCAAGTGGATATCGCTGCCTCGGGCACCACATGGTCCGTCTCCGGTGAGTCTAGATTTTCGAATCCGACGCAAAAACGATAGTTAATTGTAACGTTCAGGGCCTCCTAATGCCGATGGAACACTCAAATTGCGTCGAGATTCAATACATCGGCCTCCAGCCGACTTGTCTCCAAGGGTCTATTGCTGCCTCGGGCACCTTATGGTCGTTCTCCTGTGAGTCTAGATTTTCGAATCCGACGGAAAAATGATAGTTAATTGTAACGTTCAGGGCCTTGTAATGACGATGGAACACTCAAATTGCGTCGAGATTCAATACATCGGCCTGCAGCCGACTTGTCTCCAAGGGTCTATTGCTGCCTCGAGCACCACATGGTCCTTCTCCTGTGAGTCTAAATTTTCGAATCCGACGCAAAATGATAGTTAATTGTAACGTTCAGGGCCTTGTAATGCCGATGGAACACTCAAATTGCGTCGAGATTCAATACATCGGCCTCCAGCCGACTTGTCTCCAAGGGTCTGTTGCTGCCTCTGGCACCTTCTGGTCGTTCTCTTGTAAGTCTAGATTATCGAATCCGACGCAAAAATGATAGTTAATTGTAACGTTTAGGGCTGCCTAATGACGATGAAACACACAAATTGCGTCGAGATTCAATACATCGGCCTCCAGCCGACTTGTCTCCCAGGGTCTAATGCTGCCTCGGGCACCTTATGGTCGTTCTCTTGTAAGTCTAGATTTTCGAATCCGACGCAAAAATGATAGTTAATTGTAACGTTCAGGGCCTCCTAATGCCGATGGAACACTCAAATTGCGTCGAGATTCAATACATCGGCCCCAGCCGACTTGTCTCCAAGGGGATATCGCTGCCTCGGGCACCACATGGTCCGTCTCCGGTGAGTCTAGATTTTCGAATCCGTCGCAAAAACGATAGTGAATTGTAACGTTCAGGGCCTCCTAATGCCGATGGAACACTCTAATTGCGTCGAGATTCAATACATCGGCCTCCAGCCGACTTGTCTCCAAGGGTCTATTGCTGCCTCGGGCACCTTATGGTCGTTCTCCTGTGAGTCTAGATTTTCGAATCCGACGGAAAAATGATAGTTAATTGTAACGTTCAGGGCCTTGTAGTGACGATGGAACACTCAAATTGCGTCGAGATTCAATACATCGGCCAGCAGCCGACTTGTCTCCAAGGGTCTATTGCTGCCTCGGGCACCACATGGTCCTTCTCCTGTGAGTCTAGATTTTCGAATCCGACGCAAAAATGATAGTGAATTGTAACGTTTAGGGCCTCCTAATGACGATGGAACACTCAAATTGCGTCGAGATTCAATACATCGGCCTCCAGCCGACTTGTCTCCAAGGGTCTGTTGCAGCCTCGGGCACCTTATGGTCGTTTTCCTGTGAGTCTAGATATTCGTATCCGACACAAAAATGATAATTAATTGTAACGTTCAGGGCCTCCTAATGCCGATGGAACACTCAAGTTGCGTCGAGATCCAATACATCGGCCTCCAGCCGACTTGTCTCGAAGGGTCTGTTGCTGCCTCGGGCACCTTATGGTCATTCTCTTGTATGTCTAGATTATCGAATCGGACGCAAAAATGATAGTTAATTGTAACGTTTAGGGCCTCCTAATGACGATGGAACTCTCAGATTACGTCGAGATTCAATCCATCGGCCTCCATCCGACTTGTCTCCAAGGGTCTATTGTTGCCTCGGGCACCTTATGGGCGTTCTCTTGTAAGTCTAGATTTTCGAATCCGACGCAAAAATGATTGTTAATTGTAACGTTCAGGGCCTCCTAATGACGATGGAACTCTCAAATTGCGTCGAGATTCAATACATCGTACTCCAGCCTACTTGTCTCCAAGGGTCTATTGCTGCCTCGGGCACCTTATGGTCGTTCTCTTGTAAGTCTATTTTTTCGAATCCGACGCAAAAATGATTGTTAATTGTAACGTTCATGTCCTCCTAATGCCGATGGAACACTCCAATTGCGTCGAGATTCAATACATCGGCCTCCAGCCGACTTGTCTCCAAGGGTCTGTTGCTGCCTCTGGCACCTTATGGTCGTTCTCTTGTAAGTCTAGATTATCGAATCCGACGCAAAAATGATAGTTAATTGTAACGTTTAGGGCCGCCTAATGACGATGGAACACACAAATTGCGTCGAGATTCAATACATCAGCCTCCAGCCGACTTGTCTCCCAGGGTCTAATGCTGCCTCGGGCACCTTATGGTCGTTCTCTTGTAAGTCTAGATTTTCGAATCCGACGCAAAAATGATAGTTAATTGAAACGTTCAGGGCCTCCTAATGCCGATGGATCTCTCAAATTGCGTCGAGATTCAATACATCGTCCTCCAGCCGACTTGTCTCCAAGGGTCTATTGCTGCCTCGGGCACCTTATGGTCATTCTCCTGTGAGTCTGGATTTTCGAATCCGACGCAAAAATGATTGTTAATTGTAACGTTCAGGGCCTCCTAACGACGATGGAACACTCAAATTGCGTCGTGATTCAATACATCGGCCTCCAGCCGACTTGTCTCCAAGGGTCTATTGCTGCCTCGGGCACCTTATGGTCGTTCTCCTGTGAGTCTAGATTTTCGAATCCGACGCAAAAATGATAGTTAATTGTAACGTTCAGGGCCTTGTAATGACGATGGAACACTCAAATTGCGTCGAGATTCAATACATCGGCCTCCAGCCGACTTGTCTCCAAGGGTCTATTGCTGCCTCGGGCACCTTATGGTCGTTCTCCTGTGAGTCTAGATTTTCGAATCCGACGCAAAAATGATAGTTAATTGTAACGTTCAGGCCCTTGTAATGACGATGGAACACTCAAATTGCGTCGAGATTCAATACATCGGCCTGCAGCCGACTTGTCTCCAAGGGTCTATTGCTGCCTCGGGCACCACATGGTCCTTCTCCTGTGAGTCTATATTTTCGAACCCGACCCAAAAATGATAGTGAATTGTAACGTTTAGGGCCTCCTAATGACGATGGAACACTCAAATTGCGTCGAGATTCAATACATCGGCCTCCAGCTGACTTGTCTCCAAGGGTCTGTTGCTGCCTCTGGCACCTTATGGTCGTTCTCTTGTAAGTCTAGATTATCGAATCCGACGCAAAAATGATAGTTAATTGTAACGTTTAGGGCCGCCTAATGACGATGGAACACACAAATTGCGTCGAGATTCAATACATCGTCCTCCAGCCGACTTGTCTCCAAGGGTCTATTGCTGCCTCGGGCACCTTATGGTCGTTCTCTTGTATGTCTAGTTTTTCGAATCCGACGCAAAAATGATAGTTAATTGTAACGTTCATGGCCTCCTAATGCCGATGGAACACTCAAATTGCGTCGAGATTCAATACATCGGCCTCCAGCCGACTTGTCTCCAAGGGTCTAATGCTGCCTCGGGCACCTTATGGTCGTTCTCTTGTAAGTCTAGATTTTCGAATCCGACGAAAAAATGATAGTTAATTGAAACGTTCAGGGCCTTCTAATGCCGATGGAACTCTCAAATTGCGTCGAGATTCAATACATCGTCCTCCAGCCGACTTGTCTCCTAGGGGATATCGCTGCCTCGGGCACCAAATGATCCGTCTCCGGTGAGTCTAGATTTTCGAATCCGACGCAAAAATGATAGTTAATTGTAACGTTCAGGGCCTCCTAATGCCGATGGAACACTCAAATTGCGTCGAGATTCAATACATCGGCCTCCAGCCGACTTGTCTCCAAGGGGATATCGCTGCCTCGGGCACCACATGGTCCGTCTCCGGTGAGTCTAGATTTTCGAATCCGACGCAAAAACGATAGTTAATTGTAACGTTCAGGGCCTCCTAATGCCGATGGAACACTCAAATTGCGTCGAGATTCAATACATCGGCCTCCAGCCGACTTGTCTCCTAGGGTCTATTGCTGCTTCGGGCACCTTATGGTCGTTCTCCTGTGAGTCTAGATTTTCGAATCCGACGGAAAAATGATAGTTAATTGTATCGTTCAGGGCCTTGTAGTGACGATGGAACACTCAAATTGCGTCGAGATTCAATACATCGGCCTGCAGCCGACTTGTCTCCAAGGGTCTATTGCTGCCTCGGGCACCACATGGTCCTTCTCCTGTTAGTCCAGATTTTCGAATCCGACGCAAAAATGATAGTGAATTGTAACGTTTAGGGCCTCCTAATGACGATGGAACACTCAAATTGCGTCGAGATTCAATACATCGGCCTCCAGCCGACTTGTCTCCAAGGGTCTGTTGCAGCCTCGGGCACCTTATGGTCGTTTTCCTGTGAGTCTAGATAATCGAATCCGACACAAAAATGATAGTTAATTGTAACGTTCAGGGCCTCCTAATGCCGATGGAACACTCAAATTGCGTCGAGATCCAATACATCGGCCTCCGGCCGACTTGTCTCCAAGGGTCTGTTGCTGCCTCGGGCACCTTATGGTCATTCTCTTGTATGTCTAGATTATCGAATCCGACGCAAAAATGATAGTTAATTGTAACGTTTAGGGCCTCCTAATGACAATGGAACTCTCAGATTACGTCGAGATTCAATCCATCGGCCTCCAGCCGACTTGTCTCCAAGGGTCTATTGCTGCATCGGGCACCTTATGGGCGTTCTCTTGTGAGTCTAGATTTTGGAATCCGACGCAAAAATGATTGTTAATTGTAACGTTCAATGCCTCCTAATGACGATGGATCTCTCAAATTGCGTCGAGATTCAATACATCGTCCTCCAGCCGACTTGTCTCCAAGGGACTATTGCTGCCTCGGGCACCTTATGGTCATTCTCCTGTGAGTCTAGATTTTCGAATCCGACGCAAAAATGATTGTTAATTGTAACGTTCAGGGCCTCCTAATGACGATGGAACACTCAAATTGCGTCGTGATTCAATACATCGGCCTCCAGCCGACTTGTCTCCAAGGGTCTATTGCTGCCTCGGGCACCTTATGGTCGTTCTCCTGTGAGTCTAGATTTTCGAATCCGACGCAAAAATGATAGTTAATTGTAACGTTCAGGGCCTTGTAATGACGATGGAACACTCAAATTGCGTCGAGATTCAATACATCGGCCTCCAGCCGACTTGTCTCCAAGGGTCTATTGCTGCCTCGGGCACCTTATGGTCGTTCTCCTGTGAGTCTAGATTTTCGAATCCGACGCAAAAATGGTAGTTAATTGTAACGTTCAGGGCCTTGTAATGACGATGGAACACTCAAATTGCGTCGAGATTCAATACATCGGCCTGCAGCCGACTTGTCTCCAAGGGTCTATTGCTTTCTCGGGCACCACATGGTCCTTCTCCTGTGAGTCTATATTTTCGAACCCGACGATAAAATGATAGTGAATTGTAACGTTTAGGGCCTCCTAATGACGATGGAACACTCAAATTGCGTCGAGATTCAATACATCGGCCTCCAGCCGACTTGTCTCCAAGGATCTGTTGCTGCCTCTGGTACCTTATGGTCGTTCTCTTGTAACTCTAGATTATCGAATCCGACGCAAAAATGATAGTTAATTGTAACGTTTAGGTCCGCCTAATGACGATGGAACACACAAATTGCGTCGAGATTCAATACATCGGCCTCCAGCCGACTTGTCTTCCGGGGTCTAATGCTGCCTCGGGCACCTTATGGTCGTTCTCTTGTAAGTCTAGATTATCGAATCCGACGCAAAAATGATAGTTAATTGAAACGTTCAGGGCCTCCTAATGCCGATGGAACTCTCAAATTGCGTCGAGATTCAATACATCGTCCTCCAGCCGACTTGTCTCCAAGGGTCTATTGCTGCCTCGGGCACCTTATGGTCATTCTCCTGTGAGTCTAGATTTTCGAATCCGACGCAAAAATGATTGTTAATTGTAACGTTCAGGGCCTCCTAATGACGATGGAACTCTCAAATTGCGTCGAGATTCAATACATCGGCCTCCAGCCGACTTACCTCCAAGGGGATATCGCTGCCTCGGGCACCACATGGTCCGTCTCCGGTGAGTCTACATTTTCGAATCCGACGCAAAAATGATAGTTAATTGTAACGTTCAGGGCCTCCTAATGCCGATGGAACACTCAAATTGCGTCGAGATTCAATACATCGGCCTCCAGCCGACTTGTCTCCAAGGGTCTATTGCTGCCTCGGGCACCTTATGGTCGTTCTCCTGTGGGTCTAGATTTTTCGAATCCGACGCAAAAATGATAGTTAATTGTAACGTTCAGGGCCTCCTAATGACGATGGAACACTAAAATTGCGTCGAGATTCAATACATCGTCCTCCAGCCGACTTGTCACCAAGTGTCTATTGCTGCCTCGGGCACCTTATGGTCGTTCTCCTGTGAGTCTAGATTTTCGAATCCGACGCAAAAATGATAGTTAATTGTAACGTTCAGGGCCTTGTAATGACGATGGAACACTCAAATTGCGTCGAGATTCAATACATCGGCCTGCAGCCGACTTGTCTCCAAGGGTCTATTGCTTTCTCGGGCACCACATGGTCCTTCTCCTGTGAGTCTATATTTTCGAACCCGACGCCAAAATGATAGTGAATTGTAACGTTTAGGGCCTCCTAATGACGATGGAACACTCAAATTGCGTCGAGATTCAATTCATCGGCCTCCAGCCGACTTGTCTCCAAGGATCTGTTGCTGCCTCTGGTACCTTATGGTCGTTCTCTTGTAACTCTAGATTATCGAATCCGACGCAAAAATGATAGTTAATTGTAACGTTTAGGTCCGCCTAATGACGATGGAACTCACAAATTGCGTCGAGATTCAATACATCGGCCTCCAGCCGACTTGTCTTCCGGGGTCTAATGCTGCCTCGGGCACCTTATGGTCGTTCTCTTGTAAGTCTAGATTATCGAATCCGACGCAAAAATGATAGTTAATTGAAACGTTCAGGGCCTCCTAATGCCGATGGAACTCTCAAATTGCGTCGAGATTCAATACATCGTCCTCCAGCCGACTTGTCTCCAAGGGTCTATTGCTGCCTCGGGCACCTTATGGTCGTTCTCCTGTGGGTCTAGATTTTTCGAATCCGACGCAAAAATGATAGTTAATTGTAACGTTCAGGGCCTCCTAATGCCGATGGAACTCTCAAATTGCGTCGAGATTCAATACATCGTCCTCCAGCCGACTTGTCTCCTAGGGTCTATTGCTGCTTCGGGCACCTTATGGTCGTTCTCCTGTGAGTCTAGATTTTCGAATCCGACGGAAAAATGATAGTTAATTGTATCGTTCAGGGCCTTGTAGTGACGATGGAACACTCAAATTGCGTCGAGATTCAATACATCGGCCTGCAGCCGACTTGTCTCCAAGGGTCTATTGCTGCCTCGGGCACCACATGGTCCTTCTCCTGTTAGTCCAGATTTTCGAATCCGACGCAAAAATGATAGTGAATTGTAACGTTTAGGGCCTCCTAATGACGATGGAACACTCAAATTGCGTCGAGATTCAATACATCGGCCTCCAGCCGACTTGTCTCCAAGGGTCTGTTGCAGCCTCGGGCACCTTATGGTCGTTTTCCTGTGAGTCTAGATAATCGAATCCGACACAAAAATGATAGTTAATTGTAACGTTCAGGGCCTCCTAATGCCGATGGAACACTCAAATTGCGTCGAGATCCAATACATCGGCCTCCGGCCGACTTGTCTCCAAGGGTCTGTTGCTGCCTCGGGCACCTTATGGTCATTCTCTTGTATGTCTAGATTATCGAATCCGACGCAAAAATGATAGTTAATTGTAACGTTTAGGGCCTCCTAATGACAATGGAACTCTCAGATTACGTCGAGATTCAATCCATCGGCCTCCAGCCGACTTGTCTCCAAGGGTCTATTGCTGCATCGGGCACCTTATGGGCGTTCTCTTGTGAGTCTAGATTTTGGAATCCGACGCAAAAATGATTGTTAATTGTAACGTTCAATGCCTCCTAATGACGATGGATCTCTCAAATTGCGTCGAGATTCAATACATCGTCCTCCAGCCGACTTGTCTCCAAGGGACTATTGCTGCCTCGGGCACCTTATGGTCATTCTCCTGTGAGTCTAGATTTTCGAATCCGACGCAAAAATGATTGTTAATTGTAACGTTCAGGGCCTCCTAATGACGATGGAACACTCAAATTGCGTCGTGATTCAATACATCGGCCTCCAGCCGACTTGTCTCCAAGGGTCTATTGCTGCCTCGGGCACCTTATGGTCGTTCTCCTGTGAGTCTAGATTTTCGAATCCGACGCAAAAATGATAGTTAATTGTAACGTTCAGGGCCTTGTAATGACGATGGAACACTCAAATTGCGTCGAGATTCAATACATCGGCCTCCAGCCGACTTGTCTCCAAGGGTCTATTGCTGCCTCGGGCACCTTATGGTCGTTCTCCTGTGAGTCTAGATTTTCGAATCCGACGCAAAAATGGTAGTTAATTGTAACGTTCAGGGCCTTGTAATGACGATGGAACACTCAAATTGCGTCGAGATTCAATACATCGGCCTGCAGCCGACTTGTCTCCAAGGGTCTATTGCTTTCTCGGGCACCACATGGTCCTTCTCCTGTGAGTCTATATTTTCGAACCCGACGATAAAATGATAGTGAATTGTAACGTTTAGGGCCTCCTAATGACGATGGAACACTCAAATTGCGTCGAGATTCAATACATCGGCCTCCAGCCGACTTGTCTCCAAGGATCTGTTGCTGCCTCTGGTACCTTATGGTCGTTCTCTTGTAACTCTAGATTATCGAATCCGACGCAAAAATGATAGTTAATTGTAACGTTTAGGTCCGCCTAATGACGATGGAACACACAAATTGCGTCGAGATTCAATACATCGGCCTCCAGCCGACTTGTCTTCCGGGGTCTAATGCTGCCTCGGGCACCTTATGGTCGTTCTCTTGTAAGTCTAGATTATCGAATCCGACGCAAAAATGATAGTTAATTGAAACGTTCAGGGCCTCCTAATGCCGATGGAACTCTCAAATTGCGTCGAGATTCAATACATCGTCCTCCAGCCGACTTGTCTCCAAGGGTCTATTGCTGCCTCGGGCACCTTATGGTCATTCTCCTGTGAGTCTAGATTTTCGAATCCGACGCAAAAATGATTGTTAATTGTAACGTTCAGGGCCTCCTAATGACGATGGAACTCTCAAATTGCGTCGAGATTCAATACATCGGCCTCCAGCCGACTTACCTCCAAGGGGATATCGCTGCCTCGGGCACCACATGGTCCGTCTCCGGTGAGTCTACATTTTCGAATCCGACGCAAAAATGATAGTTAATTGTAACGTTCAGGGCCTCCTAATGCCGATGGAACACTCAAATTGCGTCGAGATTCAATACATCGGCCTCCAGCCGACTTGTCTCCAAGGGTCTATTGCTGCCTCGGGCACCTTATGGTCGTTCTCCTGTGGGTCTAGATTTTTCGAATCCGACGCAAAAATGATAGTTAATTGTAACGTTCAGGGCCTCCTAATGACGATGGAACACTAAAATTGCGTCGAGATTCAATACATCGTCCTCCAGCCGACTTGTCACCAAGTGTCTATTGCTGCCTCGGGCACCTTATGGTCGTTCTCCTGTGAGTCTAGATTTTCGAATCCGACGCAAAAATGATAGTTAATTGTAACGTTCAGGGCCTTGTAATGACGATGGAACACTCAAATTGCGTCGAGATTCAATACATCGGCCTGCAGCCGACTTGTCTCCAAGGGTCTATTGCTTTCTCGGGCACCACATGGTCCTTCTCCTGTGAGTCTATATTTTCGAACCCGACGCCAAAATGATAGTGAATTGTAACGTTTAGGGCCTCCTAATGACGATGGAACACTCAAATTGCGTCGAGATTCAATTCATCGGCCTCCAGCCGACTTGTCTCCAAGGATCTGTTGCTGCCTCTGGTACCTTATGGTCGTTCTCTTGTAACTCTAGATTATCGAATCCGACGCAAAAATGATAGTTAATTGTAACGTTTAGGTCCGCCTAATGACGATGGAACTCACAAATTGCGTCGAGATTCAATACATCGGCCTCCAGCCGACTTGTCTTCCGGGGTCTAATGCTGCCTCGGGCACCTTATGGTCGTTCTCTTGTAAGTCTAGATTATCGAATCCGACGCAAAAATGATAGTTAATTGAAACGTTCAGGGCCTCCTAATGCCGATGGAACTCTCAAATTGCGTCGAGATTCAATACATCGTCCTCCAGCCGACTTGTCTCCAAGGGTCTATTGCTGCCTCGGGCACCTTATGGTCATTCTCCTGTGAGTCTAGATTTTCGAATCCGACGCAAAAACGATAGTTAATTGTAACGTTCAGGGCCTCCTAATGACGATGGAACTCTCAAATTGCGTCGAGATTCAATACATCGGCCTCCAGCCGACTTGCCTCCAAGGGGATATCGCTGCCTCGGGCACCACATGGTCCGTCTCCGGTGAGTCTAGATTTTCGAATCCGACGCAAAAATGATAGTTAATTGTAACGTTCAGGGCCTCCTAATGCCGATGGAACAATCAAATTGCGTCGAGATTCAATACATCGGCCTCCAGCCGACTTGTCTCCAAGGGTCTATTGCTGCCTCGGGCACCTTATGGTCGTTCTCTTGTGAGTCTAGATTTTTCGAATCCGACGCAAAAATGATAGTTAATTGTAACGTTCAGGGCCTCCTAATGACGATGGAACACTAAAATTGCGTCGAGATTCAATACATCCTCCCTCAGCCGACTTGTCTCCAAGGGTCTATTGCTGCCTCGGGCACCTTATGGTCGTTCTCTTGTAAGTCCAGTTTTTCGAATCCGACGCAAAAATGATAGTTAATTGTAACGTTCATGGCCTCCTAATGCCGATGGAACTCTCAAATTGCGTCGAGATTCAATACATCGGCCTCCAGCCGACTTGTCTCCAAGGGTCTATGGCTGCCTCGCGCACGTTATGGTCATTCTCCTGTGAGTCTAGATTTTCGAATCCGACGCAAAAATGATTGTTAATTGTAACGTTCAGGGCCTCCTAATGAAGATGGAAGTCTCAAATTGCGTCGAGATTCAATACATCGGCCTCCAGCCGACTTGTCTCCAAGGGGATATCGCTGCCTGGGGCACCACATGGTCCGTCTCCGGTGAGTCTAGATTTTCGAATCCGACGCAAAAATGATAGTTAATTGTAACGTTCAGGGCCTCCTAATGCCGATGAATCACTCAAATTGCGTCGAGATTCAATACATCGGCCTTCAGCCGACTTGTCTCCAAGGGTCTATTGCTGCCTCGGGCACCTTATGGTCGTTCTCCTGTGAGTCTAGATTTTCGAATCCGACGCAAAAATGATAGTTAATTGTAACGTTCAGGGCCTTGTACTGACGATGGAACACTCAAATTGCGTCGAGATTCAATACATCGGCCTGCAGCCGACTTGTCTCCAAGGGTCTATTGCTGCCTCGGGCACCACATGGTCCTTCTCCTGTGAGTCTATATTTTCGAACCCGACCCAAAAATGATAGTGAATTGTAACGTTTAGGGCCTCCTAATGACGATGGAACACTCAAATTGCGTCGAGATTCAATACATCGGCCTCCAGCCGACTTGTCTCCAAGGGTCTATTGCTGCCTCGGGCACCTTATGGTCGTTCTCCTGTGAGTCTAGATTTTCGAATCCGACGCAAAAATGATAGTTAATTGTAACGTTCAGGGCCTCCTAATGACGATGGAACTCTCAAATTGCGTCGAGATTCAATACATCGTCCTCCAGCCGACTTGTCTCCAAGGGTCTATTGCTGCCTCGGGCACCTTATGGTGGTTCTCTTGTAAGTCTAGATTTTCGAATCCGACGCAAAAATGATAGTTAATTGTAACGTTCAGGGCCTCCTAATGACGATGGAACTCTCAAATTGCGTCGAGATTCAATACATCGTCCTCCAGCCGACTTGTCTCCAAGGGTCTATTGCTGCCTCGGGCACCTTATGGTCGTTCTCTTGTAAGGCTAGATTTTCGAATCCGACGCAAAAATGATAGTTAATTGTAACGTTCATGGACTCCTAATGCCGATGGAACACTCAAATTGCGTCGAGATTCAATACATCGGCCTCCAGCCCACTTGTCTCCAAGGGTCTGTTGCTGCCTCTGGCACCTTATGGTCGTTCTCTTGTAAGTCTAGATTATCGAATCCGACGCAAAAATGATAGTTAATTGAAACGTTCAGGGCCTCCTAATGCCGATGGAACTCTCAAATTGCGTCGAGATTCAATACATCGTCCTCCAGCCGACTTGTCTCCAAGGGTCTATTGCTGCCTCGGGCACCTTACGTTCGTTCTCTTGTAAGTCTAGATTTTGAATCCGATGCAAAAATGATTGTTAATTGTAACGTTCAGGGCCTTCTAATGACGATGGAACTCTCAAATTGCGTCGAGATTCAATACATCGGCCTCCAGCCGACTTGTCTCCAAGGGGATATCGCTGCCTCGGGCACCACATGGTCCGTCTCCGGTGAGTCTAGATTTTCGAATCCGACGCAAAAATGATAGTTAATTGTAACGTTCAGGGCCTTGTAATGACGATAGAACACTCAAATTGAGTCGAGATTCAATACACCGGCCTGCAGCCGACTTGTCTCCAACGGTCTATTGCTGCCTCGGGCACCACATGGTCCTTCTCCTGCGAGTCTATATTTTCGAACCCGACCCAAATATGATAGTGAATTGTAACGTTTAGGGCCTCCTAATGACGATGGAACACTCAAATTGCGTCGAGATTCAATACATCGGCCTCCAGCCGACTTGCCTCCAAGGGTATATTGCTGCCTCAGGCACCTCATGGTCTTCCTCCTGTCAGTCTAAATTTTCGAATCCGACGCAAAATGATAGTTAATTGTAACGTTCAGGGCCTTGTAATGCCGATGGAACACTCAAATTGCGTCGAGATTCAATACATCGGCCTCCAGCCGACTTGTCTCCAAGGGTCTATTGCTGCCCCGGGCACCTTATGGTCGTTCTCCTGTGAGTCTAGATTTTCGAATCCGACGCAAAAATGATAGTTAATTGTAACGTTCGGGCCTCCTAATGACGATGGAACTCTCAAATTGCGTCGAGATTCAATACATCGTCCTCCAGCCGACTTGTCTCCAAGGGTCTATTGCTGCCTCGGGCACCTTATGGTCGTTCTCCTGTGAGTCTAGATTTTCGAATCCGACGCAAAAATGATAGTTAATTGTAACGTTCAGAGCCTCCTAATGACGATGGAACTCTCAAATTGCGTCGAGATTCAATACATCGTACTCCAGCCGAATTGTCTCCAAGGGTCTATTGCTGCCTCGGGCACCTTATGGTCGTTCTCTTGTAAGTCTAGTTTTTCGAATCCGACGCAAAAATGATAGTTAATTGTAACGTTCATGGCCTCCTAATGCCGATGGAACACTCAAATTGCGTCGAGATTCAATACATCGGCCTCCAGCCCACTTGTCTCCAAGGGTGTGTTGCTGCCTCTGGCACCTTATGGTCGTTCTCCTGTAAGTCTAGATTATCGAATCCGACGCAAAAATGAAAGTTAATTGAAACGTTCAGGGCCTCCTAATGCCGATGGAACTCTCAAATTGCGTCGAGATTCAATACATCGTCCTCCAGCCGACTTGTCTCCAAGGGTCTATTGCTGCCTCGGGCACCTTATGTTCATTCTCCTGTGAGTCTAGATTTTCGAATCCGACGCCAAAATGATTGTTAATTGTAACGTTCAGGGCCTCCTAATGACGATGGAACTCTCAAATTGCGTCGAGATTCAATACATCGGCCTCCAGCCGACTTGTCTCCAAGGGGATATCGCTGCCTCGGGCACCACATGGTCCGTCTCCGGTGAGTCTAGATTTTCGAATCCGACGCAAAAATGATAATTAATTGTAACGTTCAGGGCCTTGTAATGACGATGGAACACTCAAATTGAGTCGAGATTCAATACATCGGCCCTCAGCCGACTTGTCTCCAACGGTCTATTGCTGCCTCGGGCACCACATGGTCCTTCTCCTGTGAGTCTATATTTTCGAATCCGACCCGAAAATGATAGTTAATTGTAACGTTCAGGGCCTTGTAGTGACTATGGAACACTCAAATTGCGTCGAGATTCAATACATCGGCCTCCAGCCGACTTGTCTCCAAGGGTCTGTTGCTGCCTCGGGCACCTTATGGTCGTTCTCCTGTGAGTCTAGATTTACGAATCCGACGCAAAAATGATAGTTAATTGTAACGTTCAGGGCCTCCTAATGCCGATGGAACACTCAAATTGCGTCGAGATCCAATACATCGGCCTCCAGCCGACTTGTCTCCAAGGGTCTGTTGCTGCGTCGGGCACCTTATGGTCATTCTCTTGTATGTCTAGATTATCGATTCCGACGCAAAAATGATAGTTAATTGTAACGTTTAGGGCCTCCTAATGACAATGGAACTCTCAGATTGCGTCGAGATTCAATACATCGGCCTCCAGCCGACTTGTCTCCAAGGGTCTATTGCTGCCTCGCGCACCTTATAGTCGTTCTCCTGTGAGTCTAGATTTTCGAATCCGACGCAAAAATGATTGTTAATTGTAACGTTCAGGGCCTCCTAATGACGATGGAACTCTCAAATTGCGTCGAGATTCAATACATCGGCCTCCAGCCGACTTGTCTCCAAGGGGATATCGCTGCCTCGGGCACCACATGGTCCGTCTCCGGTGAGTCTAGATTTTCGAATGCGACGCAACAATGATAGTTAATTGTAACGTTCAGGGCCTTGTAATGACGATGGAACACTCAAAGTGCGTCGAGATTCAATACATCGGCCTCCAGCCTACTTGTCTCCAAGGGTCTGTTGCTGCCTCGGGCACCTAATAGTCGTTCTCCTGTGAGTTTAGATTATCGAATCCGACGCAATAATGATAGTTAATTGTAACGTTTAGGGACTCGTAAAGACGATGGGACACTCAAATTGCGTCGAGATTCAATACATCGTCCTCCAGCCGACTAGCCTCCAAGGGTCTAATGCTGCCTCGGGCACCTTACGTTCGTTCTCTTGTAAGTCTAGATTTTCGAATCCGACGCAAAAATGATTGTTAATTGTAACGTTCAGGGCCTTCTAATGACGATGGAACTCCCAAATTGCGTCGAGATTCCATACATCGGCCTCTAGCCGACTTGTCTCCAAGGGTCTATTGCTGCCTCGGGCACCTTATGGTCGTTCTCCTGCGAGTCTAGATTTTCGAATCCGACGCAAAAATGATAGTTAATTGTAACGTTCAGGGTCTTGTAGTGACGATGGAACACTCAAATTGCGTCGAGATTCAATACATCGGCCTGCAGCCGACTTGTCTCCAAGGGTCTATTGCAGCCTCTGGCACCACATGGTCCTTCTCCTGTGAGTCTAGATTTTCGAAACCGACGCAAAAATGATAGTGAATTGTAACGTTTAGGGCCTCCTAATGACGATGGAACACTCAAATTGCGTCGAGATTCAATACATCGGCCTCTAGCCGACTTGTCTCCAAGGGTCTATTGCTGCCTCGGGCACCTTATGGTCGTTCTCCTGCGAGTCTAGATTTTCGAATCCGACGCAAAAATGATAGTTGATTGTAACGTTCAGGGCCTTGTAGTGACGATGGAACACTCAAATTGCGTCGCGATTCAATACATCGGCCTGCAGCCGACTTGTCTCCAAGGGTCTATTGCAGCCTCGGGCACCACATGGTCCTTCTCCTGTGAGTCTAGATTTTGGAATCCGACGCAAAATGATAGTGAATTGTAACGTTTAGGGCCTCCTAATGACGATGGAACACTCAAATTGCGTCGAGATTCAATACATCGGCCTCCAGCCGACTTGTCTCCAAGCGTCTGTTGCTGCCTCGGGCACCTTATGGTCGTTCTCCTGTGAATCTAGATTTTCGAATCCGACGCAAAAATGGTAGTTAATTGTAACGTTCAGGGCCTCCTAATGCCGATGGAACACTCAAATTGCGTCGAGATCCAATACATCGGCCTCCAGCCGACTTGTCTCCAAGGGTCTGTTGCTGCCTCGGGCACCTAATGGTCATTCTCTTGTATGTCTAGATTATCGAATCCGAAGCAAAAAGGATAGTTAATTGTAACGTTTAGGGCCTCCTAATGACGATGGAATTCTCAGATTGCGTCGAGATTCAATACATCGGCCTCCAGCCGACTTGTCTCCAATGGTCTATTGCTGCCTCGGGCACCTTATGGTCGTTCTCCTGTGAGTCTAGATTTTCGAATCCGACGCAAAAATGATTGTTAATTGTATCGTTCAGGGCCTCCTAATGACGATGGAACTCTCAAATTGCGTCGAGATTCAATACATCGTACTCCAGCCGACTTGTCTCCAAGGGTCTATTGCTGCCTCGGGCACCTTATGGTCGTTCTCTTGTAAGTCTAGTTTTTCGAATCCGACGCAAAAATGATAGTTAATTGTAACGTTCATGGCCTCCTAATGCCGATGGAACACTCAAATTGCGTCGAGATTCAATACATCGGCCTCCAGCCCACTTGTCTCCAAGGGTCTGTTGCTGCCTCTGGCACCTTATGGTCGTTCTCCTGTAAGTCTAGATTATCGAATCCGACGCAAAAATGAAAGTTAATTGAAACGTTCAGGGCCTCCTAATGACGATGGAACTCTCAAATTGCGTCGAGATTCAATACATCGGCCTCCAGCCGACTTGTCTCCAAGGGGATATCGCTGCCTCGGGCATCACATGGTCCGTCTCCGGTGAGTCTAGATTTTCGAATCCGACGCAAAAATGATAGTTAATTGTAACGTTCAGGGCCTTGTAATGACGATGGAACACTCAAAGTGCGTCGAGATTCAATACATCGGCCTCCAGCCTACTTGTCTCCAAGGGTCTGTTGCTGCCTCGGGCACCTAATGGTCGTTCTCCTGTGAGTTTAGATTATCGAATCCGACGCAATAATGATAGTTAATTGTAACGTTTAGGGACTCGTAAAGACGATGGGACACTCAAATTGCGTCGAGATTCAATACATCGTCCTCCAGCCGACTTGTCTCCAAGGGTCTAACGCTGCCTCGGGCACCTTGCGTTCGTTCTCTTGTAAGTCTAGATTTTCGAATCCGACGCAAAAATGATTGTTAATTGTAACGTTCAGGGCCTTCTAATGACGATGGAACTCTCAAATTGGGTCGAGATTCAATACATCGGCCTCTAGCCGACTTGTCTCCAAGGGTCTGTTGCTGCCTCGGGCACCTTATGGTCATTCTCTTGTATGTCTAGATTATCGAATCCGAAGCAAAAAGGATAGTTAATTGTAACGTTTAGGGCCTCCTAATGACGATGGAATTCTCAGATTGCGTCGAGATTCAATACATCGGCCTCCAGCCGACTTGTCTCCAATGGTCTATTGCTGCCTCGGGCACCTTATGGTCGTTCTCCTGTGAGTCTAGATTTTCGAATCCGACGCAAAAATGATTGTTAATTGTATCGTTCAGGGCCTCCTAATGACGATGGAACTCTCAAATTGCGTCGAGATTCAATACATCGTACTCCAGCCGACTTGTCTCCAAGGGTCTATTGCTGCCTCGGGCACCTTATGGTCGTTCTCTTGTAAGTCTAGTTTTTCGAATCCGACGCCAAAATGATAGTTAATTGTAACGTTCATGGCCTCCTAATGCCGATGGAACACTCAAATTGCGTCGAGATTCAATACATCGGCCTCCAGCCCACTTGTCTCCAAGGGTCTGTTGCTGCCTCTGGCACCTTATGGTCGTTCTCCTGTAAGTCTAGATTATCGAATCCGACGCAAAAATGAAAGTTAATTGAAACGTTCAGGGCCTCCTAATGACGATGGAACTCTCAAATTGCGTCGAGATTCAATACATCGGCCTCCAGCCGACTTGTCTCCAAGGGGATATCGCTGCCTCGGGCATCACATGGTCCGTCTCCGGTGAGTCTAGATTTTCGAATCCGACGCAAAAATGATAGTTAATTGTAACGTTCAGGGCCTTGTAAAGACGATGGAACACTCAAAGTGCGTCGAGATTCAATACATCGGCCTCCAGCCTACTTGTCTCCAAGGGTCTGTTGCTGCCTCGGGCACCTAGTGGTCGTTCTCCTGTGAGTTTAGATTATCGAATCCGACGCAATAATGATAGTTAATTGTAACGTTTAGGGACTCGTAAAGACGATGGGACACTCAAATTGCGTCGAGATTCAATACATCGTCCTCCAGCCGACTTGCCTCCAAGGGTCTAATGCTGCCTCGGGCACCTTACGTTCGTTCTCTTGTAAGTCTAGATTTTCGAATCCGACGCAAAAATGATTGTTAATTGTAACGTTCAGGGCCTTCTAATGACGATGGAACTCTCAAATTGCGTCGAGATTCAATACATCGGCCTCGAGTCGACTTGTCTCCAAGGGTCTATTGCTGCCTCGGGCACCTTATGGTCGTTCTCCTGCGAGTCTAGATTTTCGAATCCGACGCAAAAATGATAGTTAATTGTAACGTTCAGGGTCTTGTAGTGACGATGGAACACTCAAATTGCGTCGAGATTCAATACATCGGCCTGCAGCCGACTTGTCTCCAAGGGTCTATTGCAGCCTCTGGCACCACATGGTCCTTCTCCTGTGAGTCTAGATTTTCGAAACCGACGCAAAAATGATAGTGAATTGTAACGTTTAGGGCCTCCTAATGACGATGGAAAACTCAAATTGCGTCGAGATTCAATACATCGGCCTCTAGCCGACTTGTCTCCAAGGGTCTATTGCTGCCTCGGGCACCATATGGTCGTTCTCCTGCGAGTCTAGATTTTCGAATCCGACGCAAAAATGATAGTTGATTGTAACGTTCAGGGCCTTGTAGTGACGACGGAACACTCAAATTGCGTCGAGATTCAATACATCGGCCTGCAGCCGACTTGTCTCCAAGGGTCTATTGCAGCCTCTGGCACCACATGGTCCTTCTCCTGTGAGTCTAGATTTTCGAAACCGACGCAAAAATGATAGTGAATTGTAACGTTTAGGGCCTCCTAATGACGATGGAACTCTCAAATTGCGTCGAGATTCAATACATCGGCCTCTAGCCGACTTGTCTCCAAGGGTCTATTGCTGCCTCGGGCACCATATGGTCGTTCTCCTGCGAGTCTAGATTTTCGAATCCGACGCAAAAATGATAGTTGATTGTAACGTTCAGGGCCTTGTAGTGACGATGGAACACTCAAATTGCGTCGAGATTCAATACATCGGCCTGCAGCCGACTTGTCTCCAAGGGTCTATTGCAGCCTCGGGCACCACATGGTCCTTCTCCTGTGAGTCTAGATTTTCGAATCCGACGCAAAATGATAGTGAATTGTAACGTTTAGGGCCTCCTAATGACGATGGAACACTCAAATTGCGTCGAGATTCAATACATCGGCCTCCAGCCGACTTGTCTCCAAGGGTCTGTTGCTGCCTCGGGCACCTTATGGTCGTTCTCCTGTGAGTCTAGATTTTCGAATCCGACGCAAAAATGATAGTTAATTGTAACGTTCAGGGCCTCCTAATGCCGATGGAACACTCAAATTGCGTCGAGATCCAATACATCGGCCTCCAGCCGACTTGTCTCCAAGGGTCTGTTGCTGCCTCGGACACCTAATGGTCATTCTCTTGTATGTCTAGATTATCGAATCCGAAGCAAAAAGGATAGTTAATTGTAACGTTTAGGGCCTCCTAATGACGATGGAATTCTCAGATTGCGTCGAGATTCAATACATCGGCCTCCAGCCGACTTGTCTCCAATGGTCTATTGCTGCCTCGGGCACCTTATGGTCGTTCTCCTGTGAGTCTAGATTTTCGAATCCGACGCAAAAATGATTGTTAATTGTATCGTTCAGGGCCTCCTAATGACGATGGAACTCTCAAATTGCGTCGAGATTCAATACATCGTACTCCAGCCGACTTGTCTCCAAGGGTCTATTGCTGCCTCGGGCACCTTATGGTCGTTCTCTTGTAAGTCTAGTTTTTCGAATCCGACGCAAAAATGATAGTTAATTGTAACGTTCATGGCCTCCTAATGCCGATGGAACACTCAAATTGCGTCGAGATTCAATACATCGGCCTCCAGCCCACTTGTCTCCAAGGGTCTGTTGCTGCCTCTGGCACCTTATGGTCGTTCTCCTGTAAGTCTAGATTATCGAATCCGACGCAAAAATGAAAGTTAATTGAAACGTTCAGGGCCTCCTAATGACGATGGAACTCTCAAATTGCGTCGAGATTCAATACATCGGCCTCCAGCCGACTTGTCTCCAAGGGGATATCGCTGCCTCGGGCATCACATGGTCCGTCTCCGGTGAGTCTACATTTTCGAATCCGACGCAAAAATGATAGTTAATTGTAACGTTCAGGGCCTTGTAATGACGATGGTACACTCAAAGTGCGTCGAGATTCAATACATCGGCCTCCAGCCTACTTGTCTCCAAGGGTCTGTTGCTGCCTCGGGCACCTAATGGTCGTTCTCCTGTGAGTTTAGATTATCGAATCCGACGCAATAATGATAGTTAATTGTAACGTTTAGGGACTCGTAAAGACGATGGGACACTCAAATTGCGTCGAGATTCAATACATCGTCCTCCAGCCGACTTGTCTCCAAGGGTCTAACGCTGCCTCGGGCACCTTACGTTCGTTCTCTTGTAAGTCTAGATTTTCGAATCCGACGCAAAAATGATTGTTAATTGTAACGTTCAGGGCCTTCTAATGACGATGGAACTCTCAAATTGGGTCGAGATTCAATACATCGGCCTCTAGCCGACTTGTCTCCAAGGGTCTGTTGCTGCCTCGGGCACCTTATGGTCATTCTCTTGTATGTCTAGATTATCGAATCCGAAGCAAAAAGGATAGTTAATTGTAACGTTTAGGGCCTCCTAATGACGATGGAATTCTCAGATTGCGTCGAGATTCAATACATCGGCCTCCAGCCGACTTGTCTCCAATGGTCTATTGCTGCCTCGGGCACCTTATGGTCGTTTCTCCTGTGAGTCTAGATTTTCGAATCCGACCGCAAAAATGATTGTCTAATTGTATCGTTCAGGGCCTCCTAATGACGATGGAACTCTCAAATTGCGTCGAGATTCAATACATCGTACTCCAGCCGACTTGTCTCCAAGGGTCTATTGCTGCCTCGAGCACCTTATGGTCGTTCTCTTGTAAGTCTAGTTTTTCGAATCCGACGCAAAAATGATAGTTAATTGTAACGTTCATGGCCTCCTAATGCCGATGGAACACTCAAATTGCGTCGAGATTCAATACATCGGCCTCCAGCCCACTTGTCTCCAAGGGTCTGTTGCTGCCTCTGGCACCCTTATGGTCGTTCTCCTGTAAGTCTAGATTATCGAATCCGACGCAAAAATGAAAGTTAATTGAACGTTCAGGGCCTCCTAATGACGATGGAAACTCTCAAATTGCGTCGAGATTCAATACATCGGCCTCCAGCCGACTTGTCTCCAAGGGGATATCGCTGCCTCGGGCATCACATGGTCCGTCTCCGGTGAGTCTAGATTTTCGAATCCGACGCAAAAATGATAGTTAATTGTAACGTTCAGGGCCTTGTAATGACGAGTGGAACACTCAAAGTGCGTCGAGATTCAATACATCGGCCTCCAGCCTACTTGTCTCCAAGGGTCTGTTGCTGCCTCGGGCACCTAATGGTCGTTCTCCTGTGAGTTTAGATTATCGAATCCGACGAAATAATGATAGTTAATTGTAACGTTTAGGGACTCGTAAAGACGATGGGACACTCAAATTGCGTCGAGATTCAATACATCGTCCTCCAGCCGACTTGTCTCCAAGGGTCTAACGCTGCCTCGGGCACCTTACGTTCGTCTCTTGTAAGTCTAGATTTTCGAATCCGACGCAAAAATGATTGTTAATTGTAACGTTCAGGGCCTTCTAATGACGATGGAACTCTCAAATTGGGTCGAGATTCAATACATCGGCCCTCTAGCCGACTTGTCTCCAAGGGTCTATTGCTGCCTCGGGCACCTTATGGTCGTTCTCCCTGCGAGTCTAGATTTTCGAATCCGACGCAAAAATGATAGTTAATTGTAACGTTCAGGGTCTTGTAGTGACGATGGAACACTCAAATTGCGTCGAGATTTCAATACATCGGCCTGCAGCCGACTTGTCTCCAAGGGTCTATTGCAGCCTCTGGCACCACATGGTCCTTCTCCTGTGAGTCTAGCTTTCGAATCCGACGCAAAATGATAGTGAATTGTAACGTTTAGGGCCTTCTAATGACGATGGAACACTCAAATTGCGTCGAGATTTCAATACATCGGCCTCCAGCCGACTTGTCTCCAAGGGTCTGTTGCTGCCTCGGGCACCTTATGGTCATTCTCTTGTATGTCTAGATTATCGAATCCGAAGCAAAAAGGATAGATTAATTGTAACGTTTAGGGCCTCCTAATGACGATGGAATTCTCAGATTGCGTCGAGATTCAATACATCGGCCTCCAGCCGACTTGTCTCCAATGGTCTATTGCTGCCTCGGGCACCTTATGGTCCTTCTCCTGTGAGTCTATATTTTCGAACCGACCCCAAAAATGATAGTGAATTGTAACGTTTAGGGCCTCCTAATGACGATGGAACACTCAAATTGCGTCGAGATTCAATACATCGGCCTCCAGCCGACTTGCCTCCAAGGGTATTATTGCTGCCTCAGGCACCTCATGGTCTTCCTCCTGTCAGTCTAAATTTTCGAATCCGACGCAAAATGATAGTTAATTGTAACGTTCAGGGCCTTGTAATGCCGATGGAAACACTCAAATTGCGTCGAGATTCAATACATCGGCCTCCAGCCGACTTGTCTCCAAGGGTCTGTTGCTGCCTCGGGCACCTTATGGTCGTTTCCTGTGAGTCTAGATTTTCGAATCCGACGCAAAAATGATAGTTAATTGTAACGTTCAGGGCCTCCTAATGACGATGGAACACTCAAATTGCGTCGAGATCCAATACATCGGCCTCCAGCCGACTTGTCTCCAAGGGTCTGTTGCTGCCTCGGGCACCTTATGGTCATTCTCTTGTATGTCTAGATTATCGAATCCGAACCAAAAAGGATAGTTAATTGTAACGTTTAGGGCCTCCTAATGGACGATGGAATTCTCAGATTGCGTCGAGATTCAATACATCGGCCTCCAGCCCGACTTGTCTCCAATGGTCTATTGCTGCCTCGGGCACCTTATGGTCGTTCTCCTGTGATTCTAGATTTTCGAATCCGACGCAAAAATGATTGTTAATTGTATCGTTCAGGGCCTCCTAATGACGATGGAACTCTCAAATTGCGTCGAGATTCAATACATCGTACTCCAGCCGACTTGTCTCCAAGGGCCTATTGCTGCCTCGGGCACCTTATGGTCGTTCTCTTGTAAGTCTAGTTTTTCGAATCCGACGCAAAAATGATAGTTAATTGTAACGCTCATGCCTCCTAATGCGATGGAACACTCAAATTGCGTCGAGATTCAATACATCGGCCTCCAGCCCTACTTGGTCTCCAAGGGTCTGTTGCTGCCTCTGGCACCTTATGGTCGTTCTCCTGTAAGGTCTAGATTATCGAATCCGACGCAAAAATGAAAGTTAATTGAAACGTTCAGGGCCTCCTAATGCCGATGGAACTCTCAAATTGCGTCGAGATTCAATACATCGTCCTCCAGCCGACTTGTCTCAAAGGGTCTATTGCTGCCTCGGGCACCTTATGTTCATTCTCCTGTGAGTCTAGATTTTCGAATCCGACGCAAAAATGATTGTTAATTGTAACGTTCAGGGCCTCCTAATGACGATGGTACTCTCAAATTGCGTCGAGATTCAATACATCGGCCTCCAGCCGACTTGTCTCCAAGGGGATATCGCTGCCTCGGGCACCACATGGTCCGTCTCCGGTGAGTCTAGATTTTCGAATCCGACGCAAAAATGATAGTTAATTGTGACGTTCAGGGCCTCCTAATGCCGATGAAACACTCAAATTGCGTCGAGATTCAATACATCGTCCACCAGCCGACTTGTCTCCAAGGGTCTAATGCTGCCTCGGGCACCTTACGTTCGTTCTCTTGTAAGTCTAGATTTTGAATCCGACGCAAAAATGATTGTTAATTGTAACGTTCAAGGCCTTCTAATGACGATGGAACTCTCAAATTGCGTCGAGATTCCAATACATCGGCCTCCAGCCGACTTGTCTCCAAGGGGATATCGCTGCCTCGGGCACCACATGGTCCGTCTCGGTGAGTCTAGATTTTCGAATCCGACCGCAAAAATGATAGTTAATTGTAACGTTCAGGGCCTTGTAATGACGATGGAACACTCATATTGAGTCGAGATTCAATACATCGGCCCTCAGCCGACTTGTCTCCAACGGTCTATTGCTGCCCTCGGGCACCACATGGTCCTTCTCCTGTGAGTCTATATTTCGAATCCGACCCAAAAATGATAGTTAATTGTAACGTTCAGGGCCTTGTAGTGACGATGGAACACTCAAATTGCGTCGAGATTCAATACATCGGCCTCCAGCCGACTTGTCTCCAGGGTCTGTTGCTGCCTCGGGCACCTTAATGGTCGTTCTCCTGTGAGTCTAGATTTACGAATCCGACGCAAAAATGATAGTTAATTGTACGTTCAGGGCCTCCTAATGCCGATGGAACACTCAAATTGCGTCGAGATCCAATACATCGGCCTCCAGCCGACTTGTCTCCAAGGGTCTGTTGCTGCGTCGGGCACCTTATGGTCCATTCTCTTATATGTCTAGATTATCGATTCCGACGCAAAAAATGATAGTTAATTGTAACGTTTAGGGCCTCCTAATGACAATGGAACTCTCAGATTGCGTCGAGATTCAATACATCGGCCTCAGCCGACTTGTCTCCAAGGGTCTATTGCTGCCTCGCGCACCTTATGGTCGTTCTCCTGTGAGTCTAGATTTTCGAATCCGACGCAAAAATGATTGTTAATTGTAACGTTCAGGGCCTCCTAATGACGATGGAACTCTCAAATTGCGTCGAGATTCAATACATCGGCCTCAGCCGACTTGTCTCCAAGGGGATATCGCTGCCTCGGGCACCACATGGTCCGTCTCCGGTGAGTCTAGATTTTCGAATCCGACGCAAAAATGATTGGTTAATTGTAACGTCAGGGCCTTCTAATGAGCAATGGAACTCTCAAATTGCGTCGAGATTCAATACATCGGCCTCTAGACGACTTGTCTCCAAGGGTCTATTGCTGCCTCGGGCACCTTATGTCGTTCTCCTGCGATTCTAGATTTTCGAATCCGACGCAAAAATTGATAGTTAATTGTAACGTTCAGGGTCTTGTAGTGACGATGGAACACTCAAATTGCGTCGAGATTCAAATACATCCCTCCAGCCGACTTGTCTCCAAGGGTCTAATGCTGCCTGGGGCACCTTACGTTCGTTCTCTTGTAAGTCTAGATTTTCGAATCCGACGCAAAAATGATTGTTAATTGTAACGTTCAGGGCCTTCTAATGACAATGGAACTCTCAAATTGCGTCGAGATTCAATACATCGGCCTCTAGACGACTTGTCTCCAAGGGTCTATTGCTGCCTCGGGCACCTTATGGTCGTTCTCCTGCGATTCTAGATTTTCGAATCCGATGCAAAAATGATAGTTAATTGTAACGTTCAGGGTCTTGTAGTGACGATGGAACACTCAAATTGCGTCGAGATTCAATACATCGGCCTGCAGCCGACTTGTCTCCAAGGATCTATTGCAGCCTCTGGCACCACATGGTCCTTCTCCTGTGAGTCTAGATTTTCGAATCCGACGCAAAAATGATAGTGAATTGTAACGTTTAGGGCCTCCTAATGACGATGGAACACTCAAATTGCGTCGAGATTCAATACATCGGCCTCCAGCCGACTTGTCTCCAAGGGTCTGTTGCTGCCTCGGGCACCTTATGGTCGTTCGCCTGTGAGTCTAGATTTTCGAATCCGACGCAAAAATGATAGTTAATTGTGAAGTTCAGGGCCTCCTAATGCCGATGAAACACTCAAATTGCGTCGAGATTCAATACATCGTCCTCCAGCCGACTTGTCTCCAAGGGTCTAATGCTGCCTCCGGCACCTTACGTTCGTGCTCTTGTAAGTCTAGATTTTGAATCCGACGCAAAAATGATTGTTAATTGTAACGTTCAGGGCCTTCTAATGACGATGGAACTCTCAAATTGCGTCGAGATTCAATACATCGGCCTCCAGCCGACTTGTCTCCAAGGGTCTATTGCTGCCTCGGGCACCTTATGGTCGTTCTCCTGCGAGTCTAGATTTTCGAATCCGACGCAAAAATGATAGTTGATTGTAACGTTCAGGGCCTCGTAGTGACGATGGAACACTCAAATTGCATCGAGATTCAATACATCGGCCTGCAGCAGACTTCTCTCCAAGGGTCTATTCCAGCCTCGGGCACCAAATGGTCCTTCTCCTGTGAGTCTAGATTTTCGAATCCGACGCAAAATGATAGTGAATTGTAACGTTTAGGGCCTCCTAATGACGATGGAACACTCAAATTGCGTCGAGATTCAATACATCGGCCTCCAGCCGACTTGTCTCCAAGGGTCTGTTGCTGCCTCGGTCACCTTATGGTCGTTCTCCTGTGAGTCTAGATTTTCGAATCCGACGGAAAAATGATAGTTAATTGTAACGTTCAGGGCCTCCTAATGCCGATGGAACACTCAAATTGCGTCGAGATCCAATACATCGGCCTCCAGCCGACTTGTCTCCAAGGGTCTGTTGCTGCCTCGGGCACCTTATGGTCATTCTCTTGTATGTCTAGATTATCGAATCCGAACCAAAAAGGATAGTTAATTGTAACGTTTAGGGCCTCCTAATGACGATGGAATTCTCAGATTGCGTCGAGATTCAATACATCGGCCTCCAGCCGACTTGTCTCCAATGGTCTATTGCTGCCTCGGGCACCTTATGGTCGTTCTCCTGTGAGTCTAGATTTTCGAATCCGACGCAAAAATGATTGTTAATTGTATCGTTCAGGGCCTCCTAATGACGATGGAACTCTCAAATTGCGTCGAGATTCAATACATCGTACTCCAGCCGACTTGTCTCCAAGGGTCTATTGGTGCCTCGGGCACCTTATGGTCGTTCTCTTGTAAGTCTAGTTTTTCGAATCCGACGCAAAAATGATAGTTAATTGTAACGTTCATGGCCTCCTAATGCCGATGGAACACTCAAATTGCGTCGAGATTCAATACATCGGCCTCCAGCCGACTTGTCTCCAAGGGTCTGTTGCTGCCTCGGGCACCTTATGGTCATTCTCTTGTATGTCTAGATTATCGAATCCGAAGCAAAAAGGATAGTTAATTGTAACGTTTAGGGCCTCCTAATGACGATGGAATTCTCAGATTGCGTCGAGATTCAATACATCGGCCTCCAGCCGACTTGTCTCCAATGGTCTATTGCTGCCTCGGGCACCTTATGGTCCTTCTCCTGTGAGTCTATATTTTCGAACCCGACCCAAAAATGATAGTGAATTGTAACGTTTAGGGCCTCCTAATGACGATGGAACACTCAAATTGCGTCGAGATTCAATACATCGGCCTCCAGCCGACTTGCCTCCAAGGGTATATTGCTGCCTCAGGCACCTCATGGTCTTCCTCCTGTCAGTCTAAATTTTCGAATCCGACGCAAAATGATGGTTAATTGTAACGTTCAGGGCCTTGTAATGCCGATGGAACACTCAAATTGCGTCGAGATTCAATACATCTGCCTCCAGCCGACTTGTCTCCAGGGGTCTATTGCTGCCTCGGGCACCTTATGGTCGTTCTCCTGTGAGTCTAGATTTTCGAATCCGACGCAAAAATGATAGTTAATTGTAACGTTCAGGGCCTCCTAATGACGATGGAACTCTCAAATTGCGTCGAGATTCAATACATCGTCCTCCAGCCGACTTGTCTCCAAGGGTCTATTGCTGCCTCGGGCACCTTATGGTCGTTCTCCTGTGAGTCTAGATTTTCGAATCCGACGCAAAAATGATAGTTAATTGAAACGTTCAGGGCCTCCTAATGACGATGGAACTCTCAAATTGCGTCGAGATTCAATACATCGTACTCCAGCCGACTTGTCTCCAAGGGTCTATTGCTGCCTCGGGCACCTTATGGTCGTTCTCTTGTAAGTCTAGTTTTTCGAATCCGACGCAAAAATGATAGTTAATTGTAACGTTCATGGCCTCCTAATGCCGATGGAACACTCAAATTGCGTCGAGATTCAATACATCGGCCTCCAGCCCACTTGTCTCCAAGGGTCTGTTGCTGCCTCTGGCACCTTATGGTCGTTCTCCTGTAAGTCTAGATTATCGAATCCGACGCAAAAATGAAAGTTAATTGAAACGTTCAGGGCGTCCTAATGCCGATGGAACTCTCTAATTGCGTCGAGATTCAATACATCGTCCTCCAGCCGCCTTGTCTCCAAGGGTCTATTGCTGCCTCGGGCACCATATATTCATTCTCCTGTGAGTCTAGATTTTCGAATCCGACGCAAAAATGATTGTTAATTGTAACGTTCAGGGCCTCCTAATGACGATGGAACTCTCAAATTGCGTCGAGATTCAATACATCGGCCTCCAGCCGACTTGTCTCCAAGGGGATATCGCTGCCTCGGGCACCACATGGTCCGTCTCCGGTGAGTCTAGATTTTCGAATCCGACGCAAAAATGATAGTTAATTGTAACGTTCAGGGCCTTGTAATGACGATGGAGCACTCAAATTGAGTCGAGATTCAATACATCGGCCCTCAGCCGACTTGTCTCCAACCGTCTATTGCTGCCTCGGGCACCACATGGTCCTTCTCCTGTGAGTCTATATATTCGAATCCGACCCAAAAATGATAGTTAATTGTAACGTTCAGGGCCTTGTAGTGACGATGGAACACTCAAATTGCGTCGAGATTCAATACATCGGCCTCCAGCCGACTTGTCTCCAAGGGTCTGTTGCTGCCTCGGGCACCTTATGGTCGTTCTCCTGTGAGTCTAGATTTACGAATCCGACGCAAAAATGATAGTTAATTGTAACGTTCAGGGCCTCCTAATGACGATGGAACTCTCAAATTGCGTCGAGATTCAATACATCGGCCTCCAGCCGACTTGTCTCCAAGGGGATATCGCTGCCTCGGGCACCACATGGTCCGTCTCCGGTGAGTCTAGATATTCGAATCCGACGCAAAAATGATAGTTAATTGTAACGTTCAGGGCCTCCTAATGACGATGGAACACTCAAATTGCGTCGATATTCAATACATCGTCCTCCAGCCGACTTGTCTCCAAGGGTCTAATGCTGCCTCGGGCACCTTACGTTCGTTCTCTTGCAAGTCTAGATTTTGAATCCGACGCAAAAATGATTGTTAATTGTAACGTTCAGGGCCTTCTAATGACGATGGAACTCTCAAATTGCGTCGAGATTCAATACATCGGCCTCCAGCCGACTTGTCTCCAAGGGTCTATTGCTGCCTCGGGCACCTTATGGTCGTTCTCCTGCGAGTCTAGATTTTCGAATCCGACGCAAAAATGATAGTTGATTGTAACGTTCAGGGCCTTGTAGGGCGATGGAACACTCAAATTGCGTCGAGATTCAATACATCGGCCTGCAGCCGACTTGTCTCCAAGGGTCTATTGCAGCCTCGGGCACCAGATGGTCCTTCTCCTGTGAGTCTAGATTTTCGAATCCGACGCAAAATGATAGTGAATTGTAACGTTTAGGGACTCCTAATGACGATGGAACACTCAATTTGCGTCGAGATTCAATACATCGGCCTCCAGCCACTTGTCTCCAAGGGTCTGTTGCTGCCTCGGGCACCTTATGGTCGTTCTCCTGTGAGTCTACTTTTTCGAATCCGACGCAAAAATGATAGTTAATTGTAACGTTCATGGCCTCCTAATGCCGATGGAACACTCAAATTGCGTCGAGATTCAATACATCGGCCTCCAGCCCACTTGACTCCAAGGGTCTGTTGCTGCCTCTGGCACCTTATGGCCGTTCTCCTGTAAGTCTAGATTATCGAATCCGACGCAAAAATGAAAGTTAATTGAAACGTTCAGGGCCTCCTAATGCCGATGGAACTCTCAAATTGCGTCGAGATTCAATACATCGGCCTCCAGCCCACTTGTCTCCAAGGGTCTGTTGCTGCCTCTGGCACCTTATGGCCGTTCTCCTGTAAGTCTAGATTATCGAATCCGACGCAAAAATGAAAGTTAATTGAAACGTTCAGGGCCTCCTAATGCCGATGGAACTCTCAAATTGCGTCGAGATTCAATACATCGGCCTCCAGCCGACTTGTCTCCAATGGTCTATTGCTGCCTCTGGCACCTTATGGTCGTTCTCCTGTGAGTCTAGATTTTCGAATCCGACGCAAAAATGATTGTTAATTGTATCGTTCAGGGCCTCCTAATGACGATGGAACTCTCAAATTGCGTCGAGATTCAATACATCGGCCTCCAGCCGACTTGTCTCCAAGGGGATATCGCTGCCTCGGGCACCACATGGTCCGTCTCCGGTGAGTCTAGATTTTCGAATCCGACGCAAAAATGATAGTTAATTGTAACGTTCAGGGCCTCCTAATGCCGATGGAACACTCAAAGTGCGTCGAGATTCAGTACATCGGCCTCCAGCCGACTTGTCTCCAAGGGTCTATTGCTGCCTCGGGCACCTTATGGTCGTTCTCCTGTGAGTCTAGATTTTCGAATCCGACGCAAAAATGAGTTAATTGTAACGTTCGGGGCCTTGTAATGACGATGGAACACTCAAATTGCGTCAAGATTCAATACATCGGCCTGCAGCCGATTTGTCTCCAAGGGTCTATTGCTGCCTCCGGCACAATGCCACCTTAAGTGCAAAAGGAGTGAGACTTCTTAGAGTATGTGCTTTGATCCCTTCCTATGTTACCAGTTATAGTTTCCGATACACCACTGCAGGTTCAATGTATTCCTTGGACCTTCACATTAACGATGAAACACAGAAATCAAGTCGGAATTAAATACAAAAGGCACAATGCCGCCTTAAGTACAAGAATAGAGACTCTTCTTACAGTCGGTGTTTTGATCCTTTCCTGTGAGACCAGTATTAGATTGCGATACACCAATGCAGGTTCAATGTATTCCTTTTACATACACATTGACGTTTAAACACTGAAATTACATCGGAATTAAATACAAAAGCACAATGCCACCTTAACTGCAAAAGGAGTGAGACTTCTTAGAGTATGTGCTTTGATCCTTTCCTATGACACCAGTATTAGTTTCCGATACACCACTGCAGGTTCAATGTATTCCTTTTTACATACACATTGACGGTGATACACTGAAATTACATCGGAATTAAATACAAATGGCACAATGCCACCTTAAGTGCAAAAGGAGTGAGACTTCTTAGAGTATGTGCTTTGATCCTTTGCTATGAGACCAGTATTAGTTTCCGATACAACACTGCAGGTTCAATGTATTCCTTTTAAATACACATTGATGATGAAACACTGAAATTACATCGGAATTAAATACAAAAGGCACAATGCCGCCTTAAGTGCAAGAAGTGTGAGACTTCTTAGAGTCTTTGCTATGCTCCTTTCCTATGAGACCAGTATTAGTTTCCGATAAACCACTGCAGGTTCAATGTATTCCTTTTACATACACATTGACGATGAAACACTGAAATTACGTCGGAATTAAATACAAAAGGCACAATGCCACCTTAACTGCAAAAGGAATGAGACTTCTTAGAGTATGTGCTTTGATCCTTTCCTATGAGACCAGTATTAGTTTCCGATACACCACTGCAGGTTCAATGTATTCCTTTTAAATACACATTGTCGATGAAACACTGAAATTACAGCGGAATTAAATACAAAAGGCACAATGCCACCTAAGTGCAAAAGGAGTGAGACTTCTTAGAGTATGTGCTTTGATCCTTTCCTATGAGACCAGTATTAGTTTCCGATACACCACTGCAGGTTCAAAGTATACCTTTTGCATACACATTGACGATGAAACACTGAAATTACATCGGAATTAAATACAAAAGGCACAATGCCGCCTTAAGTGCAAGAAGAGTAAAACTTCTTACTATCTTTGCTTTGATCCTTTCCTATGAGACCAGTTATAGTTTCCGATATACCACTGCAGGTTCAATGTATTCCTAGGACCTTCACATTAACGATGAAACACAGAAATCAAGTCGGAATTAAATACAAAAGGCACAATGCCGCCTTAAGTAAAAGAATAGAGACTCTTCTTACAGTCGGTGTTTTGATCCTTTCCTGTGAGACCAGTATTAGTTTGCGATACACCACTGCAGGTTTAATGTATTCCTTTTACATACACATTACGATGAAACACTGAAATTACATCGGAATTAAATAAAAAGGCACAATTCCACCTTAAGTGCTAAAGGAGTGAGACTTCTAAGAGTATGTGCTTTGATCCTTTCCTATGACACCAGTATTAGTTTCCGATATACCACTGCAGGTTCATTGTATTCCTTTTACATACACATTACGATGAAACACTGAAATTACATCGGAATTAAATACAAAAGGCACAATTCCACCTTAAGTGCAAAAGGAGTGGGACTTCTTAGAGTTTGTGCTTTGATCCTTTCCTGTGGGACCAGTATTAGTTTCCGATACACCACTGCAGGTTCAATGTATTTCTTTTACATACACATTGACGATGAAACACTGAAATTACATCGGAATTAAATACAAAAGGCACAATGCCACCTTAAGTGCAAAAGGAGTGAGACTTCTTAGAGTATGTGCTTTGATCCTTTCATATGAGACCAGCATTAGTTTCCGATACACCACTGCAGGTTCAATGTATTCCATTTACATACACATTGACGATGAAACACTGAAATTACATCGGAATTAAATACAAAAGGCACAATGCCACCTTAACTGCAAAAGGAGTGAGACTTCTTAGAGTATGTGCTTTGATCCTTTCCTATGAGACCAGTATTAGTTTCCGATACACCACTGCAGGTTCAATGTATTCCTTTTACATACACATTGACGGTGAATCACTGAAATTACATCGGAATTAAATACAAATGGCACAATGCCACCTTAAGTGCAAGTTAGTGAGACTTCTTAGAGTATGTGCTTTGATCCTTTCCTATGAGACCAGTATTAGTTTCCGATACAACACTGCAGGTTCAATGTATTCCTTTTACATACACATTGATGATGAAACACTGAAATTACATCGGAATTAAATACAAAAGGCACAATGCCGCCTTAAGTGCAAGAAGAGTGAGACTTCTAAGAGTCTTTGCTTTGATCCCTTCCTATGATACCAGTTATAGTTTCCGATACACCACTGCAGGTTCAATGTGTTCCTTGGACCTTCACATTAACGATGAAACACAGAAATGAAGTAGGAATTAAATACAAATGCACAATGCCGCCTTAAGTACAAGAATTGAGACTCTTCTTACAGTCGGTGTTTTGATCCTTTCCTGTGAGACCAGTATTAGTTTGCGATACACCACTGCAGGTTCAATGTTTCCTTTTACGTACACATTGACGATGAAACACTGAAATTACATCGAAATTAAATACAAAAGGCACAATGCCACCTTAAGTGCAAAAGGAGTGAGACTTCTTAGAGTATGTGCTTTGATCCTTTCCTATGAGACCAGTATTAGTTTCCGATACACCACTGCAGGTTCAATGTATTCCTTTTACATTCACATTGACGATGAAACACTGAGATTACTTCGGAATTAAATACAAAAGGCACAATGCCACCTTAACTGCAAAAGGAGTGAGACTTCTTAGAGTATGTGCTTTGATCCTTTCATATGAGACCAGCATTAGTTTCCGATACACCACTGCAGGTTCAATGTATTCCATTTACATACACATTGACGATGAAACACTGAAATTACATCGGAATTAAATACAAAAGGCACAATGCCACCTTAACTGCAAAAGGAGTGAGACTTCTTAGAGTATGTGCTTTGATCCTTTCCTATGAGACCAGTATTAGTTTCCGATACACCACTGCAGGTTCAATGTATTCCTTTTACATACACATTGACGGTGAATCACTGAAATTACATCGGAATTAAATACAAATGGCACAATGCCACCTTAAGTGCAAGTTAGTGAGACTTCTTAGAGTATGTGCTTTGATCCTTTCCTATGAGACCAGTATTAGTTTCCGATACAACACTGCAGGTTCAATGTATTCCTTTTACATACACATTGATGATGAAACACTGAAATTACATCGGAATTAAATACAAAAGGCACAATGCCGCCTTAAGTGCAAGAAGAGTGAGACTTCTAAGAGTCTTTGCTTTGATCCCTTCCTATGATACCAGTTATAGTTTCCGATACACCACTGCAGGTTCAATGTGTTCCTTGGACCTTCACATTAACGATGAAACACAGAAATGAAGTAGGAATTAAATACAAATGCACAATGCCGCCTTAAGTACAAGAATTGAGACTCTTCTTACAGTCGGTGTTTTGATCCTTTCCTGTGAGACCAGTATTAGTTTGCGATACACCACTGCAGGTTCAATGTTTCCTTTTACGTACACATTGACGATGAAACACTGAAATTACATCGAAATTAAATACAAAAGGCACAATGCCACCTTAAGTGCAAAAGGAGTGAGACTTCTTAGAGTATGTGCTTTGATCCTTTCCTATGAGACCAGTATTAGTTTCCGATACACCACTGCAGGTTCAATGTATTCCTTTTACATTCACATTGACGATGAAACACTGAGATTACTTCGGAATTAAATACAAAAGGCACAATGCCACCTTAACTGCAAAAGGAGTGAGACTTCTTAGAGTATGTGCTTTGATCCTTTCCTATGAGACTAGTATTAGTTTCCGATACAACACTGCAGGTTCAATGTATTCCTTTTACATACACATTGACGATGACACACTGAAATTACATCGGAATTAAATACAAAAGGTACAATGCCGCCTTAAGTGCAAGAAGAGTGAGACTTCTAAGAGTCTTTGCTTTGATCCCTTCCTATGAGACCAGTTATAGTTTCCGATACACCACTGCAGTTTCAATTTATTCCTTGGACCTTCACATTAACGATGAAACACAGAAATCAATCGGAATTAAATACAAAAGGCACAATGCCGCCATAAGTACAAGAATTGAGAATCTTCTTACAGTCGGTGTTTTGAACCTTTCCTGTGAGACCAGTATTAGTTTGCGATACACCACTGCAGGTTCAATGTATTCCTTTTACATTCACATTGACGACGAAACACTGAAATTACATCGGAATTAAATACAAAAGGCACAATGCCACCTTAACTGCAAAAGGAGTGAGACTTCTTAGAGTATGTGCTTTGATCCTTTCCTATGAGACCAGTATTAGTTTCCGATACACCACTGCTGGTTCAATGTATTCCTTGTACATACACATTGACGATGAAACACTGAAATTACATCGGAATTAAATACAAAAGGCACAATGCCACCTTAACTGCAAAAGGAGTGAGACTTCTTAGAGTATGTGCTTTGATCCTTTCCTATGAGACCAGTATTAGTTTCCGATACACCACTGCAGGTTCAAAGTATTCCTTTTACATACACATTGACGATAAAAGACTGAAATTACATCGGAATTATATACAAAAGCCACAATGCCACCTTAACTGCAAAAGGAGTGAGACTTCTTAGAGTATGTGCTTTGATCCTTTCCTATGAGACCAGTATTAGTTTCCGAATCACCACTGCAGGTTCAATGTATTCCTTCGACATACACATTGACGATAAAACACTGAAATTACATCGGAATTAAATACAAAAGGCACAATGGCGCCTTAAGTACAAGAATACAGACTCATCTGACAGGCGGTGCTTTGATCCTTTCCTGTGAGACCAGTATTAGTTTGCGATACACCACTGCAGGTTCAATGTATTCCTTTTACATACACATTGACGATGAAACACTGAAATTACATCGGAATTAAATACAAAAGGCACAATACCGCCTTTAGTACAAGAATAGAGACCCTTCTTACAGTCGGTGCTTTGATCCTTTCCTGTGAGACCAGTATTAGTTTGCGATACACCACTGCAGGTTCAATGTATTCCTTTTATATACACATTGACGATGAAACACTGAAATTTCATCGGAATTAATTACAAAAGGCACAATGCCACCTTAACTGCAAAAGGAGTGAGACTTCTTAGAGTATGTGCTTTGATCCTTTCCTATGAGACCAGTATTAGTTTCCGATACACCACCGCAGGTTCAATGTTATCCTTTCACATACACATTGACGTTTAAACACTGTAATTACATCGGAATTAAATACAAAAGGCACAGTGCCGCCTTAAGTGCAAGAAGAGTGAGACTTCTTAGAGTCTTTGTTATGCTCCTTTCCTATGAGACCAGTTATAGTTTCCGATACACCACTGCAGGTTCAATGTATTCCTTGGACCTTCACATTAACGATGAAATACAGAAATCAAGTCGGAATTAAATAGAAAAGGCACAATGCCGCCTTTAGTACAAGAATAGAGACCCTTCTTACAGTCGGTGCTTTGATCCTTTCCTGTGAGAACATTATTAGTTTCCGATACACCACTGCAGGTTCTATGTATTCCTTGCACATTCACATTGACGATGAAACACAGAAATCGCATAGGAATTAAATACAAAAGGCACAATGCCGCCTTAAGTACAAGAACAGGGACTCTTCTTACAGTCGGTGCTTTGATCCTTTCCTGTGAGACCAGTATTAGTTACCGATACACCACTGCAGGTTCAATTTTTTCCTTTTACATACACATTAACGATGAAACACTGAAATTGCATCGGAATTAAATACAGAGTGCAAAATGCCGTCTTAACTGCAAAAGGAGTGCGACTTCTTAGAGTCTGTGCTTTGATCCTTTCCTGAGAGACCAGTATTAGTTTCCGATACACCACTGCAGGTTCAATGTATTCCTTTTAAATACACATTGACAATGAAACACTGAAATTACATCGGAATTAAATACAATAGGCAGTATGCCACCTTAACTGCAAAAGGAGTGAGGCTTCTTAGAGTATGTGCTTTGATCCTTTCCTATGAGACCAGTATTAGTTTCCGATACACCACTGCACGTGCAATGTATTCCTCTTACATACACATTGACGATGAAACACTGAAATTACATCGGAATTAAATACAAAAGGCACAATGCCACCTTAACTGCAAAAGGAGTGAGACTTCTTAGAGTATGTGCTTTGATCCTTTCCTATGAGACCAGTATTAGTTTCCGATACACCACTGCAGGTTCAATGTATTCCTTTTACATACACATTGACGATCAAAGACTGAAATTACATCGGAATTAAATACAACAGGCACAATGCCACCTTAACTGCAAACGGAGTGAGACTTCTTAGAGTATGTGCTTTGATCCTTTCCTATGAGACCAGTATTAGTTTCCGATACACCACTGCAGGTTCAATGTATTCCTTTTACATACACATTGACGATGAAACACTGAAATTACATCGGAATTAAATACAAAAGTCACAATGCCGCGTTAAGTGCTAGAAAAGTGAGACTTCTTAGAGTCTTTGCTTTGATCCTTTCCTATGAGACCAGTTATAGTTTCCGATACACCACTGCAGGTTCAATGTATTCCTTGAACCTTCACATTAACGATGATACACAGAAAACGCTTCGGAATTAAATACAAAAGGCACAATGCCGCCTTTAGTACAAGAATAGAGACCCTTCTTACAGTCTGTGCTTTGATCCTTTCCTGAGAGACCAGTATTAGTTTCCGATACACCTCTGCAGGTTCAATGTATTCCTTTTACATACACATTGACGATGAAACACTGAAATTACATCGGAATTAAATACAAAAAGCAGTATGCCACCTTAACTGCAAATGGAGTGAGACTTCTTAGAGTATGTTCTTTGATCCTTTCCTATGAGACCAGTATTAGTTTCCGATACACCACTGCAGGTTCAATGTATTCCTTTTACATACACATTGACGATGAAACACTGAAATTACATCGGAATTAAATACAAAAGGCACAATGCCACCTTAACTGCAAAAGGAATGAGACTTCTTAGAGTATGTGCTTTGATCCTTTCCTATGAGACCAGTATTAGTTTCTGATACACCACTGCAGGTTCAATGTATTCCTTTTACATACACATTGACGATGAAACACTGAAATTACATCGGAATTAAATACAAAAGGCACAATGTCACCTTAAGTGCAAAAGGAGTGAGACTTCTTAGAGTATGTGCTTTAATCCTTTCCTATGTGACCAGTATTAGTTTCCGATACACCACTGCAGGTTCAATGTATTCCTTTTACATACACATTGACGATGAAACACTGAAAATACATCGGAATTAAATACAAAATGCACAATGCCACCTTAAGTGCAAAAGGAGTGAGACTTCTTAAAGTATGTGCTTTGATCCTTTCCTATGAGACCAGTATTAGTTTCCGATTCACCACTGCAGGTTCAATGTATTCCTTTTACATACACATTGACGATGAAACACTGAAATTACATCGGAATTAAATACAAAAGGCACAATGCCGCCATAAATGCAAGAAGAGTGAGACTTCTTAGAGTCTTTGCTTTGATCCTTTCCTATGAGACCAGTTATAGTTTCCGATACACCACTGCAGGTTCAATGTATTCCTTGGACCTTGACATTAACGATGAAACACAGAAATCAAGTCGGAATTAAATACAAAAGGCACAATGCCACCTTAAGTACAAGAATAGAGACTCTTCTTACAGTCGGTGTTTTGATCCTTTTCTGTGAGACCAGTATTAGTTTGCGATACACCACTGCAGGTTCAATGTATTCCTTTTACATACACATTAACGATGAAACACTGAAATTGCATCGGAATTAAATACAAAAGGCAAAATGCCGTCTTAACTGCAAAAGGAGTGCGACTTCTTAGAGTCTGTGCTTTGATCCTCTCCTGAGAGACCAGTATTAGTTTCCGATACACCACTGCAGGTTCAATGTATTCCTTTTAAATACACATTGACAATGAAACACTGAAATTACATCGGAATTAAATACAATAGGCAGTATGCCACCTTAACTGCAAAAGGAGTGAGGCTTCTTAGAGTATGTGCTTTGATCCTTTCCTATGAGACCAGTATTAGTTTCCGATACACCACTGCACGTGCAATGTATTCCTTTTACATACACATTGACGATGAAACACTGAAATTACATCGGAATTAAATACAAATGGCACAATGCCACCTTAACTGCAAAAGGAGTGAGACTTCTTAGAGTATGTGCTTTGATCCTTTCCTATGAGACCAGTATTAGTTTCCGATACACCACTGCAGGTTCAATGTATTCCTTTTACATACACATTGACGATCAAAGACTGAAATTACATCGGAATTAAATACAAAAGGCACAATGCCACCTTAACTGCAAACGGAGTGAGACTTGTTAGAGTATGTGCTTTGATCCTTTCCTATGAGACCAGTATTAGTTTCCGATACACCACTGCAGGTTCAATGTATTCCTTTTACATACACATTGACGATGAAAAACTGAAATTACATCGGAATTAAATACACAAGTCACAATGCCGCCTTAAGTGCTAGAAAAGTGGGACTTCTTAGAGTCTTTGCTTTGATCCTTTCCTATGAGACCAGTTATAGTTTCCGATACACCACTGCAGGTTCAATGTATTCCTTGAACCTTCACATTAACGATGATACACAGAAAACGCTTCGGAATTAAATACAAAATTCACAATGCCGCCTTTAGTACAAGAATAGAGACCCTTCTTACAGTCGGTGCTTTGATCCTTTCCTGTGAAAACAGTATTAGTTTCCGATACACCACTGCAGGTTCTATGTATTCCTTGCACATTCACATTGACGATGAAACACAGATATCGCATAGGAATTAAATACAAAAGGTATAATGCCGCCTTGAGTACAAGAATAGGGACTCTTCTTACAGTCGGTGCTTTGATCCTTTCCTGTGAGACCAGTATTAGTTACCGATACACCACTGCAGGTTCAATGTATTCCTTTTACATACACATTGACGATGAAACACTGAAATTGCATCGGAATTAAATACAAAAGTCAAAATGCCGCCTTAAATACAAGAGGAGTGCGACTTCTTAGAGTCTGTGCTTTGATCCTTTCCTGAGAGACCAGTATTAGTTTCCGATACACCACTGCAGGTTCAATGTATTCCTTTTACATACACATTGACGATGAAACACTGAAATTACATCGGAATTAAATACAAAAGGCACAATGCCACCTTAACTGCAAAAGGAATGAGAGTTCTTAGAGTATGTGCTTTAATCCTTTCCTATGTGACCAGTATTAGTTTCCGATACACCACTGCAGGTTCAATGTATTCCTTTTACGTACACATTGACGATGAAACACTGAAAATACATCGGAATTAAATACAAAATGCACAATGCCACCTTAAGTGCAAAAGGAGTGAGACTTCTTAAAGTATGTGCTTTGATCCTTTCCTATGAGACCAGTATTAGTTTCCGATACACCACTGCAGGTTCAATGTATTCCTTTTACATACACATTGACGATGAAACACTGAAATTACATCGGAATTAAATACAAAAGGCACAATGCCACCTTAAGTGCAAAAGGAGTGAGACTTCTTAGAGTATGTGCTTTGATCCTTTCCTATGAGACCAGTATTAGTTTCCGATACACTACTGCAGGTTCAATGTATTCCTTTTACATACACATTGACGATGAAACACTGAAATTACATCGGAATTAAGTACAAAACGCACAATGCCACCTTAACTGCAAAACGAGTGAGACATCTTAGAGTATGTGCTTTGATCCTTTCCTATGAGACCTGTATAAGTTTCCGATACACCACTGCAGGTTCAATGTATTCCTTTTACATACACATTGACGATGAAACACTGAAATTGCATCGGAATTAAATACAAAAGTCAAAATGCCGCCTTAACTGCAAGAGGAGTGCGACTTCTTAGAGTCTGTGCTTTGATCCTTTCCTGAGAGACCAGTATTAGTTTCCGATACACCACTGCAGGTTCAATGTATTCCTTTTACATACACATTGACGATGAAACACTGAAATTACATCGGAATTAAATACAAAAAGCAGTATGCCACCTTAACTGCAAATGGAGTGAGACTTCTTAGAGTATGTTCTTTGATCCTTTCCTATGAGACCAGTATTAGTTTCCGATACACCACTGCAGGTTCAATGTATTCCTTTTACATACACATTGACGATGAAACACTGAAATTACAGCGGAATTAAATACAAAAGGCACAATGCCACCTTAACTGCAAAAGGAGTGGGACTTCTTAGAGTATGTGCTTTGATCTATTCCTATGAGACCAGTATTAGTTTCCGATACACCAGTGCAGGTTCAATGTATTCCTTTTACATACACATTGACGATGAAACACTGAAATTACATCGGAATTAAATACAAAAGGCAACATGCCGCCTCAAGTGCAAGAAGAGTGAGGCTTCTTAGAGTCTTTGCTTTGATCCTTTCCTATGAGACCAGTTATAGTTTCCGATACACCACTGCAGGTTCAATGTATTCCTTGGACATTCACATTAACGATGAAACACAGAAATCAAGTCGGAATTAAATACAAAAGGCACAATGCCGCCTAAAGTACAAGAATAGACACTCTTCTTACAGTCGGTGTTTTGATCCTTTCCTGTGAGACCAGTATTAGTTAGCGATACACCACTGCAGGTTCCATGTATTCCTTTTACATACACATAGACGATGAAACACTGAAATTACATCGGAATTAATTACAAAAGGCACAATGCCACCTTAAGTGCAAAAGGAGTGAGACTTCTTAGAGTATGTGCTTTGATCCTTGCCTATGAGACCAGTATTAGTTTCCGATACACCACTGCAGGTTCAATGTATTCCTTTTACATACACATTGGCGATGAAACACTGAAATTACATCGGAATTAAATACAAAAGTCACAATGCCGCCTTAAGTGCTAGAAAAGTGAGACTTCTTAGAGTCTTTGCATTGATCCTTTCCTATGAGACCAGTTATAGTTTCCGATACACCACTGCAGGTTCAATGTATTCCTTGAACCTTCACATTAACGATGATACACAGAAAACGCTTCGGAATTAAATACAAAAGGCACAATGCCGCCTTTAGTACAAGAATAGAGACCTTTCTTACAGTCGGTGCTTTGATCCTTTCCTGTGAGAACAGTATTAGTTTCCGATACACCACTGCAGGTTCTATGTATTCCTTGCACATTCACATTGACGATGAAACACAGAAATCGCATAGGAATTAAATACAAAAGGTACAATGCCGCCTAAAGTACAAGAACAGGGACTCTTCTTACAGTCGGTGCTTTGATCCTTTCCTGTGAGACCAGTATTAGTTACCGATACACCACTGCAGGTTCAATGTATTCCTTTTACATACACATTGACGATGAAACACTGAAATTGCATCGGGATTAAATACAAAAGTCAAAATGCCGCCTTAACTGCAAGAGGAGTGCGACTTCTTAGAGTCTGTGCTTTGATCCTTTCCTGAGAGACCAGTATTAGTTTCCGATACACCACTGCAGGTTCAATGTATTCCTTTTACATACACATTGACGATGAAACACTGAAATTACATCGGAATTAAATACAAAAAGCAGTATGCCACCTTAACTGCAAATGGAGTGAGACTTCTTAGAGTATGTTCTTTGATCCTTTCCTATGAGACCAGTATTAGTTTCCGATACACCACTGCAGGATCAATGTATTCCTTTTACATACACATTGACGATGAAACACTGAAATTACATCGGAATTAAATACAAAAGGCACAATGCCACCTTAACTGCAAAAGGAATGAGACTTCTTAGAGTATGTGCTTTGATCCTTTCCTATGAGACCAGTATTAGTTTCTGATACACCACTGAAGGTTCAATGTATTCCTTTTACATACACATTGACGATGAAACACTGAAATTACATCGGAATTAAATACAAAAGGCACAATGCAGCCTTAAGTGCAAAAGGAGTGAGACTTCTTAGAGTATGTGCTTTCATCCTTTCCTATGTGACCAGTATTAGTTTCCGTTACACCACTGCAGGTTCATTGTATTCCTTTTACATACACATTGACGATGAAACACTGAAAATAGATCGGAATTAAATACAAAATGCACAATGCCACCTTAAGTGCAAAAGGAGTGAGACTTCTTAAAGTATGTGCTTTGATCCTTTCCTATGAGACCAGTATTAGTTTGCGATACACCACTGCAGGTTCAATGTATTCCTTTTACATACACATTGACGATGAAACACTGAAATTACATCGGAATTAAAAACAAAAGGCACAATGCCGCCTTAAATGCAAGAAGAGTGAGACTTCTTAGAGTCTTTGCTTTGATCCTTTCCTATGTGACCAGTTATAGTTTCCGATACACCACTGCAGGTTCAATGTATTCCTTGGACCTTGACATTAACGATGAAACACAGAAATCAAGTCGAAATTAAATACAAAAGGCACAATGCCACCTTAAGTACAAGAATAGAGACTCTTCTTACAGTCGGTGTTTTGATCCTTTTCTGTGAGACCAGTATTAGTTTGCGATACACCACTGCAGGTTCAATGTATTCCTTTTACATACACATTAACGATGAAACACTGAAATTGCATCGGAATTAAATACAAAAGGCAAAATGCCGTCTTAACTGCAAAAGGAGGGCGACTTCTTAGAGTCTGTGCTTTGATCCTTTCCTGAGAGACCAGTATTAGTTTCCGATACACCACTGCAGGTTCAATGTATTCCTTTTAAATACACATTGACAATGAAACACTGAAATTACATCGGAATTAAATACAATAGGCAGTATGCCACCTTAACTGCAAAAGGAGTGAGGCTTCTTAGAGTATGTCCTTTGATCCTTTCCTATGAGACCAGTATTAGTTTCCGATACACCACTGCACGTGCAATGTATTCCTTTTACATACATTGGCGATGAAACACTGAAATTACATGGGAATTAAATACAAAAGGCACAATGGCACCTTAACTGCAAATGGAGTGACACTTCTTAGAGTATGTGCTTTGATCCTTTCCTATGAGCCCAGTATTAGTTTTCGATACACCACTGCAGGTTCAATGTATTCCTTGAACCTTCACATTAACGATGATACACAGAAAACGCTTCGGAATTAAATACAAAAGGCACAATGCCGCCTTTAGTACAAGAATAGAGACCCTTCTTACAGTCGGTGCTTTGATCCTTTCCTGTGAGAACAGTATTAGTTTCCGATACACCACTGCAGGTTCTATGTATTCCTTGCACATTCACATTGACGATGAAACACAGAAATCGCATAGGAATTAAATACAAAAGGTACAATGCCGCCTTAAGTACAAGAACAGGGACTCTTCTTACAGTCGGTGCTTTGATCCTTTCCTGTGAGACCAGTATTAGTTACCGATACACCACTGCAGGTTCAATGTATTCCTTTTACATACACATTGACGATGAAACACTGAAATTGCATCGGAATTAATTACAAAAGTCAAAATGCCGCCTTAACTGCAAGAGGAGTGCGACTTCTTAGAGTCTGTGCTTTGATCCTTTCCTGAGAGACCAGTATTAGTTTCCGATACACCACTGCAGGTTCAATGTATTCCTTTTACATACACATTGACGATGAAACACTGAAATTACATCGGAATTAAATACAAAAAGCAGTATGCCACCATAACTGCAAATGGAGTGAGACTTCTTAAAGTATGTGCTTTGATCCTTTCCTATGAGACCAGTATTAGTTTCCGATACACCACTGCAGGTTCAATGTATTCCTTTTACATACACATTGACGATGAAACACTGAAATTACATCGGAATTAAATACAAAAGGTACAATGCCACCTTAAGTGCAAAAGGAGTGAGACTTCTTAGAGTATGTGCTTTGATCCTTTCCTATGAGACCAGTATTAGTTTCCGATACACTACTGCCGGTTCAATGTATTCCTTTTACATACACATTGACGATGAAACACTGAAATTACATCGGAATTAAGTACAAAACGCACAATGCCACCTTAACTGCAAAAGGAGTGAGACTTCTTAGAGTATGTGCTTTGATCCTTTCCTATGAGACCAGTATTAGTTTCCGATACACCACTGCAGATTCAATGTATTCCATTTACATACACATTGACGATGAAACACTGAAATTACATCGGAATTAAATACAAAACGCACAACGCCGCCTTAAGTGCAAGAAGAGTGAGACTTCTTAGAGTCTTTGCTTTGATCCTTTCCTATGAGACCAGTTATTGTTTCCGATACACCACTGCAGGTTCAATGTATTCCTAGGACCTTCACATTAACGATGAAACACAGAAATCAAGTCGGAATTAAATACAAAAGGCACAATGCCGCCTTAAGTACAAGAATAGAGACTTTTCTTTCAGTCGGTGTTTGATCCTTTCCTGTGAGACCAGTATTAGTTTCCGATACACCACTGCAGGTTCAATGTATTCCTTTTACATACACATTGACGATGAAACACTGAAATTACATCGGAATTAAATACAAAAGGCACATTGCCACCTTAACTGCAAAAGGAGTGGGACTTCTTAGAGTATGTGCTTTGATCTTTTCCTATGAGACCAGTATTAGTTTCCGATACACCAGTGCAGGTTCAATGTATTCCTTTTACATACACATTGACGATGAAACACTGAAATTACATCGGAATTAAATACAAAAGGCAAAATGCCGCCTTAAGTGCAAGAAGAGTGAGGCTTCTTAGAGTCTTTGCTTTGATCCTTTCCTATGAGACCAGTTATGGTTTCCGATACACCACTGCAGGTTCAATGTATTCCTTGGACATTCACATTAACGATGAAACACAGAAATCAAGTCGGAATTAAATACAAAAGGCACAATGCCGCCTAAAGTACAAGAATAGACACTCTTCTTACAGTCGGTGTTTTGATCCTTTCCTGTGAGACCAGTATTAGTTAGCGATACACCACTGCAGGTTCCATGTATTCCTTTTACATACACATAGACGATGAAACACTGAAATTACATCGGAATTAAATACAAAAGGCACAATGCCACCTTAAGTGCAAAAGGAGTGAGACTTCTTAGAGTATGTGCTTTGATCCTGTCCTATGAGACCAGTATTAGTTTCCGATACACCACTGCAGGTGCAACGTATTCCTTTTACATACTCATTGACGATGAAACACTGAAATTACATCGGAATTAAATACAAAAGTCAAAATGCCGCCTTAACTGCAAGAGGAGTGCGACTTCTTAGAGTCTGTGCTTTGATCCTTTCCTGAGAGACCAGTATTAGTTTCCGATACACCACTGCAGGTTCAATGTATTCCTTTTACATACACATTGACGATGAAACACTGAAATTACATCGGAATTAAATACAAAAAGTAGTATGCCACCTTAACTGCAAATGGAGTGAGACTTCTTAGAGTATGTTCTTTGATCCTTTCCTATGAGACCAGTATTAGTTTCCGATACACCACTGCAGGTTCAATGTATTCCTTTTACATACACATTGACGATGAAACACTGAAATTACATCGGAATTAAATACAAAAGGCACAATGCCACCTTAACTGCAAAAGGAATGAGACTTCTTAGAGTATGTGCTTTGATCCTTTCCTATGAGACCAGTATTAGTTTCTGATACACCACTGCAGGTTCAATGTATTCCTTTTACATACACATTGACGATGAAACACTGAAATTACATCGGAATTAAATACAAAAGGCACAATGCCACCTTAAGTGCAAAAGGAGTGAGACTTCTTAGAGTATGTGCTTTCATCCTTTCCTATGTGACCAGTATTAGTTTCCGTTACACCACTGCAGGTTCAATGTATTCCTTTTACATACACATTGACGATGAAACACTGAAAATACATCGGAATTAAATACAAAATGCACAATGCCACCTTAAGTGCAAAAGGAGTGAGACTTCTTAAAGTATGTGCTTTGATCCTTTCCTATAAGACCAGTATTAGTTTCCGATACACCACTGCAGGTTCAATGTATTCCTTTTACATACACATTGACGATGAAACACTGAAATTACATCGGAATTAAATACAAAAGGCACAATGCCGCCTTAAATGCAAGAAGAGTGAGACTTCTTAGAGTCTTTGCTTTGATCCTTTCCTATGTGACCAGTTATAGTTTCCGATACACCACTGCAGGTTCAATGTATTCCTTGGACCTTGACATTAACGATGAAACACAGAAATCAAGTCGGAATTAAATACAAAAGGCACAATGCCACCTTAAGTACAAGAATAGAGACTCTTCTTACAGTCGGAGTTTTGATCCTTTTCTGTGAGACCAGTATTAGTTTGCGATACACCACTGCAGGTTCAATGTATTCCTTTTACATACACATTAACGATGAAACACTGAAATTGCATCGGAATTAAATACAAAAGGCAAAATGCCGTCTTAACTGCAAAAGGAGTGCGACTTCTTAGAGTCTGTGCTTTGATCCTTTCCTGAGAGACCAGTATTAGTTTCCGATACACCACTGCAGGTTCAATGTATTCCTTTTAAATACACATTGACAATGAAACACTGAAATTACATCGGAATTAAATACAAAAGGCACAATGCCACCTTAACTGCAAAAGGAGTGAGACTTCTTAGAGTATGTGCTTTGATCCTTTCCTATGAGCCCAGTATTAGTTTTCGATACACCACTGCAGGTTCAATGTATTCCTTTTACATACACATTGACGATCAAAGACTGAAATTACATCGGAATTAAATACAAAAGGCACAATGCTTCCTTAACTGCAAACGGAGTGAGACTTCTTAGAGTATGTGCTTTGATCCTTTCCTATGAGACCAGTATTAGTTTCCGATACACCACTGCAGGTTCAATGTATTCCTTTTACATACACATTGACGATGAAACACTGAAATTACATCGGAATTAAATACACAAGTCACAATGCCGCCTTAAGTGCTAGAAAAGTGAGACTTCTTAGAGTCTTTGCTTTGATCCTTTCCTATGAGACCAGTTATAGTTTCCGATACACCACTGGAGGTTCAATGTATTCCTTGAACCTTCACATTAACGATGATACACAGAAAACGCTTCGGAATTAAATACAAAAGGCACAATGCCGCCTTTAATACAAGAATAGAGACCCTTCTTACAGTCGGTGCTTTGATCCTTTCCTGTGAGAACAGTATTAGTTTCCGATACACCACTGCAGGTTCTATGTATTCCTTGCACATTCACATTGACGATGAAACACAGAAATCGCATAGGAATTAAATACAAAAGGTACAATGCCGCCTTAAGTACAAGAACAGGGACTCTTCTTACAGTCGGTGCTTTGATCCTTTCCTGTGAGACCAGTATTAGTTACCGATACACCACTGCAGGTTCAATGTATTCCTTTTACATACACATTGACGATGAAACACTGAAATTGTATCGGAATTAAATACAAAAGTCAAAATGCCGCCTTAACTGCAAGAGGAGTGCAGTTATAGATTCCGATGCTTCACTTCAAGTTTACTGATTCCCTCTGACTTTCGTATTGACGATGCAACACAGAAACTGCATCGGAATTAAATACAAAAGGCACAATGCCGACTCAAATACAAGATGACTGGCTCTTCTTAATCTCTATGTTTTCAACCTTTGCTGAGAGACCGGTTTTAGATTCCGATGCTTCACTATGCGTTTACTGTATCCCTTGGACCTTCTTATTGACGCTGAAACAGAGAAATTGCATCGGAATTAAATACAAAAGGCAAAATGCCGACTTAAGTACAAGAAGACTGACTCTTCTTACTGTCTATGACTTGAACCATTCCTGGGACACTAGTTATAGATTCCGATGCTTCACTTCAGGTTTACTGTATCCCTTGGACCTTCTTATTGACGATGAAACACAGAAATTATATCGGAATTAAATATAAATGGCACAATGCCGACTTAAGTACAAGAAGACTGACTTTTCCTAGTGTCTATGTTTTGAACCATTCCTGTAACACTCGTTATAGATTCCGATGCTTCACTTTAGGTTTACTCTATCCCTCTGACCATCTTATTGACGATGAAACACAGTAATTGCATCGGAATTAGATACAAAAGGCACAATGCCGACTCATGTACAAGGAGACAGACTCTTCCTACTGTCTATGTTTTGAACCTTTCTGTGACACTTGATATAGATTCCGATGCTTCATATCAGGTTCACTGTATCCCTTGGACCTTCTTATTGACGAGGAAACACTGAAATTGCATCGGAATTAAATACAAGAGGCACAATTCCGACTTAAGTACAAGAAGACTGACTCTTCCTACTGTCTATGTTTTGAACCACCCCCGTGACACTAGTTATAGATTCCGATACTTCACTTCAGGTTTACTGTATTCCTCTGACCTTCTTATTAACGATGAAACACAGAAATTGCATCGGAATTAAATACAAAAGGCGCAATGCCGACGTACGTACAAGAAGACTGACTCATCTTACTGTCTATGTTTTGAACCATCCCTGTGACACTAGTTATAGATTCCGATGCTTCACTTCAGGTTTACTGTATCCCTTGGACCTTCTTATTGAGGACGAAACACAGAAATTGCATCAGAATTAAATAGAAAAGGCACAATGTCGACTTAAGTACAAGAAGACTGACTCTTCCTAATGTATATGTTTTCAACCATTCCTGTGACACTAGTTATAGATTCCGATGCTTCACTTCAGGTTTACTGTATCCATCTGACCCTCTTATTGACTATGAAACACAGAAATTGCATCGGAATTAAATACAAAATGCACAATGCCGACTTAAGTACAAGAGGACTTACTCTTCTTACTGTCTATGTTTTGAACCATTCCTGTGACACTAGTTATAGGTTCTTACGCTTCACTTCAGGTTTATTGCATCCCTTGGACCTTCTTATTGACGACGAAACACAGAAATTGCATCGGAATTAAATAGGAAAGGCACAATGCCGACTGAAGTACAAGAGGACTGACTCTTCTTACTGTCTCTGTTATGAACCATTCCTGTGACACTAGTTATAGATTCCGATGCTTCAGATTTACTGTATCCCTTGGACATTCTTATTGACGACGAAACACAGAATTTGCATCGGAATTAAATAGAAAAGGCACAATGCCGACTGAAGTACAAGAAGACTGACTCTTCTTACTGTCTCTGTTATGAACCATTCCTGTGACACTAGTTATAGATTCCGATGCTTCACTTCAGGTTTACTGTATCCCTCTGACCTTCTTATTGACGATGAAACACAGAAATTGCTTCGGAATTAAATACAAAAGGCACAACGCCGACTTAAGTACAAGAAGACTGACTCTTCTTACTGTCTCTGTTATGAACCATTCCCGTGACACTAGTTATAGATTCCGATTCTTCACTTCAGGTTTACAGTATCCCTCTGACCTTCTTATTGACGACGAAACACAGAATTTGCATCGGAATTAAATAGAAAAGGCACAATGCCGACTTAAGTACAAGAAGACTGACTCTTCCTACTGTCTCTGTTTTGAACCATTCCTGTGACACTAGTTATAGATTCCGATGTTTCACTTCAGGTTTACTGTATCCCACTGACATTCTTATTGACGATGAGACACAGAAATTGCATCGGAATTAAATACAAAAGGCACAATGCCGACTTAAGTACAGGAAGACTGACTCTTCTTTCTGACTATGTTGTGAACATTTCCTGTGAGACCAGTTTTAGATTCCGATGCTTCACTATATGTTTATTGTATCCCTTGGACTTTCTTATTGACGATGAAACACAGACATTGCATCGGAATTAACTACAAAAGGCACAATGCCGACTTAAGTACAAGGAGACTGACTCTTCCTACTGTCTATGTTTAGAACCATTCCTGTGACACTAGTTACAGATTCCGATGCTTCACTTCAGGCTTACTGTATCCCTCTGCCCTTCTTATTTAGGATGAAAAACAGAAATTGCATCGGAATTAAATACAAAAGGCACAATGCCGACGTAAGTACAAGGAGACTGACTCTTCTTACTGTCTATGATTTGAACCATTCCGGTGACACTAGTTATAGTTTCCGATGCTCCACTTCAGGCATACTGTATCACTTGGACCTTCTTATAGACGATGAAACACAGAAATTGCATCAGAATTAAATCCAAGAGGCACAATGCCGTCTTAAGTACAAGAAGACTGACTCTTCTTACTATGTTTTGAACCATTCCTGTGACACTAATTATAGATTACGATGCTTCACTTCAGGTTTACTGATTCCCTCTGACTTTCTTATTGACGATGCAACACAGAAACTGCATCGGAATTAAATACAAAAGGCACAATGCCGACTCAAATACAAGATGACTGGCTCTTCTTAATCTCTATGTTTTGAACCTTTCCTGAGAGACCGGTTTTAGATTCCGATGCTTCACTATGCGTTTACTGTATCCATTGGACCTTCTTTTTGACGCTGAAACAGAGAAATTGCATCGGAATTAAATACAAAATGCACAATGACGACTTAAGTACGAGAGGTCTTACTCTTCTTACTGTCTATGTTTTGAACCATTCCAGTGACACTAGTTATAGATTCCGATGCTTCACTTCAGGTTTACTGCATCCCTTGGACCTTCTTATTGACGACGAAACACAGAAATTGCATCGGAATTAAATAGGAAAGGCACAATGCCGACTTAAGTACAAGAAGACTGACTCTTCCTATTGTCTATGTTTTGAACCATTCCTGTGACACTAGTTATAGATTCCGATGCTTCACTTCGGGTTTACTGTATCCCTCTGACCTTCTTATTGACGATGAAACACAGAAATTGCATCGGAATTAAATAGAAAAGGCTCAATGCCGACTTAAGTACAAGCAGACTGACTCTTCTTACTGTCTATGTTTTGAACCATTCCTGTGACACTAGTTATAGATTCCGATGCTTTAGGTTTACTGTATCCCTGGGACATTCTTATTGACGACGAAACACAGAATTTACATCGGAATTAAATAGAAAAGGCTCAATGCCGACTTAAGTACAAGAAGACTGACTCATCTTACTGTCTCTGTTATGAAGCATTCCTGTGACACTAGTCTTAGATTCCGATGCTTCACTTCAGGTTTACTGTATCCCTCTGACCTTCTTATTGACGATGAAACACAGAAATTGCATCGGAATTAAATCCAAAAGGCACAATGCCGACTTAAGTACAAGAAGACTGACTCTTCTTTCTGACTATGTTGTGAACATTTCCTGTGAGACCAGTTTTAGATTCCGGTGCTTCACTATATGTTTATTGTATCCCTTGGACCTTCTTGTTGACGACGAATCACAGAAATTGCATCGGAATGAAATAAATAAGGCACAATGCCGACTTAAGTACAAGAAGACTGACTCTTCCTAGTGTCCATGTTTTGAACCATTCCTGTGACACTAGTTATTGATTCCATTGCTTCACTTCAGGTTTACTGTATCCATCTGACATTCTTATTTACGATGAAACACACTAATTGCATCGGAATTAAATAGAAAAGGCACAATGCCGACTTAAGTACAAGAAGACTGACTCTTCTTACAGTCTATGTTTTGAACCATTCCTGTGACACTAGTTATAGATTCCGATGCTTCACTTCAGGATTACTGTATCCCTTGGACCTTCTTAAAGACGACGAAACACAGAATTTGCATCGGAATTAAATAGAAAAGGCACAATGCCGACTTCAGTACAAGAAGACTGACTCTTCCTACTGTCTCTGTTTTGAAACATTCCTGTGACACTAGTTATAGATTCCGATGTTTCACTTCAGGTTTACTGTATCCCTCTGACCTTCTTATTGACGATGAGACACAGAAATTGCATCGGAATTAAATACAAAAGGCACAATGCCGACTTAAGTACAGGAAGACTGACTCTTCTTTCTGACTATGTTGTGAACATTTCCTGTGAGACCAGTTTTAGATTCCGATGCTTCACTATATGTTTATTGTATCCCTTGGACTTTCTTATTGACGATGAAACACAGACATTGCATCGGAATTAACTACAAAAGGCACAATGCCGACTTAAGTACAAGGAGACTGACTCTTCCTACTGTCTATGTTTAGAACCATTCCTGTGACACTAGTTACAGATTCCGATGCTTCACTTCAGGCTTACTGTATCCCTCTGCCCTTCTTATTTAGGATGAAAAACAGAAATTGCATCGGAATTAAATACAAAAGGCACAATGCCGACGTAAGTACAAGGAGACTGACTCTTCTTACTGTCTATGATTTGAACCATTCCGGTGACACTAGTTATAGTTTCCGATGCTCCACTTCAGGCTTACTGTATCACTTGGGCCTTCTTATTGACGATGAAACACAGAAATTGCATCGGAATTAAATCCAAGAGGCACAATGCCGACTTAAGTACAAGAAGACTGACTCTTCTTACTATGTTTTGAACCATTCCTGTGACACTAGTTATAGATTCCGATGCTTCACTTCAGGTTTACTGTATCCCTCTGAACTTCTTATTGACGATGCAACACAGAAACTGCATCGGAATTAAATACAAAAGGCACAATGCCGACTCAAATACATGATGACTGGCTCTTCTTAATCTCTATGTTTTGAACCTTTCCTGAGAGACCGGTTTTAGATTCCGATGCTTCACTATGCGTTTACTGTATCCCTTGGACCTTCTTATTGACGCTGAAACAGAGAAATTGCATCGGAATTAAATACAAAAGTCAAAATGCCGACTTAAGTACAAGAAGACTGACTCTTCTTATTGTCTATGACTTGAACCATTCCTGGGACACTAGTTATAGATTAAGATGCTTCACTTCAGGTTTACTGTATCCCTTGGACCTTCTTATTGACGATGAAACACAGAAATTATATCGGAATTAAATATAAAAGGCACAATGCCGACTTAAGTACAAGAAGACTGACTTTTCCTAGTGTCTATGTTTTGAACCATTCCTGTAACACTAGTTATAGATTCCGATGCTTCACTTTAGGTTTACTCTATCCCTCTGACCATCTTATTGACGATGAAACACAGTAATTGCATCGGAATTAGATACAAAAGGCACAATGCCGACTCATGTACAAGGAGACTGACTCTTCCTACTGTCTATGTTTTGAACCTTTCTGTGACACTTGATATAGATTCCGATGCTTCACATCAGGTTCACTGTATTCCTTGGACCTTCTTATTGACGAGGAAACACTGAAATTGCATCGGAATTAAATACAAGAGGCACAATTCCGACTTAAGTACAAGAAGACTGACTCTTCCTACTGTCTATGTTTTGAACCATTCCCGTGACACTAGTTATAGATTCCGATACTTCACTTCAGGTTTACTGTATTCCTCTGACCTTCTTATTGAGGACGAAACACAGAAATTGCATCGGAATTAAATAGGAAAGGCACAATGACGACTTAAGTACAAGAAGACTGACTCTTCCTAATGTATATGTTTTCAACCATTCCTGTGACACTAGTTATAGTTTCCGATGCTTCACTTCAGGTTTACTGTATCCATCTGACCTTCTTATTCACTATGAAACACAGAAATTGCATCGGAATTAAATACAAAATGCACAATGCCGACTTAAGTACAAGAGGACTTACTCTTCTTACTGTCTATGTTTTGAACCATTCCTGTGACACTCGTTATAGGTTCTTACGCTTCACTTCAGGTTTATTGCATCCCTTGGACCTTCTTATTGACGACGAAACACAGAAATTGCATCGGAATTAAATAGGAAAGGCACAATGCCGACTGAAGTACAAGAGGACTGACTCTTCTTACTGTCTCTGTTATGAACCATTCCTGTGACACTAGTTATAGATTCCGATGCTTCAAATTTACTGTATCCCTTGGACATTCTTATTGACGACGAAACACAGAATTTGCATCGGAATTAAATAGAAAAGGCACAATGCCGACTGAAGTACAAGAAGACTGACTCTTCTTACTGTCTCTGTTATGAACCATTCCTGTGACACTAGTTATAGATTCCGATGCTTCACTTCAGGTTTACTGTATCCCTCTGACCTTCTTATTGACGATGAAACACAGAAATTGCATCGGAATTAAATACAAAAGGCACAATGCCGACTTAAGTACAAGAAGACTGACTCTTCTTTCAGACTATGTTGTGAACATTTCCTGTGAGACCAGTTTTAGATTCCGATGCTTCACTATATGTTTATTGTGTCCCTTGGACATTCTTATTGACGACGAAACACAGAAATTGCATCGGAATTAAATAAATAAGGCAAAATGCCGACTTAAGTACAAGAAGACTGACTCTTCCTAGTTTCCATGTTTTGAACCATTGCTGTGACACTAGTTATAGTTTCCATTGCTTCACTTCAGGTTTACTGTATCCATCTGACATTCTTATTTACGATGAAACACACAAATTGCATCGGATCTAAATAGAAAAGGCACAATGCCGACTTAAGTACAAGAAGCCTGACTCTTCTTACAGTCTATGTTTTGAGCCATTCCTGTAACACTAGTTAAAGATTCCGATGTTTCACTTAAAATTTACTGTATCCCTCTGACCTTCTTATTGACGACGAAACACAGAAATTGCATCGGAATTAAATAGAAAAGGCACAATGCCGACTTAAGAATAAGAAGACTGACTCTTCTTACTGACTATGATTTGAACATTTCCTGTGAGACCAGTTTTAGATTCCGATGCCTCACTATATCTTTACTGTATCCCTTGGACCTTCTTAATGACGATGAAACACAGAAATTGCATCGGAATTAAATACAAAAGGCACAATGCCGACTTAGTACATGAAGACTGACTCTTCTTGCTGTGTATGTTTTTAACCATTCCTGTGACACTAGTTATAGATTCCGATGCTTCACTTTAGGTTTACTGTATCCCTGTCACATTCTTATTGATGACAAAATACAGAAATTGCATCGGAATTAAATAGAAAAGGCACAATGCCGACTTAAGTACAAGCAGACTGACTCTTCCTACTGTCTATCCTTTGAACCATTCCTGTGACACTAGTTATAGATTCCGATGCTTCACTTCAGGTTTACTGTATCCCTCTGACCTTCTTATTGACGATGAAACACAGAAATTGCATCGGAATTAAATACAAAAGGCAAAATGCCGACTTAAGTAGAAGTAGACTGTCTCATCTTACTGTCTATGTTTTGAACCTTTCCTGTGACACTAGTTATAGATTCCGATGCTTCACTTTAGGTTCACTGTATCCCTTGGACCTTCTTATTGACGACGAAACACAGAAATTGCATCGGAATTAAATACAAAAGGCACAATGCCGACTTAAGTACAAGAAGACTGACTCTTCCTAGTGCCTATGTTATGAACCATTCCTGTGACACTAGTTATAGATTCCGATGCATCACTTTAGGTTTACCGTATCCCTCTGACCTTCTTATTGACGATGAAACACAGAAATTGCATCCGAATTAAATGCAAAAGGCCCAATGCCGTCTTAAGTACAAGAGGACTGACTCTTCTTACTGACTATGTTGTGAACATTTCCTGTGAGACCAGTTTTAGATTCCGATGCTTCACAATATGTTTACTGTATCCCTCAGACATTCTTATTGACGATGAAACACAGAAAAATGCATCCGAATTAAAAAGAAAAGGCACAATGCCGACTTAAGTACAAGGAGACTGACTCTTCTAACTGTCTATATTTTGAACCATTCCTGTGACAGTAGTTATACATTCATATGCTTCACTTCATGTTTACTGTATCCCTCTGACCTTCTTATTGACGACGAAACACAGAGATTGCAACGGAATTAAATAGAAAAGGCACAATGCCGACTTAAGTACAAGAAGACTGACTCTTCTTACTGTCTATGTTTTGAACCTTTCCTGTGACACTAGATATATATTCCGATGCTTCACTTCAGGTTTACTGTATCCCTTGGAACGTCTTATTGACGACGATACACAGACATTGCATCGGAATTAAATAGGAAAGTCACAATGCGGACTTAAGTACAGGAAGACTGACTCTTCCGATTGTCAATGCTTTGAACCATTCCTGTGACACTAGTTATAGATTCCGATGCTTCACTTCAGGCTTACTGTATCCTTCTGAACTTCTTATTGACGATGAAACACAGAAATTGCATCGGAATTAAATTTCAAAAGGCACAATGCCGACTTAAGTACAAGAAGACTGACTCTTCTTTCTTACTATGTTGTGAACATTTCCTGTGAGACCAGTTATAGATTCCGATGCTTCACTATATGTTTATTGTATCCCTTGGACTTTCTTACTGACAATGAAACACAGACATTGCATCGGAATTAAATACAAAAGGCAAAATGCCGACTTACGTACAAGAAGACTGACTCTTCTTACTGTCTATGTTTTGAACCATTCCTGGAACACTAGTTATAGATTCCGATGCTTCACTTCAGGTTTACTGTATCCCTTGGACCTTCTTATTGACGATGAAACACAGAAATTACATCGGAATTAAATATAAAATGCACAATGCCGACTTGAGTACAAGAAGACTGACCTTTCCTAGTGTCTATGTTTTGAACCATTCCTGTGACACTAGTTATAGATTCCGATGCTTCACTTTATGTTTACTGTATCGCTCTGACCTTCGTATTGACGATGAAACACAGTAATTGCATCGGAATTAGATACAAAAGGCACAATTCCGACTTAAGTACAAGAAGACTGACTCTTCTTATTGTCTATGTTTTGAACCATTCCTGTGACTCTAGTTATAGCTTCCTATGCTTCACTTCAGGTTTACTGTATCCCTTGGACTTTCTTATTGTCGACGAAACACAGAAATTGCGTCGGAATTAAATAGAAAAGGCACAATGCCGACTTAAGTACAGGAAGACAGACTCTTCTTACTGACTGTGTTTTGAACCTTTCCGGTGACACTAGTTATAGAATCCGATGCTTCACTTCAGGTTTACTGTATTCCTCTGACCTTCTCATTGACGATGAAACACAGAAATTGCATCGGAATTAAATACAAGAGGCACAATTCCGACTCAAATACAAGATGACTGGCTCTTCTTACTCTCTATGTTTTAAACCTTTCCTGTGAGCCCGGTTTTTGATTCCGATGCTTCACTTCAAGTTTACTGTATCCCTTGGATCTTCTTATTCCCGACGAAACACAGAAATTGCATCGGAATTAAATAGAAAAGGCACAATGTTGACTTAAGTACAAGAAGACTGACTCTTCTTACTGACTATGATTTGGACATTTCCTGTGAGACCAGTTTTAGATTCCGATGCTTCACTATATGTTTACTGTATCCCCTGGACCTTCTTATTGACGATGAAACACTGAAATTGCATCGGAATTAAATACAATAGGCAAAATGCCAACTTAAGTACAAGAAGACTGACTCTTCTTACTGTCTATGTTTTGAACCATTCCTGTGACACTAGTTATAGATTCCGGTGCTTCACTACAGGTTTACTGTATCCTTTGGACCTTCGTATTGACGATGAAACACAGAAATTGCAGCGGAATTAAATGCAAAATGCACAATGCCGACTTAAGTACAAGAAGACTGACTCTTCCTACTGTCTATGTTGTGAACCATTCCTGTGACACTAGTTATAGATTCCGATGCATCACTTCTGGTTTACTGTATCCCTTGGACCTTCTTATTGACGATGAAACACAGAAATTACATCGGAATTAAATACAAAAGGCACAATGCAGACTTAAGTACAAGAAGATTGACTCTTCTTGCTGTGCATGTTTTGAACAATTCCTGTGACACTAGTTATAGATACCGATGCTTCACTTCAGGTTTACTGTATCCCTGTGACCTTCTTATTGACGACGAAACACAGAAATTGCATCGGAATTAAATACAAAAGGCACAATGCCGACTTAAGTACAAGAAGACAGACTCTTCTTACTGTCTATGCTTTGAACGTTTTCTGTGACACAAGTTATAGATTCCGATGTTTCACTTCAGGTTTACTATATCCCTTGGACCTTGTTATTGACGATGAAACACAGAAATTGGATCGAAAATTAATACAAAGTGCACAATGTCGACTTAGGTAGAAGAACACAGACACTTCTTACTGTGTATGTTTTGAACCTTTCCTGTGACACTAGTTACAGATTCCGATGCTTCACTTCAGGTTTACTGTATCCCTTGGAACTTCTTATTGAAGACGATACACAGAAATTGCATCGGAATTAAATAGGAAAGGCACAATGCCGACTTAAGTACAAGAAGACTGACTCTTCGGATTGTCAATGTTTGAACCATTTCTGTGACACTAGTTATAGATTCCGATGCTTCACTTCAGGTTTACTGTATCCCTCTGAACTTCTTATTGACGATGAAACACAGAAATTGCATCGGAATTAAATAGAAAAGGCACAATGCCGACTTAAGTACAAGAAGACTGACTCTTCTTACTGTCTATCATTTAAACCATTCCTGTGACACTAGTTATAGATTCCAATGCTTCACATCAGGTTTACTGTATCCCTTGGACATTCTTATTGACGAGGAAACACAGAATTTGCATCGGAAATAAATAGAAAAGACACAATGCCGACTTCAGTACAAGAAGACTGTCTCTTCCTACTGTCTCTGTTTTGAACCATTCCTGTGACACTAGTTATAGATTCCGATGTTTCACTTCATGTTTACTGTATCCCTCTGACCTTCTTATTGACGATGAAACACAGAAATTGCATCGGAATTAAATAGAAAAGGCACAATGTTGACTTAAGTACAAGAAGACTGACTCTTCTTACTGACTATGATTTGGACATTTCCTGTGAGACCAGTTTTAGATTCCGATGCTTCACTATATGTTTACTGTATCCCCTGGACCTTCTTATTGACGATGAAACACTGAAATTGCATCGGAATTAAATACAATAGGCAAAATGCCAACTTAAGTACAAGAAGACTGACTCTTCTTACTGTCTATGTTTTGAACCATTCCTGTGACACTAGTTATAGATTCCGGTGCTTCACTACAGGTTTACTGTATCCTTTGGACCTTCGTATTGACGATGAAACACAGAAATTGCATCGGAATTAAATACAAAATGCACAATGCCGACGTAAGTACAAGAAGACTGACTCTTCTTTCTGACTATGTTGTGAACATTTCCTGGGAGACCAGTTTTACATTCCGATGCTACACTATATGTTTCTTGTATCCCTTGGACTTTCTTATTGACGATGAAACACAGACATTGCATCGGAATTAAATACAAAAGGCACAATGCCGACTTAAGTACAAGAAGACTGACTCTTCCTACTGCCTATGTTTTGAACCATTCCTGTGACACTAGTTACAGATTCCGATACTTCACTTCAGGTTTACTGTATGCCTCTGCCCTTCTTATTTAGGATGAAGAACAGAAATTGCATCGGAGTTAAATACAAAAGGCACAATACCGACGTAAGTACAAGGAGACTGACTCTTCTTACCGTCTATGATTTGAACCATTCCGGTGACACTAGTTATAGTTTCCGATGCTCCACTTCAGGCTTACTGTATCACTTGGACCTTCTTATTGACGATGAAATACAGAAATTGCATCGGAATTAAATACAACAGGCACAATGGCGACTTAAAAACAAGAAAACTGACTCTTCTTACTGACTATGTTTTGAACCATTCCTGTGACACTAGTTATAGATTCTGATGCTTCACTTCAGGTTTACTGTATCCCTCTGACTTTCTTATTGACGATGAAACACAGAAACTGCATCGGAATTAAATACAAAAGGCACAATGCCGACTCAAATACAAGATGACTGGGTCTTCTTACTCTCTATGTTTTGAACTTTTCCTGAGAGACCGGTTTTAGATTCCGGTGCTTCACTTCAGGTTTACTGTATACCTTGGACCTTCTTATTGACGACGAAACACAGAAATTGCATCGGAATTAAATAGAAAAGGCACAATGCCGACTTAAGTACAAGAAGACTGACTCTTCTTACTGACTATGATTTGAACACTTCCTGTGAGACCAGTTTTAGATTCCGATGCTTCACTAAGCGTTTACTGTATCCCTTGGACCTTCTTATAGACGCTGAAACACAGAAATTGCATCGGAATTAAATACAAAAGGCAAAATGCGGACTTAAGTACAAGAAGACTGACTCTTCATACTTTCTATGTTTAGAACCATTCCTGGGACACTAGTTATAAATTCCGATGCTTCACTTCAGGTTTACTGTATCCCTTGGACCTTCTTATTGACGATGAAACACAGAAATTACATCGGAATTAAATATAAATGGCACAATGCCGACATGAGTACAAGAAGACTGACCTTTCCTAGTGTCTATGTTTTGAACCATTCCTGTAACACTAGTTATAGATTCCGATGCTTGACATTAGGTTTACTGTATCCCTCTGACCTTTCTATTGACGATGAAACACAGTAATTGCATCGGTATTAGATACAAAAGGCACAATGCCGACTCATGTACAAGGAGACTGACTCTTCCTACTGTCTATGTTTTGAACCTTTCTGTGACACTAGATATAGTTTCCGATGCTTCACATCAGGTTCACTGTATCCCTTGGACCTTCTTATTGACGACGAAACACATAAATTGCATCGGAATTAAATTGAAAAGGCACAACGCCGACTTAAGTACAAGAAGACTGACTCTTCTTACTGTCTCTGTTATGAACCATTCCTGTGACACTAGTTATAAATTCCGATGCTTCACTTCAGGTTTACTGTATCCCTCTGACCTTCTTATTGACGGTGAAACACAGAGATTGCATCGGAATTAAATACAAAAGGCACAATGCCGACTTAAGTACAAGAAGACTGACTCTTCTTTCTGACTATGTTGTGAACGTTTCCTGTGAGCCCAGTTTTAGATTCCGATGCTTCACTATATGTTTATTGTATCCCTTGGACCTTCTTATTGACGACGAAACACAGAAATTGCATCGGAATTAAAGAGAAAAGGCACAATGCCGACTTAAGTACAAGAAGACTGACTCTTCCTAGTTTCCATGTTTTGAACCATTCCTGTGACACAAGTTATAGATTCCATTGCTTCACTTCAGGTTTACTGTATCCATCTGCCATTCTTATTTACGATGAAACACAGAAATTGCATCGGAATTAAATGGAAAAGGCACATTGCCGACTTAAGTACAAGAAGACTGACTCTTCCTACTGTCTATGCTTTGAACCATTCCTGTGACACTAGTTAAAGATTCCGATGTTTCACTTCAAATTTACTGTATCCCTCTGACCTTCTTATTGACGACGAAACACAGAAATTGCATCGGAATTAAATAGAAAAGGCACAATGCCGACTTAAGAATAAGAAGACTGACTCTTCTTACTAACTATGGTTTGAACATTTCCTGTGAGACCAGTTTTAGATTCCGATGCTTCACTATATGTTAACTGTATCCCTTGGACCTTCTTATTGACGATGAAACACAGAAATTGCATCGGATTTAAATACAAAAAGCACAATGCCGACATAGTACATGAAGACTGACTCTTCTTGCTGTGTATGTTTTTTAACCATTCCTGTGACACTAGTTATAGATTCCGATGCTTCACTTTAGGTTTACTGTATCCCTGTGACATTCTTATTGATGACAAAATACAGAAATTGCATCGGAATTAAATACAAAAGGCAAAATGCCGACTTAAGTACAAGAAGACTGACTCTTCCTACTGTCTATGTTTTGAAGCATTCCCGTAACACTAGTTATAGATTCAGATGCTTCACTTCATGTTTACTGTATTCCTCTGACCTTCGTATTAACATGAAACACAGAAATTGCATCGGAATTAAATACAAAAGGCGCAATCCCGACGTACGTACAAGAAGACTGACTCATCTTACAGTCTATGTTTTTAACCATTCCTGTGACACTAGTTATAGATTCCGATGCTTCACTTCAGGTGTACTGTATCCCTTGGACCTTCTTATTGACTACGAAACACAGAAATTGCATCGGAATTAAATAGAAAAGGCACAATGCCGACTTAAGTACAAGAAGACTGGCTCTTCCTACTGTATATGTTTTCCACCATTCCTGTGACACTAGTTGTAGATTCCGATGCTTCACTTCAGGTTTACTGTATCCATCTGACCTTCTTATTGTCTATGAAACACAGAAATTGCATCGGAATTAAATACAAAATGCACAATGCCGACTTAAGTACAAGAGGACTTACTCTTCTTACTGTCTACGTTTTGAACCATTCCTGTGACACTAGTTATAGATTCCGATGCTTCACTTCAGGTTTACTGCATCCCTTGGACCTTCTTATTGACGACGAAACACAGAAATTGCATCAGAATTAAATAGGAAAGGCACAATGCCGACTTAAGTACAAGAAGACTGACTCTTCCTATTGTCTATGTTTTGAACCATTCCTGTGACACTAGTTATAGATTCCGATGCTTCACTTCAGGTTTACTGTATCCCTCTGACCTTCTTATTGACGATGAAACACAGAAATTGCATCGGAACTAAATGGAAGAGGCTCAATGCCGACTTAAGTACAAGCAGACTGACTCTTCTTACTGTCTATGTTTTGAACAATTACTGTGACACTAGTTATAGATTCCGATGCTTCAGGTTTACTGTATCCCTTGGACATTCTTATTGACGACGAAACACAGAATTTGCATCGGAATTAAATAGAAAAGGCACAATGCCGACTTAAGTACAAGAAGACTGACTCTTCTTACTGTCTCTGTTATGAAGCATTCCTGTGACACAAGTCTTAGATTCCGATGCTTCACTTCAGGTTTACTGTATCCCTCTGACCTTCTTATTGACGATGAAACACAGAAATTGCATCGGAATTAAATCCAAAAGGCACAATGCCGACTTAAGTACAAGAAGACTGACTCTTCTTTCTGACTATGTTGTGAACATTTCCTGTGAGACCAGTTTTAGATTCCGATGCTTCACTATATGTTTATTGTATCCCTTGGACCTTCTTGTTGACAACGAAACACAGAAATTGCATCGGAATTAAATAAATAAGGCACAATGCCGACTTAAGTACAAGAAGACTGACTCTTCCTAGTTTCCATGTTTTGAACCATTCCTGTGACACTAGTTATAGATTCCATTGCTTCACTTCAGGTTTACTGTATCCATCTGACATTCTTATTTACGATGAAACACACAAATTGCATCGGAATTAAATAGAAAAGGCACAATGCCGACTTAAGTACAAGAAGACTGACTCTTCCTATTGTCTATGTTATGAAGCATTCCTGTGACACAAGTCTTAGATTCCGATGCTTCACTTCAGGTTTACTGTATCCCTCTGACCTTCTTATTGACGATGAAACACAGAAATTGCATCGGAATTAAATAGAAAAGGCACAATGCCGACTTAAGAATAAGAAGACTGACTCTTCTTACTAACTATGATTTGAACATATCCTGTGAGACCAGTTTTAGATTCCGATGCTTCACTATATGTTAACTGTATCCCTTGGACCTTCTTATTGACGATGAAACACAGAAATTGCATCGGATTTAAATACAAAAGGCACAATGCCGACTTAGTACATGAAGACCGACTCTTCTTGCTGTGTATGTTTTTAACCATTCCTGTGACACTAGTTATAGATTCCAATGTTTCACTTTAGGTTTAGTGTATCTCTGTGACATTCTTATTGATGCCAAAATACAGAAATTGCATCGGAATTAAATAGAAAAGGCACAATGCCGACTTAAGTACAAGCAGACTGACTCTTCCTACTGTCTATGCTTTGAACCATTCCTGTGACACTAGTTATAGATTCCGATGCTTCACTTCAGGTTTACTGTATCCCTCTGACGTTCTTATTGACGATGAAACACAGTAATTGCATCGGAATTAGATACAAAAGGCACAATGCCGACTCATGTACAGAGAGACTGACTCTTCCTACTGTCTATGTTTTGAACCTTTCTGTGACACTAGATATATATTCCGATGCTTCACATCAGGTTCACTGTATCCCTTGGACCTTCTTATTGACGACGAAACACAGAAATTGCATAGGAATTAAATACAAAAGGCACAATTCCGACTTAAGTACAAGAAGACTGACTCTTCCTACTGTCTATGTTTTGAACCATTCCCGTGACACTAGTTATAGATTCCGATGCTTCACTTCAGGTTTACCGTATTCCTCTGACTTTCATATTAACGATGAAACACAGAAATTGCATCGGAATTATATACAACAGGCGCAATCCCGACGTACGTACTAGAAGACTGACTCATCTTACTGTCTATGTTTTGAACCATTCCTGTGACACTAGTTATACATTCCGATGCTTCACTTCAGGTTTACTGTATCCCTTGGACCTTCTTATTGACTACGAAACACAGAAATTGCATCGGAATTAAATAGAAAAGGCACAATGCCGACTTAAGTTCAAGAAGACTGGCCCTTCCTACTGTATATGTTTTCAACCATTCCTGTGACACTAGTTATAGATTCCGATGCTTCACTTCAGGTTTACTGTATCCATCTGACCTTCTTATTGACTATGAAACACAGAAATTGCATCGGAATTAAATAGAAAAGGCTCAATGCCGACTTAAGTACAAGCAGACTGACTCTTCTTACTGTCTATGTTTTGAACCATTCCTGTGACACTAGTTATAGATTCCGATGCTTCAGGTTTACTGTATCCCTTGGACATTCTTATTGACGACGAAACACAGAATTTGCATCGGAATTAAATAGAAAAGGCACAATGCCGACTTAAGTACAAGAAGACTGACTCTTCTTACTGTCTCTGTTATGAAGCATTCCTGTGACACTAGTCTTAGATTCCGATGCTTCACTTCAGGTTTACTGTATCCCTCTGACCTTCTTATTGACGATGAAACACAGAAATTGCATCGGAATTAAATCCAAAAGGCACAATGCCGACTTAAGTACAAGAAGACTGACTCTTCTTTCTGACTATGTTGTGAAAATTTCCTGTGAGACCAGTTTTTGATTCCGATGCTTCACTATATGTTTATTGTATCCCTTGGACCTTCTTGTTGACGACGAAACACAGAAATTGCATCGGAATTAAATAGAAAAGGCACAATGCCGACTTAAGAATAAGAAGACTGACTCTTTTTACTAACTATGATTTGAACATTTCCTGTGAGACCAGTTTTAGATTCCGATGCTTCACTATATGTTAACTGTATCCCTTGGACCTTCTTATTGACGATGAAACAAAGAAATTGCATCGGATTTAAATACAAAAGGCACAATGCCGACTTAGTACATGAAGACTGACTCTTCTTTCTGTGTATGTCTTTAACCATTCCTGTGACACTAGTTACAGATTCCGATGCTTCACTTTAGGTTTACTGTATCCCTGTGACATTCTTATTGATGACAAAATACAGAAATTGCATCGGAATTAAATAGAAAAGGCACAATGCCGACTTAAGTACAAGCTACTCACTCTTCCTACTGTCTATGCTTTGAACCATTCCTGTGACACTAGTTATAGATTCCGATGCTTCACTTCAGGTTTACTGTATCCCTCTGACGTTCTTATTGACGATGAAACACAGTAATTGCATCGGAATTAGATACAAAATGCACAATGACGACTCATGTACAAGGAGACTGACACTTCCCACTGTCTATGTTTTGAACCTTTCTGTGACACTAGATATAGATTCCGATGCTTCACATCAGTTTCACTGTATCCCTTGGACCTTCTTATTGACGACGAAACACAGAAATTGCATCGGAATTAAATACAAAAGGCACAATTCCGACTTATGTACAAGAAGAAACACAGAAATTCCTACTGTCTATGTTTTGAACCATTCCCGTGACACTAGTTATAGATTCCGATGCTTCACTTCAGGTTTACTCTATTCCTCTGACCTTCTTATTAACGATGAAACACAGAAATTGCATCGGAATTAAATACAAAGGGCGCAATCCCGACGTACGTACAAGAAGACTGACTCATCTTACTGTCTATGTTTTGAACCATTCCTGTGACACTAGTTATAGATTCCGATGTTTCACTTCAGGTTTACTGTATCCCTTGGACCTTCTTATTGAGGACGAAACACAGATATTGCATCGGAATTAAATAGAAAAGGCACAATGCCGACTTAAGTACAAGAAGACTGGCTCTTCCTACTGTATATGTTTTCAACCATTCCTGTGACACTAGTTATAGATTCCGATGCTTCACTTCAGGTATACTGTATCCATCTGACCTTCTTATTGACTATGAAACACAGAAATTGCATCGGAATTAAATACAAAAGGCGCAATCCCGACGTACGTACAAGAAGACTGACTCATCTTACAGTCTATGTTTTTAACCATTCCTGTGACACTAGTTATAGATTCGGATGCTTCGCTTCAGGTTTACTGTATCCCTTGGACCTTCTTATTGACTACGAAACACAGAAATTGCATCGGAATTAAATAGAAAAGGCACAATGCCGACTTAAGTACAAGAAGACTGGCTCTTCCTACTGTATATGTTTTCCACCATTCCTGTGACACTAGTTGTAGATTCCGATGCTTCACTTAAGGTTTACTGTATCCATCTGACCTTCTTATTGTCTATGAAACACAGAAATTGAATCGGAATTAAATACAAAATGGACAATGTCGACTTAAGTACAAGAGGACTTACTCTTCTTACTGTCTATGTTTTGAACCATTCCTGTGACACTAGTTATAGAATCCGATGCTTCACTTCAGGTTTACTGCATCCCTTGGAAATTCTTATTGACGACGAAACACAGAAATTGCATCGGAATTAAATAGGAAAGGCACAATGCCGACTTAAGTACAAGAAGACTGACTCTTCCTATTGTCTATGTTTTGAACCATTCCTGTGACACTAGTTATAGATTCCGATGCTTCACTTCAGGTTTACTGTATCCCTCTGACCTTCTTATTGACGATGAAACACAGAAATTGCATCGGAACTAAATAGAAAAGGCTCAATGCCGACTTAAGTACAAGCAGACTGACTCTTCTTACTGTCTATGTTTTGAACAATTCCTGTGACACTAGTTATAGATTCCGATGCTTCAGGTTTACTGTATCCCTTGTACATTCTTATTGACGACGAAACACAGAATTTGCATCGGAATTAAATAGAAAAGGCACAATGCCGACTTAAGTACAAGAAGACTGACTCTTCTTACTGTCTCTGTTATGAAGCATTCCTGTGACACTAGTCTTAGATTCCGATGCATCACTTCAGGTTTACTGTATCCCTCTGACCTTCTTATTGACGACGAAACACAGAAATTGCATCGGAATTAAATAGATAAGGCACAATGCCGACTTAAGAATAAGAAGACTGACTCTTCTTACTAACTATGATTTGAACATATCCTGTGAGACCAGTTTTAGATTCCGATGCTTCACTATATGTTAACTGTATCCCTTGGACCTTCTTATTGACGATGAAACACAGAGATTGCATCGGATTTAAATACAAAAGGCACAATGCCGACTTAGTACATGAAGACCGACTCTTCTTGCTGTGTTTGTTTTTAACCATTCCTGTGAGACTAGTTATGGATTCCAATGTTTCACTTTAGGTTTAGTGTACCTCTGTGACATTCTTATTGATGACAAAATACAGAAATTGCATCGGAATTAAATAGAAAAGGCACAATGCCGACTTAAGTACAAGCAGACTGACTCTTCCTACTGTCTATGCTGTGAACCATTCCTGTGACACTAGTTATAGATTCCGATGCTTCACTTCAGGTTTACCGTATCCCTCTGACGTGCTTATTGACGATGATACACAGTAATTGCATCGGAATTAGATACAGAAGGCACAATGCCGACTCATGTACAAAGAGACTGACTCTTCCCACTGTCTATGTTTTGAACCATTCTGTGACACTAGATATATATTCCGATGCTTCCCATCAGGTTCACTGTATCCCTTGGACCTTCTTATTGACGACGAAACACAGAAATTTCATAGGAATTAAATACAAAAGGCACAATTCCGACTTAAGTACAAGAAGACTGACTCTTCCTACTGTCTATGTTTTGAACCATTCCTGTGACACTAGTTATAGATTCCGATGCTTCACTTCAGGTTTACCGTATTCCTCTGACTTTCTTATTAACGATGAAACACAGAAATTGCATCGGAATTATATACAACAGGCGCAATCCCGACGTACGTACTAGAAGGCTGACTCATCTTACTGTCTATGTTTTGAACCATTCCTGTGACACTAGTTATACATTCCGATGCTTCACTACAGGTTTACTGTATCCCTTGGACCTTCTTATTGACTACGAAACACAGAAATTGCATCGGAATTAAATAGAAAAGGCACAATGCCGACTTAAGTTCAAGAAGACTGGCTCTTCCTACTGTATATGTTTTCAACCATTCCTGTGACACTAGTTATAGATTCCGATGCTTCACTTCAGGTTTACTGTATCGATCTGACCTTCTTATTGACTATGAAACACAGAAATTGCATCGGAATTAAATACAAAATGCACAATGCCGACTTAAGTACAAGAGGACTTACTCTTCTTACTGTCTATGTTTTGAACCATTCCTGTGACACTAGTTATAGATTCCGATGCTTCACTTCAGGTTTACTGCATCCCTTGGACCTTCTTATTGACGACGAAACACAGAAATTGCATCGGAATTAAATAGGAAAGGCACAATGCCGACTTAAGTACAAGAAGACTGACTCTACCTATTGTCTATGTTTTGAACCATTCCTCTGACACTAGTTATAGATTCCGATGCTTCACTTCGGGTTTACTGTATCCCTCTGACCTTCTTATTGACGATGAAACACAGAAATTGCATCGGAATTAAATAGAAAAGGCTCAATGCCGACTTAAGTACAAGCAGACTGACTCTTCTTACTGTCTATGTTTTGAACCATTCCTGTGACACTTGTTATAGATTCCGATGCTTCAGGTTTACTGTATCCCTTGGACATTCTTATTGACGACGAAACACAGAATTTGCATCGGAATTAAATAGAAAAGGCACAATGCCGACTTAAGTACAAGAAGACTGACTCTTCTTACTGTCTCTGTTATGAAGCATTCCTGTGACACTAGTCTTAGATTCCGATGCTTCACTTCAGGTTTACTGTATCCCTCTGACCTTCTTATTGACGATGAAACACAGAAATTGCATCGGAATTAAATCCAAAAGGCACAATGCCGACTTAAGTACAAGAAGTTTGACTCTTCCTACTGTCTATGTTTTGAACCATTCCCGTGACACTAGTTATAGATTCCGATGCTTCACTTCAGGTTTACTCTATTCCTCTGACCTTCTTATTAACGATGAAACACAGAAATTGCATCGGAATTAAATACAAAGGGCGCAATCCCGACGTACGAACAAGAAGACTGACTCATCTTACTGTTTATGTTTATAACCATTCCTGTGACACTAGTTATAGATTCCGATGTTTCACTTCAGGTTTACTGTATCCCTTGGACCTTCTTATTGAGGACGAAACACAGAAATTGCATCGGAATTAAATAGAAAAGGCACAATGACGACTTAAGTACAAGAAGACTGGCTCTTCCTACTGTATATGTTTTCAACCTTTCCTGTGACACTAGTAATAGATTCAGATGCTTCACTACAGGTATACTGTATCCATCTGACCTTCTTATTGACTATGAAACACAGAAATTGCATCGGAATTAAATACAAAATGCACAATGCCGACTTAAGTACAAGAGGACTTACTCTTCTTACTGTCTATGTTTTGAACCATTCCTGTGACACTAGTTATAGATTCCGATGCTTCACTTCAGGTTTACTGCATCCCTTGGACCTTCTTATTGACGATGAAACACAGAAATTGCATCGGAATGAAATAAAAAATGCTCAATGCAGACATAGGTACAAGCAGACTGACTCTTCTTACTGTCTATGTTTTGAACCATTCCTGTGACACTAGTTATAGATTCCGATGCTTCAGGTTTACTGTATCCCTTGGACATTCTTATTGACGACGAAACACAGAATTTGCATCGGAATTAAATAGAAAAGGCACAATGCCGACTTAAGTACAAGAAGACTGACTCTTCTTACTGTCTCTGTTATGAAGCATTCCTGTGACACTAGTCTTAGATTCCGATGCTTCACTTCAGGTTTACTGTATCCCTCTGACCTTCTTATTGACGATGAAACACAGAAATTGCATCGGAATTAAATAAATAAGGCACAATGCCGACTTATGTACAAGAAGACTGACTCTCCCTAGTTTCCATGATTTGAACCATTCCTGTGACACTAGTTATAGATTCCATTGCTTCACTTCAGGTTTACTGTATCCATCTGACATTCTTATTTACGATGAAACACACAAATTGCATCGGAATTAAATAGAAAAGGCACAATGCCGAATTACGTACAAGAAGACTGACTCTTCTTACAGTCTATGTTTTGAACCATTCCTGTAACACTAGTTAAAGATCCCGATGTTTCACTTTAAATTTACTGTATCCCTCTGACCTTCTTATTGACGACGAAACACAGAAATTGCATCGGAATCAAATAAAAAATGCACAATGCCGAATTAAGTATGAGAAGACTGACTCTTCTTACTGACTATGATTTGAACATTTCCTGTGAGACCAGTTTTAGATTCCGATGCTTCACTTCAGGTTTACTGTATCCCTCTGACCTTCTTATTGACGATGAAACACAGAAATTGCATCGGAATTAAATAGAAAAGGCACAATGCCGACTTAAGTACAAGAAGACTGACTCTTCTTACTGTCTCTGTTATGAAGCATTCCTGTGACACTAGTCTTAGATTCCGATGCATCACTTCAGGTTTACTGTATCCCTCTGACCTTCTTATTGACGATGAAACACAGAAATTGCATCGGAATTAAATACAAAAGGCACAATGCCGACTTAAGTACAAGAAGACTGACTCTTCTTTCTGACTATGTTGTGTACATTTCCTGTGAGACCAGTTTTAGATCCGTTGCTTCACTATATGTTTATTGCATCCCTTGGACCTTCTTGTTGACGACGAAACACAGAAATTGCATCGGAATTAAATAAATAAGGCACAATGCCGACTTAAGTACAAGAAGACTGACTCTTCCTAGTTTCCATGATTTGAACCATTCCTGTGACACTAGTTATAGATTCCATTGCTTCACTTCAGGTTTACTGTATCCATCTGACATTCTTATTTACGATGAAACACACAAATTGCATCGGAATTAAATAGAAAAGGCACAATGCCGACTTAAGAATAAGAATACTGACTCTTCTTACTAACTATGATTTGAACATATCCTGTGAGACCAGTTTTAGATTCCGATGCTTCACTATATGTTAACTGTATCCCTTGGACCTTCTTATTGACGATGAAACACAGATATTGCATCGGATTTAAATACAAAAGGCACAATGCCGACTTAGTACATGAAGACCGACTATTCTTGCTGTGTATGTTTTTAACCATTCCTGTGACACTAGTTATAGATTCCAATGTTTCACTTTAGGTTCAGTGTATCTCTGTGACATTCTTATTGATGACAAAATACAGAAATTGCATCGGAATTAAATAGAAAAGGCACAATGCCGACTTAAGGACAAGCAGACTGACTCTTCCTACTGTCTATGCTTTGAACCATTCCTGTGACACTAGTTATAGATTCCGATGCTTCACTTCAGGTTTACTGTATCCCTCTGACGTTCTTATTGACGATGAAACACAGTAATTGCATCGGAATTAGATACAAAAGGCACAATGCCGACTCATGTACAAAGAGACTGACTCTTCCAACTGTCTATGTTTTGAACCTTTCTGTGACACTAGATATATATTCCGATGCTTCACATCAGGTTCACTGTATCCCTTGGACCTTCTTATTGACGACGAAACACAGAAATTGCATAGGAATTAAATACAAAAGGCACAATTCCGACTTAAGTACAAGAAGACTGACTCTTCCTACTGTCTACGTTTTGAACCATTCCCGTGACACTAGTTATAGATTCCGATGCTTCACTTCAGGTTTACCGTATTCCTCTGACTTTCTTATTAACGATGAAACACAGAAATTGCTTCGGAATTATATACAACAGGCGCAATCCCGACGTACGTACTAGAAGACTGACTCATCTTACTGTCTATGTTTTGAACCATTCCTGTGACACTAGTTATACATTCCGATGCTTCACTACAGGTTTACTGTATTCCTTGGACTTTCTTATTGACTACGAAACACAGAAATTGCATCGGAAATAAATAGAAAAGGCACAATGCCGACTTAAGTTCAAGAAGACTGGCTCTTCCTATTGTATATGCTTTCAACCATTCCTGTGACACTAGTTATAGATTCCGATGCTTCACTTCAGGTTTACTGTATCCATCTGACCTTCTAATTGACTATGAAACACAGAAATTGCATCGGAATTAAATACAAAATGCACAATGCCGACTTAAGTACAAGAGGACTTACTCTTCTTACTGTCTATGTTTTGAACCATTCCTGTGACACTAGTTATAGATTCCGATGCTTCACTTCAGGTTTACTGCATCCCTTGGACCTTCTTATTGACGACGAAACACAGAAATTGCATCGAAATTAAATAGGAAAGGCACAATGCCGACTTAAGTACAAGAAGACTGACTCTTCCTATTGTCTATGTTTTGAACCATTCCTCTGGCACTAGTTATAGATTCCGATGCTTCACTTCGGGTTTACTGTATCCCTCTGACCTTCTTATTGACGATGAAACACAGAAATTGCATCGGAATTAAATAGAAAAGGCTCAATGCCGACTTAAGTACAAGCAGACTGACTCTTCTTACTGTCTATGTTTTGAACCATTCCTGTGACACTAGTTATAGATTCCGATGCTTCAGGTTTACTGTATCCCTTGGACATTCTTATTGACGACGAAACACAGAATTTGCATCGGAATTAAATAGAAAAGGCACAATGCCGACTTAAGTACAAGAAGACTGACTCTTCTTACTGTCTCTGTTATGAAGCATTCCTGTGACACTAGTCTTAGATTCCGATGCTTCACTTCAGGTTTACTCTATTCCTCTGACCTTCTTATTAACGATGAAACACAGAAATTGCATCGGAATTAAATACAAAGGGCGCAATCCCGACGTACGTACAAGAAGACTGACTCATCTTACTGTCTATGTTTTGAACCATTCCTGTGACACTAGTTATAGATTCCGATGTTTCACTTCAAATTTACTGTATCCCACTGACCTTCTTATTGACGACGAAACACAGAAATTGCATCGGAATTAAATAGAAAAGGCACAATGCCGACTTAAGAATAAGAAGACTGACTCTTCTTACTAACTATGATTTGAACATTTCCTGTGAGACCAGTTTTAGATTCCGATGATTCACTATATGTTAACTGTATCCCTTGGACCTTCTTATTGACGATGAAACAAAGAAATTGCATCGGATTTAAATACAAAAGGCACAATGCCGACTTAGTACATGAAGACTGACTCTTCTTTCTGTGTATGTCTTTAACCATTCCTGTGACACTAGTTACAGATTCCGATGCTTCACTTTAGGTTTACTGTATCCCTGTGACATTCTTATTGTTGAGAAAATACAGAAATTGCATCGGAATTAAATAGCAAAGGCACAATGCCGACTTAAGTACAAGCTACTCACTCTTCCTAATGTCTATGCTTTGAACCATTCCTGTGACACTAGTTATAGATTCCGATGCTTCACTTAAGGTTTACTGTATCCCTCTGACGTTCTTATTGACGATGAAACACAGTAATTGCATCGGAATTAGATACAAAATGCACAATGACGACTCATGTACAAGGAGACTGACACTTCCTACTGTCTATGTTTTGAACCTTTCTGTGACACTAGATATAGATTCCGATGCTTCACATCAGTTTCACTGTATCCCTTGGACCTTCTTATTGACGACGAAACACAGAAATTGCATCGGAATTAAATACAAAAAGCACAATTCCGACTTATGTACAAGAAGAAACACAGAAATTCCTACTGTCTATGTTTTGAACCATTCCCGTGACACTAGTTATAGATTCCGATGCTTCACTTCAGGTTTACTCTATTCCTCTGACCTTCTTATTAACGATGAAACACAGAAATTGCATCGGAATTAAATACAAAGGGCGCAATCCCGACGTACGTACAAGAAGACTGACTCATCTTACTGTCAATGTTTTGAACCATTCCTGTGACACTAGTTATAGATTCCGATGCTTCACTTCAGGTTTACTGCATCCCTTGGACCTTCTTATTGACGACGAAACACAGAAATTGCATCGGAATTAAATAGGAAAGGCACAATGACGACTTAAGTACAAGAAGACTTGCTCTTCCTACTGTATATGTTTTCAACCATTCCTGTGACACTAGTTATAGATTCCGATGCTTCACTACAGGTATACTGTATCCATCTGACCTTCTTATTGACTATGAAACACAGAAATTGCATCGGAATTAAATACAAAATGCACAATGCCGACTTAAGTACAAGAGGACTTACTCTTCTTACTGTCTATGTTTTGAACCATTCCTGTGACACTAGTTATAGATTCCGATGCTTCACTTCAGGTTTACTGCATCCCTTGGACCTTCTTATTGACGATGAAACACAGAAATTGCATCGGAATGAAATAGAAAATGCTCAATGCAGACATAAGTACAAGCAGACTGACTCTTCTTACTGTCTATGTTTTGAACCATTCCTGTGACACTAGTTATAGATTCCGATGCTTCAGGTTTACTGTATCCCTTGGACATTCTTATTGACGACGAAACACAGAATTTGCATCGGAATTAAATAGAAAAGGCACAATGCCGACTGAAGTACACGAAGACTGACTCTTCTTATTGTCTCTGTTATGAAGCGTTCCTGTGACACTAGTCTTAGATTCCGATGCTTCACTTCAGGTTTACTGTATCCCTATGACCTTCTTATTGACGATGAAACACAGAAATTGCATCGGAATTAAATACAAAAGGCACAATGCCGACTTAAGTACAAGAAGACTGACTCTTCCTAGATTCCATGTTTTGAACCATTCCTGTGACACTAGTTATAGATTCCATTGCTTCACTTCAGGTTTACTGTATCCATCTGACATTCTAATTTACGATGAAACACACAAATTGCATCTGAATTAAATAGAAAAGACACAAAGCAGACTTAAGTACAAGAAGACTGACTCTTCTTACAGTCTATGTTTTGAACCATTCTTGTAACACTAGTTAAAGATTCCGATGTTTCACCTCAATTTTTCTGTATCCCTCTGACCTTCTTATTGACGACGAAACACAGAAATTGTATCGGAATTAAATAGAAAAGGCACAATGCCGACTTAAGAATAAGAAGACTTACTCTTCTTACTTACTAAGATTTGAACATTTCCTGTGAGACCAGTTTTAGATTCCGATGCTTCACTATATGTTAACTGTATCCCTTGGACCTTCTTATTGACGATGAAACACAGAAATTGCATCGGAATTAAATAGAAAAGGCTCAATGCCGACTTAAGTACAAGAAGACTGACTCTTCTTTCTGACTATGCTGTGAACATTTCCTGTGAGACCAGTTTTAGATTCCGATGCTTCACTATATGTATATTATATCCCTTGGACCTTCTTATTGACGACGAAACACAGAAATTGCATCGGAATTAAATAAATAAGGCACAATGCCGACTTAAGTACAAGAAGACTGACTCTCCCTAGTTTCCATGATTTGAACCATTCCTGTGACACTAGTTATAGATTCCATTGCTTCACTTCAGGTTTACTGTATCCATCTGACATTCTTATTTACGATGAAACACACAAATTGCATCGGAATTAAATAGAAAAGGCACAATGCCGACTTACGTACAAAAAGACTGACTCTTCTTACAGTCAATGTTTTGAACCATTCCTGTAACACTAGTTAAAGATCCCGATGTTTCACTTTAAAGTTACTGTATCCCTCTGACCTTCTTATTGACGACGAAACACAGAAATTGCATCGGAATCAAATAAAAAATGCACAATGCCGAATTAAGTATCAGAAGACTGACTCTTCTTACTGACTATGATTTGAACATATCCTGTGAGACCAGTTTTAGATTCCGATGCTTCACTTCAGGTTTACTGTATCCCTCTGACCTTCTTATTGACGATGAAACACAGAAATTGCATCCGAATTAAATACAAAAGGCACAATGCCGTCTTAAGTACAAGAGGACTGACTCTTCTTACTGACTATGTTGTGAACATTTCCTGTAAGACCAGTTTTAGATTCCGATGCTTCACTATATGTTTACTGTATCCCTTGGACCTTCTTATTGACGATGAAACACAGAAATTGCATCGGAATTAAATACAAAAGGCACAATGCCGACTTAAGTACAAGAAGACTGACTCTTCTTACTGTCTATGCATTGAACCACTCCTGTGACACTAGTTATAGATTCCGATGCTTCACTTCAGGTTTACTTTATCCCTCTGACCTTCTTATTGACGACGAAACACAGAAATTGCATCGGAATTAAATAGAAAAGGCAGAATGCCGACTTAAGTACAAGAAGACTGACTCTTCCTACTGTCTATGTTTTGAACCATTCCTGTGACACTAGTTATAGATTCCGATGCATTACTTCGGCTTTACTGTATCCCTTGGACCTTCTTATTTACGATGAAACACAGAAATTGCGTCGGAATTAAATACAAAAGCCACAATACCGACTTAAGTACAAGAAGACTGACTCTTCTTACTGTCTATGCATTGAACCACTCCTGTGACACTAGTTATAGATTCCGATGCTTCACTTCAGGTTTACTTTATCCCTCTGACCTTCTTATTGACGACGAAACACAGAAATTGCATCGGAATTAAATAGAAAAGGCACAATGCCGACTTAAGTACAAGAAGACTGACTCTTCCTACTGTCTGTGTTTTGAACCTTTCCTGTGACAACTAGTTATAGATTCCGATGCTTCACTTTAGGTTTACTGTATTCCTTTGACCTTCTTATTGACGACGAAACACAGAGATTGCATCGGAATTAAATACAAAAGGCACAATGCCGACATAAGTACAAGAAGACTGACTCTTCTTACTGTCTATGTTTTGAACCTTTCCTGTGACACTAGATATAGATTCCGATGCTTCACTTCAGGTTTACTGTATCCCTTGCCCCTCTTATTGACGACGAAACTCAGAAATTGCATCGGAATTAAATAGAAAAGTCACAATGCCGACTTAAGTACAAGAAGACTGACTCTTCCTACTGTCTATGTTTTGAACCTTTCCTGTGACACTAGATATAGATTCCGATCCTTGACTTCAGGTTTACTGTATCCCTTGCCCCTTTTACTGACGACGAAACACAGAAATTGCATCGAAATTAAATAGAAAAGGCACAATGCCAACTTAAGTTCAAGAAGACTGACTCTTCCTACTGTCTATGTTTTGAACCATTCCTGTGACACTAGTTATAGATTCCGATGCTTCACATCAGGTTTACTGTATCCCTCAGACATTCTTATTGACGATGAAACACAGAAATTGCATCGGAATTAAAAACAAAAGGCACAATGCCGACTTAAGTACAAGAAGACTGACTCTTCCTAGTGTCTATGTTTTGAACCATTCCTGTGACACTAGTTATCGATTCCGATGCTTCACTTCAGGTTTACTGTATCCCTATGACCTTCTTATTGACGATGAAACACAGAAATTGCATCCGAATTAAATACAAAAGGCACAATGCCGTCTTAAGTACAAGAGGACTGACTCTTCTTACTGACTATGTTGTGAACATTTCCTGTGAGACCAGTTTTAGATTCCGATGCTTCACTATATGTTTACTGTATCCCTTGGACCTTCTTATTGACGATGAAAAACAGAAATTGCATCGGAATTAAATACAAAAGGCACAATGCCGACTTAAGTACAAGAAGACTGACTCTTCCTACTGTCTATGTTTTGAACCTATCCTGTGACACTAGATATAGACTCCGATGCTTCACTTCAGGTTTACTGTATACCTTGCCCCTCTTATTGACGACGAAACACAGAAATTGCATCGGAATTAAATAGAAAAGGCACAATGCCGACTTAAGTACAAGAAGACAGACTCTTCCTAATGTCTATGTTTTGAACCATTCCTGTGACACTAGTTATAGATTCCGATGCTTCACTTCAGGTTTACTGTATCACTCAGACATTCTTATTGACGATGAAACACAGAAATTGCATCGGAATTAAAAACAAAAAGCACAATGCCGACTTAAGTACAAGAAGACTGACTCTTCTTACTGTCTATGTTTGAACCCTTCCTGTGACACTAGTTATAGATTCCTATGCTTCACTTCAGGTTTACTGTATCCCTTGGACCATCTTGTTGACGACGAAACACAGAAATTGCATCGGAATGAAATAGAAAAGGCACAATGCCGAATTAAGTACAAGAAGACGGATTCTTCTTACTGACTGTGTTTTGAACCATTCCTGTGACACTAGTTATAGATTCCGATGCTTCACTTTAGGTTTACTGTATCCCTCTGACCTTCTTATTGACGATGTAACACAGAAATTGCATCGGAATTGAATACAAAAGGCACAATGGCGACTTAAGTACAAGAAGACTGACACTTCTTACTGACTATATTTTGAACATTTCCTGTGAGACCAGTTTTAGATTCCGATGCTTCACCATATGTTTACTGTATCCCTTGTACCTTCGTATTGACGACGAAACACAGAAATTACATCTTAATTAATTAGAAAAGCACAATGCCGACTTAAGTACAAGAAGACTGACTCTTCCTACTGTCTATGTTTTGAACCATTCCTGTGGCACTAGTTATAGATTCCGATGCTTTACTTCAGGTTTACTGTATCCCTCTGACATTCTTATTGACGATGAAACACAGAAATTGCATCGGAATTAAATCGAAAAGGCACAATCCCGACTTACGTACAAGAAGACTGACTCTTCTTACTGTCTATGTTTTGAACAATTCCTGTGACACTAGTTTTAGATTCCTATGCTCACTTCAGGTTTACTGTATCCCCTGGACCTTTCTTATTGACGACGGAACACAGAAATTGCATCGAAATTTAATAGAAAAGGCACAATGGCGACTTAAGTACAAGAAGACTAACTCTTCCAACTCTCTATGTTTTGAACCATTCCTGTGACACTAGTTTTAGATTCCTATGCTCACTTCAGGTTTACTGTATCCCTTGGACCTTCTTATTAACGATGCAACACAGAAATTGCATCGGAATTAAATACAAAAGGCACAATGCCAACTTAGTACATAAGGAGTGACTCTTTTTGTTGTGTATGTTTTAACCATTCCTGTGACACTAGTTATAGATTCCGATCCTTCACTTTAGGTTTACTGTATCCCTGTGACATTCTTATTGATGACAATTTACAGAAATTGCATCGGAATTAAATAGAAAAGGCACAATGCCGACGTAAGTACAAGAAGACTGACTCTTCCTACTGTCTATGCTTTGAACCATTCCTGTGACACTAGTTATAGATTCCGATGCATCACTTCAGGTTTACTGTATCCCTCTGACCTTCTTATTGACGATGAAACACAGAAATTGCATCGGAATTAAATACAAAAGGCACAATGCCGACTTAAGTAGAAGAAGACTGACTCTTCTTACTGTCTATGTTTTGAACCTTTCCTGTGACACTAGTTATAGATTCCGATGCTTCACTTCAGTTTTACTGTATCCCTTGGACCTTCTTATTGACGACGAAACACAGAAGTTGCATCGGAATTAAATAGAAAAGGCACAATGCCGACTTAAGTACAAGAAGACTGACTCTTCTTACTGACTATGTTTTGAACATTTCCTGTGTGACCAGATTTTGATTCCGATGCTTAACTATATGTTTAGTGTATCCCTTGGACCGTCTTATTGACGACAAAACACAGAAATTGCATCGGAATTAAATGGAAAAGGCACAATGCCGACTTAAGTACAAGATGACTGACTCTAACTACTGTCTATGTTTGGAACCATTCCTGTGTCACTAGTTACAGATTCCGATGCTTCACTTCAGGTGTACTGTATCCCTCTGACCTTCTAATTGACGATGAAACACAGAAATTGCATCGGAATTAAATACAAAAGGCACAATGCCGGCTTAAGTACAAGAAGACTGACTCTTCTTACTGTCTATGTTTTGAACCATTCATGTGACACTAGTTACAGATTCCGATGCTTCACTTTAGGTTTACTGTATCCCTGTGACATTCTTATTGATGACAAAATACAGAAATTGCATCGAAATTAAATAGAAAAGGCACAATGCCGACTTAAGTACAAGAACACTGACTCTTCCTACTGTTTATGTCTTGAACCATTCCTGTGACACTAGTTATAGATTCCGATGCTTCACTTGAGGTTTACTGTATCCCTCTGACCTTCTTATTGACGATGAATAACGGAAATTTCATCGTTATTAAATATAAAAGTCACATTGCCGACTTAAGTACAAGAAGACTGAGTCTTCCTACTGTCTATGTTTTGAACCATTCCTGTGACACTTGTTATAGATTCCGATGTTTCACTTCAGTTTTACTGTATCCCTCTGACATTCTTATTGACGATGAATAACAGAAATTGCATCGGAATTAAATAGAAAAGGCACAATGCCGACTTAAGTACAAGAGGACTGTCAGTTCTTACTGTCTATGTTTTGAACCATTCCTGTGACACTAGTTATAGATTACTATGCTTCACTACAGGTTTACTGTATCCCTTGGACCTTCTTATTGACGACGAAACACGGAAATTGCATCGGAATTAAATACAAAAGGCACAATGCCGACTTAAGTACAAGAAGACTGACTCTTCCTACTGTCTATGTTTTGAACCATTCCTGTGTCACTAGTTATAGATTCCGATGCTTCACTTTAGGTTTACTGTGTCCCTAGAACCTTCTTATTGACGATGAAACACAGAAATTGCATCGGAATTAAATACAAAATGCACAATGCAGACTTAAGTACAAGAAGACTGACTCTTCCTAATGTCTATGCTTTGAACCGTTCCTGTGACACTAGTTATAGATTCCGATGCTTCAGTTCAGGTTTACCGTATCCCTTGGACCTTGTTATTAACGATGAAACACAGAAATTGCATCGGAATTAAATACAAAAGGCACAATGCCGACTTAAGTAGAAGAAGACTGACTCTTCTTACTCTCTATGTTTTGAACCTTTTCTGTGACACTAGTTATAGATTCCGATTTTCACTTCAGGTTTACTGTATCCCTTGGACCTTCTTATTGACGACGAAACACAGAAATTGCATCGAAATTAAATACAAAAGGCACAATGCCGACTTAAGTACAAGAAGACTGACTCTTCCTACTGTCTATGTTTTGAACCATTCCTGTGACACTAGTTATAGATTCCGATGCTACACTTCAGGTTTACTGTATCCCTGTGACCTTCTTATTGACGATAAAACACAGAAAATGCATCGGAATTAAATACAAAAGGCACAATGCCGACTTAAGTACAAGAAGACTGACTCTTCTTACTGTCTATGATTTGAACCTTTCCTGTGACACTAGATATAGATTCCGAAGCTTCACTTCAGGTTTACTGTATCCCTTGGACCTTCTTATTGACGACGAAACACAGAAATTGCATCGGATTTAAATTGAAATGGCACAATGCCGACTTAAGTACAACAAGACTGACTCTTCCTACTGTCTATGTTTTGAACCATTCCTGTGACACTAGTTATAGATTCCGATGCTTCACTCCAGGTTTACTGTATCCCTGTGACATTCTTATTGACGATGAAACACAGAAATTGCATCGGAATTAAAAACAAAAGGTCCAATGCCGACTTAAGTACAAGAAGTCTGACTCTTCTTACTGACTATGTTTTGAACATTTCCTGTGTGACCAGATTTTGATTCCGATGCTCAACTATATGTTTAGTGTATCCCTTGGACCGTCTTAGTGACGACAAAACACAGAAATTGCATCGGAATTAAATGGAAAAGGCACAATGCCGACTTAAGTACAAGATGACTGACTCTAACTACTGTCTATGTTTTGAACCATTCCTGTGTCACTAGTTACAGATTCCGATGCTTCACTTCAGGTGTACTGTATCCCTCTGACCTTCTAATTGACGATGAAACACAGAAATTGCATCGGAATTAAATACAAAAGGCACAATGCCGGCTTAAGTACAAGAAGACTGACTCTTCTTACTGTCTATGTTTTGAACCATTCATGTGACACTAGTTATAGATTCCGATGCTTCACTTTATGTTTACTGTATCCCTGTGACATTCTTATTGATGACAAAATACAGAAATTGCATCGGAATTTAATAGAAAAGGCACAATGCCGACATAAGTACAAGAACACTGACTCTTCCTACTGTCTATGTCTTAACCATTCCTGTGACACTAGTTATAGATTCCGATGCTTCACTTGAGGTTTACTGTATCCCTCCGACCTTCTTATTGACGATGAATAACGGAAATTGCATAGTTATTAAATATAAAAGTCACATTGCCGACTTAAGTACAAGAAGACTGAGTCTTCCTACTGTGTATGTTTTGAACCATTCCTGTGACACTTGTTATAGATTCCGATGTTTCACTTCAGTTTTACTGTATCCCTCTGACATTCTTATTGACGATGAAAAACAGAAATTGCATCGGAATTCAATAGTAAAGGCACAATGCCGACTTAAGTACAAGAGGACTGACAGTTCTTACTGTCTATGTTTTGAACCATTCCTGTGACACTAGTTATAGATTACTATGCTTCACTACAGGTTTACTGTATCCCTTGGACCTTCTTATTGGCGACGAAACACGGAAATTGCATCGGAATTAAATACAAAAGGCACAATGCCGACTTAAGTACAAGAAGACTGACTCTTCCTACTGTCTATGTTTTGAACCATTCCTGTGTCACTAGTTATAGATTCCGATGCTTCACTTTAGGTTTACTGTGTCCCTAGAACCTTCTTATTGACGATGAAACACAGAAATTGCATCGGAATTAAATACAAAATGCACAATGCAGACTTAAGTACAAGAAGACTGACTCTTCCTAATGTCTATGCTTTGAACCGTTCCTGTGACACTAGTTATAGATTCCGATGCTTCAGTTCAGGTATACTGTATCCCTTGGACCTTGTTATTAACGATGAAACACAGAAATTGCATCGGAATTAAATACAAAAGGCACAATGCCGACTTAAGTAGAAGAAGACTGACTCTTCTTACTCTCTATGTTTTGAACCTTTTCTGTGACACTAGTTATAGATTCCGATTTTCACTTCAGGTTTACTGTATCCCTTGGACCTTCTTATTGACGACGAAACACAGAAATTGCATCGAAATTAAATACAAAAGCCACAATGCCGACTTAAGTACAAGAAGACTGACTCTTCCTACTGTTTATGTTTTGAACCATTCCTGTGACACTAGTTATAGATTCCGATGCTACACTTCAGGTTTACTGTATCCCTCTGACCTTCTTATTGACGATGAAACACAGAAATATCATCGGAATTAAATACAAAAGGCACAATGCCGACTTAAGTAGAAGAACACAGACTCTTCCTACTGTCTATGTTTTGAACCATTCCTGTGACACTAGTTATAGATTGTGATGTTTCACTTCAGTTTTACTGTATCCCTCTGACATTCTTATTGACGATGAAAAACAGAAATTGCATCGGAATTAAATAGAAAAGGCACAATTCCGACTTAAGTTCAAGAAAACTGACTCTTCCAACTGTCTTTGTTTAGAACCATTCCTGTGACACTAGTTATAGATTCCGATGCTTCACTTCAGGTTTACTGTATCCCTTGGACCCTCTTATTGACGATGAAACACAGAAATTGCATCGGAATTAAATACAAAAGGCACAATGCCGACTTAAGTAGAAGAACACAGACTCTTCCTACTGTCTATGTTTTGAACCATTCCTGTGACACTAGTTATAGATTGTGATGTTTCACTTCAGTTTTACTGTATCCCTCTGACATTCTTATTGACGATGAAAAACAGAAATTGCATCGGAATTAAATAGAAAAGGCACAATGCCGACTTAAGTACAAGAAGACTGACTGTTCTTACTGTCTATGTTTTGAACCATTCCTGTGACACTAGTTATAGATTACTATGCTTCACTTCAGGTTTACTGTATCCCTTGGACCTTCTTATTGACGACGAAACACGGAAGTTGCATCGGAATTAAATACAAAAGGCACAATGCCGACTTAAGTACAAGAAGACTGACTCTTCTTACTGACTATGTTTTGAACATTTCCTGTGTGACCAGTTTTTGATTCCGATGTTTCAGTATATGTTTTCTGTATCCCTTGGACCGTCTTATTGACGATGAAACAGGGAAATTGCATCGGTATAAAATATGAAAGTCAAAATATAAGAGTCACATTGCCGACTTAAGTACAAGAAGACTGACTCTTCTTACTGTCTATATTTTGAACCATTCCTGTGACACTAGTTATAGATTCCATTGATTCACTTCAGGTTTACTGACTCCCCTGGACCTTCTTATTGACGACGAAACACAGAAATTGCATCGGATTTAAATTGAAATGGCACAATGCCGACTTAAGTACAACAAGACTGACTCTTCCCACTGTCTATGTTTTGAACCATTCCTGTGACACTAGTTATAGATTCCGATGCTTCACTCCAGGTTTACTGTATCCCTGTGACATTCTTATTGACGATGAAACACAGAAATTGCATCGGAATTAAAAACAAAAGGTCCAATGCCGACTTAAGTACAAGAAGTCTGACTCTTCTTACTGACTATGTTTTGAATATTTCCTGTGTGACCAGATTTTGATTCCGATGCTTAACTATATGTTTAGTGTATCCCTTGGACCGTCTTATTGACGACAAAACACAGAAATTGCATCGGAATTAAATGGAAAAGGCACAATGCCGACTTAAGTACAAGATGACTGACTCTAACTACTGTCTATGTTTTGAACCATTCCTGTGTCACTAGTTACAGATTCCGATGCTTCACTTCAGGTGTACTGTATCCCTCTGTCCTTCTAATTGACGATGAAACACAGATATTGCATCGGAATTAAATACAAAAGACACAATGCCGGCTTAAGTACAAGAAGACTGACTCTTCTTACTGTCTATGTTTTGAACCATTCATGTGACACTAGTTATAGATTCCGATGCTTCACTTTAGGTTTACTGTATCCCTGTGACATTCTTATTGATGACAAAATACAGAAATTGCATCGGAATTTAATAGAAGAGGCACAATGCCGACATAAGTACAAGAACACTGACTCTTCCTACTGTCTATGTCTTGAACCATTCCTGTGACACTAGTTATAGATTCCGATGCTTCACTTGAGGTTTACTGTATCCCTCTGACCTTCTTATTGACGATGAATAACGGAAATTGCATCGTTATTAAATATAAAAGTCACATTGCCGACTTAAGTACAAGAAGACTGAGTCTTCCTACTGTGTATGTTTTGAACCATTCCTGTGACACTTGTTATAGATTCCGATGTTTCACTTCAGTTTTACTGTATCCCTCTGACATTCTTATTGACGATGAAAAACAGAAATTGCATCGGAATTAAATAGAAAAGGCACAATGCCGACTTAAGTACAAGAGGACTGACAGTTCTTACTGTCTATGTTTTGAACCATTCCTGTGACACTAGTTATAGATTACTATGCTTCACTACAGGTTTACTGTATCCCTTGGACCTTCTTATTGACGACGAAACACGGAAATTGCATCGGAATTAAATACAAAAGGCACAATGCCGACTTAAGTACAAGAAGACTGACTCTTCCTACTGTCTATGTTTTGAACCATTCCTGTGTCACTAGTTATAGATTCCGATGCTTCACTTTAGGTTTACTGTGTCCCTAGAACCTTCTTATTGACGATGAAACACAGAAATTGCATCGGAATTAAATACAAAATGCACAATGCAGACTTAAGTACAAGAAGACTGACTCTTCCTAATGTCTATGCTTTGAACCGTTCCTGTGACACTAGTTATAGATTCCGATGCTTCAGTTCAGGTTTACTGTATCCCTTGGACCTTGTTATTAACGATGAAACACAGAAATTGCATCGGAATTAAATACAAAAGGCACAATGCCGACTTAAGTAGAAGAAGACTGACTCTTCTTACTCTCTATGTTTTGAACCTTTTCTGTGACACTAGTTATAGATTCCGATTTTCACTTCAGGTTTACTGTATCCCTTGGACCTTCTTATTGACGACGAAACACAGAAATTGCATCGAAATTAAATACAAAAGGCACAATGCCGACTTAAGTACAAGAAGACTGACTCTTCCTACTGTCTATGTTTTGAACCATTCCTGTGACACTAGTTATAGATTCCGATGCTACACTTCAGGTTTACTGTATCCCTCTGACCTTCTTATTGACGATGAAACACAGAAATTGCATCGGAATTAAATACAAAAGGCACAATGCCGACTTAAGTAGAAGAACACAGACTCTTCCTACTGTCTATGTTTTGAACCATTCCTGTGACACTAGTTATAGATTGTGATGTTTCACTTCAGTATTACTGTATCCCTCTGACATTCTTATTGACGATGAAAAACAGAAATTGCATCGGAATTAAATAGAAAAGGCACAATTCCGACTTAAGTTCAAGAAAACTGACTCTTCCAACTGTCTTTGTTTAGAACCATTCCTGTGACACTAGTTATAGATTCCGATGCTTCACTTCAGGTTTACTGTATCCCTTGGACCCTCTTATTGACGATGAAACACAGAAATTGCATCGGAATTAAATACAAAAGGCACAATGCCGACTTAAGTAGAAGAACACAGACTCTTCCTACTGTCTATGATTTGAACCATTCCTGTGACACTAGTTATAGATTGTGATGTTTCACTTCAGTTTTACTGTATCCCTCTGACATTCTTATTGACGATGAAAAACAGAAATTGCATCGGAATTAAATAGAAAAGGCACAATGCCGACTTAAGTACAAGAAGACTGACTGTTCTTACTGTCTATGTTTTGAACCATTCCTGTGACACTAGTTATAGATTACTATGCTTCACTTCAGGTTTACTGTATCCCTTGGACCTTCTTATTGACGACGAAACACGGAAGTTGCATCGGAATTAAATACAAAAGGCACAATGCCGACTTAAGTACAAGAAGACTGACTCTTCTTACTGACTATGTTTTGAACATTTCCTGTGTGACCAGTTTTTGATTCCGATGTTTCAGTATATGTTTTCTGTATCCCTTGGACCGTCTTATTGACGATGAAACAGGGAAATTGCATCGGTATAAAATATGAAAGTCAAAATATAAGAGTCACATAGCCGACTTAAGTAGAAGAAGACTGACTCTTCTTACTGTCTATATTTTGAACCATTCCTGTGACACTAGTTATAGATTCCGTTGATTCACTTCAGGTTTACTGACGCCCCTGGACCTTCTTATTGACGACGAAACACAGAAATTGCATCGGAATTAAATAGAAAAAGTACAATGCCGACATAAGTACAAGAAGACTGACACTTCTTACAGTCTATGTTTTGAACCATTCCTATAATACTAGTTATAGATTGCGATGCTTCACTGCAGGTTTACTGTATCCCTCTGACCTTCTTATTGACGACGAAACACAGAGATTGCATCGGAATTAAATACAAAAGGCACAATGCCGACTTAAGTACAAGAAGACTGACTCTTCTTACTGTCTATGATTTGAACCTTTCCTGTGACACTAGATATAGATTCCGAAGCTTCACTTCAGGTTTAATGTATCCCTTGGACCTTCTTATTGACGACGGAACACAGAAATTGCATCGGATTTAAATAGAAATGGCACAATGCCGACTTAAGTACAACAAGACTGACTCTTCCTACTGTCTATGTTTTGAACCATTCCTGTGACACTAGTTATAGATTCCGATGCTTCACTCCAGGTTTACTGTATCCCTGTGACATTCTTATTGACGATGAAACACAGAAATTGCATCGGAATTAAAAACAAAAGGTCCAATGCCGACTTTAGTACAAGCAGACTGACTCTTCTTACTGTCTATGTTTGAACCATTCCTGAGACACTAGTTATATATTCTTACGCTTCAATTCAGTTTTACTGCATCCCTTGGAACACCTTATTGACGACGAAACACAAAAATGGCATCGGAATTAAATAAAAAAGGCACAATGCCGACTTAAGTACAAGAAGATTGACTCTTCTTACTGACTGTGTTTTGAACCATTCCTGTGACACTAGTTATAGATTCCGATGTTTCACTTTAGGTTTACTGTATCCCTCTGACCTTCTTATTGACGATGTAAAACAGAAATTGCATCGGAATTAAATACAAAAAGGCACAATGGCGACTTAAGTACATGAAGACTCACTCTTCTTACTGTCTATGGTCTGAACATTTCCTGTGACACTAGTTATTGAATCCTATGCTTCACTTCAGGTTTACTGTATCCCTTGGACCTTCTTATTGACACGAAGCACAGAATTTGCATCTGAATTAAATAGGACAGCACAATGCCAACTTAAGTACAAGAAGTCTGAATCTTCTTACTGACTATGTTTTGAACATTTCCTGTGAGACCAGTTTTAGATTCCGATGCTTTACTATATGTTTACTGTATCCCTTGGACCTTGTTATTGACGATGAAACACAGAAATTGCATCGGAATTAAATATAAAAGGCACAATGCCGACTTAAGTACAAAAAGACTGACTCTTCTTACTGTCAATATTTTGAACCCCTTCTGTGACACTAGTTATAGATTCCAATGCTTCACTTCAGGTTTACTGTATCCCCTGGACCTTCTTATTGACGACGGAACGCAGAAATTGCATCGGAATTAAATAGAAAAGGCACAATGCCGACGTAAGTACAAGAAGACTGACTCTTCTTACTGACTATATTTTGAACATTTCCTGAGACACTAGTTATAGATTCAGATGCTTCACTTCAGGTTTACTTTATCCCTCTGACCTTCTTATTGACGATGAAAAACAAAAATTGTACCGGAATTAAATACAAAACTGACAATGCCGATTTATGTACAAGAAGACTGACTCCTCTTACTGTGTATGTTCTGAACCTTTCCTGTGACACTAGTTATAGATTCCGACGCTTCACTTCAGGTCACTGTATCCCTTGGACCTTCTTATTGACGACGAAACACAAAAATTGCATCTTAATTAAATCGAAAAGGCACAATGCCGACTTACGTACAAGAAGACTTACTCTTCTTACTGTCTATGTTTTGAACCATTACTGTGACACTAGTTATAGATTCCTATGCTTTACTTCAGGTTTACTGTAATCCCTTGGACCTTCTTATTGACGACGAAACACAGAAATTGCATCGGAATTAAATAGAAAAGGCACAATGCCGACTTAAGTACAAGAACACTGACTCTTCCTACTGTCTATGTTTTGATCCATTCCTGTGACACTAGTTATAGATTCCGATGCTTCACTTCAGGTTTACTGTATCCCTCTGACCTTCTTATTGACGATGAAACACAGAAATAGCATCGGAATTAAATACAAAAGGCACAATGCCGACTTAAGTACAAGAACACTGACTCATCCCACTGTCTATGTTTTGAACCATTCCTGTGACACTAGTTATAGATTACTATGCTTCACATCAGGTTTACTGTATCCCTTGGACATTCTTATTGACGACGAAACACGGAAGTTGCATCGGAATTAAATACAAAAGGCACAATGCCGACTTAAGTACAAGAAGACTGACTCATCCTACTGTCTATGTTTTGAACCATTCCTGTGTCACTAGTTATAGATTCCGATGCTTCACTATAGGTTTACTGTGTCCCTAGGACCTTCTTATTGACGATGAAACACAGAAATTGCATCGGAATTAAATACAAAATGCACAATGCAGACTTAAGTACAAGAACACTGACTCTTCCTAATGTCTATGTTTTGAACCGTTCCTGTGACACTAGTTATAGATTCCGATGCATCAGTTCAGTGTTTACTGTATCCCTTGGACCTTTTTATTAACGATGAAACACAGAAATTGCATCGGAATTAGATACAAAAGGCACAATGCCGAATTAGTACATGAAGACTGACTCTCTTTGCTGTGTATGTTTTTAACCATTCCTGTGACACTAGTTATAGATTCCGGTGCTTCACTTTAGGTTTTCTGTATCCCTGTGACATTCTTATTGATGACAAAATACAGAAATTGCATCGGAATTAAATAGAAAAGGCACAATGCCGACTTAAGTACAAGAAGACTGACTGTTCTTACAGTCTATGTTTTGAACCATTCCTGTGACACTAGTTATAGATTACTATGCTTCACTTCAGGTTTATTGTATCCCTTGGACCTTCTTATTGTCGACGAAACACGGAAGTTGCATCGGAATTAAATACAAAAGGCACAATGCCGACTTAAGTACAAGAAGACTGACTCTTCTTACTGACAAATTTTTTGAACATTTCCTGTGTGACCAGTTTTTGATTCCGATGCTTCAGTATATGTTTACTGTATCCCTTGGACCGTCTTATTGACGATGAAACAGGGAAATTGCATCGGTATAAAATATGAAAGTCAAAATATAAAAGTCACATTGCCGACTTAAGTACAAGAAGACTGACTCTTCTTACTGTCTATGCTTTGAACCATTCCTGTGACACTAGTTATAGATTCCGGTGCTTGACTTCAATTTTACTGTGTCGCTTGGACCTTCTTATTGACGATGAAACACAGAAATTGCATCGGAATTAAATACAAAATGCACAATGCCGACTTAAGTACAAGAAGACTGACTCTTCCTACTGTCTATGATTTGAACCGTTTCTGTGACACTAGTAATAGATTCCGATGCTTTACCTCAGGTTTACTGTATCCCTCTGACCTTCTTATTGACGATGAAACACAGAAATTGCATCGGAACTTAATACAAAAGGCACAATGCCGACTTAAGTACAAGAAGACTGACTCTTCTTACTGTCTATGTTTTGAACCATTCCTGTGACTCTAGTTATAGATTCCGATGCTTCACTTCAGGTTTACTGTATCCCTCTGACCTTCTTATTGACGATGAAACAAAGAAATTGCATCGGAATTAAATACAAAAGGCACAATGCCAACTTTAGTACAAGAAGACTGACTCTTCTTACTGTCTATGTGTTGAACCTTTCCTGTGACACTAGTTATAGATTCAGATGCTTCACTTCAGGTTTTTTGTATCCCTTGGACCTTTTTATTGACGACGAAACAATGAAATTGCATCGGAATTAGATAAAAATGCACAATGCCGACTTAAGTACAAGAAGACTGATTCTTCCTACTGTCTATGTGTTGAACCTTTCCTGTGACACTAGTTATAGATTCAGATGCTTCACTTCAGGTTTACTGTATCCCTTGGACCTTTTTATTGACGACGAAACAATGAAATTGCATCGGAATTAGATAAAAAATGCACAATGCCGACTTAAGTACAAGAAGACTGACTCTTCCTACTGTCTATGTTTTGAAACATTCCTGTGACACTAGTTATAGATTCCGATGCTTCACTTCAGGTTTACTGGATCCCTCTGACCTTCTTATTGACGACGAAACACGGAAGTTGCATCGGAGTTAAATACAAAAGGCACAATGGCGACTTAAGTACAAGAAGTCAGACTCTTCTTACTGCCTATGTTTTGAACCATTCCTGTGACACTAGTTATAGGTTACTATGCTTCACTTCAGGTTTACTGTAACCCTTGGACCTTCTTATTGACGACGAAAAACAGAAGTTGCATCGGAATTAAATACAAAGAGCACAATGCCGACTTAAGTACAAGAAGACTGACTCTTCTTACTGACTATGTTTTGAACATTTCCTGTGTGACCAGTTTTTGATTCCAATGCTTCACTATATGTTTACTGTATCCCTTGGACCGTCTTATTGACGACAAAACACAGAAATTGCATCGGAATTAAATAGAATAGGCACAATGCCGACTTAAGTACAAGAAGACTGACTCTTCCTACTGTCTATGTTTTGAACCATTCCTGTGACACAAGTTATAGATTCCGATGTTTCACTTCAGGTTTACTGTATCCCTCTGACTTTCTTATTGACGATGTAACACTGAAATTGCATGGGAATTAAATACATTGGCACAATGCCGACTCAAGTACAAGAAGACTGCCTCTTCTTACTGTCTATGTTTGAACCATTCCTGTGACACTAGTTATAGAATCCGATGCTTCGCTTCAGGTATATTGTATCCCTTGGACCTTCTTATTGACGATGAAACACAGAAATTGCATCGGAATTAAATACATAGGCACAATGCCGATTCAAGTACAAGAACACTGGCTCTTCTCACTGTCTATGTCTTGAACCATTCCTGTGACACTAGTTATAGATTCCGATGCTTCACTTCAGGTGTACTGTATCCCTTGGACCTTCTTATTGCCAATGAAACACAGAAATTGCATTGGAATTCAATAGAAAAGGCACAATGCCGACTTAAGTACAAGAAGACTGACTCTTCTCACTGTCTATGTTTTGAACCATTCCTGTGACACTAGTTAAAGATTCCGATGATTCACTTTAGGTTTACTGTATCCCTCTGACCTTCGTATTGACGACGAAACACAGAAATTGCATCGAAATTAAATAGAAAAGGCACAATGCCGACTTAAGTTCAAGGAGACCAACTCTTCCTACTCTCTATGTTTTGAACCATTCCTGTGACACTAGTATAGATTCCGATGCTCCACTTCAGGTTTTCTTTCTCCCTCTGACCTTCTTATTGACGACGTAACGCAGAAATTGCATCGGAATTAATTACAAAAGACACAATGCCGACTTAAGTACAAGAAGACTGACTCTTCTTACTGTCCATGTTGTAAATCATTCCTTTGACACTAGTTATAGATTCCGATGCTCCACTTAAGGTTTACTTTATCCCTCTGACCTTCTTATTGACGACGAAACACCGAAATAGCATCGGAATTAAATAGAAAAGGCACAATGCCGACTTAAGTACAAGAAGACCGACTCTTCCAACTGTCTATGTTTTGAACCATTCCTATGACACTAGTTATAGATTCCGATACTTCACTTCAGGTTTACTGTATCCCTTGGACCTTCTTACTGACGACGAAACAGAGAAATTGCATCGGAATTAAATAGAAAAGTCACAATGCCGACTTAAGTTCAAGAAGATGAAGTCTTCCTAATTTCTATGCTTTGAACCATTCCTGTGACACTAGTTATAGATTCCGATGTTTCACTTCAGGTTTACTTTATCCCTCTGACCTTCTTATTGACGACGAAATACAGAAATTGCATCGGAATTAAATAGAAAAGGCACAATGCCGACTTAAGTACAAGAAGACTGACTCTTCCTACTGCCTATGTTTTGAACCATTCCTGTGACACTAGTTATGGATTCCGATGCTTCACTTCAGGTTTACTGTATCTCTTGGACCTTCTTATTGACGACGAAAAACAGAAATTGCAACGGAATTAAATAGAAAAGGCACAATGCCGACTTAAATACAAAAAGACTGACACTTCCTACTGTCTATGCTTTGAACCATTCCTGTGACACTAGTTATAGATTCCGATGCTTCACTTCAGGTTTACTGTATTCCTCTGACCTTCTTATTGACGATGAAACACAGAAATTGCATCGGAATTAAATACAAAAGGCACAATGCCGACTTAAGTACAAGAAGACTGACTTTTCTTACTGTCTATGCTTAGAACCATTCCTGTGACACTAGTTATAGTTTTCGATGCTTCACCTCAGGTTTACTGTAACCCTCTGACCTTCTTATTGACGATGAAACACAGAAATTGCATCGGAATTAAATACAAAAGGCATAATGCCGACTTAAGTACAACAAGACTGACTCTTCTTACTGTCTGTGTTTTGAACCATTCCTGTGACACTGGTTATAGATTCCGATGCTTCACTTCAGGTTTACTCCATCCCTCTGACATTCTTATTGACGTTGAAACACAGAAATTGCATCGGAATTAAATAGAAAAGGCACAATGCCTACTTAAGTACAAAACAACTGACTCTTCTTACTGTCTATGTATTGAACCATTCCTGTGACACTAGTTTTAGATTCCGATGCTTTACTTCAGGTTTACTGTATCCCTCTGACCTTCTTATTGACGATGAAACACAGAAATTGCATCGGAATTTAATACAAAAGGCACAATGCCGACTTAAGTACAAGAAGACTGACTCTTCTTACTGTCTATGTTTTGAACCATTCCTGTGACTCTAGTTATAGATTCCGATGCTTCACTTCAGGTTTACTGTATCCCTCTGACCTTCTTATTGACGATGAAACAAAGAAATTGCATCGGAATCAAATACAAAAGGCACAATGCCTCCTTAAGTACAAGAAGACTGACTCTTCTTACTGTCTATGTGTTGAACCTTTCCTGTGACACTAGTTATAGATTCAGATGCTTCACTTCAGGTTTACTGTATCCCTTGGACCTTTTTATTGACGACGAAACAATGAAATTGCATCGGAATTAGATAAAAAATGCACAATGCCGACTTAAGTACAAGAAGACTGACTCTTCCTACTGTCTATGTTTTGAAACATTCCTGTGACACTAGTTATAGATTCCGATGCTTCACTTCAGGTTTACTGTATCCCTCTGACATTCTTATTGACGATGAAACACAGAAATTGCATCGGAATTATATACAAAAGGCACAATGGCGACTTAAGTACAAGAAGACTGACTCTTCTTACTGTCTATGATTTGAACCATTCCTGTGACACTCGTTATAGATTCCGAATCTTCACTTCAGGTGTACTGTATCCGTCTGACCTTCTTATTGACGATGGAACACAGTAATTGCATCGGAATTAAATACAAAAGGCACAATGGCGACTAAAGTACAAGAAAACTGACTCTTCTTAATGTCTATGTTTTGAACTATTCCTGAGACACTAGTTATAGATTTCGATGCTTCACTTCAGATTTACTGTATCCCTTCGACCTTCTTATTGACGACGAAACACAGAAATTGCAACGGAATTTAATCGAAAACACAATTCCGACTTAAGATCAAGAAGACTGACTCTTCCAACTGTCTATGTTTTGAACCATTACTGTGACACTAGTTATAGATTCCGATGCTTCACTTCAGGTTTACTGTATCCCTTGGACCTTCTTATTGACGACGAAACACAGAAATTGCATCGGAATTTAATCGAAAAACACAATTCCCACTTAAGTTCAAGAAGTCTGACTCTTCCAACTGTCTATGTTTTGAACCATTCCTGTGACACTAGTTATAGATTCCGATGTTTCACTTCAGGTTTACTGTATCCCTCTGACATTCTTATTGACGATAAAGAACAGAAATAGCATCGGAATTAAATAGAAAAGGCACAATGCCGACTTAAGTACAAGAAGACTGACTCTTCTTACTGTCTATGTTTTGAACCATTCCTGTGACACTAGTTATAGACTCCGATGCTTCACTTCAGGTTTACTGTATCCCTTGGACCTTCTTATTGACGATGAAACACAGAAATTGCATCGGAATTAATGACAAAAGGCACAATGCCGACTCAAGTTCAAGAAAACTGGCTCCTCTGATTGTCTATGTTTTCGACCTTTCCTGAGAGACCGGTTATAGATTCCGATGCTTCACTTCAGGTTTACTGTATCCCTTGGGCCTTCTTATTGACGAGATAACACAGAAATTGCATCGGAATTAAATAGAAAAGACACAATGTCGACTTAAGTACAAGAAGACTGACTCTTCTTACTAACTATCTTTTGAACATTTCCTGTGAGACCAGTTTTAGATTTCGATGCTTCACTATATGTTTACTGTATCCCTTGGACCTTCTTATTGACGATGAAACACAGAAATTGCATCGGAATTAAATACAAAAGGCACAATACCGACTGAAGTACAAGAAGACTGACTCTTCTTACTGACTATGTTTTGAACATTTCCTGTGAGACTAGTATTAGATTCCGATACTTCACTATATTTTTACTGTATCCCTTGGACCTTCTTATTGACGATGAAACACAGAAATTGAATCGGAATTAAATACAAAAGGCACAATACCGACTTAAGTACAAGAAGACTGACTCTTCTTACTGACTATGATTTGAACATTTCCTGTGAGACCAGATTTTGATTCCGATGCTTCACTATATTTTTACTGTATTTCTTGGACCTTCTTATTGATGATGAAACACAGAAATTTTATCAGAATTGAATACGAAAGGCGCAATGCCGACTCAAGTACAAGTAGACTGGCTCTTCTTACTATCTATGTTTTGAAGCTTTTCTGTGGGACCGGTTTTAGATTCCGATGCTTCACTTCAGGTTTGCTGTATCCCTTGGACCTTCATATTGATGACGAAACACAGAAATTGAATCGGAATTGAATAGAAAAGCAGAATGCTGACATAACTGCAAGAAAACTAACTCTTCTTACTGTCTATGTTTTGAACCTTTCCTGAGAGACCAGTTTTAGATTCGGATGCTTCACTTCAGTTTTACTGTATCCCTTGGACCTTCTTATTGACGATGAAACACAGAAATTTCATCGGAATTAAATACAAAAGGCACAATGCCGACTTAGGTACAAGAAGACTGACTCTTCTTACTGACTATGTTTTCAACATTTCCTGTGTGACCAGTTTCAGATTCTGATGCTTCACTATATGTTTACTGTATCCCTTGGACTTTCTTATTGACGATGAAACACTGAAATTACATCGGAATTAAATACAAAAGCCACAATGCCGACTTAAGTACAAGAAGACTGACTCTTCTTACTGACTATCTTTTGAACATTTCCTGTGAGACCAGTTTTAGATTCCGATGCTTCACGATATGTTTACTGTATCCCTTGGACCTTCTTATTGACGATGAAACACAGAAATTGCATCGGAATTAAATACAAAAGGCAAAATGCCGACTTAAGTGCAGGAAGACTGACTCTTCCTACTTAATATGATTTCAACATTTCCTGTGAGACCAGTTTTAGATTCCGATGCTTCACTATATGTTTAATGTATCCCTTGGACATTCATATTGACGATGAAACACAGAAATTGCATCGGAATTAAACAGTAATGGCACAATGCCGACTTAAGTACAAGCAAACTGACACTTCTTACTGTCTATGTTTTAACCATTTCTGTGACACTAGTTATAGATTCCGATGCTTCACTTCAGGTATACTGTATCTCTCTGACCTGTGTATTGACGATGAAACACAGAAATTGCATCGGAATTAAATACAAAAGGCACAATGCCGACTCAAGTACATGAAGACTGGCTCTTCTTACTGTCTATGTTTTGAACCATTCCTGTGACACTAGTTATAGATTCCGATGCTTCACTTAAGGTTTACTGTATCCCTCTGACCTTCTTATTGACGATGAAACACAGAAATTGCATCGGAATTAAATACATAGGCACAATTCCGACTCAAGTACAAGAAGACCGGCTCTTCTTACTGTCTATGTTTTGAACCATTCCTGTGACACTAGTTATAGATTCCGATGCTTCACTTCAGGTTAACTTTATCCCTCTGACCTTCTTATTGACGATGAAACACAGAAATTGCATCGGAATTAAATAGAAAATGCACAATGCCGACTAAAGTACAAGAAAACTGACTTTTCTTACTGTCTATGTTTTGAACCATTCCCGTGACACAAGTTATAGATTCCGATGCTTCACTTCAGGTTTACTGTATCCCTCTGACATTCTTATTGACGATGAAACACAGAAATTCCATCGGAATTACATACAAACGGCACAATGCCGAATTAGGTACAAGAAAACTGACTCTTCTTACTGTCTATGTTTTGAACCATTCCTGTGACACTAGTTATAGATTCCGATGCTTCACTAGAGGTTTACTGTATCCCTCTGAACTCCTTATTGACGATGAAACACAGAAATTGCATCGGAATTAAATACAAAAGGCACAATGCCTACGTAAGAACAAGAAGACTGACTCTTCTTACTGTCTATGTTTTGAACCATTCCTGAGACACTAGTTATAGATTCCGATGCTTCACTTCAAGTTTACTGTATCCCTCTGACATTCTTATTGATGATGTAACACAGAAATTGCATGGGAATTAAATACATAGGCACAATGCCGACTCAAGTACAAGAAGACTGGCTCTTCTTACTGTCTATGCTTTGAACCATTCCTGTGACACTAGTTACAGATTCTGATGCTTCGCTTCAGGTTTACTGTATCCCTTGGACCTTCTTATTGACGATGACACACAGAAATTGCATGGGAATTAAATACATAGGCACAATGCCGATTCAAGTACAAGAAGTCTGACTCTTCCAACTGTCTATGTTTTGATCCATTCCTGTGACACTAGTTATAGATTCCGATGCTTCACTTCAGGTTTACTGTATCCCTTGGACCTTCTTATTGACGAGAAATTACGGAAATTGCATCGTTATTAAATATAAAAGTCACATTGCCGACTTAAGTACAAGGAGACTGAGCCTTCCTACTGTCTATGTTTTGAACCATTCCTGTGACACTAGTTATAGATTCCGATGTTTCACTTCAGGTTTACTGTATCCCTCTGACATTCTTATTGACGATGAAGCACAGAAATTGCATCGGAATTAAATACAAAAGGCACAATGCCGACTAAAGTACAAGAAGACTGACTCTTCTTACTATCTATGTTTTGAACTATTCCTGAGACACTAGTTATAGATTCCGATGCTTCACTTCACGTTTACTGTATCTCTTCGATCTTCTTATTGACGACGAAACACAGAAATTGCAACGGAATTTAATCGAAAACACAATTCCGACTTATGATCAAGAAGACTGACTCTTCCAACTGTCTATGTTTTGAACCATTCCTGTGACACTAGTTATAGATTCCGATGCTTCACTTCAGGTTTACTGTATCCCTTGGACCTTCTTATTGACGACGAAACACAGAAATTGCATCGGAATTTAATCGAAAAACACAATTCCGACTTAAGTTCAAGAAGACTGACTCTTCCAACTGTCTATGTTTTGAACCATTCCTGTGACACTAGTTATAGATTCCGATGCTTCACTTCAGGTTTAGTGTATCCCTTGGACCCTCTTATTAACGATGAAACACAGAAATTGCATCGGAATTAAATACATAAGGCACAATGCGGACCTACGTACAAGAACACTGACTCTTCCTACTGTCTATGTTTTGAACCATTCCTGTGACACTAGTTATAGATTCCGATGCTTCACCTCGGGTTTACTGTATCCCTTGGACCTTCTTATTGACGATGAATTGCCGAAATTGCATCGTTATTAAATATAAAAGTCACATTGCCGACTTTAGTACAAGAAGACTGAGTCTTCCTACTGTCTATGTTTTGAACCATTCCTGTGACACTAGTTATAGATTCCGATGTTTCACTTCAGGTTTACTGTATCCCTCTGACATTCTAATTGACGATAAAGCACAGAAATTGCATCGGAATTAAATAGAAAAGGCACAATGCCGACTTAAGTACAAGAAGACTGACTCTTCTTACTGTCTAAGCTTTGAACCATTCCTGTGACTCTAGTTATAGATTCCGATGCTTCACTTCAGGTTTACTGTATTCCTCTGACCTTCTTATTGACGATGAAACAAAGAAATTGCATCGGAATTAAATACAAAAGGCACAATGCCAACTTAAGTATAAGAAGAATGTCTCTTCTTACTGTCTATGTGTTGAACCTTTCCTGTGACACTAGTTATAGATTCAGATGCTTCACTTCAGGTTTACTGTATCCCTTGGACCTTTTTATTGACGACGAAACAATGAAATTGCATCGGAATTAGATAAAAAATGCACAATGCCGACTCAAGTACAAGAAGACTGACTCTTCCTACTGTCTATGTTTTGAAACATTCCTGTGACACTAGTTATAGATTCCGATGCTTCACGTCAGGTTTACTGTATCCCTCTGACCTTCTTATTGACGACGAAACACGGAAGTTGCATCGGAGTTAAATACAAAAGGCACAATGGCGACTTAAGTACAAGAAGACAGACTGTTCTTACTGCCTATGTTTAGAACCATTCCTGTGACACTAGTTATAGGTTACTATGCTTCACTTCAGGTTTACTGTAACCCTTGGACCTTCTTATTGACGACGAAAAACAGAAGTTGCATCGGAATTAAATACAAAGAGCACAATGCCGACTTAAGTACAAGAAGACTGACTCTTCTTACTGACTATGTTTTGAACATTTCCTGTGTACCAGTTTTTGATTCCGATGCTTCACTATATGTTTACTGTATCCCTTGGACCGTCTTATTGACGACAAAACACAGAAATTGCATCGGAATTAAATAGAATAGGCACAATGCCGACTTAAGTACAAGAAGACTGACTCTTCCTACTGTCTATGCTTTGATCCATTCCAGTGTCACTAGTTATAGATTCCGATACTTCACTTCAGGTTTACTGTATCCCTCTGACCTTCTTATTGACGACGGAACACGGAAGTTGCATCGGAATTAAATACAAAAGGCACAATGGCGACTTTAGTACAAGAAGACAGACTCTTCTTACTGTCTATGTTTTGAACCATTCCTGTGACACTAGTCATAGATTCCGATGCTTCAGTTCAGGTTTACTGTATCCCTTGGACCTTCTTATTGACGCCGAAACACAGAAATTGCATCGGAATTAAATAGAAAAGGCACAATGCCGACTTAAGTTCAAGAAGACTGACTCTTCCAACTGTCTATGTTTTGAACCATTCCTGTGACACTAGTTATAGACTCCGATGCTTCACTTCAGGTTTACTGTATCCCTTGGACCTTCTTATTGACGATGAAACACAGAAATTGCATCGGAATTAAATACAAAAGGCACAATGCCGAATTAAGTACAAGAACACTGACTCTTCCTACTGTCTATGTTTTGAACCATTCCTGTGACACTAGTTATAGATTCCGATGCTTCACTTCAGGTTTACTGTATCCCTTGGACCTTCTTATTGACGACGAAACACAGAAATTGCATCGGAATTAAATAGAAAAGGCACAATGCCGACTTAAGTTCAAGAAGACTGACTCTTCCAACTGTCTATGTTTTGAACCATTCCTGTGACACTAGTTATAGACTCCGATGCTTCACTTCAGGTTTACTGTATCTCTTGGACCTTCTTATTGACGATGAAACACAGAAATTGCATCGGAATTAATGACAAAAGGCACAATGCCGACTCAAGTTCAAGAAAACTGGCTCTTCTGACTGTCTATGTTTTCGACCTTTCCTGAGAGACCGGTTATAGATTCCGATGCTTCACTTCAGGTTTACTGTATCCCTTGGGCCTTCTTATTGACGAGATAACACAGAAATTGCATCGGAATTAAATAGAAAAGACACAATGTCGACTTAAGTACAAGAAGACTGACTCTTCTTACTAACTACCTTTTGAACATTTCCAGTGAGACCAGTTTTAGATTTCGATGCTTCACTATATGTTTACTGTATCCCTTGGACCTTCTTATTGACGATGAAACACAGAAATTGCATCGGAATTAAATACAAAAGGCACAATACCGACTGAAGTACAAGAAGACTGACTCTTCTTACTGACTATGTTTTGAACATTTCCTGTGAGACTAGTTTTAGATTCCGATACTTCACTATATTTTTACTGTATCCCTTGGACCTTCTTATTGACGATGAAACACAGAAATTGAATCGGAATTAAATACAAAAGGCACAATACCGACTTAACTACAAGAAGACTGACTCTTCTTACTGACTATGATTTGAACATTTCCTGTGAGACCAGTTTTTGATTCCGATGCTTCACTATATTTTTACTGTATTCCTTGGACCTTCTTATTGATGATGAAACACAGAATTTTCATCAGAATTGAATACGAAAGGCGCAATGCCGACTCAAGTACAAGTAGACTGGCTCTTCTTACTATCTATATTTTGAAGCTTTTCTGTGGGACCGGTTTTAGATTCCGATGCTTCACTTCAGGTTTGCTGTATCCCTTGGACCTTCATATTGATGACGAAACACTGAAATTACATCGGAATTAAATACAAAAGCCACAATGCCGACTTAAGTACAAGAAGACTGACTCTTCTTACTAACTATCTTTTGAACATTTCCTGTGAGACCAGTTTTAGATTCCGATGCTTCACTATATGTTTACTGTATCCCTTGGACCTTCTTATTGACGATGAAACACAGAAATTGCATCGGAATTAAATACAAAAGGCAAAATGCCGACTTAAGTGCAGGAAGACTGACTCTTCCTACTTAATATGATTTCAACATTTCCTGTGGGACCAGTTTTAGATTCCGATGCTTCACTATATGTTTAATGTATCCCTTGGACCTTCTTATTGACGATGAAACACAGAAATTACATCGGAATTAAACAGTAATGGCATAATGCCGACTTAAGTACAAGCAAACTGACACTTCTTACTGTCTATGTTTTAACCATTTCTGTGAGACTAGTTATAGATTCCGATGCTTCTCTTCAGGTATACTGTATCTCTCTGACCTGTGTATTGACGATGAAACACAGAAATTGCATCGGAATTAAATACAAAAGGCACAATGCCGACTCAAGTACATGAAGACTGGCTCCTCTTACTGTCTATGTTTTGAACCATTCCTGTGACACTAGTTATAGATTCCGATGCTTTACTTAAGGTTTACTGTATCCCTCTGACCTTCTTATTGACCATGAAACACAGAAATTGCATCGGAATTAAATACATAGGCACAATTCCGACTCAAGTACAAGAAGACCGGCTCTTCTTACTGTCTATGTTTTGAACCATTCCTGTGACACTAGTTATAGATTCCGATGCTTCACTAGAGGTTTACTGTATCCCTCTGAACTCCTTATTGACGATGAAACACAGAAATTGCATCGGAATTAAATACAAAAGGCACAATGCCTACGTAAGAACAAGAAGACTGACTCTTCTTACTGTCTATGTTTTGAACCGTTCCTGTGACACTAGTTATAGATTCCGATGCTTCACTTCAAGTTTACTGTATCCCTCTGACATTCTTATTGATGATGTAACACAGAAATTGAATGGGAATTAAATACATAGGCACAATGCCGACTCAAGTACAAGAAGACTGGCTCTTCTTACTGTCTATGCTTTGAACCATTCCTGTGACACTAGTTACAGATTCTGATGCTTCGCTTCAGGTTTACTGTATCCCTTGGACCTTCTTATTGACGATGACACACAGAAATTGCATGGGAATTAAATACATAGGCACAATGCCGATTCAAGTACAAGATGACTGGCTCTTCTTACTGTCTATGTTTTGAACCATTCCTGTGACACTAGTTATTGATTCCGATGCTACACTTCAGGTTTACCGTATCCCTTGGACCTTCTTATTGACGATGAAACACAGAAATTGCATCGGAATTAAATACAAAAGGCACAATGCCGACTTAAGTACAAGAAGACTAACTCTTCCTACTGTCTATGTTTTGAACCATTCCTGTGACACTAGTTAAAGATTCCGATGCTTCACTTCAGGTTTACTGATTCCTTGGACCTTCTTATTGACGATGAAACACAGAAATTGCATCGGAATTAAATACAAAAGGCACAATGCCGACTTAAGTACAAGAAGACTGACTCTTCTTACTGTCTATGTTTTGAACCATTCCTGTGACACTAGTTATAGACTCCGATGCTTCACTTCAGGTTTACTGTATCCCTTGGACCTTCTTATTGACGATGAAACACAGAAATTGCATCGGAATTGAATACAAAAGGCACAATGCCGACTTAAGTACAAGAAGACTGACTCTTCCTACTGTCTATACTTTGAACCATTCCTGTGACACTAGTTATAGATTCCGATGCTTCACTTCAGGTTTACTGTATCACTTGGACCTTCTTATTGACGATGAAACACGGAAATTGCATCGGTATAAAATATAAAAGTCACATTGCCGACTTAAGTCCAAGAAGACTGACTCTTCTTACTGTCTATGTTTTGAACCATTCCTGTGACACTAGTTATAGATTGCGATGCTTCACTTCAGATTTACTGTATCCCTCTGACCATCTTATTGACGATGAAACACAAAAATTGCATCGGAATTAATGACAAAAGGCACAATGCCGACTCAAGTTCAAGAAGACTGGCTCTTCTGACTGTCTATGTTTTCGACCTTTCCTGTGAGACCGGTTATAGATTCCGATGCTTCACTATATGTTTACTGTATCCCTTGGACCTTCTTATTGACGATGAAACACAGAAATTGCATCGTAATTAAATACAAAAAGCACAATACCGACTTAAGTACAAGAAGACTGACTCTTCTTACTGACTATGTTTTGAACATTTCCTGTGAGACTAGGTTTAGATTCCGATGCTTCACTATATTTTTACTGTATCCCTTGGACCCTCTTATTGACGATGAAACACAGAAATTGAATCACAATTAAATACAAAAAGCACAATACCGACTTAAGTACAAGAAGACTGACTCTTCTTACTGACAATGATTTGAACATTTCCTGTGAGACCAGTTTTAGATTCCGATGCTTCACTATATTTTTACTGTATCCCTTGGACCGTCTTATTGACGATGAAACACAGAAATTTCATGAGAATTAAATACGAAAGGCGCAATGCCGGCTCAAATACAAGTAGACTGGCTCTTCTTACTGTCTATGTTTTGAAGCTTTTCTGTGGAACTGGTTTTAGATTCCGATGCTTCACTTCAGGTTTACTGTATCCCTTGGACCTTCATATTGATAACGAAACACAGAAACTGATTCGGAATTAAATAGAAATGGCACAATGCTGACATAACTACAAGAAATCTAACTCTTCTTACTGTCTATGTTTTGAACCTTTCAGGTGAGACCAGTTTTAGATTCGGATGCTTCACTTCAGTTTTACTGTATCCCTTGGACCTTCTTATTGACGATGAAACACAGAAATTTCATCGGAATTAAATACAAAAGGCACAATGCCGACTTAGGTAGAAGAAGACTGACTCTTCTTACTGACTATGTTTTGAACATTTCCTGTGAGACCAGTTTTAGATTCTGATGCTTCACTATTTGTTTACTGTATCCCTTGGACCTTCTTATTGACGATGAAACACTGAAATTTCATCGGAATTAAATACAAAAGCCACAATGCCGACTTAAGTACAAGAAGACTGACTCTTCTTACTGACTATCTTTTGAACATTTCCTGTGAGACCAGTTTTAGATTCCTATTCTTCACTATATGTTTACTGTATCCCTTGGACCTTCTTAATGACGATGAAACACAGAAATTGCATCGGAATTAAATTCAAAAGGCACAATGCCGACTCAAGTACATGAAGACTGGCTGTTCTTACTGTCTATGATTTGAACCATTCCTGTGACACTAGTTATAGATTCCGATGCTTCACTTAAGGTTTACTGTATCCCTCTGACCTTCTTATTGACGATGAAACACAGAAATTGCATCGAAATTAAATACATAGGCACAATTCCGACTCAAGTACAAGAAGACCTTCTCTTCTTACTGTCTATGTTTTGAACCGTTCCTGTGACACTAGTTATAGATTCCGATGCTTAATTTCAGGTTAACTTTATCCCTCTGACCTTCTTATTGACGATGAAACACGGAAATTTCATCGGAATTAAATACAAAAGGCACAATGCCGACTCCGGTACTAGAAGACTGACTCTTCTTACTGACTATGTTTTGAACATTTCCTGTGAGACTAGTTTTAGATTCTGATGCTTCACTATACGTTTACTGTATCCCTTGGACCTTGTTATTGACGATGAGACACTGAAATTACATCGGAATTAAATACAAAAGGCACAATGCCGAATTAAGTACAAGAAAACTGACTCTTGTTGCTGTCTATACTTTGAACCATTCCTGTGACACTAGTTATAGATTCCGATGCTTCACTACAGGTTTACTGTATCCCTCTGACCATCTTATTGATGATGCAACACAGATATTGAATCGGAATTAAATACAAAGGTCACAATACCGACTTAAGTACAAGAAGACTGAATCTTCTTACTGACTATGTTTTGAAGATTTCCTTTGAGACCAGTTTTAGATTCCGATGCTTCACTCTATTTTTACAGTATCCCTTGGATCTTCGTATTGACAGTGAAACACAGATATTGCATCAGAATTAAAATCCAAAGGCAAAATGCCGATTTAAGTGCAGGAAGACTGACTCTTCCTACTTACTATGATTTCAACATTTCCTGTGAGACCAGTTTTATATTCCGATGCTTCAATATATGTTTACTGTATCCCTTGGACCTTCTTATTGACCATGAAACACAGAAATTGCATCGGAATTAAACAGAAAAGGCACAATGCCGACTTAAGTACAAGCAAACTGACACTTCTTACTGTCTATGTTTTAACCATTTCTGTGACACTAGTTATAGATTCCAATGCTTCACTTCAGGTATACTGTATCCCTCTGACCTTCTTATTGACGATGAAACACAGAAATTGCATCGGAATTGAATACAAAAGGCACAATGCCGAGTTAAGTACAAGAAAACTGATACTTCTTACTGTCTATGTTTTGAACCATTCCTGTGACACTAGTTATAGATTCCGAAGCATCACTTCAGGATTACTGTATCCCTCTGACATTCTTATTGATGATGAAACACAGATATTGCCTCGGAATTAAATACAAAAGGCACAATGCCGACTTAAGTACAAGAAGACTGACTCTTCTTACTGTCTATGTTTGGAAGCATTCCTGTGACACTAGTTATAGATTCCGATACTTCACTTCAGGTTTACTGTATCCCTCTGACCTTCTTATTGACAATGAAACACAGAAATTGCATCGGAATTAAATACAAAAGGCATAATGCCTGCTCAAGTAAAAGATGACTGGCTCTTCTTACTGTATATGTTTGGAACCATTCCTGTGACACTAGTTATAGATTCCGATACTTCACTTCGGGTTTACTGTATCCCTCTGACCTTCTTATTGACGATGAAACACAGAAATTGCATCGGAATTAAGCACAAAAGGCACAATGCCGACTCAAGTGCATGAAGACTGGCTCCTCTTACTGTCTATGTTTTGAACCATTCCTGTGACACTAGTTATAGATTCCGATGATTCACTACAGGTTTTTATGTATCCCTCTGAGCTCCTCATTGACGACGAAACACAGAAATTGCATCGGATTTAAATACAAAAGGCACAATGCCAACGTAAAAACAAGAAGACTGACTCTTCTTACTGTCTATGTTTTGAACCATTCCTGTGACACTAGTTATAGATTCCGATGCTTCACATCAGGTTAACTTTATCCCTCTGACCTTCTTATTGACGATGAAACACAGAAATTGCATCGGAATTAAATAGAAATGGCACAATGCCGACTTAAGAACAAGAAAACTGACTTTTCTTACTGTCTATGTTTTGAACCATTCCCATGACACAAGTTATAGATTCCGATGCTTCACTTCAGGTTTACTGTATCCCTCTGACATTCTTATTGTCGATGAAACACAGAAATTGCATCGGAATTAAACACAAAAGGCACAATGCCGAATTAAGTACAAGAAAACTGACTCTTCTTACTGTCTATGTTTTAAACCATTCCTCTGACACTAGTTATAGATTCCGATGCTTCACTACAGGTTTACTGTATCCCTCTGAGCTCCTCATTGACGACGAAACACAGAAATTGCATCGGAATTAAATACAAAAGGCACAATGCCAACGTAAAAACAAGAAGACTGACTCTTCTTACTGTCTATGTTTTGAACCATTCCTGTGACACTAGTTATAGATTCCGATGCTTCACTTCAGGTTTACTGTATCCCTCTCACTTTCTTATTGATGATGTAACACAGAAATTGCATGGGAATTAAATACATAGACACAATGCCGACTCAAGTACAAGAAGACTGGCTCTTCCACTGTCTATGTTTTGAACCATTCCTGTGACACTAGTTATAGATTCCTAAGCTTCACTTCAGGTTTACTGTATTCCTCTGTCCTTCTTATTGACGATCAAACACAGAAATTGCATCGGAATTAAATACAAAAGGCATAATGCCGACTTAAGTACAACAAGACTGACTCTTCTTACTGTCTATGTTTTGAACCATTCCTGTGACACTGGTTATAGATTCCGATGCTTCACTTCAGGTTTACTGCGTCCATCTGACCTTCTTATTGACGATGAAACACAGAAATTGCATCGGAATTAAATAGAAAAGGCACAATGCCGACGTAAGTACAAGAAAACTGACTTTTCGTACTGTATATGTTTTCAACCATTCCCGTGACACAAGTTATAGATTCCGATGCTTCACTTCAGGTTTACTGTATCCCTCTGACATTCTTATTGACGATGAAACACAGAAATTGCATCGGAATTAAATACAAAAGGCACAATGCCGAATTAAGTACAAGAAAACTGACTCTTCTTACTGTCTATGTTTTGAACCATTGCTGTGACACTAGTTATAGATTCCGATGCTGCGCTTCAGGTTTACTGTATCCCTTGGACCTTCTTATTGACGATGAAACACAGAAATTGCAACGGAATTAAATACATAGGCACAATGCCGATTCAAGTACAAGAAGACTGGCTCTTCTTACTGTCTATGTTTTGAACCATTCCTGTGACACTAGTTATTGTTTCTGATGCTACACTTCAGGTTTACTGTATCCCTTGGACCTTCTTATTGACGATGAAACACAGAAATTGCATCGGAATTAAATACAAAAGGCACCATGCCGACTTAAGTACAAGAAGACTGACTCTTCCACTGACTATGTTTTGAACCATTCCTGTGACACTAGTTATAGATTCCTAAGCTTCACTTCAGGTTTACTGTATTCCTCTGTCCTTCTTATTGACGATCAAACACAGAAATTGCATCGGAATTAAATACAAAAGGCATAATGCCGACTTAAGTACAACAAGACTGACTCTTCTTACTGTCTATGTTTTGAACCATTCCTGTGACACTGGTTATAGATTCCGATGCTTCACTTCAGGTTTACTGCGTCCATCTGACCTTCTTATTGACGATGAAACACAGAAATTACATCGGAATTAAATGGAAAAGGCACAATGCCGACTTAAGTACAAGAAAACTGACTTTTCGTACTGTCTATGATTTGAACCATTCCCGTGACACAAGTTATAGATTCCGATGCTTCACTTCAGGGTTACTGTATCCCTCTCACATTCGTATTGACGATGAAACACAGAAATTGCATCGGAATTAAATACAAAAGGCACAATGCCGAATTAGGTACAAGAAAACTGACTCTTCTTACTGTCTATGTTTTGAACCATTGCTGTGACACTAGTTATAGATTCCGATGATTCACTACAGGTTTACTGTATCCCTCTGAACTCCTTATTGACGATGAAACACAGAAATTTCATCGAAATTAAATACAAAAGGCACAATGCCTACGTAAGTACTAGAAGACTGACTCTTCTTACTGTCTATGTTTTAAACCTTTCTTGTGACACTAGTTATAGATTCCGATGCTTCACTTCAGGTTTACTGTATTCCGCTGACTTTCTTATTGACGATGTAACACAGAAATTGCATCGGAATTAAATACATAGCCACAATGCCGACTCAAGTACAAGAAGACTTGCTCTTCTTACTGTCTATGTTTTGAACCATTCCTGTGACACTAGTTATAGATTCCGATGCTTCGCTTCAGGTTTACTGTATCCCTTGGACCTTCTTATTGACGATGAAACACACAAATTGCATCGGAATTAAATCGAAAAGGCCCAATGCCGACTTACGTAAAAGAAGACTGACTCTTCTTACTGTCTATGTTTTGAACAATTCCTGTGACACTAGTTTTAGATTCCTATGCTTCACTTCATGTTTACTGTATCCCTTGGACCTTCTTGTTGACGACGAGACACAGAAATTGCATCGGAATTAAATAGAAAAGGCACTATGCCGACTTAAGTACAACAAGACTGACTCTTCTTACTGTCTATGTTTTGAACCATTCCTGTGACACTGGTTATAGATTCCGATGCTTCACTTCATGTTTACTGCATCCCTCTGACATTCTTATTGACGATGAAACACAGAAATTGCATCGGAATTAAATAGAAAAGGCACAATGCCGACTTAAGTACAAGAAGACTGACTCTTCTCACAGTCTATGATTTGAACCATTCCTGTGACACTTGTACTAGATTCCTATGATTCACTTCAGGATTACTGTATCCCTTGGACCTTGGTATTGACGACGAAACACAGAAATTGCAACGAAATTAAATAGAAAAGGCACAATGCCGACTTAAGTACAAGAAGCCTGACACTCATCACTGTCTATGTTTTGAACCATCCCTGTGACTCTAGTTATAGATTCCGATGCTTTACTTCACGTTTACTGTATCCCTCTGACTTTCTTATTGACGATGAAACATAGAAATTGCATCGGAAATAAGTACAAAAGCCACAATGCCGACTTAAGTACAAGAAGACTGACTCCTCTTATTGTCTATGATTTGAACCATTCCAGTGACACTAGTTATTGATTCCGATGCTTCACTTCAGGTTTACTGTATCCCTTGGACCTTCTTATTGACGACGAAACACAGAAGTTGCATTGGAATTAAATACAAAAGGCACAATGCCGACTTAAGTACAAGAACACTGACTCTTCTTACTGACTATGATTTGAACATTTTCTGTGAGACCAGTTTTAGATTCCGATGCTTCACTATAATTTTACTGTATCCCTTGGACCTTCTTATTGACGATGAAACACAGAAATTGCATCGGAATTAAATACAAAAGGCACAATGCCGAGTTAAGTACAAGAAAACTGACTCTTCTTACTGTCTATGTATTTAACCATTCCTGTGACACTAGTTATAGATTCCGAAGCTTCACTTCAGGTTTACTGTATCCTTCTAACCTTCTTATTGATCATGAAACACAGAAATTGCATCGGAATTAGATACAAAAGGCACAATGCCGACTTAAGTACAAGAAGACTGACTCTTCTTACTGTCTATGTTTTGAACCATTCCTGTGACACCAGTTATCGATTCCGATGCTTCACTTTAGGTTTACTGTATCCCTCTGACCTTCTTATTCACGATGAAACACAGAAATTGCATCGGAAATAAATACAAAAGCACAATGCCCAAATAACTACAAGAGAACTGACTCTTCGTACTGTATTAGTTTTGAACCATTTCTGTGACACTAGTTATAGATTCCGATGCTTCACTTAAGGTTTACAGTATCCCTCTGACCTTCATATTGACGATGAAACACAGAAATTTCATCGGAATTAAATAAAAAAGGCACAATGCCGACTTAAGTACAAGAAGACTGACTCCTCTTACTGTCTATGTTTTGAACCATTCCTGTGACACTAGTTATAGATTCCGATGCTTTACCTCGGGTTTACTGTATCCCTTGGTCCTTCTTATTGACGATGAAACACGGAAATTGCATCGGTGTAAAATATAAAAGTCACATTGCCGACTTAAGTACAAGAAGACTGACTCTTCTTACTGTCTATGTTTTGAACCATTCCTGTGACACTAGTTACAGATTGCGATGCTTCACCTCAGGTTTACTGTATCCCTCTGACCTTCTTATTGACGATGAAACACAGAAATTGCATTGCAATTAAATACAAAAGGCACAATGCCGACTTAAGTACAAGAAGACTGACTCTTCCTACTGTCTATGTTTTGAACCATTCCTGTGAGACTAGTTGTCGATTCCGATGCTTCACTCCAGGTTTACTGAATCCCTCTGACCTTCTTATTCACGATGAAACACAGAAATTGCATCGGAAATAAATACAAAAGCACAATGCCGAATTAAGTACAAGAGAACTGACTCTTCCTACTGTATTTGTTTTGAACCATTCCTGGGACACTAGTTATAGATTCCGATGCTTCACTTAAGGTTTTCTGTATCCCTCTGACATTCTTATTGACGATGAAACACAGAAATTGCATCTGAATTAAATAGAAAAGGCACAATGCCGACATAAGTACAAGAAGACTTACTGTTCTTACTGTCTATGTTTTGAACCATTCCTGTGACACTAGTTATAGATTACTATGCTTCACTTCAGGTTGACTGTATCCCTTGGACCTTCTTATTGACGACGAAACACAGAAGTTGCATCGGAATTAAATACAAAAGGCACAATGCCGACTTAAGTACAAGAACACTGTCTCTTCTTACTGTCTATGTTTGAACCTTTCCTGTGACACTAGTTATAGATTCCGATGCTTCACTTCAGGTTTACTGTGTCCCTTGGACCTTCTTATGGACGACGAAACACAGATATTGCATCGGAATTAAAAAGAAAAGGCAAAATGCCGACTTAAGTTCAAGAAGACTGACTCTTCCAACTGTCTATGTTTTGAACCATACCTGTGACACTAGTTATAGATTCCGATGCTTCACTTCAGGTTTACTGTATCCCTTGGACCTTCTTATTGACGATGAAACACAGAAATTGCATCTGAATTATATACAAAAGGCACAATGCCAACTTAAGTACAAGAACACTGACTCATCCTACTGTCTATGTATTGAATCATTCCTGTGACACTAGTTATAGATTCCGATGCTTTACTACGGGTTTACTGTATCCCCTGGTCCTTCTTATTGACGATGAAACACGGAAATTGCATCGGTGTAAAATATAAAAGTCACATTGCCGACTTAAGTACAAGAAGACTGACTCTTCTTACTGTCTATGTTTTGAACCATTCCTGTGACACTAGTTACAGTTTGCGATGCCTCACCTCAGGTTTACTGTATCCCTCTGACCTTATTGACGATGAAACATAGAAATTGCATCGCAATTAATTACAACAGGCACAATGTCGACTCATGTTCAAGAAGACTGGCTCTTCTGACTGTCTATGTTCTGAACATTTTCTGTGAGACCAGTTTTAGATTCCGATGCTTCACTATATTTTTACAGAATCCCTTGGACCTTCTTATTGACGGTGAAACACAGAAATTGCATCAGAATTAAATACGAAAGGCGCAATGCCGACTCAAGTACAAGTAGACTGGCTCTTCTTACGGTCTATGATTTGAAGCTTTTCTGTGGGACCGGTTTTAGATTCCGAGGCTTCACTTCAGGTTTACTGTATCCCTTGGACCTTCATATTGATGACAAAACACAGAAATTGAATCAGAATTGAATGGAAAAGGCACAATGCTGACATAAGTACAAGAAAACTAACTCTTCTTACCGTCTATGTTTTGAACAATTCCTGTGACACTAGTTACACATTCCGATGCTTCCCTTCAGGTTTACTGCATCCGTCTGACCTTCTTATTGACGATGTAACACTTTAATTGCATCGGAATTAAATACAAAAGGTAAAATGCCGACTTAAGTACAAGAGAACTGACTCTTCTTACTGTATTTGTTTTGAACCATTCCTGTGACACTAGTTATGGATTTCGATGCTTCACTTCAGGTTTACTGTATACCTCTGGCCTTCTTATTGACGATGAAACACAGATATTGCATCGGGATTAAATACAAAAGGCACAATGCCGACTTAAGTACAGGATATCTGACTCTTCTTACTGTCTGTGTTTTGAACCATTCCTGTGACACTAGTTATCGATTCCGATGCTTCACTTCAGGTTTACTGTATCGCTCTGACCTTCTTATTGACGATGAAACACAGAAATTGCATCGGAATTAAATACAAAAGGCACAATGCCGAGTTAAGTACAACAAAACTGACTCTTCATACTGTCTATGTTTTAACCATTCCTGTGACACTAGTTATAGATTCCGAAGCTTCACTTCAGGTTTACTGTATCCTTCTGACCTTCTTATTGATGATGAAACACAGAAATTGCATCGGAATTAAATACAAAAGGCACAATGCCGACTTAAGTACAAGAAGACTGACCCTTCTTACTGTCTATGATTTGAACCTTCCCTGTGACACTAGTTATCGATTCCGATGCTTCACTTCAGGTTTACTGTATCCCTCTGACCTTCTTATTCACGATGAAACACAGAAATTGCATCGGAAATAAATACAAAAGCACAGTGCCGAATTAAGTACAAGAGAACTGACTCTTCCTACTGTATATGTTTTGAACCATTCCTGTGACACTAGTTATCGATTCCGATGCTTCACTTCAGTTTAACTTTATCCCTCTGACCTTCTTATTGACGATGAAACACAGAAATTGCATCGGAATTAAATAGAAAAGGCACAATGCCGCCATAAGTACAAGAAAACTTACTTTTCTTACTGTCTATGTTTTGAACCATTCCCGTGACACAAGTTATAGATTCCGATGCTTCACTTCAGGTTTACTGTTTCCCTTCTGACCTTCTTGTTGACGATGAAACACAGAAATTGCATCGGAATTAAATACAAAAGGCACAATGACGAATTAAGTACAAGAAAACTGACTCCTCTTACTGTCAATGCTTTGATCCATTCCTGTAACACTAGTTATAGATTCCGATGCTTCACTTCAGGTTTACTGTATACCTCTGACCTCCTTATTGACGAAGAAACACAGAAATTGCATCGGAATTAAATACAAAAGGCACAATTCCTACGTAACTACAAGAAGACTGACTCTTCTTACTGTCTATGTTTCGAACCATTCCTGTGACACTAGTTATAGATTCCGATGCTTCACTTTTGCCTTACTGTAACCCTCTGACTTTCTCATTGACGATGTAACACAGAAATTGCATCGGAATTAAATAGAGAAGGCACATTGCCGACATAAGTACAAGAAGACTGACTCTTCATACTGTCTATGTTTTAAACCATTCCTTGGACACTAGTTATAGATTCTGATGCTTCACTTCAGGTTTACTGTATCCCTCTGGCCTCCCTATTGACGATGAAACACAGAAATTGCATCGGAATTAAATACAGAAGGCACATTGCCGACTCAAGTACAAGAAGACTGGCTCTTCTTACTGACTATTTTTTTTAAACATTTCCTGTGAGACCAGTTTTAGATTCCGATGCTTCACTATATGTTTACTGTATCCCTTGGACCTTCTTATTGACGATGAAACACAGGACTTGCATCAGAATTAAATACAAAGGCACAATGCTGACTTAAGTACAAGAAGACTGACTCTTCCTACTGACTACGATTTCAACATTTCCTGTGAGAGCAGTTTCAGATTCCGATGCTTCACTATATGTTTACTGTATCCCTTGGACCTTCTTATTGACATTGAAACACAGAAATTGCTTCGGAATTAAACAGAAAAGGCACAATGCCGACTTAAGTACAAGAAATCTGACTCTTCTTACAGTCTATGTTTTGAACCATTCCTGTGAGACTAGTTATAGATTTCGATGCTTCACTTCATGTATACTGTATATCTCTGGCCTTCTTATTGACAATGAATCGCAGAAATTGCATCGGAATTAAATACAAAAGGCACAATGCCGACTCAAGTACAAGAAGACTGGCTCTTCTTACTGTCTATGTTCTGAAACATTCCTGTGAGACCGGTTTTAGATTCCGATGCTTCACTTCAGGTTTAATGTATCCCTTGGATCTTCTTATTGACGATGAAACACAGAAATTGCATCGGAATTAAATACAAAAGGCACAATGCCGACTTAACTACAAGAAATCTCACTCTTCTTACTGTCTATGTTATGAACCATTCCTGTGACACTAGTTATCGATTCCAATGCTTCACTTCAGGTTTACTGTATCGCTCTGACCTTCTTATTGACGATGAAACACAGAAATTGCATAGGAATTAAATACAAAAGGCACAATTCCCAATGAAGTACAAGAAAACAGACTCTTCTTACTGTCTATGTTTTGAACCATTCCTGTGACACTAGTTATAGATTCCGATGCTTCACTTCAGGTTTACTGTATCCCTGTGACCTTCTTATTGACGATGAAACACAAAAATTGCATCGGAATAAAATACAAATGGCACAATGCCAACTTAAGTACAAGAGGACTGACTCTTCATACTGTCTATGTTTTGAACTATTCCTGTGACACTAGTTATAGATTCCGATGCTTCACTTCAGGTTTACTGTATCCCTCTGACCGTCTTAATGACGATGAAACACAGAAATTGTATCGGAATTAAATACATAGGCACAATGCCGACTCCAGTACAAGAAGACTGGCTCTTCATACTGTCTATGTTTTGAACCATTCCTGTGACACTACTTATAGATTCCGATGCTTCACTTCTGGTTTACTGCATCCCTCTGACCTTCTTATTGACGATGAAACACAGAAATTGCATCGGAATTAAATACAAAAGTACAATGCCGACTGAAGTACAAGAGAACTGACTCTTCCTACTGTCTATGTTTTGAACCATTCCGGTGACACTAGATATAGATTCCGATTCTTCACTTCAGGTTTACTGTATCCCTCTGACCTTCTTGTTGACGATGAAACGCAGATATTGCATCGGAATTAAATACAAAAGGCACAATGCCGACTTAAGTACAAGAAAACTGACTATTCAATCTGCCTATGTTTTGAACCATTCATGTGACACTAGTTATAGATTCCGATGCTTCACTTCAGGTTTACTGTATCCTTCTGACCTTCTTATTGACGATGAAACACAGAAATTGCATCGGAATTAAATACAAAAGGCACAATGACGACACAAATACAAGAAGACTGGCTCTTCTTACTGTCTATGTTTTGAAACATTCCTGTGACACTAGTTATAGATTCCGATGCATCCCTTCAGGTTCACTGTATCCCTCCTGCCTCCTTATTGACGATGAAACACAGAAATTGCATCGGAAATAAATACAAAAAGCACAATGCCGACTTAAGTACAAGAAAACTGACTCTTCTTACTGTCTATGATTTGAACTATTCCAGTGACACTAGTTATAGATTCCGATGCTTCACTTCAGGTTTACTGTATCCCTCTGAGATTCCTATTGACGATGAAACACATAAATTGCATCGGAATTAAATAACAAAAGCACAATGCCGACTTAAGTACAAGAAAACTGACTCTCCTTACTGTCTATGTTTTAAAAAATTCCTTTGACACTAGTTATGGATTCCGATGCTCCACTTCAGGTTTACTGTATCCCTCTGACGTTCTTATTGACGATGAAACACAGAAATTGCATCGGAATTAAATACAAAAGGCACATTGCAGACTTAAGTACAAGAAGACTGACTTTTCTTACTGTCTATGCTTTGAACCATTCCTGTGACACTAGTTATAGATTCCGATGCTTCACTTCAGGTTCACTGTATCCCTCTGACCTTCTTATTGACGATGAAACACAGAAATTGCATCGGCATTAAATACAAAAGGCACAATGCTGACTTAAGTACAAGAAAACTGACTCTTCTCACTGTCTATGTTTTGAACCATTCATGTGACACTAGTTATATATTCCGATGCTTCACTGCAGGTTTACTGTATCCCTCTGACCTTATTGTTGACGATGAGACACAGAAATCGCATCTGAATTAAATACAAAAGGTACAATGCCGACTTAAGTACAAGAAAACTGACTCTTCTTACTGTCTATGTTTTGAACCTTTCCTGTGCCACTAGTTATAGATTCCGAAGCTTCACTTCAGGTTCACTGTATCCCTCTGACCTTCTTATTGACGATGAAACACTGAAATTGCATCGGAATTAAATAGAAAAATCACAATGCCGACTTAAGTAGAAGAAAACTGACTCTTCTTACTGTCTACGTTTTCAAACATTCCTGTGACATTACTTATATATTACGATGCTTCACTTCAGGTTTACTGTATCCCTCTGACCTTCTTATTGAAGATGAAACACAGAAATTGCATCGGAATTAAATACAAAAGGCACAATGCCGACTTAAGTACAAGAAAACTGACTCTTCTTACTGTCTATGATTTGAACTATTCCAGGGACACTAGTTATAGATTCCGATGCTTCACTTCAGGTTTACTGTATCCCTCTGAGATTCTTATTGACGATGAAACACAGAAATTGCATCGGAATTAAATAACAAAAGCACAATGCCGACTTAAGTACAAGAAAACTGACTCTTCTTACTGTCTATGTTTTAAACCATTCCTTTGACACTAGTTATAGATTCCGATGCTCCACTTCAGGTTTACTGTATCCCTCTGACCTTCTTATTGGCGATGAAACACAGAAATTGCATCGGAATTAAATACAAAAGGCACAATGCCGACTTAAGTACAAGAAGACTGACTTTTCTTACTGTCCATGCTTTGAACCATTCCTGTGACACTAGTTATAGATTCCGATGCTTCACTTAGGGTTCACTGTATCCCTCTGACCTTCTTATTGACGATGAAACACAGAAATTGCATCGGCATTAAATACAAAAGGCACAATGCTGACTTAAGTACAAGAAATCTGACTCTTCTCACTGTCTATGTTTTGAACCATTCATGTGACACTAGTTATATATTCCGATGCTTCACTGCAGGTTTACTGTATCCCTCTGACCTTATTGCTGACGATGAAACACAGAAATCACATCGGAATTAAATACAAAAGGTACAATGCCGACTTAAGTACAAGAAAACTGACTCTTCTTACTGTCTATGTTTTGAACCTTTCCTGTGCCACTAGTTATAGATTCCGAAGCTTCACTTCAGGTTCACTGTATCCCTCTGACCTTCTTATTGACGATGAAACACTGAAATTGCATCGGAATTAAATAGAAAAATCACAATGCCGACTTAAGTAGAAGAAAACTGACTCTTCTTACTGTCTACGTTTTCAAACATTCCTGTGACATTAGTTATATATTACGATGCTTCACTTCAGGTTTACTGTATCCCTCTGACCTTGTTATTGAAGATGAAACACAGAAATTGCATCGGAATTAAATACAAAAGGCACAATGCCGACTTAAGTACAAGAAAACTGACTCTTCTTACTGTCTATGTTTTGAACCATTCCTGTGACACTAGTTATAGATTCCGATGCTTCACTTCAGGTTTACTGTATGCCTCTGACCCTCTTATGGACGATGAAACACAGAAATTGCATCGGAATTAAATACAACAGCACAATGCCGACTGAAGTACAAGAGAACTGACTCTTCCTACTGTCTATGTTTTGAACAATTCCGGTGACACTAGTTATAGATTCCGATTCTTCACTTCAGGTTTACTGTATCCCTCTGACCTTCTTATTGACGATGAAACACAGATATTGCATCGGAATTAAATACAAAAGGCACAATGCCGACTTAAGTACAAGACAACTGACTATTCAATCTGTCTATGTTTTGAACCATTCATGGGACTCTAGTTATAGATTCCGATGCTTCACTTCAGGTTTACTGTATCCTTCTGACCTTCTTATTGACGATGAAACACAGAAATTGCATCGGAAATAAATACAAAAAGCACAATGCCGACTCAAATACAAGACGACTGGCTCTTTTTACTGTCTATGTTTTGAACCATTCCTGTGACACTAGTTATAGATTCCGATGCATCCCTTCAGGTTCACTGTATCCCTCCTACCTTCTTATTGACGATGAAACACAGAAATTGCATCGGAAATAAATACAAAAGGCACAATGCCGACTTAAGTACAAGAAAACTGACCCTTCTTACTGTCTATGATTTGAACCATTCCTGTGACACAAGTGATAGATTCCGATGCTTCACTTCTGGTTTGCTGTATCCCTCTGACCCTATTATTGACGATGAAACACAGTAATTGCATCGGAATTAAATAGAAAATGCACAATGCCGACTTAAGTACAAGGAAACTGACTCTTTTTACTGTCTATGTTTTGAACCATTCCTGTGACACTAGTTATTGATTCCGATGCTTCACTTTATGTTTACTGTATCCCTCTGACCTTCTTATTGACGATGAAACAAAGAAATTGCATCGGAATTACATACAAAAGCACAATGCCGACTTAAGTACAAGAAAACTGACTCTTCTTACTGTCTATGTTTTGAACCATTCCTGTGCCACTAGTTATAGATTCCGAAGCTTCACTTCAGGTTCACTGTATCCCTCTGACCTTCTTATTGACGATGAAATACAGAAATTGCATCGGAATTCATTACAAACGGCACAATGCCGATTTAAGTACAAGAAAACTGACTCTTCTCACTGTCTATGTTTTGAACCATTTATGTGAAACTAGTTATAGATGCCGATGCTTCTCTGCAGGTTTACTGTATCCCGCTGCCCTTCTTATTGACAATGAAATACAGAAATTGCATCGGAATTAAATACAAATGGTACAATGCCGACTTAAGTACAAGAAAACTGACTCTTCTTACTGTCTATGTTTTGAACCATTCATGTGACACTCGTTACAGGTTCCGATGCTTTACTTCAGGTTTACTGTAGCCCTCTGACATTCTTATTGACGATGAAACACAGAAATTGCTTCGGAATTAAATACAAAAGGCACAATGCCGACTTAAGTACAAGATAACTGACTCTTCTTACTGTCTATGATTTGAACCATTCCTGTGACACTAGTTATCGATTCCGATGATTTATTTCAGGTTTAGTGTATGCCTCTGACCTTCTTATTGACGATGAAACACAGAAATTGCATCGGAATTAAATACAAAAGGCACAATGCTGACTTAAGTACAAGTAAACTGACTCTTCTTACTGTCTATGTTTTGAACCATTCCTGTGACACTAGTTATAGATTCCGATGCTTCACTGCAGGTTTACTGTATCCCTCTGACCTTCTTAGTGACGATCGAACACAGAAATTGCATCGGAATTAAATACAAAAGGCACAATGAGGACTTAAGTACAAGAAAACTGACTCTTCTTACTGTCTATGTTTTGAACAATTCCTGTGACACTAGTTACAGATTCCGATGCTTCACTTCAGGTTTTCTGTATCCCTCTGACCTTATTGACGATTAAACAAAGAAATTGCATCGGAATTAAATACAAAAGGCACAATGCCGACTTAAGTGCAAGAAAACTGACTCTTCTTTCTATCTATGTTCTGAACCATTCCTGTGACACTAGTTATAGATTCCGATGCTTCACTTCACGTTTACTGTATCGCTCTGACCTTCTTATTGACGATGGAACACAGAAATTGCATCGGAATTAAATACAAAAGGCACAATGCCGACTTAAGTACAAGAAAACTGACTCTTCTGACTGTCTATGTTTGAACCATTCCTGTGACACTAGTTATAGATTCCGATGCTTCACTTCAGGTTTACTGTATCCCTCAGACCTTCTTATTGAGGATGAAACACAGAAATTGCATCGGTATTAAATACAAAAGGCACAATGCCGAATTAAGTAGAAGAAAACTGACTCTTCTAACTGTCTATGTTTTGAACCATTCCTGTGACACTAGTTATAGATTACGATGCTTTACTTCAGGTTTACTGTATGCCTCTTACCTTCTTATTGACGATGAAACACAGAAATTGCATCGGAATTAAATCCAAAAGGCACAATGCCGACTTAAGTAAAAGAAAACAGATTCTTCTTACTGTCTATGTTTGAACCATTCCTGTGACACTAGTTATAGATTCCGATGCTTCACTTCAGGTTTACTGTATCCCTCTGACCTTCTTATTGACGATGAAAGACAGAAATTGCATCGGCATTAAATACAAAAGGCACAATGCCGACTTAAGTACAAGAAAACTGACTCTTCTTACTGTCTATGCTTTGAACCATTCCTGTGACACTAGTTATAGATTCCGATGCTCCACTTCAGGTTTACTGTATCCCTCTGACCTTCTTATTGAAGATGAAACACACATATTGCATCGGAATTAAATACAAAAGGCACAATGCCGACTTAAGTACAAGAAAACTGACTCTTCTTACTGTCTATGTTTTGAACCATTCCTGTGACACTAGTTATAGATTCCGATGCTTCACTTCAGGTTTACTGTATCCTTCTGACCTTCTCATTTACGATGAAACACAGATATTGCATCGGAATTAAATACAAAAGGCACAACGCCGACTTAAGTAGAAGAAAACTGACTCTTCTTACTGTCTATGTTTTGAACCATTCCTGTAACACTAGTTATAGATTCCGATGCTTCACTTCACGTTTACTGTATCGCTCTGACCTTCTTATTGACGATTAAATACAGAAATTGCATCGGAATTAAATACAAACGGTACAATGCCCACTTGAATACAAGAAAATTGACTCTTCTTACTGTCTATGTTTTGAACCATACCTGTGACACTACTTATAGATTCCGTTGCTTCACTTCTTGTTTACTGTATCCCTCTGACCTTCTTATTGACGATGAAACACAGAAATTGCATCGGAATTAAATACAAAAGCACAATGCCGACTGAAGTACAAGAGAACTGACTCTTCCTACTGTCTATGTTTTGAACCATTCCGGTGACACTAGTTATAGATTCCGATTCTTCCTTTCAGGTTTACTGTATCCCTCTGACCTTCTTGTTGACGATGAAACACAGATATTGCATCGGAATTAAATACAAAAGGCACAATGCCGACTTAAGTACAAGAAAACTGACTATTCAATCTGTCTATGTTTTGAACCATTCATGTGACACTAGTTATAGATTCCGATGCTTCACTCCAGGTTTACTGTATCTTTCTGACCTTCTTATTGACGATGAAACACAGAAATTGCATCGGAATTAAATACAAAAGGCACAATGACGACTCAAAGACAAGAAGACTGGCTCTTCTAACTGTCTATGATTTGAACCATTCCTGTGACACTAGTTATAGATTCCGATGCATCCCTTTAGGTTCTCTGTATCCCTCCTACCTCCTTATTGACGATGAAACACAGAAATTGCATCGGAAATAAATACAAAAGGCACAATGCCGACTTAAGTACAAGGAAACTGACTCTTCTTACTGTCTATGTTTTGAACCATTCCTGTGACACTAGTTATAGATTCCCATGCTCCACTTCAGGTTTACTGTATCCCTCTGACCTTCGTATTGACGATGAAACAGAGAAATTGCATCGGAATTAAGTACAAAAGGCACAATGCCGACTTAAGTACAAGAAGACTGACTTTTCTTACTTTCTATGCTTTGAACCATTCCTGTGACACTAGTTATAGATTCCGATGCTTCACTTCAGGTTCACTGTATCCCTCTGACCTTCTTATTGACGATGAAACACAGAAATTGCATCGGCATTAAATACAAAAGGCACAATGCTGAATTAAGTACAAGAAAACTGGCTCTTCTTACTGTCTATGTTTTGAACCATTCATGTGACACTAGTTATATATTCCAATGCTTCACTGCAGGTTTACTGTATCCCTCTGACCTTATTATTGACGATGAAACACAGAAATCGCATCGGAATTAAATACAAAAGGTACAATGTCGACTTAAGTACAAGAAAACTGACTCTTCTTACTGTCTATGTTTTGAACCTTTCCTGTGCCACTAGTTATAGATTCCGAAGCTTCACTTCAGGTTCACTGTATCCCTCTGACCTTCTTATTGACGATGAAACACTGAAATTGCATCGGAATTAAATAGAAAAATCACAATGCCGACTTAAGTAGAAGAAAACTGACTCTTCTTACTGTCTACGTTTTCAAACATTCCTGTGACATTAGTTATATATTACGATGCTTCACTTTAGGTTTACTGTATCCCTCTGAACTTCTTATTGAAGATGAAACACAGAAATTGCATCGGAATTAAATACAAAAGGCACAATGCCGACTTAAGTACAAGAAAACTGACTCTTCTTACTGTTTATGATTTGAAGCATTCCTGTGACACTAGTTATAGATTCCGATGCTTCACTTCAGGTTTACTGTATCCCTCTGACCTTCTTATTGACGATGAAATACAGAAACTGCATCGGAATTAATTACAAACGGCACAATGCCGATTTAAGTACAAGAAAACTGACTCTTCTTACTGTCTATGTTTTGAACCGTTCATGTAACACTAGTTATAGATGCCGATGCTTCTCTGCAGGCTTACTGTATCCCGCTGCCCTTCTTATTGACGATGAAATACAGAAATTGCATCGGAATTAAATACAAAAGGTACAATGCCGACTTAAGTACAAGAAAACTGACTCTTTTTACTGTCTATGTTTTGAACCATTCATGTGACACTCGTTATAGATTCCGATGCTTTACTTCAGGTTTACTGTATCCCTCTGACATTCTTATTGACGATGAAATACAGAAATTGATTCGGAATTAAAAACAAAAGGCACAATGCCGACTTAAGTACAAGATAACTGACTCTTCTTACTGTCTATGTTTTGAACCATTCCTGTGACACTAGTTATAGATTCCGATGCTTCACTTCAGGTTTACTGTATCCCTCTGACCATCTTATTGACGATGGAACACAGATATTGCATCGGAATTAAATATAAAAGGCACAATGCCGACTTAAGTACAAGGAAACTGACTCTTCTTACTGTCTATGTTTTGAACCATTCCTGTGACACTAGTAATAGATTCCGATGCTTCACTTCAGGTTTACTGTATCCCTCTGAGATTCGTATTGACGATGAAACACAGAAATTGCATCGGAATTATATAACAAAGGCACAATGCCGACTTAAGTACAGGAAAACTGACTCTTCTTACTGTCTATTTTTTGAACCATTCATGTGACACTAGTTATAGATTCCGGTGCTTCACTTCAGGTTTACTGTATCCCTCTGACCTTCTTATTGACGACGAAACACAGAAATGTCATCGGAATTAAATACAAGAGGCACAATGCCGACTTAAGTAGAAGAAAACTGACTCTTCTTACTGTCTACGTTTTCAAACATTCCTGTGACATTAGTTATATATTACGATGCTTCACTTTAGGTTTACTGTATCCCTCTGACCTTCTTATTGAAGATGAAACACAGAAATTGCATCGGAATTAAATACAAAAGGGACAATGCCGACTTAAGTTCAAGAAAACTGACTCTTCCTACTGTTTATGATTTGAACCATTCCTGTGACACTAGTTATAGATTCCGATGCTTCACTTCAGGTTTACTGTATCCCTCTGATCTTCTTATTGACGATGAAATACAGAATCTGCATCGGAATTTATTACAAACGGCACAATGCCGATTTAAGTACAAGAAAACTGACCCTTCTTACTGTCTATGTTTTGAACCGTTCATGTGACACTAGTTATAGATGCCGATGCTTCTCTGCAGGCTTACTGTATCCCGCTGCCCTTCTTATTGACGATGAAATACAGAAATTGCATCGGAATTAAAAACAAAAGGCACAATGGCGACTTCAGTACAAGAAAACTGACTCTTCTTACTGTCTATGTTTTGAACCATTCCTGTGACACTAGTTATAGATTCCGATGCTTCACTTCAGGTTTACTGTATCCCTCTGACCTTCTTATTGACGATGGAACACAGATATTGCATCGGAATTAAATATACAAGGCACAATGCCGACTTAAGTACAAGAAAAGTGACTCTTCTTACTGTCTATATTTTGAACAATTCCTGTGACACTAGTTATAGATTACGATCCTTCACATGGTGTCTACCGTATCCCTCTGACCTTCTTATTGACGATGAAACACAGATATTGCATCGGAATTAAATACAAAAGGCACAATGCCGACTTAAGTACAAGAAAACTGACTATTCAATCTCTCTATGTTTTGAACCATCCATGTGACTCTAGTTATAGATTCCGATGCTTCACTTCAGGTTTACTGTATCCTTCTGACCTTCTTATTGACGATGAAACACAGAAATTGCATCGGAATTAAATACAAAAGGCACAATGCCGACTCAAATACAAGACGACTGGCTCTTCTTACTGTCTATGTTTTGAACCATTCCTGTGACACTAGTAATAGATTCCGATGCATCCCTTCAGGTTCATTGTATCCCTCCTACGTTCTTATTGACGATGAAACACAGAAATTGCATCGGAAATAAATACAAAAGGCACAATGCCGACTTAAGTACAGGAAAACTGACTCTTCTTACTGTCTATTTTTTGAACCATTCATGTGACACTAGTTATAGATTCCGGTGCTTCACTTCAGGTTTACTGTATCCCTCTGACCTTCTTATTGACGATGAAACACAGAAATTTCATTGGAATTAAATACAAGAGGCACAATGCCGACTTAAGTACAAGGAAACTGACTCTTCTTACTTTCCATGTTTTGAACCATTCCTGTGACACTAGTTATAGATTCCGATGCTTCACTTCAGGTTCACTGTATCCCTCTGACCTGCTTATTGACGATGAAATACAGAAATTGCATCGGAATGAAATACAAAAGGCACAATGCCGACTTAAGTGGAAGAAAACTGACTCTTCTTACTGTCTATGCTTTGAACCATTCCTGTGACACTAGTTATAGATTCCGATGCTTCACTTCTGGTTTGCTGTATCCCTCTGACCCTCTTATTGACGATGAAACACAGAAATTGCATCGGAATTAAATAGAAAATGCACAATGCCGACTTAAGTACAATGAAACTGACTCTACTTACTGTCTATGTTTTGAACCATTCCTGTGACTCTAGTTATTGATTCCGATGCTTCACTTTATGTTTACTGTATCCCTCTGACCTTCTTATTGACGATGAAACAAAGAAATTGCATCGGAAGTACATACAAAAGCACAATGCCGACTTAAGTACAAGAAAACTGACTCTTCTTACTGTCTATGTTTTGAACCATTCCTGTGCCACTAGTTATAGATTCCGAAGCTTCACTTCAGGTTCACTGTATCCCTCTGACCTTCTTATTGACGATGAAATACAGAAATTGCATCGCAATTAATTACAAACGGCACAATGCCGATTTAAGTACAAGAAAACTGACTCTTCTTACTGTCTATGCTTTGAACCATTCATGTGAAACTAGTTATAGATGCCGATGCTTCTCTGCAGGTTTACTGTATCCCGCTGCCCTTCTTATTGACGATGAAACGCTGAAATTGCATCGGAATTAAATACAAAAGATATAATGCCGACTTAAGTAGAAGAAAACTGACACTTCTTACTGTCTATGTTTTGAACCATTCCTGTGACACTAGTTATAGATTCCGATGCTTCACTTCAGGTTTACTGTGTCCCTCTAACCTTCTTATTGTCGATGAAACACAGAAATTGCATCGGAATTAAATAGAAAATGCACAATGCCGACTTAAAAACAAGAAACATGACTCTTCTTACTATCTATGTATTGAACCATTCCTGTGACACTAGTTATAGATTCCGATGCTTCACTTCAGGTTCACTGTATTTCTCTGACCTTTTTATTGACGATGAAACACAGAAATTGCATCGGAATGATATACAAAAGGCACAATGCCGACTTAAGTAGAAGAAAACTGACACTTCTTACTGTCTATGTTTTGAACCATTCCTGTGACACTAGTTATAGATTCCGATGCTTCACTTCAGGTTTACTGTATCCCTCTGACCTTCTTATTGACGATGAAACACACAAATTGCATCGGAATTAAATAGAAAAGGCACAATGCCGACTTTAGTACAAGAAAACTGACTCTTCTTACTGTCTATGTTTTGAACTATTCCTGTGACACGAGTTATAGATTCCGATGATTTATTTCAGGTTACTGTATGCCTCTGACCTTCTTATTGACGATGAAACACAGAAATTGCTTCGGAATTAAATACAAAAGGCACAATGCTGACTTAAGTACAAGAAAACTGACTTATCTTACTGTCTATGTTTTGAACCATTCATTTGACACTAGTTATAGATTCCGATGCTTCACTGCAGGTTTACTGTATCCCTCTGACCTTCTTAGTGACGATGAAACACAGAAATTGCATCGGAATTAAATACAAAAGGCACAATGCCGACTTAAGTACAAGAAAACTGACTCTTCTTACTGTCTATGTTTTGAACAATTCCTGTGACACTAGTTACAGATTCCGATGCTTCACTTCAGGTTTACTGTATCCCTCTGACCATCTTATTGACGATTAAACAAGGAAATTGCATCGGAATTAAATACAAAAGGCACAATGCCGAATTAAGTGCAAGAAAACTGACTCTTCTTTCTATCAATGATCTGAACCATTCCTGTGACACTAGTTATGGATTCCGATGCCTCACTTCACGTTTACTGTATCGCTCTGACCTTCTTATTGACGATTAAATACAGAAATTGCATCGGAATTAAATACAAAAGGCATAATGCCGACTTAAATACAAGAAAATTGACTCTTCTTACTGTCTATGTTTTGAACCATACCTGTGACACTAGTTATAGATTCCGATGCTTCACTTCAGGTTTACTGTATCCCTCTGACCTTCTTATTGGCGATGAAACTCAGAAATTGCCTCGGAATGAAATACAAAAGGCACAATGCCGACTTAAGTACGAGAATGCTGACTCTTCTTGATGTCTATGTTTTGAACCATTCATGTGACACTAGTTATAGATTCCGATGCTTCACTGCAGGTTTACTGTATCCCTCTGACATTCTTATTGACGATGGAACACAGAAATTGTATCGGAATTAAATACAAAAGGCACAATGCCGACTAAAGTACAAGAAAACAGACTCTTCTTACTGTCTATGTTTTGAACCATTCCGGTGACACTAGTTATAGATTCCGATTCTTCACTTCAGGTTTACTGTATCCCTCTGACCTTCTTATTGACGATGAAACACAGATATTGCATCGGAATTAAATACAAAAGGCACAATGCCGACTTAAGTAGAAGAAAACTGACTCTTCTTACTGTCTATGTTTTGAACCATTCCTGTGACACTTGTTATAGATTACGATGCTTTACTTCAGGTTTACTGTATGCCTCTGACCTTCTTATTGACGATGAAACACAGAAATTGCATCGGAATTAAATCCAAAAGGCACAATGCCGACTTAAGTACAAGCAAACTGACACTTCTTACTGTCTATGTTTGAACCATTCCTGTGACACTAGTTATAGATTCCGATGCTTCACTTCAGCTTTACTGTATCCCTCTGACCTTCTTATTGACGATGGAACACAGATATTGCATCGGAATTAAATATAAAAGGCACAATGCCGACTTAAGTACAAGAAAAGTGACTCTTCTTACTGTCTATGTTTTGAACAATTCCTGTGACACTAGTTATAGATTACGATCCTTCACATCGTGTCTACCGTATCCCTCTGACCTTCTTATTGACGATGAAACACAGAAATTGCATCGGATTACATACAATAGGCACAGTGCCGACTTAAGTACAAGAAAACCGACTCTTCTTACTGTCTATGTTTGAACCGTTCCTGTGACTCTAGTTATAGATTCCGATGCTTCACTTCAGGTTCACTATTTCCCTCTGACCTTCTTAATGACGATGAAACGTTGAAATAGCATCGGAATTAAATACAAAAGGCACAATGCCGACTTAAGTACAAGAAAACTGACTCTTCTTATTGTCTATGTTTTGAACCATTCCTGTGACACTAGTTATAGATTCCGATGCTTCACTTCAGGTTTACTGAATGCCTCTGACCCTCTTATTTACGATGAAACACAGAAATTGCATCGGAATTAAATACAACAGCACAATGCCGACTGAAGTACAAGAGAACTGACTCTTCCTACTGTCTATGTTTTGAACCATTCCGGTGACACTAGTTATAGATTCCGATTCTTCACTTCAGGTTTACTGTATCCCTCTGACCTTCTTATTGACGATGAAACACAGATATTGCATCGGAATAAAATACAAAAGGCACAATGCCGACTTAAGTACAAGAAAACTGACTATTCAATCTGTCTATGTTTTCAACCATCCATGTGACTCTAGTTATAGATTCCGATGCTTCACTTCAGGTTTACTGTATCCTTCTGACCTTCTTATTGACGATGAAACACAGAAATTGCATCGGAATTAAATACAAAAGGCACAATGCCGAGTCAAATACAAGACGACTGGCTCTTCTTACTGTCTATGTTTTGAACCATTCCTGTGACACTAGTTATAGATTCCTATGCTTCACTTCAGGTTTACTGTATCCCTCTGAGATTCGTATTGACGATGAAACACAGAAATTGCATCGGAATTAAATAACAAATGTACAATGCCGACTTAAGTACAGGAAAACTGACTCTTCTTACTGTCTATTTTTTGAACCATTCATGTGACACTAGTTATAGATTCCGGTGCTTCACTTCAGGTTTACTGTATCCCTCTGACCTTCTTATTGACGAAGAAACACAGAAATTGCATCGAAATTAAATACAAGAGGCACAATGCCGACTTAAGTACAAGAAAACTGACTCTTCTTACTTTCCATGTTTTGAACCATTCCTGTGACACTAGTTATAGATTCCGATGCTTCACTTCATGTTCACTGTATCCCTCTGACCTTCTTATTGACGATGAAATACAGAAATTGCATCGGAATGAAATACAAAAGGCACAATGCCGACTTAAGTAGAAGAAAACTGACTCTTCTTACTGTCTATGCTTTGAACCATTCCTGTGACACTAGTTATAGATTCCGATGCTTCACTTCTGGATTGCTGTATCCCTCTGACCCTCTTATTGACGATGAAACACAGAAATTGCATCGGAATTAAATAGAAAATGCACAATGCCGACTTAAGTGCAATAAAACTGACTCTTCTTACTGTCTGTGTTTGAACCATTCCTGTGACACTAGTTATAGATTCCGATGCTTCACTTCAGGTTTACTGTATCCCTCTGACCTTCTTATTGAGGATGAAACACAGAAATTGCATCGGAATTAAACACAAAAGGCACAATGCCGAATTAAGTAGAAGAGAACTGACTCTTCTTACTGTCTATGTTATGAACCATTCCTGTGACACTAGTTATAGATTACGATGCTTTACTTCAGGTTTACTGTATGCCTCTGACCTTCTTATTGACGATGAAACACAGAAATTGCATCGGAATTAAATCCAAATGGCACAATGCCGACTTAAGTACAAGCAAACTGACACTTCTTACTGTCTATGTTTGAACCATTCCTGTGACACTAGTTATAGATTCCGATGCTTCACTTCAGGTTTACTGTATCCCTCTGACCTTCTTATTGACGATGGAACACAGATATTGCATCGGAATTAAATATAAAAGGCACAATGCCGACTTAAGTACAAGAAAAGTGACTCTTCTTACTGTCTATGTTTTGAACAATTCCTGTGACACTAGTTATAGATTACGATCCTTCACATCGTGTCTACCGTATCCCTCTGACCTTCTTATTGACGATGAAACACAGAAATTGCATCGGATTAAATACAATAGGCACAATGCCGACTTAAGTACAAGAAAACTGACTCTTCTTACTGTCTATGTTTGAACTGTTCCTGTGACTCTAGTTATAGATTCCGATGCTTCACTTCAGGTTCACTATTTCCCTCTGACCTTCTTATTGACGATGAAACGTTGAAATTGCAACGGAATTAAATACAAAAGGCACAATGCCGACTTAAGTACAAGAAAACTGACTCTTCTTACTGTCTATGTTTTGAACCATTCCTGTGACACTAGTTATAGATTCCGATGCTTCACTTCAGGTTTACTGTATGCCTCTGACCCTCTTATGGACGATGAAACACAGAAATTGCATCGGAATTAAATACAAAAGGCACAATGCCGACTTAAGTACAAGAAAACTGACTCTTCTTACTGTCTATGTTTTGAACAATTCCTGTGACACTAGTTACAGATTCCGATGCTTCACTTCAGGTTTACTGTATCCTTCTGACCTTCTTATTGACGATGAAACACAGAAATTGCATCGGAATTAAATACAAAAGGCACAATGCCGACTCAAATACAAGACGACTGGCTCTTCTTACTGTCTATGTTTTGAACCATTCCTGTGACACTAGTTATAGATTCCGATGCATCCCTTCTGTTTCATTGTATCCCTCCTACGTTCTTATTGACGATGAAACACAGAAATTGCATCGGAAATAAATACAAAAGGCACAATGCCGACTTAAGTACAAGAAAACTGACTCTTCTTACTGTCTATGTTTTTAACCATTCCTGTGACACTAGTGATAGATTCCGATGCTTCACTTCAGGTTTACTGTATCCCTCTGAGATTCGTATTGACGACGAAACACAGAAATTGCATCGGAATTAAATAACAAAGGCACAATGCCGACTTAAGTACAGGAAAACTAACTCTTCTTACTGTCTATTTTTTGGACCATTCATGTGACACTAGTTATAGATTCCGGTGCTTCACTTCAGGTTAACTGTATCCCTCTGACCTTCTTATTGACGATGAAACACAGAAATTGCATCGGAATTAAATACAATAGGCACAATGCCGACTTAAGTACAAGAAAACTGACTCTTCTTACTTTCCATGTTTTGAACCATTCCTGTGACACTAGTTATAGATTCCGATGCTTCACTTCAGGTTCACTGTATCCCTCTGACCTTCTTATTGACGATGAAATACAGAAATTGCATCGGAATGAAATACAAAAGGCACAATGCCGACATAAGTAGAAGAAAACTGACTCTTCTTACTGTCTATGCTTTGAACCATTCCTGTGACACTAGTTATAGATTCCGATGCTTCACTTCTGGTTTGCTGTATACCTCTGACCCTCTTATTGACGATGAAACACAGAAATTGCATCGGAATTAAATAGAAAATGCACAATGCCCACTTAAGTACAATGAAACTGACTCTTCTTACTGTCTATGTTTTGAACCATTCCTGTGACACTAGTTATTGATTCCGATGCTTCACTTTATGTTTACTGTATCCCTCTGACCTTCTTATTGACGATGAAACAAAGAAATTGCATCGGAATTACATACAAAAGCACAATGCCGACTTAAGTACAAGAAAACTGACTCTTCTTACTGTCTATGTTTTGAACCATTCCTGTGCCACTAGTTATAGATTCCGAAGCTTCACTTCAGGTTCACTGTATCTATCTGACCTTCTTATTGACGATGAAATACAGAAATTGCATCGCAATTAATTACAAACGGCACAATGCCGATTTAAGTACAAGAAAACTGACTCTTCTTACTGTCTATGTTTTGAACCATTCATGTGAAACTAGTTATAGATGCCGATGCTTCTCTGCATTTTTACTGTATCCCGCTGCCCTTCTTATTGACGATGAAACGCTGAAATTGCATCGGAATTAAATACAAAAGATACAATGCCGACTTAAGTACAAGAAAACTGACTCTTCTTACTGTCTGTGTTTTGAAGTATTCCTGTGACACTAGTTATAGATTCCGATGTTTCACTTCAGGTTTACTGTGTCCCTCTAACCTTCTTATTGTCGATGAAACACAGAAATTGCATCGGAATTAAATACAAAAGGCACAATGCCGACTTAAAAACAAGAAACATGACTCTTCTTACTATCTATGTTTTGAACCATTCCTGTGGCACTAGTTATAGATTCCGATGCTTCACTTCAGGTTCACTGTATTTCTCTGACCTTTTTATTGACGATGACACACAGACATTGCATGGGAATGATATACAAAAGGCACAATGCCGACTTAAGTAGAAGAAAACTGACTCTTCTTACTGTCTATGTTTTGAACCATTCCTGTGACACTAGTTATAGATTCCGATGCTTCACTTCAGGTTTACTGTATCCCTCTGACCTTCTTATTGACGATGAAACACACAAATTGCATCGGAATTAAATAGAAAAGGCACAATGCCGACTTAAGTACAAGAAAACTGACTCTTCTTACTGTCTATGTTTTGAACTATTCCTGTGACACGAGTTATAGATTCCGATGATTTGTTTCAGGTTTACTGTATGCCTCTGATCTTCTTATTGACGATGAAACACAGAAATTGCATCGGAATTAAATACAAAAGGCACAATGCTGACTTAAGTACAAGAAAACTGACTCTTCTTACTGTCTATGTTTTGAACCATTCATGTGACACTAGTTATAGATTCCGATGCTTCACTGCAGGTTTACTGTATCCCTCTGACCTTCTTAGTGACGATGAAACACAGAAATTGCATCGGAATTAAATACAAAAGGCACAATGCCGACTTAAGTACAAGAAAACTGACTCTTCTTACTGTCTATGTTTTGAACAATTCCTGTGACACTAGTTACAGATTCCGATGCTTCACTTCAGGTTTACTGTATCCCTCTGACCTTCTTATTGACGATTAAACAAAGAAATTGCATCGGAATTAAATACAAAAGGCACAATGCCGACTTAAGTGCAAGAAAACTGACTCTTCTTTCTATCTATGTTCTGAACCATTCCTGTGACACTAGTTATAGATTCCGATGCTTCACTTCACGTTTACTGTATCGCTCTGAACTTCTTATTGACGATTAAATAGAGAAATTGCATCGGAATTAAATACAAAAGGCACAATGCCGACTTAAATACAAGAAAATTGACTCTTCTTACTGTCTATGTTTTGAACCATAGCTGTGACACTAGTTATAGATTCCGATGCTTCACTTCAGGTTTACTGTATACCTCTGAGCTTCTTATTGACAATGAAAGATAGAAATTGCATCGGAATTAAATATAAGAGGAGCAATGCCGACTTAAGTACAAGAAAACTGACTCTTCTTACTGTCTATGTTTTGAACCATTACTATGACACTACTTATAGATTCCGATGCTTCACTTCAGGTCTACTGTATCCTTCTGACCTTCTCATTGACGATGAAACACAGATATTGCAACGGAATTAAATACAAAAGGCACAATGCCGACTTAAGTACAAGAAAACTGACTCTTCTTACTGTCTATGTTTTGAACCATTCCTGTGACACTAGTTATAGATTCCGATGCTTCACTTCACGTTTACTGTATCGCTCTGACCTTCTTATTGACGATTAAATACAGAAATTGCATCGGAATTAAATACAAATGGGACAATGCCCACTTGAATACAAGAAAATTGACTCTTCTTACTGTCTATGTTTTGAACCATTCATGTGACACTAGTTATAGATTCCGTTGCTTCACTTCAGGTTTACTGTATCTTTCTGACCTTTTCATTGACGATGAAACACAGAAATTGCATCGGAATTAAATACAAAAGGCACAATGCTGACTTAAGTACAAGAATACGTACTCTTCTCACTGTCTATGATTTAAACCATTCATGTGACACTAGTTATAGATTCCGATGCTTCACTTCTGGTTTACTGTATCCCTCAGCCCTTCTTATTGACGATGAAACACAGAAATTGCATCGGAATCAAATACAAGAGGCACAATGCCGACTTAAGTACAAGAAAACTGACTCTTCTTACTTTCTATGTTTTGAACCATTCCTGTGACACTAGTTATAGATTCCGATACTTCACTTCAGGTTCACTGTATCCCTCTGACCTTCTTATTGACGATGAAACACAGATATTGCTTCGGAATGATATACAAAAGGCACAATGCCGACTTAAGCAGAAGAAAACTGACTCTTCTTACTGTCTATGTTTATAACCATTCCTGTGAACCTAGTTATAGATTCCGATGCTTCACTTCAGGTTCACTGTATCCCTCTGACCTTCTTATTGACGATGAAACACAGAAATTGCATCGGAATTAAGTACAAGAGGCACAAAGGTGACTTAAGTACTAGAAAACTGACTCTTCTTACTGTCTATGTTTTGAACCATTCCTGTGACACTAGTTATAGATTCCGATGCTTCACTTCAGGTTTACTGTATGCCTCTGACCCTCTTGTTGACGATGAAACACAGAAATTGCATCGGAATTAGATACAAAAGGCACAATGCCGACTTAAGTAAAAGAAAACTGACTCTTCTAACTGTCTATGTTTGAACCATTCCTGTGACACTAGTTATAGATTCCGATGCTTTACTCCAGGTTTACTGTATCCCTCTGACCTTCTTATTGACGAAGAAACACAGAAATGGCTTCGGAATTAAACACAAATCGCACAATGCCGACTTAAGTACAAGAAAACTAACTCTTCTTACTGTCTATGCTTTGATCCATTCCTGTAACACTAGTTATAGATTCCGATCCGTCTCTTCAGGTTTACTGTATCCCTCTGACCTTCTTATTGACGATGAAAGACAGAAATTGCATCGGAATTAAATAGAAAACAACCAATGCCGACTTAAGTACAAGAAAACTGACTCTTCTTACTGTCTATGTTTTGAACCATTACTGTGACACTAGTTATAGATTCCTATGCTTCACATCAGGTTTACTGTATCCCTCTGACCTTCTTATTGAAGATGAAACATAGAAATTGCATCGGAAATAAATACAAAAGGCACAATGCCGACTTAAGTACAAGAAAACTGACTCTTCTTACTGTCTATGTTTTGAACCATTCCTGTGACACTAGATATAGATTCCGATGCTTCACTTCAGGCTTACCGTATCCCTCTGACCTTCTTATTGCCGATGAAACACAGAAATTGCATCGGAATTAAATACTAAAAGCACAATGCCGACTTAAACACAAGAAAACTGACTCTTCTTACTGTCTAAGTTTTGAACCATTCCTGTGACACTAGTTATAGTTTCCGATGCTTCACTTCAGGTTTACTGTATCCCTCTGACATTCTTATTGTTGATGAAATATAGAAATTGCATCGGAATTAAATACAAAAGGCACAATGCCGACTTAAGTACAAGAAAACTGACTCTTCTTACTGTCTATGCTTTGAACTATTCCTGTGACACTATTTATAGATTCCGATGCTTCACTTCAGGTTTACTGTATCCCTCTGACCTTCTTATTGAAGATGAAACACAGAAATTGCATCGGAAATAAATACAAAAGGCACAATGCCGACATAAGTACAAGAAAACTGACTCTTCTTACTGTCTATGTTTTGAACCATTCCTGTGACACTAGATATAGATTCCGATGCTTCACTTCAGGTTTACTGTATCCCTCTGACCTTCTTATTGACGATGGAACACAGAAATTGCATCGGAATTAAATACAAAAAGCACAATGCAGACTTGAGTACAAGAAAACTGACTCTTCTTACTGTCTATGTTTTGAACCATTCCTGTGACACTAGTTATAGATTCCGATGCTTCACTTCAGGTTTACTGTATGCCTCTGACCCTCTTATGGACGATGAAACACAGAAATTGCATCGGAATTAAATACAACAGCACAATGCCGACTGAAGTACAAAAGAACTGACTCTTCCTACTGTCTATGTTTTGAACCATTCCGGTGACACTAGTTATAGATTCCGATTCTTCACTTCAGGTTTACTGTATCCCTCTGACCTTCTTATTGACGATGAAACACAGATATTGCATCGGAATTAAATACAAAAGGCACAATGCCGACTTAAGTACAAGAAAACTGACTATTCAATCTGTCTATGTTTTGAACCGTCCATGTGACTCTAGTTATAGATTCCGATGCTTTACTTCAGGTTTACTGTATCCTTCTGACCTTCTTATTGACGATGAAACACAGAAATCGCATCGGAATTAAATACAAAAGGCACAATGCCGACTCAAATACAAGACGACTGGCTCTTCTTACTGTCTATGTTTTGAACCATTCCTGTGACACTAGTTATAGATTCCGATGCATCCCTTCAGTTTCATTGTATCCCTCCTACGTTCTTATTGACGATGAAACACAGAAATTGCATCGGAAAAAAATACAAAAGGCACAATGCCGACTTAAGTACAAGAAAACTGACTCTTCTTACTGTCTATGTTTTTAACCATTCCTGTGACACTAGTGATAGATTCCGATGCTTCACTTCAGGTTTACTGTATCCCTCTGAGATTCGTATTGACGACGAAACACAGAAATTGCATCGGAATTAAATAACAAAGGCACAATGCCGACTTAAGTACAGGAAAACTAACTCTTCTTACTGTCTATTTTTTGAACCATTCATGTGACACTAGTTATAGATTCCGGTGCTTCACTTCAGGTTAACTGTATCCCTCTGACCTTCTTATTGACGATGAAACACAGAAATTGCATCGGAATTAAATACAAGAGGCACAATGCCGACTTAAGTACAAGAAAACTGACTCCTCTTACTTTCCATGTTTTGAACCATTCCTGTGACACTAGTTATAGATTCCGATGCTTCACTTCAGGTTCACTGTATCCCTCTGACCTTCTTATTGACGATGAAATACAGAAATTGCATCGGAATGAAATACAAAAGGCACAATGCCGACATAAGTAGAAGAAAACTGACTCTTCTTACTGTCTATGCTTTGAACCATTCCTGTGACACTAGTGATAGATTCCGATGCTTCACTTCAGGTTTACTGTATCCCTCTGAGATTCGTATTGACGACGAAACACAGAAATTGCATCGGAATTAAATAACAAAGGCACAATGCCGACTTAAGTACAGGAAAACTAACTCTTCTTACTGTCTATTTTTTGAACCATTCATGTGACACTAGTTATAGATTCCGGTGCTTCACTTCAGGTTAACTGTATCCCTCTGACCTTCTTATTGACGATGAAACACAGAAATTGCATCGGAATTAAATAGAAAATGCACAATGCCCACTTAAGTACAATGAAACTGACTCTTCTTACTGTCTATGTTTTGAACCATTCCTGTGACACTAGTTATTGATTCCGATGCTTCACTTTATGTTTACTGTATCCCTCTGACCTTCTTATTGACGATGAAACAAAGAAATTGCATCGGAATTACATACAAAAGCACAATGCCGACTTAAGTACAAGAAAACTGACTCTTCTTACTGTCTATGTTTTGAACCATTCCTGTGCCACTAGTTATAGATTCCGAAGCTTCACTTCAGGTTCACTGTATCCCTCTGACCTTCTTATTGACGATGAAATACAGAAATTGCATCGCAATTAATTACAAACGGCACAATGCCGATTTAAGTACAAGAAAACTGACTCTTCTTACTGTCTATGTTTTGAACCATTCATGTGAAACTAGTTATAGATGCCGATGCAACTCTGCATTTTTACTGTATCCCGCTGCCCTTCTTATTGACGATGAAACGCTGAAATTGCATCGGAATTAAATACAAAAGATACAATGCCGACTTAAGTACAAGAAAACTGACTCTTCTTACTGTCTGTGTTTTGAAGTATTCCTGTGACACTAGTTATAGATTCCGATGTTTCACTTCAGGTTTACTGTGTCCCTCTAACCTTCTTATTGTCGATGAAACACAGAAATTGCATCGGAATTAAATACAAAAGGCACAATGCCGACTTAAAAACAAGAAACATGACTCTTCTTACTATCTATGTTTTGAACCATTCCTGTGGCACTAGTTATAGATTCCGATGCTTCACTTCAGGTTCACTGTATTTTTCTGACCTTTTTATTGACGATGACACACAGACATTGCATGGGAATGATATACAAAAGGCACAATGCCGACTTAAGTAGAAGAAAACTGACTCTTCTTACTGTCTATGTTTTGAACCATTCCTGTGACACTAGTTATAGATTCCGATGCTTCACTTCAGGTTTACTGTATCCCTCTGACCTTCTTATTGACGATGAAACACACAAATTACATCGGAATTAAATAGAAAAGGCACAATGCCGACTTAAGTACAAGAAAACTGACTCTTCTTACTGTCTATGTTTTGAACTATTCCTGTGACACGAGTTATAGATTCCGATGATTTATTTCAGGTTTACTGTATGCCTCTGACCTTCTTATTGACGATGAAACACAGAAATTGCATCGGAATTAAATACAAAAGGCACAATGCTGACTTAAGTACAAGAAAACTGACTCTTCTTACTGTCTATGTTTTGAACCATTCATGTGACACTAGTTATAGACTCCGATGCTTCACTGCAGGTTTACTGTATCCCTCTGACCTTCTTATTGACGATGAAAGACAGAAATTGCATCGGAATTAAATAGAAAACAACCAATGCCGACTTAAGTACAAGAAAACTGACTCTTCTTACTGTCTATGTTTTGAACCATTACTGTGACACTAGTTATAGATTCCTATGCTTCACATCAGGTTTACTGTATCCCTCTGACCTTCTTATTGAAGATGAAACATAGAAATTGCATCGGAAATAAATACAAAAGGCACAATGCCGACTTAAGTACAAGAAAACTGACTCTTCTTACTGTCTATGTTTTGAACCATTCCTGTGACACTAGATATAGATTCCGATGCTTCACTTCAGGTTTACTGTATCCTTCTGACCTTCTTATTGACGATGGAACACAGAAATTGCATCGGAATTAAATACAAAAAGCACAATGCAGACTTAAGTACAAGAAAACTGACTCTTCTTACTTTCTATGTTTTGAACCATTCCGGTGACACTAGTTAAGGATTCCGATGCTTCACTTCAGGCTTACTGTATCCCTCTGACCTTCTTATTGCCGATGAAACACAGAAATTGCATCGGAATTAAATACTAAAAGCACAATGCCGACTTAAACACAAGAAAACTGACTCTTCTTACTGTCTAAGTTTTGAACCATTCCTGTGACACTAGTTATAGTTTCCGATGCTTCACTTCAGGTTTACTGTATCCCTCTGACCTTCTTATTGTTGATGAAATATAGAAATTGCATCGGAATTAAATACAAAAGGCACAATGCCGACTTAAGTACAAGAAAACTGACTCTTCTTACTGTCTATGCTTTGAACTATTCCTGTGACACTATTTATAGATACCGATGCTTCACTTCAGGTTTACTGTATCCCTCTGACCTTCTTATTGAAGATGAAACACAGAAATTGCATCGGAAATAAATACAAAAGGCACAATGCCGACATAAGTACAAGAAAACTGACTCTTCTTACTGTCTATGTTTTGAACCATTCCTGTGACACTAGATATAGATTCCGATCCTTTACTTCAGGTTTACTGTATCCCTCTGACCTTCCTTTTGACGACGAAACACAGAGATTGCATCGGAATTTAATACAAAAGGCACAATGCCGACTTAAGTACAAGAAAACTGACACTTCTTACAGTCTATGTTTTGAACCATTCCTGTGACACTACATATAGATTCCGATGCTTCACTTCCGGTTTACTGTATCCCTCTTTCCTTCCTTTTGACGACGAAACACAGAGATTGCATCGGAATTTAATACAAAAGGCACAATGCCGACTTAAGTACAAGAAAACTGACACTTCTTACAGTCTATGTTTTGAACCATTCCTGTGACACTACATATAGATTCCGATGCTTCACTTCCGGTTTACTGTATCCCTCTGACCTTCTTATTGACGATGAAAAACAGAAATTGCATCGGAATTAAATACAAAGGGCACACTGCCGACGTAAGTACAAGAAAACTGACTCTTCTTACTGTCTATGTTTTGAACTATTCCTGTGACACTAGTTATAGATTCCGATGATTCACTTCAGGTTTACTGTGTCCCTCTGACCTTCTTATTGTCGATGAAACGCAGAAATTGCATCGGAAATAAATACAAAAGGCACAATGCCGACTTAAGTACAAGAAAAATGACTCTTCTCACTGTCTATGATTTGAACCATTCATGTGACACTAGCTATAGATTCCGATGCTTCACTTCAGGTTTACTGTATCCTTCTGACCTTCTTATTGACGATGAAAAACAGAATTTGCATCGGAATTAAATACAAGAGGCACAATGCCGACTTAAGTACAAGAAAACTGACTCTTCTTACTTTCTATGGTTTGAACCACACCTGTGACACTAGTTATAGGTTCCGATGCTTCACTTCAGGTTCACTGTATCCCTCTGACCTTCTTATTGACGATGAAACACAGAAATTGCATCGGAATGATATACAAAAGGCACAATGCCGACTTAAGTAGAAGAAAACTGACTCTTCTTACTGTCTATGTTTTGAACCATTCCTGTGACACTAGTTATAGATTCCGATGCTTCACTTCAGGTTTACTGTATCCCTCTGACCTTCTTATTGACGATGAAACACAGAAATTGCATCGGAATTAAATACAAAAGGCACAATGCCGACTTAAGTACAAGAAAACTGACTCTTCTTACTGTCTATGTTTTGAACCATTCCTGTGACACCAGTTATAGATCCCGATGCTTCACTTCAGGTTTACTGTATGCCTCTGACCTTCTTATTGACGATGAAACACTGAATTAGCATCGGAATTAAATACAAAAGGCACAATGCCGACTTAAGTAAACGAATACTGACTCTTCTTACTGTCTATGTTTTGAACTATTCCTGTGACACTAGTTATATATTCCGATGCTTCACTTCAGGTTTACTGTATCCTCTGACCTTCTTATTGACGATGAAACAAAGAAATTGCATCGGCACTAAATACGAAAGGCACAATGCCGACTTAAGTACAAGAAAACTGACTCTTCTTACTCTCTATGTTTTGAACCATTACTGTGACACTAGTTATAGATTCCTATGCTTCACATCAGGTTTACTGTATCCCTCTGACCTTCTTATTGAAGATGAAACACAGATATTGCATCGGAATTTAATACTAAAGGCATAATGCCGACTTAAGTACAAGAAAACTGACTCTTCTTACTGTCTATGTTTTGAACCATTCCTGTGACACTAGTTATAGATTCCGATGCTTCACTTCAGGTTTACTGTATCCTTCTGACCTTCTCATTGACGATGAAATACAGAAATTGCATCGGAAATAAATACTAAAGGCACAATGCCGACTTAAGTACAAGAAAACTGACTCTTCTTACTGTCTAAGTTTTGAACCATTCCTGCGACACTAGATATCGATTCCGATGCTTCACTTCAGGTTTACTGTATCCCTCTGACCTTCTTATTGACGATGGAACACAGAAATTGCATCGGAATTAAATACAAAAAGCACAATGCAGACTTAAGTACAAGAAAACTGACTCTTCTTACTTTCTATGTTTTGAACCATTCCGGTGACACTAGTTAAGGATTCCGATGCTTCACTTCAGGCTTACTGTATCCCTCTGACCTTCTTATTGCCGATGAAACACAGAAATTGCATCGGAATTAAATACTAAAAGCACAATGCCGACTTAAACACAAGAAAACTGACTCTTCTTACTGTCTAAGTTTTGAACCATTCCTGTGACACTAGTTATAGTTTCCGATGCTTCACTTCAGGTTTACTGTATCCCTCTGACCTTCTTATTGTTGATGAAATATAGAAATTGCATCGGAATAAAATACAAAAGGCACAATGCCGACTTAAGTACAAGAAAACTGACTCTTCTTACTGTCTATGCTTTGAACTATTCCTGTGACACTATTTATAGATACCGATGCTTCACTTCAGGTTTACTGTATCTGTCTGACCTTCTTATTGAAGATGAAACACAGAAATTGCATCGGAAATAAATACAAAAGGCACAATGCCGACATAAGTACAAGAAAACTGACTCTTCTTACTGTCTATGTTTTGAACCATTCCTGTGACACTAGATATAGATTCCGATCCTTTACTTCAGGTTTACTGTATCCCTCTGACCTTCTCATTGACGATGGAACACAGAAATTGCATCGGAATTAAATAAAAAAAGCACAATGCAGACTTAAGTACAAGAAAACTGACTCTTCTTACTTTCTATGTTTTGAACCATTCCGGTGACACTAGTTATGGATTCCGATGCTTCACTTCAGGCTTACTGTATCCCTCTGACCTTGTTATTGCCGATGAAACACAGAAATTGCATCGGAATTAAATACTAAAAGCACAATGCCGACTTAAACACAAGAAAACTGACTCTTCTTACTTTCTATGTTTTGAACCATTCCGGTGACACTAGTTATGGATTCCGATGCTTCACTTCAGGCTTACTGTATCCCTCTGACCTTCTTATTGCCGATGAAACACAGAAATTGCATCGGAATTAAATACTAAAAGCACAATGCCGACTTAAACACAAGAAAACTGACTCTTCTTACTGTCTAAGTTTTGAACCATTCCTGTGACACTAGTTATAGTTTCCGATGCTTCACTTCAGGTTTACTGTATCCCTCTGACCTTCTTATTGACGATGAAACACACAAATTGCATCGGAATTAAATAGAAAAGGCACAATGCCGACTTAAGTACAAGAAAACTGACTCATCTTACTGTCTATGTTTTGAACCATTCATGTGACACTAGTTATAGATTCCGAAGCTTCACTTCAGGTTTACTGTATCCCTCTTTCCTTCCTTTTGACGACGAAACACAGAGATTGCATCGGAATTTAATACAAAAGGCACAATGCCGACTTAAGTACAAGAAAACTGACACTTCTTACAGTCTATGTTATGAACCATTCCTGTGACACTACATATAGATTCCGATGCTTCACTTCCGGTTTACTGTATCCCTCTTTCCTTCCTTTTGACGACGAAACACAGAGATTTTATCGGAATTTAATACAAAAGGCACAATGCCGACTTAAGTACAAGAAAACTGACACTTCTTACAGTCTATGTTTTGAACCATTCCTGTGACACTACATATAGATTCCGATGCTTCACTTCCGGTTTACTGTTTCCCTCTGACCTTCTTATTGACGATGAAACACAGAAATTGCATCGGAATTAAATACAAAGGGCACACTGCCGACGTAAGTACAAGAAAACTGACTCTTCTTACTGTCTATGTTTTGAACTATTCCTGTGACACTAGTTATAGATTCCGATGATTCACTTCAGGTTTACTGTGTCCCTCTGACCTTCTTATTGTCGATGAAACGCAGAAATTGCATCGGAAATAAATACAAAAGGCACAATGCCGACTTAAGTACAAGAAAAATGACTCTTCTCACTGTCTATGATTTGAACCATTCATGTGACACTAGCTATAGATTCCGATGCTTCACTTCAGGTTTACTGTATCCTTCTGACCTTCTTATTGACGATGAAAAACAGAATTTGCATCGGAATTAAATACAAGAGGCACAATGCCGACTTAAGTACAAGAAAACTGACTCTTCTTACTTTCTATGGTTTGAACCACTCCTGTGACACTAGTTATAGGTTCCGATGCTTCACTTCAGGTTCACTGTATCCCTCTGACCTTCTTATTGACGATGAAACACAGAAATTGCATCGGAATGATATACAAAAGGCACAATGCCGACTTAAGTAGAAGAAAACTGACTCTTCTTACTGTCTATGTTTTGAACCATTCCTGTGACACTAGTTATAGATTCCGATGCTTCACTTCAGGTTTACTGTATCCCTCTGACCTTCTTATTGACGATGAAACACAGAAATTGCATCGGAATTAAATACAAAAGGCACAATGCCGACTTAAGTACAAGAAAACTGACTCTTCTTACTGTCTATGTTTTGAACCATTCCTGTGACACCAGTTATAGATCCCGATGCTTCACTTCAGGTTTACTGTATGCCTCTGACCTTCTTATTGACGATGAAACACTGAATTAGCATCGGAATTAAATACAAAAGGCACAATGCCGACTTAAGTAAACGAATACTGACTCTTCTTACTGTCTATGTTTTAAACTATTCCTGTGACACTAGTTATATATTCCGATGCTTCACTTCAGGTTTACTGTATCCTCTGACCTTCTTATTGACGATGAAACAAAGAAATTGCATCGGCATTAAATACGAAAGGCACAATGCCGACTTAAGTACAAGAAAACTGACTCTTCTTACTCTCTATGTTTTGAACCATTACTGTGACACTAGTTATAGATTCCTATGCTTCACATCAGGTTTACTGTATCCCTCTGACCTTCTTATTGAAGATGAAACACAGATATTGCATCGGAATTTAATACTAAAGGCATAATGCCGACTTAAGTACAAGTAAACTGACTCTTCTTACTGTCTATGTTTTGAACCATTCCTGTGACACTAGTTATAGATTCCGATGCTTCACTTCAGGTTTACTGTATCCTTCTGACCTTCTCATTGACGATGAAATACAGAAATTGCATCGGAAATAAATACTAAAGGCACAATGCCGACTTAAGTACAAGAAAACTGACTCTTCTTACTGTCTAAGATTTGAACCATTCCTGCGACACTAGATATAGATTCCGATTCTTCACTTCAGGTTTACTGAATCCCTCTGACCTTCTTATTGACGATCGAACACAGAAATTGCATCGGAATTAAATACAAAAAGTACAATGCAGACTTAAGTACAAGAAAACTGACTCTTCTTACTTTCTATGTTTTGAACCATTCCGGTGACACTAGTTATGGATTCCGATGCTTCACTTCAGGCTTACTGTATCCCTCTGACCTTCTTATTGCCGATGAAACACAGAAATTGCATCGGAATTAAATACTAAAGACACAATGCCGACTTAAACACAAGAAAAACTAACTCTTCTTACTGTCTAAGTTTTGAACCATTCCTGTGACACTAGTTATAGTTTCCGATGCTTCACTTCAGGTTTACTGTATCCCTCTGACCTTCTTGTTGTTGATGAAATATAGAAATTGCATCGGAATTAAATACAAAAGGCACAATGCCGACTTAAGTACAAGAAAACTGACTCTTCTTACTGTCTAAGTTTTGAACCATTCCTGCGACACTAGATATAGATTCCGATTCTTCACTTCAGGTTTACTGAATCCCTCTGACCTTCTTATTGACGATCGAACAAAGAAATTGCATCGGAATTAAATACAAAAAGTACAATGCAGACTTAAGTACAAGAAAACTGACTCTTCTTACTTTCTATGTTTTGAACCATTCCGGTGACACTAGTTATGGATTCCGATGCTTCACTTCAGGCTTACTGTATCCCTCTGACCTTCTTATTGCCGATGAAACACAGAAATTGCATCGGAATTAAATACTAAAGACACAATGCCGACTTAAACACAAGAAAAACTAACTCTTCTTACTGTCTAAGTTTTGAACCATTCCTGTGACACTAGTTATAGTTTCCGATGCTTCACTTCAGGTTTACTGTATCCCTCTGACCTTCTTATTGTTGATGAAATATAGAAATTGCATCGGAATTAAATACAAAAGGCACAATGCCGACTTAAGTACAAGAAAACTGACTCTTCTTACTGTCTATGCTTTGAACTATTCCTGTGACACTAGTTATAGATTCCGATGCTTCACTTCAGGTTTACTGCATCCCTCTGACCCTCTTATTGACGATGAAACACAGAAATTGCATCGGAATTAAATACAAAAGGCACACTGCCGACGTAAGTACAAGACAACTGACTCTTCTTACTGTCTATGTTTTGAACCATTCATGTGACACTAGTTGTAGATTCCGATGCTTCACTTCAGGTTTACTGTATCGCTCTGACATTCTTATTGACGATGAAACACAGAAATTGCATCGGAATTAAATACAAAAGGCACAATGGCGACTTATGTACAAGAAAACTGACTCTTCTTACTGTCTATGTTTGAACCATTCATGTGACACTAGTTATAGATTCCGATGCTTCACTTCAGGTTTACTGTATCCCTTTTTCCTTCTTTTTGACGACGAAACACAGAAATTGCATCGGAATATAATACAAAATGCACAATGCCGACTTAAGTACATGAAAACTGACTCTTCTTACAGTCTATGTTTTGAACCATTCCTGTGACACTAGATATAGATTCCGATGCTTCACTTCCGGTTTACTGTATCCCTCTGACCTTCTTATTGACGATGAAAAACAGAATTTTTATCGGAATTAAATACAAGAGGCACAATGCCGACTGAAGTACAAGAAAACTGACTCTTCTTACTTTCTATGTTTTGAACCACTCCTGTGACACTAGTTATAGGTTCCGATGCTTCACTTCAGGTTCACTGTATCCCTCTGACCTTCTTATTGACGATGAAACACAGATATATCATCGGAATGATATACAAAAGGCACAATTCCGATTTAAGTAGAAGAAAACTGACTCTTCTTACTGTCTAAGTTTTGAACCATTCCTGTGACACTAGTTATAGATTCCGATGCTTCACTTCAGGTTTACTGTATTCCTCTGACCTTCTTATTGACGATGAAACACAGAAATTGCATCGGAATTAAATACAAAAGGCCCAATGCCGACTTAAGTACAAGAAAACTGACTCTTCTTACTGTCTATGTTTTGAACCATTCCTGTGACACTAGTTATAGATCCCGATGCCTCCCTTCAGGTTTACTGTATGCCTCTGACCTTCTTATTGACGATGAAACACAGAATTTGCATCGGAATTAAATACAAAAGGCACAATGCCGACTTAAGTAAGAGAAAACTGACTCTTCTTACTGTCTATGTTTTGAACCATTCCTGTGACACTAGTTATATATTCCGATGCTTCACTTCAGGTTTACTGTATCCCTCTTACCTTCTTATTGACGATGAAACACAGAATTTGCATCGGACTTAAATACAAAAGGCACAATGCCGACTTAAGTAAGAGAAAACTGACCCTTCTTACTGTCTATGTTTTGAACCATTCCTGTGACACTAGTTATATGTTCCGATGCTTCACTTCAGGTTTACTGTATCCCTCTGAACTTATTATTGACGATGAAACACAGAAATTGCATCGGCATTAAATACAAAAGGCACAATGCTGACTTAAGTACAAGAAAACTGACTCTTCTTACTGTCTATGTTTTGAACCATCCCTGTGACACTAGTTATAGATTCCGATAATTCACTTCATGTTTACTGTATCCCTCTGACCTTCTTATTGTCGATAAAACACAGAAATTGCATCGGAATTAAATAGAAAAGGCACAATGCCGACTTAACTACAAGAAAACTGACTGTTCTTACTGTCTATCTTTTGAACATTTCTTGTGAGACCAGTTTCAGATTCCGATGCTTCACTTCAGGTTTACTGTATACCTTGGACTTCCTTATTGACGATGAAACACAGAAATTGCATCGGAATTAAATACATTGGCACAATGCCGACTCAAGTACAAGAAGACTTCCTCTTCTTACTGTCTATGTTTGAACTATTCCTGTGACACTAGTAATAGAATCCGATGCTTCGCTTCAGGTATATTGTATCCCTTGGACCTTCTTATTGACGATGAAACACAGAAATTGCACCGGAATTAAATACATAGGCACAATGCCGATTCATGTACAAGAACACTGGCTCTTCTCACTGTCTATGTTTTGAACCATTCCTGTGACACTAGTTATAGATTCCGATGCTTCACTTCAGGTGTACTGTATCCCTTGGACCTTCTTATTGACGACGAAGCACAGAAATTGCATCGGAATTAAATACAAAAGGCACAATGCCGACTTAAGTACAAGAGGACTGACTCTTCTTACTGTCTATGTTTTGAACCATTCCTGCGACACTAGTTAAAGATTCCGATGCTTCACTTTAGGTTTACTGTATCCCTCTGACCTTCTTATTGCCAATGAAACACAGAAATTGCATTGGAATTCAATAGAAAAGGCACAATGCCAACTAAAGTACAGGAAGACTGGTTCTTCTCACTGTCTATGTTTTGAACCATTCCTGTGACACTAGTTAAAGATACCGATGCTTCACTTTAGGTTTACTGTATCCCTCTGACCTTCGTATTGACGACGAAGCACAGAAATTGCATCGAAATTAAATAGGAAAGGCACAATGCCGACTTAAGTTCAAGAAGACGAACTCTTCCTACTCTCTATGATTTGAACAATTCCTGTGACACTAGTTATAGATTCCGATGTTTCACTTCAGGTTTACTGTATCCTCTGACCTTCTTATTGACGATGAAACAAAGAAATTGCATCGGCATTAAATACGAAAGGCACAATGCCGACTTAAGTACAAGAAAACTGACTCATCTTACTGTCTATGTTTTGAACCATTCATGTGACACTAGTTATAGATTCCGAAGCTTCACTTCAGGTTTACTGTATCCCTCTTTCCTTCCTTTTGACGACGAAACACAGAGATTGCATCGGAATTTAATACAAAAGGCACAATGCCGACTTAAGTACAAGAAAACTGACACTTCTTACAGTCTATGTTTTGAACCATTCCTGTGACACTACATATAGATTCCGATGCTTCACTTCCGGTTTACTGTATCCCTCTGACCTTCTTATTGACGATGAAACACAGAAATTGCATCGGAATTAAATACAAAGGGCACAATGCCGACGTAAGTACAAGAAAACTGACTCTTCTTACTGTCTATGTTTTGAACTATTCCTGTGACACTAGTTATAGATTCCGATGCTTCACTTCAGGTTTACTGTGTCCCTCTGACCTTCTTATTGTCGATGAAACACTGAATTAGCATCGGAATTAAATACAAAAGGCACAATGCCGACTTAAGTAAACGAATACTGACTCTTCTTACTGTCTATGTTTTGAACTATTCCTGTGACACTAGTTATATATTCCGATGCTTCACTTCAGGTTTACTGTATCCTCTGACCTTCTTATTGACGATGAAACAAAGAAATTGCATCGGCATTAAATACGAAAGGCACAATGGCGACTTAAGTACAAGAAAACTGACTCTTCTTACTCTCTATGTTTTGAACCATTACTGTGACACTAGTTATAGATTCCTATGCTTCACATCAGGTTTACTGTATCCCTCTGACCTTCTTATTGAAGATGAAACACAGATATTGCATCGGAATTTAATACTAAAGGCATAATGCCGACTTAAGTACAAGAAAACTGACTCTTCTTACTGTCTATGTTTTGAACCATTCCTGTGACACTAGTTATAGATTCCGATGCTTCACTTCAGGTTTACTGTATCCTTCTGACCTTCTCATTGACGATGAAATACAGAAATTGCATCGGAAATAAATACTAAAGGCACAATGCCGACTTAAGTACAAGAAAACTGACTCTTCTTACTGTCTAAGTTTTGAACCATTCCTGCGACACTAGATATAGATTCCGATGCTTCACTTCAGGTTTACTGTATCCCTCTGACCTTCTTATTGACGATGGAACACAGAAATTGCATCGGAATTAAATACAAAAAGCACAATGCAGACTTAAGTACAAGAAAACTGACTCTTCTTACTTTCTATGTTTTGAACCATTCCGGTGACACTAGTTAAGGATTCCGATGCTTCACTTCAGGCTTACTGTATCCCTCTGACCTTCTTATTGCCGATGAAACACAGAAATTGCATCGGAATTAAATACTAAAAGCACAATGCCGACTTAAACACAAGAAAACTGACTCTTCTTACTGTCTAAGTTTTGAACCATTCCTGTGACACTAGTTATAGTTTCCGATGCTTCACTTCAGGTTTACTGTATCCCTCTGACCTTCTTATTGTTGATGAAATATAGAAATTGCATCGGAATTAAATACAAAAGGCACAATGCCGACTTAAGTACAAGAAAACTGACTCTTCTTACTGTCTATGCTTTGAACTATTCCTGTGACACTATTTATAGATACCGATGCTTCACTTCAGGTTTACTGTATCCCTCTGACCTTCTTATTGAAGATGAAACACAGAAATTGCATCGGAAATAAATACAAAAGGCACAATGCCGACATAAGTACAAGAAAACTGACTCTTCTTACTGTCTATGATTTGAACCATTCCTGTGACACTAGATATTGATTCCGATCCTTTACTTCAGGTTTACTGTATCCCTCTGACCTTCTTATTGACGATGGAACACAGAAATTGCATCGGAATTAAATACAAAAAGCACAATGCAGACTTAAGTACAAGAAAACTGACTCTTCTTACTTTCTATGTTTTGAACCATTCCGGTGACACTAGTTATGGATTCCGATGCTTCACTTCAGGCTTACTGTATCCCTCTGACCTTGTTATTGCCGATGAAACACAGAAATTGCATCGGAATTAAATACTAAAAGCACAATGCCGACTTAAACACAAGAAAACTGACTTTTCTTACTTTCTATGTTTTGAACCATTCCGGTGACACTAGTTATGGATTCCGATGCTTCACTTCAGGCTTACTGTATCCCTCTGACCTTCTTATTGCCGATGAAACACAGAAATTGCATCGGAATTAAATACTAAAAGCACAATGCCGACTTAAACACAAGAAAACTGACTCTTCTTACTGTCTAAGTTTTGAACCATTCCTGTGACACTAGTTATAGTTTCCGATGCTTCACTTCAGGTTTACTGTATCCCTCTGACCTTCTTATTGACGATGAAACACACAAATTGCATCGGAATTAAATAGAAAAGGCACAATGCCGACTTAAGTACAAGAAAACTGACTCAACTTACTGTCTATGTTTTGAACCATTCATGTGACACTAGTTATAGATTCCGAAGCTTCACTTCAGGTTTACTGTATCCCTCTTTCCTTCCTTTTGACGACGAAACACAGAGATTGCATCGGATATTAATACAAAAGGCACAATGCCGACTTAAGTACAAGAAAACTGACACTTCTTACAGTCTATGTTTTGAACCATTCCTGTGACACTACATATAGATTCCGATGCTTCACTTCCGGTTTACTGTATCCCTCTTTCCTTCCTTTTGACGACGAAACACAGAGATTGCATCGGAATTTAATACAAAAGGCACAATGCCGACTTAAGTACAAGAAAACTGACACTTCTTACAGTCTATGTTTTGAACCATTCCTGTGACACTACATATAGATTCCGATGCTTCACTTCCGGTTTACTGTATCCCTCTGACCTTCTTATTGACGATGAAACACAGAAATTGCATCGGAATTAAATACAAAGGGCACACTGCCGACGTAAGTACAAGAAAACTGACTCTTCTTACTGTCTATGTTTTGAACTATTCCTGTGACACTAGTTATAGATTCCGATGATTCACTTCAGGTTTACTGTGTCCCTCTGACCTTCTTATTGTCGATGAAACGCAGAAATTGCATCGGAAATAAATACAAAAGGCACAATGCCGACTTAAGTACAAGAAAAATGACTCTTCTCACTGTCTATGATTTGAACCATTCATGTGACACTAGCTATAGATTCCGATGCTTCACTTCAGGTTTACTGTATCCTTCTGACCTTCTTATTGACGATGAAAAACAGAATTTGCATCGGAATTAAATACAAGAGGCACAATGCCGACTTAAGTACAAGAAAACTGACTCTTCTTACTTTCTATGGTTTGAACCACTCCTGTGACACTAGTTATAGGTTCCGATGCTTCACTTCAGGTTCACTGTATCCCTCTGACCTTCTTATTGACGATGAAACACAGAAATTGCATCGGAATGATATACAAAAGGCACAATGCCGACTTAAGTAGAAGAAAACTGACTCTTCTTACTGTCTATGTTTTGAACCATTCCTGTGACACTAGTTATAGATTCCGATGCTTCACTTCAGGTTTACTGTATCCCTCTGACCTTCTTATTGACGATGAAACACAGAAATTGCATCGGAATTAAATACAAAAGGCACAATGCCGACTTAAGTACAAGAAAACTGACTCTTCTTACTGTCTATGTTTTGAACCATTCCTGTGACACCAGTTATAGATCCCGATGCTTCACTTCAGGTTTACTGTATGCCTCTGACCTTCTTATTGACGATGAAACACTGAATTAGCATCGGAATTAAATACAAAAGGCACAATGCCGACTTAAGTAAACGAATACTGACTCTTCTTACTGTCTATGTTTTGAACTATTCCTGTGACACTAGTTATATATTCCGATGCTTCACTTCAGGTTTACTGTATCCTCTGACCTTCTTATTGACGATGAAACAAAGAAATTGCATCGGCATTAAATACGAAAGGCACAATGCCGACTTAAGTACAAGAAAACTGACTCTTCTTACTCTCTATGTTTTGAACCATTACTGTGACACTAGTTACAGATTCCGATGCTTCACTTCAGGTTTACTGTATCCTTCTGACCTTCTCATTGACGATGAAATACAGAAATTGCATCGGAAATAAATACTGAAGGCACAATGCCGACTTAAGTACAAGAAAACTGACTCTTCTTACTGTCTAAGTTTTGAACCATTCCTGCGACACTAGATATAGATTCCGATTCTTCACTTCAGGTTTACTGAATCCCTCTGACCTTCTTATTGACGATCGAACACAGAAATTGCATCGGAATTAAATACAAAAAGTACAATGCAGACTTAAGTACAAGAAAACTGACTCTTCTTACTTTCTATGTTTTGAAACATTCCGGTGACACTAGTTATGGATTCCGATGCTTCACTTCAGGCTTACTGTATCCCTCTGACCTTCTTATTGCCGATGAAACACAGAAATTGGATCGGAATTAAATACTAAAGACACAATGCCGACTTAAACACAAGAAAAACTAACTCTTCTTACTGTCTAAGTTTTGAACCATTCCTGTGACACTAGTTATAGTTTCCGATGCTTCACTTCAGGTTTACTGTATCCCTCTGACCTTCTTATTGTTGATGAAATATAGAAATTGCATCGGAATTAAATACAAAAGGCACAATGCCGACTTAAGTACAAGAAAACTGACTCTTCTTACTGTCTAAGTTTTGAACCATTCCTGCGACACTAGATATAGATTCCGATTCTTCACTTCAGGTTTACTGAATCCCTCTGACCTTCTTATTGACGATCGAACACAGAAATTGCATCGGAATTAAATACAAAAAGTACAATGCAGACTTAAGTACAAGAAAACTGACTCTTCTTACTTTCTATGTTTTGAACCATTCCGGTGACACTAGTTATGGATTCCGATGCTTCACTTCAGGCTTACTGTATCCCTCTGACCTTCTTATTGCCGATGAAACACAGAAATTGCATCGGAATTAAATACTAAAGACACAATGCCGACTTAAACACAAGAAAAACTAACTCTTCTTACTGTCTAAGTTTTGAACCATTCCTGTGACACTAGTTATAGTTTCCGATGCTTCACTTCAGGTTTACTGTATCCCTCTGACCTTCTTATTGTTGATGAAATATAGAAATTGCATCGGAATTAAATACAAAAGGCACAATGCCGACTTAAGTACAAGAAAACTGACTCTTCTTACTGTCTATGCTTTGAACTATTCCTGTGACACTAGTTATAGATTCCGATGCTTCACTTCAGGTTTACTGCATCCCTCTGACCCTCTTATTGACGATGAAACACAGAAATTGCATCGGAATTAAATACAAAAGGCACAATGCCGACTTAAGTACAAGACAACTGACTCTTCTTACTGTCTATGTTTTGAACCATTCATGTGACACTAGTTGTAGATTCCGATGCTTCACTTCAGGTTTACTGTATCGCTCTGACATTCTTATTGACGATGAAACACAGAAATTGCATCGGAATTAAATACAAAAGGCACAATGGCGACTTATGTACAAGAAAACTGACTCTTCTTACTGTCTATGTTTGAACCATTCATGTGACACTAGTTATAGATTCCGATGCTTCACTTCAGGTTTACTGTATCCCTTTTTCCTTCTTTTTGACGACGAAACACAGAAATTGCATCGGAATATAATACAAAATGCACAATGCCGACTTAAGTACATGAAAACTGACTCTTCTTACAGTCTATGTTTTGAACCATTCCTGTGACACTAGATATAGATTCCGATGCTTCACTTCAGGTTTACTGTATCCCTCTGACCTTCTTATTGACGATGAAACACAGATATATCATCGGAATGATATACAAAAGGCACAATTCCGATTTAAGTAGAAGAAAACTGACTCTTCTTACTGTCTAAGTTTTGAACCATTCCTGTGACACTAGTTATAGATTCCGATGCTTCACTTCAGGTTTACTGTATTCCTCTGACCTTCTTATTGACGATGAAACACAGAAATTGCATCGGAATTAAATACAAAAGGCCCAATGCCGACTTAAGTACAAGAAAACTGACTCATCTTACTGTCTATGTTTTGAACCATTCCTGTGACACTAGTTATAGATCCCGATGCCTCCCTTCAGGTTTACTGTATGCCTCTGACCTTCTTATTGACGATGAAACAAATAATTTGCATCGGAATTAAATACAAAAGGCACAATGCCGACTTAAGTAAGAGAAAACTGACTCTTCTTACTGTCTATGTTTTGAACCATTCCTGTGACACTAGTTATATATTCCGATGCTTCACTTCAGGTTTACTGTATCCCTCTGACCTTCTTATTGACGATGAAACACAGAATTTGCATCGGACTTAAATACAAAAGGCACAATGCCGACTTAAGTAAGAGAAAACTGACCCTTCTTACTGTCTATGTTTTGAACCATTCCTGTGACACTAGTTATATATTCCGATGCTTCACTTCAGGTTTACTGTATCCCTCTGACCTTATTATTGACGATGAAACACAGAAATTGCATCGGCATTAAATACAAAAGGCACAATGCTGACTTAAGTACAAGAAAACTGACTCTTCTTACTGTCTATGTTTTGAACCATCCCTGTGACACTAGTTATAGATTCCGATAATTCACTTCATGTTTACTGTATCCCTCTGACCTTCTTATTGTCGATAAAACACAGAAATTGCATCGGAATTAAATAGAAAAGGCACAATGCCGACTTAACTACAAGAAAACTGACTGTTCTTACTGTCTATCTTTTGAACATTTCTTGTGAGACCAGTTTCAGATTCCGATGCTTCACTTCAGGTTTACTGTATACCTTGGACTTCCTTATTGACGATGAAACACAGAAATTGCATCGGAATTAAATACATAGGCACAATGCCGATTCAAGTACAAGAAGGCTGGCTCTTCTCAGTGTCTATGTTTTGAACCATTCCTGTGACACTAGTTATAGATTCCGATGCTTCACTTCAGGTGTACTGTATCCCTTGGACCTTCTTATTGACGACGAAGAACAGAAATTGCATTGGAATTAAAAACAAAAGAACAATTCCGAATTAAGTACAAGAGAACTGACTCTTCCAACTGTCTATGTTTTGAACCATTCCTGTGACACTAGTTATAGATTCCGATGTTTCACTTCAGGTTTACTGTATCCCTCTGACTTTCTTATTGACGATGTAACACTGAAATTGCATGGGAATTAAATACATTGGCACAATGCCGACTCAAGTACAAGAAGACTGCCTCTTCTTACTGTCTATGTTTGAACTATTCCTGTGACACTAGTAATAGAATCCGATGCTTCGCTTCAGGTATATTGTATCCCTTGGACCTTCTTATTGACGATGAAACACAGAAATTGCACCGGAATTAAATACATAGGCACAATGCCGATTCATGTACAAGAACACTGGCTCTTCTCACTGTCTATGTTTTGAACCATTCCTGTGACACTAGTTATAGATTCCGATGCTTCACTTCAGGTGTACTGTATCCCTTGGACCTTCTTATTGACGACGAAGCACAGAAATTGCATCGGAATTAAATACAAAAGGCACAATGCCGACTTAAGTACAAGAGGACTGACTCTTCTTACTGTCTATGTTTTGAACCATTCCTGCGACACTAGTTATAGATTCCGATGCTTCACTTTAGGTTTACTGTATCCCTCTGACCTTCTTATTGCCAATGAAACACAGAAATTGCATTGGAATTCAATAGAAAAGGCACAATGCCAACTAAAGTACAGGAAGACTGGTTCTTCTCACTGTCTATGTTTTGAACCATTCCTGTGACACTAGTTAAAGATACCGATGCTTCACTTTAGGTTTACTGTATCCCTCTGACCTTCGTATTGACGACGAAGCACAGAAATTGCATCGAAATTAAATAGGAAAGGCACAATGCCGACTTAAGTTCAAGAAGACGAACTCTTCCTACTCTCTATGATTTGAACAATTCCTGTGACACTAGTTATAGATTCCGATGTTTCACTTCAGGCTTACTTTATCCCTCTGACCTTCTTATTGACGACGAAACACAGAAATTGCATCGGAATTAAATAGAAAAGGCACAATGCCGACTTAAGTACAAGAAGACTGACTCTTCCTACTGCCTATGTTTTGAACCATTCCTGTGACACTAGTTATGGATTTCGATGCTTCACTTCAGGTTTACTGTATCCCTTGGACCTTCTTATTGACGACGAAACACAGAAATTGCAACGGAATTAAATAGAAAAGGCACAATGCCGACTTAAGTACAAAAAGATTGACTCTTCCTACTGTCTATGCTTTGAACCATTCCTGTGACACTAGTTATAGATTCCGATGCTTCACTTCAGGTTTGCTGTATTCCTCTGACCTTCTTATTGACGATGAAACACAGAAATTGCATCGGAATTAAATACAAAAGGCACAATGCCGACTTAAGTACAAGAAGACTGACTTTTCTTACTGTCTATGTTTAGAACCATTGCTGTGACACTAGTTATAGTTTTCGATGCTTCACCTCAGGTTTACTGTAACCCTCTGACCTTCTTATTGACGATGAAACACAGAAATTGCATCGGAATTAAATACAAAAGGCATAATGCCGACTTAAGTACAACAAGACTGACTCTTCTTACTGTCTGTGTTTTGAACCATTCCTGTGACACTGGTTATAGATTCCGATGCTTCACTTCAGGTTTACTCCATCCCTCTGACATTCTTATTGACGATGAAACACAGAAATTGCATCGGAATTAAATAGAAAAGGCACAATGCCGACTTAAGTACAAAACAACTGACTCTTCTTACTGTCTATGATTTGAACCTTTGCTGTGACACTAGTTCAAGATTTCCATGATTCACTTCAGGTTTACTGTATCCCTTGGACCTTCGTATTGACGACGAAACACAGAAAATGCATCGGAATTAAATAGAAAAGGCACAATGCCGACTTGGGTACAAGAAGCCTGACTCTTCCTACTGTCTATGTTTTGAACCATTCCTGTGACACTAGTTATAGATTCCGATGCTTTACTTCAGGTTTACTGTATCCCTCTGACCTTCTTATTGACGATGAAACACAGAAATTGCATCGGAATTAAATACAAAAAGTACAATGCAGACTTAAGTACAAGAAAACTGACTCTTCTTACTTTCTATGTTTTGAACCATTCCGGTGACACTAGTTATGGATTCCGATGCTTCACTTCAGGCTTACTGTATTCCTCTGACCTTCTTATTGCCGATGAAACACAGAAATTGCATCGGAATTTAATACTAAAGACACAATGCCGACTTAAACACAAGAAAAACTGACTCTTCTTACTGTCTATGTTTTGAACAATTCCTGTGACACTAGTTATAGATTCCGATGTTTCACTTCAGGTTTACTGTATCCTCTGACCTTCTTATTGACGATGAAACAAAGAAATTGCATCGGCATTAAATACGAAAGGCACAATGCCGACTTAAGTACAAGGAGACTGACTTTTCTTACTGTCTATGTTTAGAACCATTGCTGTGACACTAGTTATAGTTTTCGATGCTTCACCTCAGGTTTACTGTAACCCTCTGACCTTCTTATTGACGATGAAACACAGAAATTGCATCGGAATTAAATACAAAAGGCACAATGCCGACTTAAGTACAAGAAAACTGACTCATCTTACTGTCTATGTTTTGAACCATTCATGTGACACTAGTTATAGATTCCGAAGCTTCACTTCAGGTTTACTGTATCCCTCTTTCCTTCCTTTTGACGACGAAACACAGAGATTGCATCGGAACTTAATACAAAAGGCACAATGCCGACTTAAGTACAAGAAAACTGACACTTCTTACAGTCTATGTTTTGAAATATTCCTGTGACACTACATATAGATTCCGATGCTTCACTTCCGGTTTACTGTATCCCTCTGACCTTCTTATTGACGATAAACACAGAAATTGCATCGGAATTAAATACAAAGGGCACAATGCCGACGTAAGTACAAGAAAACTGACTCTTCTTACTGTCTATGTTTTGAACTATTCCTGTGACACTAGTTATAGATTCCGATGCTTCACTTCAGGTTTACTGTGTCCCTCTGACCTTCTTATTGTCGATGAAACGCAGAAATTGCATCGGAAATAAATACAAAAGGCACAATGCCGACTTAAGTACAAGAAAAATGACTCTTCTCACTGTCTATGATTTGAACCATTCATGTGACACTAGCTATAGATTCCGATGCTTCACTTCAGGTTTACTGTATCCCTCTGACCTTCTTATTGTTGATGAAATATAGAAATTGCATCGGAATTAAATACAAAAGGCACAATGCCGACTTAAGTACAAGAAAACTGACTCTTCTTACTGTCTATGCTTTGAACTATTCCTGTGACACTAGTTATAGATTCCGATGCTTCACTTCAGGTTTACTGCATCCCTCTGACCCTCTTATTGACGATGAAACACAGAAATTGCATCGGAATTAAATACAAAAGGCACAATGCCGACTTAAGTACAAGACAACTGACTCTTCTTACTGTCTATGTTTTGAACCATTCATGTGACACTAGTTGTAGATTCCGATGCTTCACTTCAGGTTTACTGTATCGCTCTGACATTCTTATTGACGATGAAACACAGAAATTGCATCGGAATTAAATACAAAAGGCACAATGGCGACTTATGTACAAGAAAACTGACTCTTCTTACTGTCTATGTTTGAACCATTCATGTGACACTAGTTATAGATTCCGATGCTTCACTTCAGGTTTACTGTATCCCTTTTTCCTTCTTTTTGACGACGAAACACAGAAATTGCATCGGAATATAATACAAAATGCACAATGCCGACTTAAGTACATGAAAACTGACTCTTCTTACAGTCTATGTTTTGAACCATTCCTGTGACACTAGATATAGATTCCGATGCTTCACTTCCGGTTTACTGTATCCCTCTGACCTTCTTATTGACGATGAAAAACAGAATTTTTATCGGAATTAAATACAAGAGGCACAATGCCGACTGAAGTACAAGAAAACTGACTCTTCTTACTTTCTATGTTTTGAACCACTCCTGTGACACTAGTTATAGGTTCCGATGCTTCACTTCAGGTTCACTGTATCCCTCTGACCTTCTTATTGACGATGAAACACAGATATTGCATCGGAATGATATACAAAAGGCACAATTCCGATTTAAGTAGAAGAAAACAGACTCTTCTTACTGTCTATGTTTTGAACCATTCCTGTGACACTAGTTAAAGATACCGATGCTTCACTTTAGGTTTACTGTATCCCTCTGACCTTCGTATTGACGACGAAGCACAGAAATTGCATCGAAATTAAATAGGAAAGGCACAATGCCGACTTAAGTTCAAGAAGACGAACTCTTCCTACTCTCTATGATTTGAACAATTCCTGTGACACTAGTTATAGATTCCGATGTTTCACTTCAGGTTTACTGTATCCTCTGACCTTCTTATTGACGATGAAACAAAGAAATTGCATCGGCATTAAATACGAAAGGCTCAATGCCGACTTAAGTACAAGAAAACTGACTCATCTTACTGTCTATGTTTTGAACCATTCATGTGACACTAGTTATAGATTCCGAAGCTTCACTTCAGGTTTACTGTATCCCTCTTTCCTTCCTTTTGACGACGAAACACAGAGATTGCATCGGAATTTAATACAAAAGGCACAATGCCGACTTAAGTACAAGAAAACTGACACTTCTTACAGTCTATGTTTTGAACCATTCCTGTGACACTACATATAGATTCCGATGCTTCACTTCCGGTTTACTGTATCCCTCTGACCTTCTTATTGACGATGAAACACAGAAATAGCATCGGAATTAAATACAAAGGGCACAATGCCGACGTAAGTACAAGAAAACTGACTCTTCTTACTGTCTATGTTTTGAACTATTCCTGTCACACTAGTTATAGATTCCGATGCTTCACTTCAGGTTTACTGTGTCCCTCTGACCTTCTTATTGTCGATGAAACACTGAATTAGCATCGGAATTAAATACAAAAGGCACAATGCCGACTTAAGTAAACGAATACTGACTCTTCTTACTGTCTATGTTTTGAACTATTCCTGTGACACTAGTTATATATTCCGATGCTTCACTTCAGGTTTACTGTATCCTCTGACCTTCTTATTGACGATGAAACAAAGAAATTGAATCGGCATTAAATACGAAAGGCACAATGCCGACTTAAGTACAAGAAAACTGACTCTTCTTACTCTCTATGTTTTGAACCATTACTGTGACACTAGTTATAGATTCCTATGCTTCACATCAGGTTTACTGTATCCCTCTGACCTTCTTATTGAAGATGAAACACAGATATTGCATCGGAATTTAATACTAAAGGCATAATGCCGACTTAAGTACAAGAAAACTGACTCTTCTTACTGTCTATGTTTTGAACCATTCCTGTGACACTAGTTATAGATTCCGATGCTTCACTTCAGGTTTACTGTATCCTTCTGACCTTCTCATTGACGATGAAATACAGAAATTGCATCGGAAATAAATACTAAAGGCACAATGCCGACTTAAGTACAAGAAAACTGACTCTTCTTACTGTCTAAGTTTTGAACCATTCCTGCGACACTAGATATAGATTCCGATGCTTCACTTCAGGTTTACTGTATCCCTCTGACCTTCTTATTGACGATGGAACACAGAAATTGCATCGGAATTAAATACAAAAAGCACAATGCAGACTTAAGTACAAGAAAACTGACTCTTCTTACTTTCTATGTTTTGAACCATTCCGGTGACACTAGTTAAGGATTCCGATGCTTCACTTCAGGCTTACTGTATCCCTCTGACCTTCTTATTGCCGATGATACACAGAAATTGCATCGGAATTAAATACTAAAAGCACAATGCCGACTTAAACACAAGAAAACTGACTCTTCTTACTGTCTAAGTTTTGAACCATTCCTGTGACACTAGTTATAGTTTCCGATGCTTCACTTCAGGTTTACTGTATCCCTCTGACCTTCTTATTGTTGATGAAATATAGAAATTGCATCGGAATTAAATACAAAAGGCACAATGCCGACTTAAGTACAAGAAAACTGACTCTTCTTACTGTCTATGCTTTGAACTATTCCTGTGACACTATTTATAGATACCGATGCTTCACTTCAGGTTTACTGTATCCCTCTGACCTTCTTATTGAAGATGAAACACAGAAATTGCATCGGAAATAAATACAAAAGGCACAATGCCGACATAAGTACAAGAAAACTGACTCTTCTTACTGTCTATGTTTTGAACCATTCCTGTGACACTAGATATTGATTCCGATCCTTTACTTCAGGTTTACTGTATCCCTCTGACCTTCTTATTGACGATGGAACACAGAAATTGCATCGGAATTAAATACAAAAAGCACAATGCAGACTTAAGTACAAGAAAACTGACTCTTCTTACTTTCTATGTTTTGAACCATTCCGGTGACACTAGTTATGGATTCCGATGCTTCACTTCAGGCTTACTGTATCCCTCTGACCTTGTTATTGCCGATGAAACACAGAAATTGCATCGGAATTAAATACTAAAAGCACAATGCCGACTTAAACACAAGAAAACTGACTTTTCTTACTTTCTATGTTTTGAACCATTCCGGTGACACTAGTTATGGATTCCGATGCTTCACTTCAGGCTTACTGTATCCCTCTGACCTTCTTATTGCCGATGAAACACAGAAATTGCATCGGAATTAAATACAAAAGGCACAATGCCGACTTAAGTACAAGAAAACTGACTCTTCTTACTTTCTATGGTTTGAACCACTCCTGTGACACTAGTTATAGGTTCCGATGCTTCACTTCAGGTTCACTGTATCCCTCTGACCTTCTTATTGACGATGAAACACAGAAATTGCATCGGAATGATATACAAAAGGCACAATGCCGACTTAAGTAGAAGAAAACTGACTCTTCTTACTGTCTATGTTTTGAACCATTCCTGTGACACTAGTTATAGATTCCGATGCTTCACTTCAGGTTTACTGTATCCCTCTGACCTTCTTATTGACGATGAAACACAGAAATTGCATCGGAATTAAATACAAAAGGCACAATGCCGACTTAAGTACAAGAAAACTGACTCTTCTTACTGTCTATGTTTTGAACCATTCCTGTGACACCAGTTATAGATCCCGATGCTTCACTTCAGGTTTACTGTATGCCTCTGACCTTCTTATTGACGATGAAACACTGAATTAGCATCGGAATTAAATACAAAAGGCACAATGCCGACTTAAGTAAACGAATACTGACTCTTCTTACTGTCTATGTTTTGAACTATTCCTGTGACACTAGTTATATATTCCGATGCTTCACTTCAGGTTTACTGTATCCTCTGACCTTCTTATTGACGATGAAACAAAGAAATTGCATCGGCATTAAATACGAAAGGCACAATGCCGACTTAAGTACAAGAAAACTGACTCTTCTTACTCTCTATGTTTTGAACCATTACTGTGACACTAGTTACAGATTCCAATGCTTCACATCAGGTTTACTGTATCCCTCTGACCTTCTTATTGAAGATGAAACACAGATATTGCATCGGAATTTAATACTAAAGGCATAATGCCGACTTAAGTACAAGAAAACTGACTCTTCTTACTGTCTATGTTTTGAACCATTCCTGTGACACTAGTTATAGATTCCGATGCTTCACTTCAGGTTTACTGTATCCTTCTGACCTTCTCATTGACGATGAAATACAGAAATTGCATCGGAAATAAATACTAAAGGCACAATGCCGACTTAAGTACAAGAAAACTGACTCTTCTTACTGTCTAAGTTTTGAACCATTCCTGCGACACTAGATATAGATTCCGATTCTTCACTTCAGGTTTACTGAATCCCTCTGACCTTCTTATTGACGATCGAACACAGAAATTGCATCGGAATTAAATACAAAAAGTACAATGCAGGCTTAAGTACAAGAAAACTGACTCTTCTTACTTTCTATGTTTTGAACCATTCCGGTGACACTAGTTATGGATTCCGATGCTTCACTTCAGGCTTACTGTATCCATCTGACCTTCTTATTGCCGATGAAACACAGAAATTGCATCGGAATTAAATACTAAAGACACAATGCCGACTTAAACACAAGAAAAACTAACTCTTCTTACTGTCTAAGTTTTGAACCATTCCTGTGACACTAGTTATAGTTTCCGATGCTTCACTTCAGGTTTACTGTATCCCTCTGACCTTCTTATTGTTGATGAAATATAGAAATTGCATCGGAATTAAATACAAAAGGCACAATGCCGACTTAAGTACAAGAAAACTGACTCTTCTTACTGTCTAAGTTTTGAACCATTCCTGCGACACTAGATATAGATTCCGATTCTTCACTTCAGGTTTACTGAATCCCTCTGACCTTCTTATTGACGATCGAACACAGAAATTGCATCGGAATTAAATACAAAAAGTACAATGCAGACTTAAGTACAAGAAAACTGACTCTTCTTACTTTCTATGTTTTGAACCATTCCGGTGACACTAGTTATGGATTCCGATGCTTCACTTCAGGCTTACTGTATCCCTCTGACCTTCTTATTGCCGATGAAACACAGAAATTGCATCGGAATTAAATACTAAAGGCACAATGCCGACTTAAACACAAGAAAAACTAACTCTTCTTACTGTCTAAGTTTTGAACCATTCCTGTGACACTAGTTATAGTTTCCGATGCTTCACTTCAGGTTTACTGTATCCCTCTGACCTTCTTATTGTTGATGAAATATAGAAATTGCATCGGAATTAAATACAAAAGGCACAATGCCGACTTAAGTACAAGAAAACTGACTCTTCTTACTGTCTATGCTTTGAACTATTCCTGTGACACTAGTTATAGATTCCGATGCTTCACTTCAGGTTTACTGCATCCCTCTGACCCTCTTATTGACGATGAAACACAGAAATTGCATCGGAATTAAATACAAAAGGCACAATGCCGACTTAAGTACAAGACAACTGACTCTTCTTACTGTCTATGTTTTGAACCATTCATGTGACACTAGTTGTAGATTCCGATGCTTCACTTCAGGTTTACTGTATCGCTCTGACATTCTTATTGACGATGAAACACAGAAATTGCATCGGAATTAAATACAAAAGGCACAATGGCGACTTATGTACAAGAAAACTGACTCTTCTTACTGTCTATGTTTGAACCAATCATGTGACACTAGTTATAGATTCCGATGCTTCACTTCAGGTTTACTGTATCCCTTTTTCCTTCTTTTTGACGACGAAACACAGAAATTGCATCGGAATATAATACAAAATGCACAATGCCGACTTAAGTACATGAAAACTGACTCTTCTTACAGTCTATGTTTTGAACCATTCCTGTGACACTAGATATAGATTCCGATGCTTCACTTCCGGTTTACTGTATCCCTCTGACCTTCTTATTGACGATGAAAAACAGAATTTTTATCGGAATTAAATACAAGAGGCACAATGCCGACTGAAGTACAAGAAAACTGACTCTTCTTACTTTCTATGTTTTGAACCACTCCTGTGACACTAGTTATAGGTTCCGATGCTTCACTTCAGGTTCACTGTATCCCTCTGACCTTCTTATTGACGATGAAACACAGATATATCATCGGAATGATATACAAAAGGCACAATTCCGATTTAAGTAGAAGAAAACTGACTCTTCTTACTGTCTAAGTTTTGAACCATTCCTGTGACACTAGTTATAGATTCCGATGCTTCACTTCAGGTTTACTGTATTCCTCTGACCTTCTTATTGACGATGAAACACAGAAATTGCATCGGAATTAAATACAAAAGGCCCAATGCCGACTTAAGTACAAGAAAACTGACTCTTCTTACTGTCTATGTTTTGAACCATTCCTGTGACACTAGTTATAGATCCCGATGCCTCCCTTCAGGTTTACTGTATGCCTCTGACCTTCTTATTGACGATGAAACACAGAATTTGCATCGGAATTAAATACAAAAGGCACAATGCCGACTTAAGTAAGAGAAAACTGACTCTTCTTACTGTCTATGTTTTGAACCATTCCTGTGACACTAGTTATATATTCCGATGCTTCACTTCAGGTTTACTGTATCCCTCTGACCTTCTTATTGACGATGAAACACAGAATTTGCATCGGACTTAAATACAAAAGGCACAATGCCGACTTAAGTAAGAGAAAACTGACCCTTCTTACTGTCTATGTTTTGAACCATTCCTGTGACACTAGTTATATATTCCGATGCTTCACTTCAGGTTTACTGTATCCCTCTGACCTTATTATTGACGATGAAACACAGAAATTGCATCGGCATTAAATACAAAAGGCACAATGCTGACTTAAGTACAAGAAAACTGACTCTTCTTACTGTCTATGTTTTGAACCATCCCTGTGACACTAGTTATAGATTCCGATAATTCACTTCATGTTTACTGTATCCCTCTGACCTTCTTATTGTCGATAAAACACAGAAATTGCATCGGAATTAAATAGAAAAGGCACAATGCCGACTTAACTACAAGAAAACTGACTGTTCTTACTGTCTATCTTTTGAACATTTCTTGTGAGACCAGTTTCAGATTCCGATGCTTCACTTCAGGTTTACTGTATACCTTGGACTTCCTTATTGACGATGAAACACAGAAATTGCATCGGAATTAAATACATAGGCACAATGCCGATTCAAGTACAAGAAGGCTGGCTCTTCTCAGTGTCTATGTTTTGAACCATTCCTGTGACACTAGTTATAGATTCCGATGCTTCACTTCAGGTGTACTGTATCCCTTGGACCTTCTTATTGACGACGAAGAACAGAAATTGCATTGGAATTAAAAACAAAAGAACAATTCCGAATTAAGTACAAGAGAACTGACTCTTCCAACTGTCTATGTTTTGAACCATTCCTGTGACACTAGTTATAGATTCCGATGTTTCACTTCAGGTTTACTGTATCCCTCTGACTTTCTTATTGACGATGTAACACTGAAATTGCATGGGAATTAAATATATTGGCACAATGCCGACTCAAGTACAAGAAGACTGCCTCTTCTTACTGTCTATGTTTGAACTATTCCTGTGACACTAGTAATAGAATCCGATGCTTCGCTTCAGGTATATTGTATCCCTTGGACCTTCTTATTGACGATGAAACACAGAAATTGCACCGGAATTAAATACATAGGCACAATGCCGATTCATGTACAAGAACACTGGCTCTTCTCACTGTCTATGTTTTGAACCATTCCTGTGACACTAGTTATAGATTCCGATGCTTCACTTCAGGTGTACTGTATCCCTTGGACCTTCTTATTGACGACGAAGCACAGAAATTGCATCGGAATTAAATACAAAAGGCACAATGCCGACTTAAGTACAAGAGGACTGACTCTTCTTACTGTCTATGTTTTGAACCATTCCTGCGACACTAGTTAAAGATTCCGATGCTTCACTTTAGGTTTACTGTATCCCTCTGACCTTCTTATTGCCAATGAAACACAGAAATTGCATTGGAATTCAATAGAAAAGGCACAATGCCAACTAAAGTACAGGAAGACTGGTTCTTCTCACTGTCTATGTTTTGAACCATTCCTGTGACACTAGTTAAAGATACCGATGCTTCACTTTAGGTTTACTGTATCCCTCTGACCTTCGTATTGACGACGAAGCACAGAAATTGCATCGAAATTAAATAGGAAAGGCACAATGCCGACTTAAGTTCAAGAAGACGAACTCTTCCTACTCTCTATGATTTGAACAATTCCTGTGACACTAGTTATAGATTCCGATGTTTCACTTCAGGCTTACTTTATCCCTCTGACCTTCTTATTGACGACGAAACACAGAAATTGCATCGGAATTAAATAGAAAAGGCACAATGCCGACTTAAGTACAAGAAGACTGACTCTTCCTACTGCCTATGTTTTGAACCATTCCTGTGACACTAGTTATGGATTTCGATGCTTCACTTCAGGTTTACTGTATCCCTTGGACCTTCTTATTGACGACGAAACACAGAAATTGCAACGGAATTAAATAGAAAAGGCACAATGCCGACTTAAGTACAAAAAGACTGACTCTTCCTACTGTCTATGCTTTGAACCATTCCTGTGACACTAGTTATAGATTCCGATGCTTCACTTCAGGTTTGCTGTGTTCCTCTGACCTTCTTATTGACGATGAAACACAGAAATTGCATCGGAATTAAATACAAAAGGCACAATGCCGACTTAAGTACAAGAAGACTGACTTTTCTTACTGTCTATGTTTAGAACCATTGCTGTGACACTAGTTATAGTTTTCGATGCTTCACCTCAGGTTTACTGTAACCCTCTGACCTTCTTATTGACGATGAAACACAGAAATTGCATCGGAATTAAATACAAAAGGCATAATGCCGACTTAAGTAAAACAAGACTGACTCTTCTTACTGTCTGTGTTTTGAACCATTCCTGTGACACTGGTTATAGATTCCGATGCTTCACTTCAGGTTTACTCCATCCCTCTGACATTCTTATTGACGATGAAACACAGAAATTGCATCGGAATTAAATAGAAAAGGCACAATGCCGACTTAAGTACAAAACAACTGACTCTTCTTACTGTCTATGATTTGAACCTTTGCTGTGACCCTAGTTCAAGATTTCCATGATTCACTTCAGGTTTACTGTATCCCTTGGACCTTCGTATTGACGACGAAACACAGAAAATGCATCGGAATTAAATAGAAAAGGCACAATGCCGACTTGGGTACAAGAAGCCTGACTCTTCCTACTGTCTATGTTTTGAACCATTCCTGTGACACTAGTTATAGATTCCGATGCTTTACTTCAGGTTTACTGTATCCCTCTGACCTTCTTATTGACGATGAAACACAGAAATTGCATCGGAATTAAATACAAAAAGTACAATGCAGACTTAAGTACAAGAAAACTGACTCTTCTTACTTTCTATGTTTTGAACCATTCCGGTGACACTAGTTATGGATTCCGATGCTTCACTTCAGGCTTACTGTATTCCTCTGACCTTCTTATTGCCGATGAAACACAGAAATTGCATCGGAATTTAATACTAAAGACACAATGCCGACTTAAACACAAGAAAAACTGACTCTTCTTACTGTCTATGTTTTGAACAATTCCTGTGACACTAGTTATAGATTCCGATGTTTCACTTCAGGTTTACTGTATCCTCTGACCTTCTTATTGACGATGAAACAAAGAAATTGCATCGGCATTAAATACGAAAGGCACAATGCCGACTTAAGTACAAGGAGACTGACTTTTCTTACTGTCTATGTTTAGAACCATTGCTGTGACACTAGTTATAGTTTTCGATGCTTCACCTCAGGTTTACTGTAACCCTCTGACCTTCTTATTGACGATGAAACACAGAAATTGCATCGGAATTAAATACAAAAGGCACAATGCCGACTTAAGTACAAGAAAACTGACTCATCTTACTGTCTATGTTTTGAACCATTCATGTGACACTAGTTATAGATTCCGAAGCTTCACTTCAGGTTTACTGTATCCCTCTTTCCTTCCTTTTGACGACGAAACACAGAGATTGCATCGGAACTTAATACAAAAGGCACAATGCCGACTTAAGTACAAGAAAACTGACACTTCTTACAGTCTATGTTTTGAACCATTCCTGTGACACTACATATAGATTCCGATGCTTCACTTCCGGTTTACTGTATCCCTCTGACCTTCTTATTGACGATGAAACACAGAAATTGCATCGGAATTAAATACAAAGGGCACAATGCCGACGTAAGTACAAGAAAACTGACTCTTCTTACTGTCTATGTTTTGAACTATTCCTGTGACACTAGTTATAGATTCCGATGCTTCACTTCAGGTTTACTGTGTCCCTCTGACCTTCTTATTGTCGATGAAACGCAGAAATTGCATCGGAAATAAATACAAAAGGCACAATGCCGACTTAAGTACAAGAAAAATGACTCTTCTCACTGTCTATGATTTGAACCATTCATGTGACACTAGCTATAGATTCCGATGCTTCACTTCAGGTTTACTGTATCCCTCTGACCTTCTTATTGACGATGAAACACAGAAATTGCATCGGAATTAAATACAAAAGGCACAATGCCGACTTAAGTACAAGAAAACTGACTCCTCTTACTGTCTATGTTTTGAACCATTCCTGTGACACTAGTTATAGATTCCGATGCTTCACTTCAGGTTTACTGTATCCTTCTGACCTTCTCATTGACGATGAAATACAGAAATTGCATCGGAAATAAATACTAAAGGCACAATGCCGACTTAAGTACAAGAAAACTGACTCTTCTTACTGTCTAAGTTTTGAACCATTCCTGCGACACTAGATATAGATTCCGATTCTTCACTTCAGGTTTACTGAATCCCTCTGACCTTCTTATTGACGATCGAACACAGAAATTGCATCGGAATTAAATACAAAAAGTACAATGCAGACTTAAGTACAAGAAAACTGACTCTTCTTACTTTCTATGTTTTGAACCATTCCGGTGACACTAGTTATGGATTCCGATGCTTCACTTCAGGCTTACTGTATCCCTCTGACCTTCTTATTGCCGATGAAACACAGAAATTGCATCGGAATTAAATACTAAAGACACAATGCCGACTTAAACACAAGAAAAACTAACTCTTCTTACTGTCTAAGTTTTGAACCATTCCTGTGACACTAGTTATAGTTTCCGATGCTTCACTTCAGGTTTACTGTATCCCTCTGACCTTCTTATTGTTGATGAAATATAGAAATTGCATCGGAATTAAATACAAAAGGCACAATGCCGACTTAAGTACAAGAAAACTGACTCTTCTTACTGTCTATGCTTTGAACTATTCCTGTAACACTAGTTATAGATTCCGATGCTTCACTTCAGGTTTACTGCATCCCTCTGACCCTCTTATTGACGATGAAACACAGAAATTGCATCGAAATTAAATACAAAAGGCACAATGCCGACTTAAGTACAAGACAACTGACTCTTCTTACTGTCTATGTTTTGAACCATTCATGTGACACTAGTTGTAGATTCCGATGCTTCACTTCAGGTTTACTGTATCGCTCTGACATTCTTATTGACGATGAAACACAGAAATTGCATCGGAATTAAATACAAAAGGCACAATGGCGACTTATGTACAAGAAAACTGACTCTTCTTACTGTCTATGTTTGAACCATTCATGTGACACTAGTTATAGATTCCGATGCTTCACTTCAGGTTTACTGTATCCCTTTTTCCTTCTTTTTGACGACGAAACACAGAAATTGCATCGGAATATAATACAAAATGCACAATGCCGACTTAAGTACATGAAAACTGACTCTTCTTACAGTCTATGTTTTGAACCATTCCTGTGACACTAGATATTACTGTATCCCTCTGACCTTCTTATTGACGATGAAAAACAGAATTTTTATCGGAATTAAATACAAGAGGCACAATGCCGACTGAAGTACAAGAAAACTGACTCTTCTTACTTTCTATGTTTTGAACCACTCCTGTGACACTAGTTATAGGTTCCGATGCTTCACTTCAGGTTCACTGTATCCCTCTGACCTTCTTATTGACGATGAAACACAGATATTGCATCGGAATGATATACAAAAGGCACAATTCCGATTTAAGTAGAAGAAAACAGACTCTTCTTACTGTCTATGTTTTGAACCATTCCTGTGACACTAGTTATAGATTCCGATGCTTCACTTCAGGTTTACTGTATTCCTCTGACCTTCTTATTGACGATGAAACACAGAAATTGCATCGGAATTAAATACAAAAGGCCCAATGCCGACTTAAGTACAAGGAAACTGACTCTTCTTACTGTCTATGTTTTGAACCATTCCTGTGACACTAGTTATAGATTCCGATGCTTCCCTTCAGGTTTACTGTATGCCTCTGACCTTCTTATTGACGATGAAACACAGAAATTGCATCGGCATTAAATACAAAAGGCACAATGCTGACTTAAGTACAAGAAAACTGACTCTTCTTACTGTCTATGTTTTGAACCATCCCTGTGACACTAGTTATAGATTCCGATGCTTCACTTCAGGTTTACTGTATCCCTCTGACTTTCTTATTGACGATGTAACACTGAAATTGCATGGGAATTAAATACATTGGCACAATGCCGACTCAAGTACAAGAAGACTGCCTCTTCTTACTGTCTATGTTTGAACTATTCCTGTGACACTAGTAATAGAATCCGATGCTTCGCTTCAGGTATATTGTATCCCTTGGACCTTCTTATTGACGATGAAACACAGAAATTGCACCGGAATTAAATACATAGGCACAATGCCGATTCTTGTACAAGAACACTGGCTCTTCTCACTGTCTATGTTTTGAACCATTCCTGTGACACTAGTTATAGATTCCGATGCTTCACTTCAGGTGTACTGTATCCCTTGGACCTTCTTATTGACGACGAAGCACAGAAATTTGCACGGAATTAAATACAAAAGGCACAATGCCGACTTAAGTACAAGAGGACTGACTCTTCTTACTGTCTATGTTTTGAACCATTCCTGTGACACTAGTTAAAGATTCCGATGCTTCACTTTAGGTTTACTGTATCCCTCTGACCTTCTTATTGCCAATGAAACACAGAAATTGCATTGGAATTCAATAGAAAAGGCACAATGCCAACTAAAGTACAGGAAGACTGGTTCTTCTCACTGTCTATGTTTTGAACCATTCCTGTGACACTAGTTAAAGATACCGATGCTTCACTTTAGGTTTACTGTATCCCTCTGACCTTCGTATTGACGACGAAGCACAGAAATTGCATCGAAATTAAATAGGAAAGGCACAATGCCGACTTAAGTTCAAGAAGACGAACTCTTCCTACTCTCTATGATTTGAACAATTCCTGTGACACTAGTTATAGATTCCGATGTTTCACTTCAGGCTTACTTTATCACTCTGACCTTCTTATTGACGACGAAACACAGAAATTGCATCGGAATTAAATAGAAAAGGCACAATGCCGACTTAAGTACAAGAAGACTGACTCTTCCTACTGCCTATGTTTTGAACCATTCCTGTGACACTAGTTATGGATTTCGATGCTTCACTTCAGGTTTACTGTATCCCTTGGACCTTCTTATTGACGACGAAACACAGAAATTGCAACGGAATTAAATAGAAAAGGCACAATGCCGACTTAAGTACAAAAAGACTGACTCTTCCTACTGTCTATGCCTTGAACCATTCCTGTGACACTAGTTATAGATTCCGATGCTTCACTTCAGGTTTGCTGTATTCCTCTGACCTTCATATTGACGATGAAACACAGAAATTGCATCGGAATTAAATACAAAAGGCACAATGCCGACTTAAGTACAAGAAGACTGACTTTTCTTACTGTCTATGTTTAGAACCATTGCTGTGACACTAGTTATAGTTTTCGATGCTTCACCTCAGGTTTACTGTAACCCTCTGACCTTCTTATTGACGATGAAACACAGAAATTGCATCGGAATTAAATACAAAAGGCATAATGCCGACTTAAGTACAACAAGACTGACTCTTCTTAATGGCTGTGTTTTGAACCATTCCTGCGACACTGGTTATAGATTCCGATGCTTCACTTCAGGTTTACTCCATCCCTCTGACATTCTTATTGACGATGAAACACAGAAATTGCATCGGAGTTAAATAGAAAAGGCACAATGCCGACTTAAGTACAAAACAACTGACTCTTCTTACTGTCTATGATTTGAACCTTTCCTGTGACACTAGTTCAAGATTTCCATGATTCACTTCAGGTTTACTGTATCCCTTGGACCTTCGTATTGACGACGAAACACAGAAAATGCATCGGAATTAAATAGAAAAGGCACAATGCCGACTTGGGTACAAGAAGCCTGACTCTTCCTACTGTCTATGTTTTGAACCATTCCTGTGACACTAGTTATAGATTCCGATGCTTTACTTCAGGTTTACTGTATCCCTCTGACCTTCTTATTGACGATGAAACACAGAAATTGCATCGGAATTAAATACAAAAAGTACAATGCAGACTTAAGTACAAGAAAACTGACTCTTCTTACTTTCTATGTTTTGAACCATTCCGGTGACATTAGTTATGGATTCCGATGCTTCACTTCAGGCTTACTGTATTCCTCTGACCTTCTTATTGCCGATGAAACACAGAAATTGCATCGGAATTTAATACTAAAGACACAATGCCGACTTAAACACAAGAAAAACTGACTCTTCTTACTGTCTATGTTTTGAACAATTCCTGTGACACTAGTTATAGATTCCGATGTTTCACTTCAGGTTTACTGTATCCTTCTGACCTTCTCATTGACGATGAAATACAGAAATTGCATCGGAAATAAATACTAAAGGCACAATGCCGACTTAAGTACAAGAAAACTGACTCTTCTTACTGTCTATGTTTTGAACCATTCCTGCGACACTAGATATAGATTCCGATTCCTCACTTCAGGTTTACTGAATCCCTCTGACATTCTTATTGAAGATCGAACACAGAAATTGCATCGGAATTAAACACAAAAAGTACAATGCAGACTTAAGTACAAGAAAACTGACTCTTCTTACTTTCTATGTTTTGAACCATTCCGGTGACACTAGTTATGGATTCCGATGCTTCACTTCAGGCTTACTGTATCCCTCTGTCCTTCTTATTGCCGATGAAACACAGACATTGCATCGGTATTAAATACTAAAGACACAATGCCGAATTAAACACAAGAAAACTGACTCTTCTTACTGTCTATGTTTGAACCATTCATGTGACACTAGTTATAGATTCCGATGCTTCACTTCAGGTTTACTGTATCCCTTTTTCCTTCTTTTTGACGACGAAACAAAGAAATAGCATCGGAATATAATACAAAATGCACAATGCCGACTTAAGTACATGAAAACTGACTCTTCTTACAGTCTATGTTTTGAACCATTCCTGTGACACTAGATATAGATTCCGATGCTTCACTTCCGGTTTACTGTAACCCTCTTACCTTCTTATTGACGATGAAAAACAGAATTTGCATCGGAATTAAATACAAGAGGCACAATGCCGACTGAAGTACAAGAAAACTGACTCTTCTTACTTTCTATGTTTTGAACCACTCCTGTGACACTAGTTATAGGTTCCGATGCTTCACTTCAGGTTCACTGTATCCCTCTGACCTTCTTATTGACGATGAAACACAGAAATTGCATCGGAATGATATACAAAAGGCACAATGCCGATTTAAGTAGAAGAAAACTGACTCTTCTTACTGTCTATGTTTTGAACCATTCCTGTGACACTAGTTATAGATTCCGATGCTTCACTTCAGGTTTACTGTATTCCTCTGACCTTCTTATTGACGATGAAACACAGAAATTGCATCGGAATGAAATACAAAAGGCACAATGCCGACTTATGTACAATAAAACTGACTCTTCTTACTGTCTATGTTTTGAACCATTCCTGTGACACTAGTTATAGATCCCGATGCTTCCCTTCAGGTTTGCTGTATGCCTCTGACCTTCATATTGACGATGAAACACAGGATTTGCATCGGAATTAAATACAAAAGGCACAATGCCGACTTAAGTAAGAGAAAACTGACTCTTCTTACTGTCCAAGGTTTGAACCATTCCTGTGACACTAGTTATATATTCCGATGCTTCACTTCAGGTTTACTGTATCCCTCTGACCTTCTTATTGACGATGAAACACAGAAATTGCATCGGCATTAAATACAAAAGGCACAATGCTGACTTAAGTACAAGAAAACTGACTCTTCTTACTGTCTATGTTTTGAACCATTCATGTGACACTAGTTATAGTTTCCGATGCTTCACTGCGGGTTTACTGTATCCCTCTGACCTTCTTATTGACGATGAAACACAAAAATTGCATCGGAATTAAATAAAAAAGGCACAATACGGTCTTAAGTACAAGAATACTGACTCTTCTTAATGTCTATGTTTTGAACCATTCATGTGACACTAGTTATAGATTCCGATGCTTCACTGCAGGTTTACTGTATCCCTCTGACCTTCTTATTGACGATGAAACACAGAAATTGCATCGGAATTAAATACAAAAGGCACAGTGCCGACTTAAGTACCAGAAAACTGACTCTTCTTACTGTCTATGTTTTGATCCATTCCTGTGACACTGGTTAAAGATTCCGATCCATCACTTCAGGTTTACTGTATCCCACTGACCTTCTTATTGACGATGAAACGCTGGAATTGCATCGGAATTAAATAGAAAAGGAACAATGCCGACTTAAGTACAAGAAAACTTACTCTTCTTACTGTCTATGTTTTGAACCATTCCTGTGGCAGTAGTTATAGATTCCGATAATTCACTTCATGTTTACTGTATCCCTCTGACCTTCTTATTGACGACAAAACACAGAAATTGCATCGGAATTAAATAGAAAAGGCGCAATGCCGACTTAACTACAAGAAAACTGACTGTTCTTACTGTCTATCTTTTGAACATTTCTTGTGAGACCAGTTTCAGATTCCGGTGCTTCACTTCAGGTTTACTGTATCCGTCTGACCTTCGTATTGACGATGAAACACAGAAATTGCATCGGAATTAAAAAAAAGGCACAATGCCGACTTAAGTACAAGATATTTGAGTCTTCTTACTGTCTTTGTTTTGAACCATTCCTGTGACACTAGTTATCGATTCCGATTCTTCACTTCAGGTTTACTGTATCCCTCTGACCTTCTTATTGATGATGAAACACAGAAATTGCATCGGAATTAAATACAAAACGCACAATGCCGATTTAAGGACAAGAAGACTGACTCTTCTTACTGTCTATGATTTGATGCATTCCTGTGACACTAGTTGTAGATTCCGATGCTTCAATTCAGGTTCACTGTATCCCTCTGACCTTCTTATTGACAATGAAACACAGAAATTGCATCGGAATTAAATACAAAAGGCACAATGCCGGCTCAAGTACAAGAAGACTAGCTCTTCTAACTGTCTATGTTTTGAACCATCCCTGTGACACTAGTTATAGATTCCGATAATTCACTTCATGTTTACTGTATCCCTCTGACCTTCTTATTGACGATAAAACACAGAAATTGCATCGGAATTAAATAGAAAAGGCGCAATGCCGACTTAACTACAAGAAAACTGACTGTTCTTACTGTCTATCTTTTGAACATTTCTTGTGAGACCAGTTTCAGATTCCGGTGCTTCAGTTCAGGTTTACTGTATACCTTGGACTTCCTTATTGACGATGAAACACAGAAATTGCATCGGAATTAAATACATAGGCACAATGCCGATTCAAGTACAAGAAGGCTGGCTCTTCTCACTGTCTATGTTTTGAACCATTCCTGTGACACTAGTTATAGATTCCGATGCTTCACTTCAGGTGTACTGTATCCCTTGGACCTTCTTATTGACGACGAAGAACAGATTTTTCATTGGAATTAAAAACAAAAGAACAATTCCGAATTAAGTACAAGAGAACTGACTCTTCCTACTGTCTATGTTTTGAACCATTCCTGTGACACTAGTTATAGATTCCGATGTTTCACTTCAGGTTTACTGTATCCCTCTGACTTTCTTATTGACGATGTAACACTGAAATTGCATGGGAATTAAATACATTGGCACAATGCCGACTCAAGTACAAGAAGACTGCCTCTTCTTACTGTCTATGTTTGAACCGTTCCTGTGACACTAGTAATAGAATCCGATGCTTCGCTTCAGGTATATTGTATCCCTTGGACCTTCTTATTGACGATGAAACACAGAAATTGCACCGGAAATAAATACATAGGCACAATGCCGATTCAAGTACAAGAACACTGGCTCTTCTCACTGTCTATGATTTGAACCATTCCTGTGACACTAGTTATAGATTCCGATGCTTCACTTCAGGTGTACTGTATCCCTTGGACCTTCTTATTGACGACGAAGCACAGAAATTGCATCGGAATTAAATACAAAAGGCACAATGCCGACTTAAGTACAAGAGGACTGACTCTTCTTACTGTCTATGTTTTGAACCATTCCTGTGACACTAGTTAAAGATTCCGATGCTTCACTTTAGGTTTACTGTATCCCTCTGACCTTCTTATTGATAATGAAACACAGAAATTGCATTGGAATTCAATAGAAAAGGCACAATGCCGACTTAAGTACGGGAAGACTGGCTCTTCTCACTGTCTATGTTTTGAACCATTCCTGTGACACTAGTTAAAGATTCCGATGCTTCACTTTAGGTTTACTGTATCCCTCTGACCTTCGTATTGACGACGAAGCACAGAAATAGCATCGAAATTAAATAGAAAAGGCACAATGCCGACTTAAGTTCAAGAAGACGAACTCCTCCTACTCTCTATGCTATGAACCATTCCCGTGACACTAGTTATAGATTCCGATGTTTCACTTCAGGCTTACTTTATCCCTCTGACCTTCTTATTGACGACGAAACACAGAAATTGCATCGGAATTAAATAGAAAAGGCACAATGCCGACTTAAGTACAAGAAGACTGACTCTTCCTACTGCCTATGTTTTGAACCATTCCTGTGACACTAGTTATGGATTTCGATGCTTCACTTCAGTTTTACTGTATCCCTTGGACCTTCTTATTGACGACGAAACACAGAAATTGCAACGGAATTAAATAGAAAAGGCACAATGCCGACTTAAGTACAAAAAGACTGACTCTTCCTACTGTCTATGCTTTGAACCATTCCTGTGACACTAGTTATAGATTCCGATGCTTCACTTCAGGTTTACTGTATTCCTCTGACCTTCTTATTGACGATAAAACACAGAAATTGCATCGGAATTAAATACAAAAGGCACAATGCCGACTTAAGTACAAGAAGACTGACTTTTCTTACTGTCTATGTTTAGAACCATTCCTGTGACACTAGTTATAGTTTTCGATGCTTCACCTCAGGTTTACTGTAACCCTCTGACCTTCTTATTGACGATGAAACACAGAAATTGCATCGGAATTAAATACAAAAGGCATAATGCCGACTTAAGTACAACAAGACTGACTCTTCTTACTGTCTGTGTTTTCAACCATTCCTGTGACACTGGTTATAGATTCCGATGCTTCACTTCAGGTTTACTCCATCCCTCTGACATTCTTATTGACGATGAAACACAGAAATTGCATCGGAATTAAATTGAAAAGGCACAATGCCGACTTAAGTACAAAACAACTGACTCTTCTTACTGTCTATGATTTGAACCTTTCCTGTGACACTAGTTCTAGATCCCCATGATTCACTTCAGGTTTACAGTATCCCTTGGACCTTCGTATTGACGACGAAACACAGAAAATGCATCGGAATTAAATAGAAAAGGCACAATGCCGACTTCAGTACAAGAAGCCTGACTCTTCCTACTGTCTATGTTTTGAACCATTCCTGTGACACTAGTTATAGATTCCGATGCTTTACTTCAGGTTTACTGTATCCCTCTGACCTTCTTATTGACGATGAAACACAGTAATTGCATCGGAATTAAATACAAAAGGCACAATGCCGACTAAAGTACAAGAAGACTGACTCTTCTTACTGTCTATGTTTTGAACTATTCCTGAGACACTAGTTATAGATTTCGATGCTTCACTTCAGGTTTACTGTATCCCTTCGACCTTCTTATTGACGACGAAACACAGAAATTGCAACGGAATTTAATCGAAAACACAATTCCGACTTAAGATCAAGAAGACTGACTCTTATAACTGTCTATGTTTTGAACCATTCCTGTGACACTAGTTATAGATTCCGATGCTTCACTTCAGGTTTATTGTATCCCTTGGACCTTCTTATTGACGACGAAACACAGAAATTGCATCGGAATTTAATCGAAAAACACAATTCCGACTTAAGTTCCAGAAGACTGACTCTTCCAACTGTCTATGTTTTGAACCATTCCTGTGACACTAGTTATAGATCCCGATGCTTCACTTCAGGTTTACTGTATCCCTTGGACCCTCTTATTGACGAGGAAACACAGAAATTGCATCGGAATTAAATACATAAGGCACAATGCCGACTTAAGTACAAGAACACTGACACTTCCTACTGTCTATGTTTTGAACCATTCCTATGACACTAGTTATAGATTCCGATGCTTCACCTCGGGTTTACTGTATCCCTTGAACCTTCTTATTGACGATGAATTACGGAAATTGCATCGTTATTAAATATAAAAGTCACATTGCCGACTTAAGTACAAGAAGACTGAGTCTTCCTACTGTCTATGTTTTGAACTATTCCTGAGACACTAGTTATAGATTTCGATGCTTCACTTCAGGTTTATTGTATCCCTTGGACCTTCTAATTGACGACGAAACACAGAAATTGCATCGGAACTTAATCGAAAAACACAATTCCGACTTAAGTTCAAGAAGACTGACTCTTCCAACTGTCTATGATTTGAACCATTCCTGTGACACTAGTTATAGATTCCGATGCTTCACTTCAGGTTTACTGTATCCCTTGGACCCTCTTATTGACGATGAAACACAGAAATTGCATCGGAATTAAATACATAAGGCACAATGCCGACTTAAGTACAAGAAGACTGACTCTTCCTACTGTCTATGTTTTGAACCATTCCTATGACACTAGTTATAGATTCCGATGCTTCACCTCGGGTTTACTGTATCCCTTGAACCTTCTTATTGAAGATGAATTACGGAGATTGCATCGTTATTAAATATAAAAGTCACATTGCCGACTTAAGTACAAGAAGACTGAGTCTTCCTACTGTCTATGTTTTGAACCATTCCTGTGACACTAGTTATAGATTCCGATGTTTCACTTCAGGTTTACTGTATCCCTCTGACATTCTTATTGACGATGAAGCACAGAAATTGCATCGGAATTAAATAGAAAAGGCACAATGCCGACTTAAGTACAAGAAGACTGACTCTTCTTACTGTCTAAGCTTTGAACCATTCCTGTGACTCTAGTTATAGATTCCGATGCTTCACTTCAGGTTTACTGTATCCCTCTGACCTTCTTATTGACGATGAAACAAAGATATTGCATCGGAATTAAATACAAAAGGCACAATGCCAACTTAAGTATAACAAGACTGACTCTTCTTACTGTCTATGTGTTGAACCTTTCCTGTGACACTAGTTATAGATTCAGATGCTTCACTTCAGGTTTACTGTATCCCTTGGACCTTTTTATTGACGACGAAACAATGAAATTGCATCGGAATTAGATAAAAAATGCACAATGCCGACTTAAGTACAAGAAGACTGACTCTTCCTACTGTCTATGTTTTGAAACATTCCTGTGACACTAGTTATAGATTCCGATGCTTCACTTCAGGTTTACTGGACCCCTCTGACCTTCTTATTGACGACGAAACACGGAAGTTGCAGCGGAGTTAGATACAAAAGGCACAATGGCGACTTAAGTACAAGAAGACAGACTCTTCTTACTGCCTATGTTTTGAACCATTCCTGTGACACTAGTTATAGGTTACTATGCTTCACTTCAAGTTTACTGTAGCCCTTGGACCTTCTTATTGACGACGAAAAACAGAAGTTGCATCGGAATTAAATACAAAGAGCACAATGCCGACTTAAGTACAAGAAGACTGACTCTTCTTACTGACTATGTTTTGAACCATTCCTGTGACACTAGTTAAAGATTCCGATGCTTCACTTTAGGTTTACTGTATCCCTGTGACCTTCTTATTGCCAATGAAACACAGAAATTGCATTGGAATTCAATAGAAGAGGCACAATGCCGACTTAAGTACGGGAAGACTGGCTCTTCTCACTGTCTATGTTTTGAACCATTCCTGTGACACTAGTTAAAGATTCCGATGCTTCACTTTAGGTCTACTGTATCCCTCTGACCTTCGTATTGACGACGAAGCACAGAAATTGCATCGAAATTAAATAGAAAAGGCACAATGCCGACTTAAGTTCAAGAAGACGAACTCCTCCTACTCTCTATGCTATGAACCATTCCCGTGACACTAGTTATAGATTCCGATGTTTCACTTCAGGCTTACTTTATCCCTCTGACCTTCTTATTGACGACGAAACACAGAAATTGCATCGGAATTAAATAGAAAAGGCACAATGCCGACTTAAGTACAAGAAGACTGACTCTTCCTACTGCCTATGTTTTGAACCATTCCTGTGACACTAGTTATGGATTTCGATGCTTCACTTCAGTTTTACTGTATCCCTTGGACCTTCTTATTGACGACGAAACACAGAAATTGCAACGGAATTAAATAGAAAAGGCACAATGCCGACTTAAGTACAAAAAGACTGACTCTTCCTACTGTCTATGCTTTGAACCATTCCTGTGACACTAGTTATAGATTCCGATGCTTCACTTCAGGTTTACTGTATTCCTCTGACCTTCTTATTGACGATAAAACACAGAAATTGCATCGGAATTAAATACAAAAGGCACAATGCCGACTTAAGTACAAGAAGACTGACTTTTCTTACTGTCTATGTTTAGAACCATTCCTGTGACACTAGTTATAGTTTTCGATGCTTCACCTCAGGTTTACTGTAACCCTCTGACCTTCTTATTGACGATGAAACACAGAAATTGCATCGGAACTAAATACAAAAGGCATAATGCCGACTTAAGTGCAACAAGACTGACTCTTCTTACTGTCTGTGTTTTCAACCATTCCTGTGACACTGGTTATAGATTCCGATGCTTCACTTCAGGTTTACTCTATCCTTCTGACATTCTTATTGACGATGAAACACAGAAATTGCATCGGAATTAAATTGAAAAGGCACAATGCCGACTTAAGTACAAAACAACTGACTCTTCTTACTGTCTATGATTTGAACCCTTCCTGTGACACTAGTTCTAGATCCCCATGATTCACTTCAGGTTTACTGTATCCCTTGGACCTTCGTAGTGACGACGAAACACAGAAAATGCATCGGAATTAAATAGAAAAGGCACAATGCCGACTTGAGTACAAGAAGCCTGACTCTTCCTACTGTCTATGTTTTGAACCATTCCTATGACACTAGTTATAGATTCCGATGCTTCACCTCGGGTTTACTGTATCCCTTGAACCTTCTTATTGACGAAGAATTACGGAAATTGCATCGTTATTAAATATAAAAGTCACATTGCCGACTTAAGTACAAGAAGACTGAGTCTTCCTACTGTCTATGTTTTGAACTATTCCTGAGACACTAGTTATAGATTTCGATGCTTCACTTCAGGTTTACTGTATCCCTTCGACCTTCTTATTGACTACGAAACACAGAAATTGCAACGGAATTTAATCGAAAACACAATTCCGACTTAAGATCAAGAAGACTGACTCTTATAACTGTCTATGTTTTGAACCATTCCTGTGACACTAGTTATAGATTCCGATGCTTCACTTCAGGTTTATTGTATCCCTTGGACCTTCTTATTGACGACGAAACACAGAAATTGCATCGGAATTTAATCGAAAAACACAATTCCGACTTAAGTTCAAGAAGACTGACTCTTCCAACTGTCTATGTTTTGAACCATTCCTGTGACACTAGTTATAGATTCCGATGCTTCACTTCAGGTTTACTGTATCCCTTGGACCCTATTATTGACGATGAAACACAGAAATTGCATCGGAACTAAATACATAAGGCACAATGCCGACTTAAGTACAAGAACACTGACTCTTCCTACTGTCTATGTTTTGAACCATTCCTATGACACTAGTTATAGATTCCGATGCTTCACCTCGGGTTTACTGTATCCCTTGAACCTTCTTATTGACGATGAATTACGGAAATTGCATCGTTATTAAATATAAAAGTCACATTGCCGACTTAAGTACAAGAAGACTGAGTCTTCCTACTGTCTATGTTTTGAACTATTCCTGAGACACTAGTTATAGATTTCGATGCTTCACTTCAGGTTTATTGTATCCCTTGGACCTTCTTATTGACGACGAAACACAGAAATTGCATCGGAACTTAATCGAAAAACACAATTCCGACTTAAGTTCAAGAAGACTGACTCTTCCAACTGTCTATGATTTGAACCATTCCTGTGACACTAGTTATAGATTCCGATGCTTCACTTCAGGTTTACTGTATCCCTTGGACCCTCTTATTGACGATGAAACACAGAAATTGCATCGGAATTAAATACATAAGGCACAATGCCGACTTAAGTACAAGAAGACTGACTCTTCCTACTGTCTATGTTTTGAACCATTCCTATGACACTAGTTATAGATTCCGATGCTTCACCTCGGGTTTACTGTATCCCTTGAACCTTCTTATTGAAGATGAATTACGGAGATTGCATCGTTATTAAATATAAAAGTCACATTGCCGACTTAAGTACAAGAAGACTGAGTCTTCCTACTGTCTATGTTTTGAACCATTCCTGTGACACTAGTTATAGATTCCGATGTTTCACTTCAGGTTTACTGTATCCCTCTGACATTCTTATTGACGATGAAGCACAGAAATTGCATCGGAATTAAATAGAAAAGGCACAATGCCGACTTAAGTACAAGAAGACTGACTCTTCTTACTGTCTAAGCTTTGAACCATTCCTGTGACTCTAGTTATAGATTCCGATGCTTCACTTCAGGTTTACTGTATCCCTCTGACCTTCTTATTGACGATGAAACAAAGATATTGCATCGGAATTAAATACAAAAGGCACAATGCCAACTTAAGTATAACAAGACTGACTCTTCTTACTGTCTATGTGTTGAACCTTTCCTGTGACACTAGTTATAGATTCAGATGCTTCACTTCAGGTTTACTGTATCCCTTGGACCTTTTTATTGACGACGAAACAATGAAATTGCATCGGAATTAGATAAAAAATGCACAATGCCGACTTAAGTACAAGAAGACTGACTCTTCCTACTGTCTATGTTTTGAAACATTCCTGTGACACTAGTTATAGATTCCGATGCTTCACTTCAGGTTTACTGGACCCCTCTGACCTTCTTATTGACGACGAAACACGGAAGTTGCAGCGGAGTTAGATACAAAAGGCACAATGGCGACTTAAGTACAAGAAGACAGACTCTTCTTACTGCCTATGTTTTGAACCATTCCTGTGACACTAGTTATAGGTTACTATGCTTCACTTCAAGTTTACTGTAGCCCTTGGACCTTCTTATTGACGACGAAAAACAGAAGTTGCATCGGAATTAAATACAAAGAGCACAATGCCGACTTAAGTACAAGAAGACTGACTCTTCTTACTGACTATGTTTTGAACCATTCCTGTGACACTAGTTAAAGATTCCGATGCTTCACTTTAGGTTTACTGTATCCCTGTGACCTTCTTATTGCCAATGAAACACAGAAATTGCATTGGAATTCAATAGAAGAGGCACAATGCCGACTTAAGTACGGGAAGACTGGCTCTTCTCACTGTCTATGTTTTGAACCATTCCTGTGACACTAGTTAAAGATTCCGATGCTTCACTTTAGGTCTACTGTATCCCTCTGACCTTCGTATTGACGACGAAGCACAGAAATTGCATCGAAATTAAATAGAAAAGGCACAATGCCGACTTAAGTTCAAGAAGACGAACTCCTCCTACTCTCTATGCTATGAACCATTCCCGTGACACTAGTTATAGATTCCGATGTTTCACTTCAGGCTTACTTTATCCCTCTGACCTTCTTATTGACGACGAAACACAGAAATTGCATCGGAATTAAATAGAAAAGGCACAATGCCGACTTAAGTACAAGAAGACTGACTCTTCCTACTGCCTATGTTTTGAACCATTCCTGTGACACTAGTTATGGATTTCGATGCTTCACTTCAGTTTTACTGTATCCCTTGGACCTTCTTATTGACGACGAAACACAGAAATTGCAACGGAATTAAATAGAAAAGGCACAATGCCGACTTAAGTACAAAAAGACTGACTCTTCCTACTGTCTATGCTTTGAACCATTCCTGTGACACTAGTTATAGATTCCGATGCTTCACTTCAGGTTTACTGTATTCCTCTGACCTTCTTATTGACGATAAAACACAGAAATTGCATCGGAATTAAATACAAAAGGCACAATGCCGACTTAAGTACAAGAAGACTGACTTTTCTTACTGTCTATGTTTAGAACCATTCCTGTGACACTAGTTATAGTTTTCGATGCTTCACCTCAGGTTTACTGTAACCCTCTGACCTTCTTATTGACGATGAAACACAGAAATTGCATCGGAACTAAATACAAAAGGCATAATGCCGACTTAAGTGCAACAAGACTGACTCTTCTTACTGTCTGTGTTTTCAACCATTCCTGTGACACTGGTTATAGATTCCGATGCTTCACTTCAGGTTTACTCCATCCTTCTGACATTCTTATTGACGATGAAACACAGAAATTGCATCGGAATTAAATTGAAAAGGCACAATGCCGACTTAAGTACAAAACAACTGACTCTTCTTACTGTCTATGATTTGAACCCTTCCTGTGACACTAGTTCTAGATCCCCATGATTCACTTCAGGTTTACTGTATCCCTTGGACCTTCGTAGTGACGACGAAACACAGAAAATGCATCGGAATTAAATAGAAAAGGCACAATGCCGACTTGAGTACAAGAAGCCTGACTCTTCCTACTGTCTATGTTTTGAACCATTCCTATGACACTAGTTATAGATTCCGATGCTTCACCTCGGGTTTACTGTATCCCTTGAACCTTCTTATTGACGAAGAATTACGGAAATTGCATCGTTATTAAATATAAAAGTCACATTGCCGACTTAAGTACAAGAAGACTGAGTCTTCCTACTGTCTATGTTTTGAACTATTCCTGAGACACTAGTTATAGATTTCGATGCTTCACTTCAGGTTTACTGTATCCCTTCGACCTTCTTATTGACTACGAAACACAGAAATTGCAACGGAATTTAATCGAAAACACAATTCCGACTTAAGATCAAGAAGACTGACTCTTATAACTGTCTATGTTTTGAACCATTCCTGTGACACTAGTTATAGATTCCGATGCTTCACTTCAGGTTTATTGTATCCCTTGGACCTTCTTATTGACGACGAAACACAGAAATTGCATCGGAATTTAATCGAAAAACACAATTCCGACTTAAGTTCAAGAAGACTGACTCTTCCAACTGTCTATGTTTTGAACCATTCCTGTGACACTAGTTATAGATTCCGATGCTTCACTTCAGGTTTACTGTATCCCTTGGACCCTATTATTGACGATGAAACACAGAAATTGCATCGGAACTAAATACATAAGGCACAATGCCGACTTAAGTACAAGAAGACTGACTCTTCCTACTGTCTATGTTTTGAACCATTCCTATGACACTAGTTATAGATTCCGATGCTTCACCTCGGGTTTACTGTATCCCTTGAACCTTCTTATTGACGATGAATTACGGAAATTGCATCGTTATTAAATATAAAAGTCACATTGCCGACTTAAGTACAAGAAGACTGAGTCTTCCTACTGTCTATGTTTTGAACCATTCCTGTGACACTAGTTATAGATTCCGATGTTTCACTTCAGGTTTACTGTATCCCTCTGACATTCTTATTGACGATGAAGCACAGAAATTGCACCGGAATTAAATAGAAAAGGCACAATGCCGACTTAAGTACAAGAAGACTGACTCTTCTTACTGTCTAAGCTTTGAACCATTCCTGTGACTCTAGTTATAGATTCCGATGCTTCACTTCAGGTTTACTGTATCCCTCTGACCTTCTTATTGACGATGAAACAAAGATATTGCATCGGAATTAAATACAAAAGGCACAATGCCAACTTAAGTATAACAAGACTGACTCTTCTTACTGTCTATGTGTTGAACCTTTCCTGTGACACTAGTTATAGATTCAGATGCTTCACTTCAGGTTTACTGTATCCCTTGGACCTTTTTATTGACGACGAAACAATGAAATTGCATCGGAATTAGATAAAAAATGCACAATGCCGACTTAAGTACAAGAAGACTGACTCTTCCTCCTGTCTATGTTTTGAAACATTCCTGTGACACTAGTTATAGATTCCGATGCTTCACTTCAGGTTTACTGGACCCCTCTGACCTTCTTATTGACGACGAAACACGGAAGTTGCATCGGAGTTAAATACAAAAGGCACAATGGCGACTTAAGTACAAGAAGACAGACTCTTCTTACTGCCTATGTTTTGAACCATTCCTGTGACACTAGTTATAGGTTACTATGCTTCACTTCAAGTTTACTGTAACCCTTGGACCTTCTTATTGACGACGAAACAGAGAAATTGCATCGGAATTAAATAGAAAAGGCACAATGCCGACTTAAGTTCAAGAAGACGAACTCTTCCTACTCTCTATGCTTTGAACCATTCCTGTGACACTAGTTACAGATTCCGATGTTTCACTTCAGGTTTACTTTATCCCTCTGACCTTCTCATTGACGACGAAACACAGAAATTGCATCGGAATTAAATAGAAAAGGCACAATGCCGACTTAAGTACAAGAAGACTGACTCTTCCTACTGCCTATGTTTTGAACCATTCCTGTGACACTAGTTATAGATTCCGATGCTTCACTTCAGGTTTACTGTATCCCTTGGACCTTCTTTTTGACGACGAAACACAGAAATTGCAACGGAAAGAAATAGAAAAGGCACAATGCCGACTTAAGTACAAAAAGTCTGACTCTTCCTACTGTCTATGCTTTGAACCATTCCTGTGACACTAGTTATAGATTCCGATGCTTCACTTCAGGTTTACTGTATTCCTCTGACCTTCTTATTGACGATGAAACACAGAAATTGCATCGGAATTAAATACAAAAGGCACAATGCCGACTTAAGTACAAGAAGACTGACTTTTCTTACTGTCTATCTGTAGAACCATTCCTGTGACACTAGTTATAGTTTCCGATGCTTCACCTCAGGTTTACTGTAACCCTCTGACCTTCTTATTGACGATGAAACACAGAAATTGCATCGGAATTAAATACAAAAGGCATAATGCCGACTTAAGTACAACAAGACTGACTCTTCTTACTGTCTGTGTTTTGAACCATTCCTGTGACACTGGTTATAGATTCCGATGCTCCACTTCAGGTTTACTCCATCCCTCTGACATTCTTATTGACGATGAAACACAGAAATTGCATCGGAATTAAATAGAAAAGGCACAATGCCGACTTAAGTACAAAACAACTGACTCTTCATACTGTCTATGATTTGAACCATTCCTGTGACACTAGTTCTAGATCCCCATGATTCACTTCAGGTTTACTGTATCCCTTGGACCTTCGTATTGACGACGAAACACAGAAAATGCATCGGAATTAAATAGAAAAGGCACAATGCCGACTTAAGTACAAGAAGCCTGACTCTTCCTACTGTCTATGCTTTGAACCATTCCTGTGACACTAGTTACAGATTCCGATGCTTTACTTCAGGATTACTGTATCCCTTGGACCTTCTTATTGACGACGAAACACAGAAATTGCATCGGAATTTAATCGAAAAACACAATTCCGACTTAAGTCCAAGAAGACTGAATCTTCCAACTGTCTATGTTTTGAACCATTCCTGTGACACTAGTTATAGACTCCGATGCTTCACTTCAGGTTTACTGTATCCCTTGGACCCTCTTCTTAACGATGAAACACAGAAATTGCATCGGAATTAAATACATAAGGCACAATGCCGACTTAAGTACAAGAACACTGACTCTTCCTACTGTCTATGTTTTGAACCATTCCTGTGACACTAGTTATAGATTCCGATGCGTCACCTCGGGTTTACTGTATCCCGTGGACCTTCTTATTGACGATGAATTACGGAAATTGCATCGTTATTAAATATAAAAGTCACATTGCCGACTTAAGTACAAGAAGACTGAGTCTTCCTACTGCCTATGTTTTGAACCATTCCTGTGACACTAGTTATAGATTCCAATGTTTCACTTCAGGTTTACTGTATCCCTCTGACATTCTTATTGACGATGAAGCACAGAAATTGCATCGGAATTAAATACAAAAGGCACAATGCCGACTTAAGTACAAGAAAACTGACTCTTCTTACTGTCGAAGCTCTGAACCATTCCTGTGACTCTAGTTATAGATTCCGATGCTTCACTTCAGGTTTACTGTATCCCTCTGACCTTCTTATTGACGATGAAACAAAGAAATTGCATTGGAATTAAATACAAAAGGCACAATGCCAACTTAAGTATAAGAAGAATGACTCTTCTTGCTGTCTATGTGTTGAACCTTTCCTGTGACACTAGTTATAGATTCAGATGCTTCACTTCAGGTTTACTGTATCCCTTGGACCTTTTTATTGACGACGAAACAATGAAATTGCATCGGAATTAGATAAAAAATGCACAATGCCGTCTTAAGTACAAGAAGACTGACTCTTCCTACTGTCTATGTTTTGAAACATTCCTGTGACACTAGTTATAGATTCCGATGCTTCACTTCAGGTTTACTGTACCCCTCTGACCTTCTTATTGACGACGAAACACGGAAGTTGCATCGGAGTTAAATACAAAAGGCACAATGGCGACTTAAGTACAAGAAGACAGACTCTTCTTACTGCCTATGTTTAGAACCATTCCTGTGACACTAGTTATAGGTTACTATGCTTCACTTCAGGTTTACTGTAACCCTTGGACCTTCTAATTGACGACGAAAAATAGAAGTTGCATCGGAATTAAATACAAAGAGCGCAATGCCGACTTAAGTACAAGAAGACTGACTCTTCTTACTGACTATGTTTTGAACATTTCCTATGTGACCAGTTTTTGATTATGATGCTTCACTATATGTTTACTGTATCCCTTGGAACGTCTTATTGACGACAAAACACAGAAATTGCATCGGAATTAAATAGAATAGGCACAATGCCGACTTAAGTACAAGAAGACTGACTCTTCCTACTGTCTATGCTTTGATCCATTCCAGTGTCACTAGTTATAGATTCCGATACTTCACTTCAGGTATACTGTATCCCTCTGACCTTCTTATTGACGACGAAACACGAAAGTTGCATCGGAATTAAATACAAAAGGCACAATGGCGACTTAAGTACAAGAAGACAGACTCTTCTTACTGTCTATGTCTTGAACCAATCATGTGACACTAGTCATAGATTCCGATGCTTCACTTCAGGTTTACTGTATCCCTTGGACCTTCTTATTGACGCTGAAACACAGAAATTGCATCGGAATTAAATAGAAAAGGCACAATGCCGACTTAAGTTCAAGAAGACTGACTCTTCCAACTGTCTATGTTTTGAACCATTCCTGTGACACTAGTTATAGACTCCGATGCTTCACTTCAGGTTTACTGTATCCCTTGGACCTTCTTATTGACGATGAAACACAGAAATTGCATCGGAATTAAATACAAAAGGCACAATGCCGACTTAAGTACAAGAACACTGACTCTTCCTACTGTCTATATTTTGAACCATTCCTGTGACACTAGTTATAGATTCCGATGCTTCACTTCAGGTTTACTGTATCCCTTGGACCTTCTTATTGACGACGAAACACAGAAATTGCATCGGAATTAAATAGAAAAGGCACAATGCCGACTTAAGTTCAAGAAGAGTGACTCTTCCAACTGTCTATGTTTTGAACCATTCCTGTGACACTAGTTATAGACTCCGATGCTTCACTTCAGGTTTACTGTATCCCTCTGACCATCTTATTGACGATGAAACACAGAAATTGCATCGGAATTAATGACAAAAGGCACAATGCCGACTCATGTTCAAGAAAACTGGCTCTTCTGACTGTCTATGTTTTCGACCTTTCCTGAGAGACCGGTTATAGATTCCGATGCTTCACTTCAGGTTTACTGTATCCCTTAGGCCTTCTTATTGACGAGATAACACAGAAATTGCATCGGAATTAAATAGAAAAGACACAATGTCGACTTAAGTACAAGAAGACTGACTCTTCTTACTAACTATCTTTTGAACATTTCCTGTGAGACCAGTTTTAGATTTCGATGCTTCACTATATGTTTACTGTATCCCTTGGATCTTCTTATTGACGATGAAACACAGATATTGCATCGGAATGAAATACAAAAGGCACAATACCGACTTAAGTACAAGAAGACTGACGCTTCTTACTGACTATGCTTTGAACATTTCCTGTGAGACTAGCTTTAGATTCCGATACTTCACTATAATTTTACTGTATCCCTTGGACCTTCTAATTGACGATGAAACACAGAAATTGAATCGGAATTAAATACAAAAGGCACAATACCGACTTAAGTACAAGAAGACTGACTCTTCTTACTGACTATGATTTGAACATTTCCTGTGAGACCAGTTTTTGATTCCGATGCTTCACTATATTTTTACTGTATTCCTTGGACCTTCTTATTGATGATGAAACACAGAAATTTCTTCAGAAATAATACGAAAGGCGCAATGCCGACTCAAGTACAAGTAGACTGGCTCTTCTTACTATCTATGTTTTGAAGCTTTTCTGTGGGACCAGTTTTAAATTCCGATGCCTCACTTCAGGTTTGCTGTATCCCTTGGACCTTCACATTGATGACGAAACACAGAAATTGAATCGGAATTAAATAGAAAAGCAGAATGCTGACATAACTACAAGAAAACTAACTCTCCTTACTGTCTATGTTTTGAACCTTTCCTGAGACACCAGTTTTAGATTCGGATGCTTCACTTCAGTTTTACTGTATCCCTTGGACCTTCTTATTGACGATGAAACACAGAAATTTCATCGGAATTAAATACAAAAGGCACAATGCCGACTCTAGTACAAGAAGACTGGCTCTTCTTACTGTCTATGTTTTGAAACTTTCCTGTGAGACCGGTTTTAGATTCCGTTGCTTCACTTCAGGTTTACTGTATCCCATGGACTTTCTTATTGACGACGAAATACAGAAATTGCATCGGAATTAAATAGATAAGGCACTATGCCGACTTAAGTACAAGAAAACTGACTCTTCTTACAGTCTATGTTTTGAAACATTCCTGTGACACTAGTTACACATTCCGATGCTTCCCTTCAGGTTTACTGTATCCCTCTGACCTTCTTATTGACGATGAAACACAGAAATTGCAACGGAATTGAATACAAAAGGCAAAATGCCTACTTAAGTACAGGAAAACTGACTTTTCGTACTGCCTTTGTTTTGAACCATTCCTGTGACACTAGTTATGGATTTCGATGCTTCACTTCAGGTTTACTGTATCCCTCTGACCTTCTTATTGACGATGATACACAGAAATTGCATCGTAATTAAATACAAAAGGCACAATGCCGACTTAGGTACAAGAAATCTGACTCTTCTTACTGTCTGTGTTTTGAACCATTCCTGTGACACTAGTTATCGATTCCGATGCTTCACTTCAGGTTTACTGTAACGCTCTGACCTTCTTATTGACGATGAAACACAGAAATTGCATGGGAATTAAATACAAAAGGCTCAATGCCGAGTTAAGTACAAGAAAACTGACACTTCTTACTGTCTATGTTTTGAACTATTCCTGTGACACTTTTTATAGATTCCGAAGCATCACTTCAGGTTTACTGTATCCCTCTGACCTTCTTATTGATGATGAAACACAGATATTGCATCGGAATTAAATACAAAAGGCACAATGCCGACTCAAGTACATGAAGACTGGCTCTTCTTACTGTCTATGTTTTGAACCATTCCTGTGACACTAGTTATAGATTCCGATGCTTCACTTAAGGTTTACTGTATCCCTCTGACCTTCTTATTGACGATGAAACACAGAAATTGCATCGGAATTAAATACATAGGCACAATTCCGACTCAAGTACAAGAAGACCGGCTCTTCTTACTGTCTATGTCTTGAACCATTCCTGTGACACTAGTTATAGATTCCGATGCTTCACTTTAGGTTAACTTTATCCCTCTGACCTTCTTATTGACGATGAAACACAGAAATTGCATCGGAATTAAATAGAAAAGGCACAATGCCGACTAAAGTACAAGAAAACTGACATTTCTTACTGTCTATGTTTTGAACCATTCCCGTGACACAAGTTATAGATTCCGATGCTTCACTTCAGGTTTACTGTCTGCCTCTGACATTCTTATTGACGATGAAACACAGAAAATGCATCGGAATTAAATACAAACGGCACAATGCCGAATTAGGTACAAGAAAACTGACTCTTCTTACTGTCTATGTTTTGAACCATTCCTGTGACACTAGTTATAGATTCCGATGCTTCACTAGAGGTTTACTATATCCCTCTGAACCCCTTATTGACGATGAAACACAGAAATTGCATCGGAATTAAATACAAAAGGCACAACGCCTACGTAAGAACAAGAAGACTGACTCTTCTTACTGACTATGTTTTGAACCATTCCTGTGACACTAGTTATAGATTCCGATGCTTCACTTCAAGTTTACTGTATCCCTCTGACATTCTTATTGATGATGTAACGCAGAAATTGCATGGGAATTAAATACATAGGCACAATGCCGACTCAAGTACAAGAAGACTGGCTCTTCTTACTGTCTATGCTTTGAACCATTTCTGTGACACTAGTTACAGATTCCGATGCTTTGCTTCAGGTTTACTGTATCCCTTGGACCTTCTTATTGACGATGAAACACAGAAATTGCATGGGAATTAAATACATAGGCACAATGCCGATTCAAGTACAAGAAAACTGACTCTTCTTACTGTCTAAGTTTTGAACCATTCCTGTGACACTAGTTATAGATTCCGATGCTTCACTTCAGCTTTACAGTATCCCTCTGACCTTCTTATTGACGATGAAACACAGATATTGCATCGGAATTAAATACAAAAGGCACAATGCCGACTCAAGTACATGAAGACTGGCTCTTCTTACTGTCTATGTTTTGAACCATTCCTGTGACACTAGTTATAGATTCCGATGCTTCACTTAAGGTTTACTGTATCCCTCTGACCTTCTTATTGACGATGAAACACAGAAATTGCATCGGAATTAAATACATAGGCACAATTCCGACTCAAGTACAAGAAGACCGGCTCTTCTTACTGTCTATGTCTTGAACCATTCCTGTGACACTAGTTATAGATTCCGATGCTTCACTTTAGGTTAACTTTATCCCTCTGACCTTCTTATTGACGATGAAACACAGAAATTGCATCGGAATTAAATAGAAAAGGCACAATGCCGACTAAAGTACAAGAAAACTGACTTTTCTTACTGTCTATGTTTTGAACCATTCCCGTGACACAAGTTATAGATTCCGATGCTTCACTTCAGGTTTACTGTATGCCTCTGACATTCTTATTGACGATGAAACACAGAAATTGCATCGGAATTAAATACAAACGGCACAATGCCGAATTAGGTACAAGAAAACTGACTCTTCTTACTGTCTATGTTTTGAACCATTCCTGTGACACTAGTTATAGATTCCGATGCTTCACTAGAGGTTTACTGTATCCCTCTGAACTCCGTATTGACGATGAACCACAGAAATTGCATCGGAATTAAATACAAAAGGCACAACGCCTACGTAAGGACAAGAAGACTGACTCTTCTTACTGTCTATGTTTTGAACCATTCCTGTGACACTAGTTATAGATTCCGATGCTTCACTTCAAGTTTACTGTATCCCTCTGACATTCTTATTGATGATGTAACACAGAAATTGCATGGGAATTAAATACATAGGCACAATGCCGACTCAAGTACAAGAAGACTGGCTCTTCTTACTGTCTATGCTTTAGAACCATTTCTGTGACACTAGTTACAGATTCCGATGCTTTGCTTCAGGTTTACTGTATCCCTTGGACCTTCTTATTGACGATGAAACACAGAAATTGCATGGGAATTAAATACATAGGCACAATGCCGATTCAAGTACAAGAAGACTGGCTCTTCTTACTGTCTATGTTTTGAACCATTCCTGTGACACTAGTTATTGATTCCGATGCTACACTTCAGGTTTACCGTATCCCTTGGACCTTCGTATTGACGATGAAACACAGAAATTGCATCGGAATTAAATACAAAAGGCACAATGCCGACTTAAGTACAAGAAGACTAACTCTTCCTACTGTCTATGTTTTGAACCATTCCTGTGACACTAGTTAAAGATTCCGATGCTTCACTTCAGGTTTACTGTATCCCTTGGACCTTCTTATTGACGATGAAACACAGAAATTGCATCGGAATTAAATACAAAAGGCACAATGCCGACTTAAGTACAAGAAGACTGACTCTTCTTACTGTCTATGTTTTGAACCATTCCTGTGACACTAGTTGTAGATTCCGATGCTTCACTAGAGGTTTACTGTATCCCTCTGAACTCCATATTGACGATGAAACACAGAAATTGCATCGGAATTAAATACAAAAGGCACAACGCCTACGTAAGAACAAGAAGACTGACTCTTCTTACTGTCTACGTTTTGAACCATTCCTGTGACACTAGTTATAGATTCCGATGCTTCACTTCAAGTTTACTGTATCCCTCTGACATTCTTATTGATGATGTAACACAGAAATTGCATGGGAATTAAATACATAGGCACAATGCCGACTCAAGTACAAGAAGACTGGCTCTTCTTACTGTCTATGCTTTGAACCATTTCTGTTACACTAGTTACAGATTCCGATGCTTTGCTTCGGGTTTACTGTATCCCTTGGACCTTCTTATTGACGATGAAACACAGAAATTGCATGGGAATTAAATACATAGGCACAATGCCGATTCAAGTACAAGAAGACTGGCTCTTCTTACTGTCTATGTTTTGAACCATTCCTGTGACACTAGTTATTGATTCCGATGCTACACTTCAGGTTTACCGTATCCCTTGGACCTTCTTATTGACGATGAAACACAGAAATTGCATCGGAATTAAATACAAAAGGCACAATGCCGACTTAAGTACAAGAAGACTAACTCTTCCTACTGTCTATGTTTTGAACCATTCCTGTGACACTAGTTAAAGATTCCGATGCTTCACTTCAGGTTTACTCTATCCCTTGGACCTTCTTATTGACGATGAAACACAGAAATTGCATCGGAATTAAATACAAAAGGCACAATGCCGACTTAAGTACAAGAAGACAGACTCTTCTTACTGTCTATGTTTTGAACCATTCCTGTGACACTAGTTATAGATTCCGATGCTTCACTAGAGGTTTACTGTATCCCTCTGAACTCCATATTGACGATGAAACACAGAAATTGCATCGGAATTAAATACAAAAGGCACAACGCCTACGTAAGAACAAGAAGACTGACTCTTCTTACTGTCTACGTTTTGAACCATTCCTGTGACACTAGTTATAGATTCCGATGCTTCACTTCAAGTTTACTGTATCCCTCTGACATTCTTATTGATGATGTAACACAGAAATTGCATGGGAATTAAATACATAGGCACAATGCCGACTCAAGTACAAGAAGACTGGCTCTTCTTACTGTCTATGCTTTGAACCATTTCTGTTACACTAGTTACAGATTCCGATGCTTTGCTTCGGGTTTACTGTATCCCTTGGACCTTCTTGTTGACGATGAAACACAGAAATTGCATGGGAATTAAATACATAGGCACAATGCCGATTCAAGTACAAGAAGACTGGCTCTTCTTACTGTCTATGTTTTGAACCATTCCTGTGACACTAGTTATTGATTCCGATGCTACACTTCAGGTTTACCGTATCCCTTGGACCTTCTTATTGACGATGAAACACAGAAATTGCATCGGAATTAAATACAAAAGGCACAATGCCGACTTAAGTACAAGAAGACTAACTCTTCCTACTGTCTATGTTTTGAACCATTCCTGTGACACTAGTTAAAGATTCCGATGCTTCACTTCAGGTTTACTGTATCCCTTGGACCTTCTTATTGACGATGAAACACAGAAATTGCATCGGAATTGAATACAAAAGGCACAATGCCGACTTAAGTACAAGAAGACTGAATCTTCCTACTGTCTATACTTTGAACCATTCCTTTGACACTAGTTATAGATTCCGATGCTTCACTTCAGGTATACTGTATCTCTCTGACCTTTGTATTGACGATGAAACACAGAAATTGCATCGGAATTAAATACAAAAGGCACAATGCCGACTCTAGTACAAGAAGACTGGCTCTTCTTACTGTCTATGTTTTGAAACTTTCCTGTGAGACCGGTTTTAGATTCCGTTGCTTCACTTCAGGCTTACTGTATCCCATGGACTTTCTTACTGACGACGAAATAGAGAAATTGCATCGGAATTAAATAGATAAGGCGCTATGCCGACTTAAGTACAAGAAAACTGACTCTTCTTACTGTCTATGGTTTAAAACATTCCTGTGACACTAGTTACACATTCCGATGCTTCCCTTCCGGTTTACTGTATCCCTCTGACCTTCTTATTGACGATGAAACACAGAAATTGTAACGGAATTGAATACAAAAGGCAAAATGCCGACTTAAGTACAAGAAAACTGACTTTTCTTACTGCCTTTGTTTTGAACCATTCCTGTGACACTGGTTATGGATTTCGATGCTTCACTTCAGGTTTACTGTATCCCTCTGACCTTCTTATTGACGATGAAACACAGAAATTGCATCGTAATTAAATACAAAAGGCACAATGCCGACTTAAGTACAAGAAATCTGACTCTTCTTACTGTCTGTGTTTTGAACCATTCCTGTGACACTAGTTATAGAGTCCGATGCTTCACTAGAGGTTTACTGTATCCCTCTGAACTCCTTATTGACGATGAAACACAGAAATTGCATCGGAATTAAATCCAAAAGGCACAATGCCTACGTAAGAACAAGAAGACTGACCCTTCTTACTGTCTATGTTTTGAACCATTCCTGTGACACTAGTTATAGATTCCGATGCTTCACTTCAAGTTTACTGTATCCCTCTGACATTCTTATTGATGATGTAACACAGAAATTGCATGGGAATTAAATACATAGGCACAATGCCGACTCAAGTACAAGAAGACTGTCTCTTCTTACTGTCTACGCTTTGAACTATTCCTGTGACACTAGTTACAGATTCCGATGCTTCGCTACAGGTTTACTGTATCCCTTGGACCTTCTTATTGACGATGAAACACAGAAATTGCATGGGAATTAAATACATAGGCACAATGCCGATTCAAGTACAAGAAGACTGGCTCTTCTTACTGTCTATGTTTTGAACCATTCCTGTGACACTAGTTATTGATTCCGATGCTACACTTCAGGTTTACCGTATCCCTTGGACCTTCTTATTGACGATGAAACACAGAAATTGCATCGGAATTAAATACAAAAGGCACAATGCCGACTTAAGTACAAGAAGACTACCTCTTCCAACTGTCTATGTTTTTAACCATTCCTGTGACACTAGTTAAAGATTCCGATGCTTCACTTCAGGTTTACTGTATCCCTTGGACCTTCTTATTGACGATGAAACACAGAAATTGCATCGGAATTAAATACAAAAGGCACAATGCCGACTTAAGTACAAGAAGACTGACTCTTCTTACTGTCTATGTTTTGAACCATTCCTGTGACACTAGTTATAGACTCCGATGCTTCACTTCAGGTTTACTGTATCCCTTGGACCTTCTTATTGACGATGAAACACAGAAATTGCATCGGAATTGAATACAAAAGGCACAATGCCGACTTAAGTACAAGAAGACTGACTCTTCCTACTGTCTATACTTTGAAATATTCCTGTGACACTAGTTATAGATTCCGATGCTTCACTTCAGGTTTACTGTATCACTTGGACCTTCTTATTGACGATGAAACACGGAAATTGCATCGGTATAAAATACAAAAGTCACATTGCCGACTTAAGTCCAAGAAGACTGACTCTTGTTACTGTCTATGTTTTGAACCATTCCTGTGACACGAGTTATAGATTGCGATGCTTCACCTCAGATTTACTGTATCCCTCTGACCATCTTATTGACGATGAAACACAAAAATTGCATCGGAATTAATGACAAAAGGCACAATGCCGACTCAAATTCAAGAAGACTGGCTCTTCTGACTGTCTATGTTTTCGACCTTTCCTGTGAGACCGGTTATAGATTCCGATGCTTCACTATATGTTTACTGTATCCCTTGGACCTTCTTATTGACGATGAAACACAGAAATTGCATCGTAATTAAATACAAAAAGCACAATACCGACTTAAGTACAAGAAGACTGACTCTTCTTACTGACTATGTTTTGAACATTTCCTGTGAGACTAGTTTTAGATTCCGATGCTTCACTATATTTTTACTGTATCCCTTGGACCTTCTTATAGACAATGAAACACAGAAATTGAATCACAATTAAATACAAAAAGCACAATACCGACTTAAGTACAAGAAGACTGACTCTTCTTACTGACTATGATTTGAACATTTCCTGTGAGACCAGTTTTAGATTCCGATGCTTCACTATATTTTTACTGTATCCCTTGGACCGTCTTATTGACAATGAAACACAGAAATTTCATCAGAATTAAATACGAAAGGCGCAATGCCGGCTCAAGTACAAGTAGACTGGCTCTTCTTACTGTCTATGTTTTGAAGCTTTTCTGTGGGACCGGTATTAGATTCCGATGCTTCACTTCAGGTTTACTGTATCTCTTGGACCTTCATATTGATAACGAAACACAGAAATTGATTCGGAATTAAATAGAAAAGGCACAATGCTGACATAACTACAAGAAAACTAACTCTTCTTACTGTCTATGTTTTGAACCTTTCAGGTGAGACCAGTTTTAGATTCGGATGCTTCACTTCAGTTTTACTGTATCCCTTGGACCTTCTTATTGACGATGAAACACAGAAATTGCATCGTAATTAAATACAAAAAGCACAATACCGACTTAGGTACAAGAAGACTGACTCTTCTTACTGACTATGTTTTGAACATTTCCTGTGAGACCAGTTTTAGATTCTGATGCTTCTCTATTTGTTTACTGTATCCCTTGGACCTTCTTATTGACGATGAAACACTGAAATTGCATCGGAATTAAATACAAAAGCCACAATGCCGACTTAAGTACAAGAAGACTGACTCTTCTTACAGACTGTCTTTTGAACATTTCCTGTGAGACCAGTTTTAGATTCCTATGCTTCACTATATGTTTACTGTATCCCTTGGACCCTCTTATTGACGATGAAACACAGAAATTGCATCGGAATTAAATACAAAAGGCATAATGCCGGCTCAAGTACAAGAAGACTGGCTCTTCTTACTGTATATGTTTGGAACCATTCCTGTGACACTAGTTATAGTTTCCGATACTTCACTTCGGGTTTACTGTATCCCTCTGACCTTCTTATTGACGATGAAACACAGAAATTGCATCGGAATTAAATTCAAAAGGTACAATGCCGACTCAAGTACATGAAGACTGGCTGTTCTTACTGTCTATGATTTGAACCATTCCTGTGTCACTAGTTATAGATTCCGATGCTTCACTTAAAGTTTACTGTATCCCTCTGACCTTCTTATTGACGATGAAACACAGAAATTGCATCGAAATTAAATACATAGGCACAATTCCGACTCAAGTACAAGAAGACCGGCTCTTCTTACTGTCTATGTTTTGAACCGTTCCTGTGACACTAGTTATAGATTCCGATGCTTCATTTCTGGTTAACGTTATCCCTCTGACCTTCTTATTGACGATGAAACACGGAAATTTCATCGGAATTAAATACAAAAGGCACAATGACGACTTAGGTACAAGAAGACTGACTCTTCTTACTGACTATGCTTTGAACATTTCCTGTGAGACCAGTTTTAGATTCTGATGCTTCACTATATGTTTACTGCATCCCTTGGACCTTCTTATTGACGATGAAACACTGAAATTACATCGGAATTAAATACAAAAGGCACAATGTCGAATTAAGTACAAGGAAACTGACTCTTCTTGCTGTCTATATTTTGAACCATTCCTGTGACACTAGTTATAGATTCCGATGCTTCACTACAGGTTTACTGTATCCCTCTGACCTTCTTATTGATGATGAAACACAGATATTGCATCGGAATTAAATACAAAAGTCACAATACCGACTTAAGTACAAGAAGACTGAATCTTCTTACTGACTATGTTTTGAAGATTTCCTGTGAGACCAGTTTTAGATTCCGATGCTTCACTATATTTTTACTGTATCCCTTGGATCTTCTTATTGACGATGAAACACAGATATTGCATCAGAATTAAATACAAAAGGCAAAATGCCGATTTAAGTTCAGGAAGACTGACTCTTCCTACTTACTATGATTTCAACATTTCCTGTGAGACCAGTTTTAGGTTCCGATGCTTCACTATATGTTTACTGTATCCCTTGGACCTTCTTATTGACGATGAAACACAGAAATTGCATCGGAATTAAACAGAAAAGGCACAATGCCGACTTAAGTACAAGCAAACTGACACTTCTTACTGCCTTTGTTTTGAACCATTCCTGTGACACTAGTTATGGATTTCGATGCTTCACTTCAGGTATACTGTATCCCTCTGACCTTCTTATTGACGATGAAACACAGAAATTGCTTCGGAATTAAATACAAAAGGCACAATGCCGACTGAAGTACAAGAAATCTGACTCTTCTTACTGTCTGTGTTTTGAACCATTCCTGTGACACTAGTTATCGATTCGGATGCTTCACTTCAGGTTTACAGTATCGCTCCGACCTTCTTATTGACGATGAAACACAGAAATTGCATCGGAAGTAAATACAGAGGCACAATTCCGACTCAAGTACAAGAAGACCGGCTCTTCTTACTGTCTATGTTTTGAACCATTCCTGTGACACTAGTTATAGATTCCGATGCTTCACTTCAGGTTAACTTTATCCCTCTGACCTTCTTATTGACGATGAAACACAGAAATTGCATCGGAATTAAATAGAAATGGCAAAATGCCGACTTAAGAACAAGAAAACTGATTTTTCTTACTGTCTATGTTTTGAACCATTCCCATGACACAAGTTATAGATTCCGATGCTTCACTTCAGGTTTACTGTATCCCTCTGACATTCTTATTGACGATGAAACACAGAAATTGCATCGGAATTAAACACAAAAGGCACAATGCCGAATTAAGTACAAGAAAACTGACTCTTCTTACTGTCTATGTTTTAAACCATTCCTCTGACACTAGTTATAGATTCCGATGCTTCACTACAGGTTTACTGTATCCCTCTGAGCACCTCATTGACGACGAAACACAGAAATTGCATCGGAATTAAATACAAAAGGCACAATGCCTACGTAAAAACAAGAAGACTGACTCTTCTTACTGTCTATGTTTTGAACCATTCCTGTGACACTAGTTATAGATTACGATGCTTCACTTCAGGTTTACTGTATCCCTCTGACTTTCTTATTGATGATGTAACACAGAAATTGCATGGGAATTAAATACATAGGCACAATGCCGACTCAAGTACAAGAAGACTGGCTCTTCTTACTGTCTGTGCTTTGAACCATTCCTGTGACACTAGTTATAGATTCCGATGCTTCGCTTCAGGTTTACTGTATCCCTTGGACCTTCTTATTGACGATGAAACACAGAAATTGCATCGGAATTTAATACATAGGCACAATGCCGATTCAAGTACAAGAAGACTGGCTCTTCTTACTGTCTATGCTTTCAACCATTCCTGTGACACTAGTTATTTATTCCGATGCTACACTTCAGGTTTACTGTATCCCTTGGACCTTCTTATTGACGATGAAACACAGAAATTGCATCGGAATTAAATACAAAAGGCACCATGCCGACTTAAGTACAAGAAGACTGACTCTTCCTACTGTCTATGTTTTGAACCATTCCTGTGACACTAGTTATAGATTCCTAAGCTTCACTTCAGGTTTACTGTATTCCTCTGACCTTCTTATTGACGATGAAACACAGAAATTGCATCGGAATTAAATACAAAAGGCATAATGCCGACTTAAGTACAACAAGACTGGCTTTTCTTAATGTCTATGTTTTGAACCATTCCTGTGACACTGGTTATAGATTCCGATGCTTCACTTCAGGTTTACTGCGTCCCTCTGACCTTCTTATTGACGATGAAACACAGAAATTGCATCGGAATTAAATAGAAAAGGCACAATGCCGACTTAAGTACAAGAGAACTGACTTTTCGTACTGTCTATGTTTTGAACCATTCCCGTGACACAAGTTATAGATTCCGATGCTTCACTTCAGGTTTACTGTATCCCTCTGACATTCTTATTGACGATGAAACACAGAAATTGCATCGGAATTAAATACAAAAATCACAATGCCGAATTAAGTACAAGAAAACTGACTCTTCTTACTGTCTATGATTTGAACCATTGCTGTGACACTAGTTATAGATATCGATGCTTCACTACAGGTTTTCTGTATCCCTCTGAGCTCCTTATTGACGATGAAACACAGAAATTGCATCGAAATTAAATACAAAAGGCACAATGCCTACGTAAGTACTAGAAGACTGACTCTTCTTACTGTCTATGTTTTGAACCTTTCCTGTGACACTAGTTATAGATTCCGATGCTTCACTTCAGGTTTACTGTATCCCGCTGACTTTCGTATTGACGATGTAACACAGAAATTGCATCGGAATTAAATACATAGCCACAATGCCGACTCAAGTACAAGATGACTGGCTCTTCTTACTGTCTATGTTTTGAACCATTCCTTTGACACTAGTTATAGATTCCGATGCTTCGCTTCAGGTTTACTGTATCCCTTGGACCTTCTTATTGACGATGAAACACAGAAATTGCAACGGAATTAAATACACAGGCACAATGCCGATTCAAGTACAAGAAGACTGGCTCTTCTCACTGTCTATGATTTGAACCATTCCTGTGACACTAGTTATTGTTTCTGATGCTACAATTCAGGTTTACTGTATCCATTGGACCTTCTTATTGACGATGAAACACAGAAATTGCATCGGAATTAAATACAAAAGGCACAATGCCGATTTAAGTACAAGAAGACTGACTCTTCCTACTGTCTATGTTTTGAACCATTCCTGTGACACTAGTTACAGATTCCAATGCCTCACTTCAGGTTTACTGTATCCCTCTGACCTTCTTATTGCCGATGAAACACAGAAATTGCATCGGAATTAAATAGAAAAGGCACAATGCCGACTTAAGTACAAGAAGACTGACTCTTCTTACTGTCTATGTTTTAAACCATTCCTTTGACACTAGTTATAGATTCCGATGCTCCACTTCAGGTTTACTGTATCCCTCTGACCTTCTTATTGACGATGAAACACAGAAATTGCATCGGAATTAATTACAAAAGGCACAATGCCGACTTAAGTACAAGAAGACTGACTTTTCTTACTGTCTATGCTTTGAACCATTCCTGTGACACTAGTTATAGATTCCGATACTTCACCTCAGGTTTACTGTAACCCTCTGACCTTCTTATTGACGATGAAACACAGAAATTGAATCGGAATTTAATACAAAAGGCATAATGCAGACTTAAGTGCAACAAGACTGACTCTTCTTACTGTCTATGATTTGAACCATTCCTGTGACACTGGTTATAGATTCCGATGCTTAACTTCAGGTTTACTGCATCCCTCTGACATTCGTATTGACGATGAAACACAGAAATTGCATCGGAATTAAATAGAAAAGGCACAATGCCGACTTAAGTACAAGAAGACTGACTCTTCTTACAGTCTATGATTTGAACCATTCCAGTGACACTTGTACTAGATTCCTATGATTCACTTCAGGATTACTGTATCCCTTGGACCTTCGTATTGACGACGAAACACAGAAATTGCACCGAAATTAAATAGAAGAGGCACAATGCCGACTTAAGTACAAGAAGCCTGACTCTCCCCACTGTCTATGTTTTGAACCATCCCTGTGACTCTAGTTATAGATTCCGATGCTGTACTTCACGTTTACTGTATCCCTCTGACTTTCTTATTGACGATGAAACATAGAAATTGCATCGGAAATAAGTACAAAAGCCACAATGCCGACTTAAGTACAAGAAGACTGACTCCACTTATTGTCTATGATTTGAACCATTCCTGTGACACTAGTTATAGATTCCGATGCTTCACTTCAGGTTTACTGTATCCCTCTGACCTTCTTACTGACGATGTAACTCTGATATTGCATCGGAATTAAATACAAAAGGCACAATGCCGACTTAAGTACAAGAAGACTGACTCTTTTACTGTCTATGTGTTGAACCTTTCCTGTGACACTAGTTATGGATTCCGATGCTTCACTTCAGGTTTACTGTATCCCTTGGACCTTCTTATTGACGACGAAACACAGAAGTTGCATTGGAATTAAATACAAAAGGCACAATGCCGACTTAAGTACAAGAACACTGACTCTTCTAACTGTCTATGTTTGAACCATTCCTGTGACACTAGTTATAGATTCCGATGGTTCACTTCAGGTTTACTGTATCCCTTGGACCTTCTTATTGACGACAAAACACAGAAATTGCATCGGAATTAATTAGAAAAGGCACAATGCCGACTTAAGTACAAGAAGACTGACTCTTCTTACTGACTATGATTTGAACATTTTCTGTGAGACCAGTTTTAGATTCCGATGCTTCACTATAATTTTACTGTATCCCTTGGACCTTCTTATTGACGATGAAACACAGAAATTGCATCGGAATTAAATACAAAATGCAAAATGCCGACTTAAGTACAAGAGAACTGACTCTTCTTACTGTATTTGTTTTGAACCATTCCTGTGACACTAGTTATGGATTTCGATGCTTCACTTCAGGTTTACTGTATCCCTCTGACATTCTTATTGACGATGAAACACAGAAATTGCATCGGAAGTAAATAGAAGAGGCACAATGCCGACTTAAGTACAAGAAGACTGACTGTGTTTACGGTTTATGTTTTGAACCATCCCTGTGACACTAGTTATAGATTACTATGCTTCACTTCAGGTTTACTGTATCCCTTGGACCTTCTTATTGACGACGAAACATAGAAGTTGCATCGGAATTAAATACAAAAGGCACAATGCCGACTTAAGTACAGGAACACTGACTCTTCTTAGTGTCTATGTTTGAACCATTCCTGTTACACTAGTTACAGATTCCGATGGTTCACTTCAGGTTTACTGTATCCCTTGGACCTTCTTATTGACGACGATACACAGATATTGCATCGGAATTAAAAAGAAAAGGCACAATGCTGACTTAAGTTCAAGAAGACTGACTCTTCCAACTGTCTACGATTTGAACCATTCCTGTGACACTCGTTATAGATTCCGATGCTTCACTTCAGGTTTACTGTATCCCTTGGACCTTCTTATTGACAATGAAACACAGAAATTGCATCTGAATTAAATACAAAAGGCACAATGCCGACTTAAGTACAAGAACACTGACTCTTCCTACTGTCTATGTATTGAACCATTCCTGTGACACTGGTTATAGATTCCGATGCTTCACTTCAGGTTTACTGCATCCCTCTGACATTCTTATTGACGATGAAACACAGAAATTGCATCGGAATTAAATACATAGGCTCAATTCCAACTCAAATACAAGAGGACCGGCTATTCTTACTGTCTATGCTTTGAACCATTCCTGTGACACTAGTTATAGATTCCGATGCTTCACTTCAGGTTGATTTTATCCCTCTGACCTTCTTATTGAAGATGAAACACATAAATTGCATCGGAATTAAATAAAAAAGGCACAATGCCGACTTAAGTACAAGAAGACTGACTCCTCTTACTGTCTATGTTTTGAACCATTCCTGTGACACTAGTTATAGATTCCGATGCTTCACTTCAGGTTTACTGTATCCCTCTGACATTCTTATTGACGATGAAACACAGAAATTGCATCTGAATTAAATAGAAAAGGCACAATGCCGACTTAAGTACAAGAAGACTGACTGTTCTTACATTCTATGTTTTGAACCATTCCTGTGACACTAGTTATAGATTACTATGCTTCACTTCAGGTTGACTGTATTCCTTGGACCTTCTTATTGACGACGAAACACAGAAGTTGCATCGGAATTAAATACAAAAGGCACAATGCCGACTTAAGTACAAGAACACTGACTCTTCTTACTGTCTATGTTTGAACCTTTCCTGTGACACTAGTTATAGATTCCGATGCTTCACTTCAGGTTTACTGTGTCCCTTGAACCTTCTTATGGACGACGAAACACAGATATTGCATCGGAATTAAAAAGAAAAGGCACAATGCCGACTTAAGTTCAAGAAGACTGACTCTTCCGACTGTCTATGCTTTGAACCATGCCTGTGACACTAGTTATAGATTCCGATGCTTCACTTCAGGTTTACTGTATCCCTTGGACCTTCTTATTGACGATGAAACACAGAAATTGCATCTGAATTATATACAAAAGGCACAATGCCAACTTAAGTACAAGAACACTGACTCATCCTACTGTCTATGTATTGAATAATTCCTGTGACACTAGTTATAGATTCCGATGCTTTACTTCGGGTTTACTGTATCCCTTGGTCCTTCTTATTGACGATGAAACACGGAAATTGCATCGGTGTAAAATATAAAAGTCACATTGCCGACTTAAGTACAAGAAGACTGACTCTTCTTACTGTCTATGTTTTGAACCATTCCTGTGACACTAGTTACAGTTTGCGATGCCTCACCTCAGATTTACTGTATCCCTCTGACCTTCTTACTGACGATGAAACATAGAAATTGCATCGCAATTAATTACAACAGGCACAATGTCGACTCAAGTTCAAGAAGACTGGCTCTTCTGACTGTCTATGTTTTGAACCTTTCGTGTGAGACCGGTTATAGATTCCGATGCTTCACATCAGGTTTACTGTATCCCTTGGACCTTCCTATTGACGACAAAACACAGAAATTGCATCGGAATTAAATAGAAAAGGCACAATGCCGACTTAAGTACAAGAAGACTGACTCTTCTTACTGACTATGATTTGAACATTTTCTGTGAGACCAGTTTTAGATTCCGATGCTTCACTATATTTTTACAGAATCCCTTGGACCTTCTTATTGACGATGAAACACAGAAATTGCATCAGAATTAAATACGAAAGGCGCAATGCCGACTCAAGTACAAGTAGACTGGCTCTTCTTACGGTCTATGATTTGAAGCTTTTCTGTGGGACCGGTTTTAGATTCCGATGCTTCACTTCAGGTTTACTGTATCCCTTGGACCTTCATATTGATGACAAAACACAGAAATTGAATCAGAATTAAATAGAAAAGGCACAATGCTGACATAAGTACAAGAAAACTAACTCATCTTACTGTCTATGTTTTGAACAATTCCTGTGACACTAGTTACACATTCCGATGCTTACCTTCAGCTTTACTGTATCCCTCTGACCTTCTTATTGACGATGAAACACATTAATTGCATCGGAATTAAATACAAAAAGTAAAATGCCGACTTAAATACGAGAGAACTGACTCTTCTTACTGTATTTGTTTTGAACCATTCCTGTGACACTAGTTATGGATTTCGATGCTTCACTTCAGGTTTACTGTATCCCTCTGGCCTTCTTATTGACGATGAAACACAGATATTGCATCGGGATTAAATACAAAATGCACAATGCCGACTTAAGTACAGGATATCTGACTCTTCTTACTGTATGTGTTTTGAACCATTCCTGTGACACTAGTTATCGATTCCGATGCTTCACTTCAAGTTTACTGTATCGCTCTGACCTTCTTATTGTGGATGAAACACAGAAATTGCATCGGAATTAAATACAAAAGGCACAATGCCGAGTTAAGTAACACAAAACTGACTCTTCTTACTGTCTATGTTTTAACCATTCCTGTGACACTAGTTATAGATTCCGAAGCTTCACTTCAGGTTTACTGTATCCTTCTGACCTTCTTATTGATGATGAAACACAGAAATTGCATCGGAATTAAATACAAAAGGCACAATGCCGACTTAAGTACAAGAAGACTGACCCTTCTTACTGTCTATGATTTGAACCTTTCCTGTGACACTAGTTATCGATTCCGAAGCTTCACTTCAGGTTTACTGTATCCCTCTCACCTTCTTATTCACGATGAAACACAGAAATTGCATCGGAAATAAATACAAAAGCACAATGCCGAATTAAGTACAAGAGAACTGACTCTTCCTACTGTATTTGTTTTGAACCATTCCTGTGACACTAGTTATAAATTCCTATGCTTCACTTCAGGTTTACTGTATCCCTCTGACCTTCTTATTGACGATGAAACACAGAAATTGCATCGGAATTAAATACAAAAGGCACAATGCTGACTCAAGTACAAGAAGACTGACTCTTCTTACTGTCTATGTTTTTAACCATTCCTGTGACACTAGTTATAGAAACCGATGCTTCACTTCAGGTTTACTGTATCCCTCTGACCTTCTTATTGACGATGAAACACAGAAATTGCATCGGAATTAAATACATAGGCTCAATTCCGACTCAAGTACAAGAAGACCGGCTCTTCTTACTGTCTATGCTTTGAACCATTCCTGTGACACTTGTTATAGATTCCGATGCTTCACTTCAGTATAACTTTATCCCTCTCACCTTCTTATTGACGATGAAACACAGAAATTGCATCGGAATTAAATAGAAAAGTCACAATGCCGACTTAAGTACAAGAAAACTGACTTTCCTTACTGTCTATGTTTTGAACCATTCCTGTGACACAAGTTATAGATTCCGATGCTTCACTTCAGGTTTACTGTTTCCCTTCTGACCTTCTTGTTGACGATGAAACACAGAAATTGCATCGGAATTAAATACAAAAGGCACAATGACGAATTAAGTACAAGAAAACTGACTCTTCTTACTGTCAATGTTTTGATCCATTCCTGTGACACTAGTTATAGATTCCGATGCTTCACTTCAGGTTTACTGTATACCTCTGACCTCCTTATTGACGATGAAACACAGAAATTGCATCGGAATTAAATACAAAAGGCACAATGCCTACGTAAGTACAAGAAGACTGAAACATCTTACTGTCTATGTTTCGAACCATTCCTGTGACACTAGTTATAGATTCCGATGCTTCACTTTTGCCTTACTGTAACCCTCCGACTTTCTTATTGACGATGTAACACAGAAATACCATCGGAATTAAACACATAGGCACAATGCCGACTCAAGTACAAGAAGACTGGCTCTTCTTACTGTCTATGTTTTGAACCATTCCTGTGACCTTAGTTATAGATTCCGATGCTTCGCTTCAGGTTTACTGTATCCATTGGACCTAATTATTGACGATGAAACACAGAAATTGCATCGGAATTAAATACATAGACACAATGCCGATTCAAGTACAAAAGACTGGCTCTTCTTACTGTCTATGTTTTGAACCATTCCTGTGACACTAGTTATAGATTCTGATGTTTCACTTCAGGTTTACTGTATCCCTCTGGCCTTGCTATTGACGATGAAACACAGAAAATGCATCGGAATTAAATACAGAAGGCACATTGCCGACTCAAGTACAAGAAGACTGGCTCTTCTTACTGACTATGTTTTGAACATTTCCTGTGAGACCAGTTTTAGATTCCGATGCTTCACTATATGTTTACTGTATCCCTTGGACCTTCTTATTGACTATGAAACACAGAACTTGCATCAGAATTAAATACAAAGGCACAATGCTGACTTAAGTACAAGAAGACTGACTCTTCCTACTGACTACGATTTCAACATTTCCTGTGAGAGCAGTTTCAGATTCCGATGCTTCACTATATGTTTACTGTATCCCTTGGACCTTCTTATTGACGATGAAACACAGAAATTGCTTCGGAATTAAACATAAAAGGCACAATGCCGACTTAAGTACAAGAAATCTGACTCTTCTTACAGTCTATGTTTTGAACCATTCCTGTGAGACTAGTTATAGATTTCGATGCTTCACTTCATGTATACTGTATCCCTCTGACCTTCTTATTGACGATGAAACTCAGAAATTGCATCGGAATTAAATACAGGAGGCACAATGCCGACTTAAGTACAAGAAAAGTGACTCTTCTTACTTTCTATGCTTTGAACCATTCCTGTGACACTAGTTATAGATTCCGATGCTTCACTTCAGGTTTGCTGTATCCCTCTGACCTTCTTATTGACGATGAAACACAGAAATTGCATCGGAATTAAATAGAAAATGCACAATGCCGACTTAAGTACAAGGAAACTGACTCTTCTTACTGCCTATGTTTTGAACCATTCCTGTGACACTAGTTATTGATTCCAATGCTTCACTTTATGTTTACTGTATCCCTCTGACCTTCTTATTGACGATGAAACAAAGAAATTGCATCGGAATTACATACAAGAGCACAATGCCGACTTAAGTACAAGAAAACTGACTCTTCTTACTGTCTATGTTTTGAACCATTCCTGTGCCACTAGTTATAGATTCCGAAGCATCACTTCAGGTTCACTGTATCCCTCTGACCTTCTTATTGACGATGAAATACAGAAATTGCATCGGAATTAATTACAAACGGCACAATGCCGATTTAAGAACAAGGAAACTGACTCTTCTTACTGTCTATGTTTTGAACCATTCAAGTGAAACTAGTTATAGATGCCGATGCTTCTCTGCAGGTTTACTGTATCCCGCTGCCCTTCTTATTGACGATGAAACACAGAAATTGCATCAGAATTAAATACAAAAGGTACAATGCCGACTTAAGTACAAGAAAACTGACTCTTCTTACTGTCTATGTTTTGAACCATTCATGTGACACTCGTTACAAGTTCCGATGCTTTACTTCAGGTTTACTGTATCCCTCTGACATTCTTATTGACGATGAAACACAGAAATTGCTTCGGAATTAAATACAAAAGGCACAATGCCGACTTAAGTACAAGATAACTGACTCTTCTTACTGTCTATGTTTTGAACCATTCCTGTGACACTAGTTACAGATTACGATCCTTCACATCAGGTTTACCGTATCCCTCTGACCTTCTTATTGACGATGAAACGCTGAAATTGCATCGGAATTAAATACAAAAGATACAATGCCGACTTAAGTACAAGAAAACTGACTCTTCTTACTGTCTATGGTTTGAAGTATTCCTGTGACACTAGTTATAGATTCCGATGCTTCACTTCAGGTTCACTGTATTTCTCTGACCTTTTTATTGACGATGAAACACAGAAATTGCATCGGAATGATATACAAAAGGCACAATGCCGACTTAAGTAGAAGAAAACTGACTCTTCTTACTGTCTATGTTTTGAACCATTCCTGTGACACTAGTTATAGATTCCGATGCTTCACTTCAGGTTTACTGTATCCCTCTGACCTTCTTATTGACGATGAAACACACAAATTGCATCGGAATTAAATAGAAAAGGCACAATGCCGACTTAAGTACAAGAAAACTGACTCTTCTTACTGTCTATGTTTTGAACCATTCCTGTGACACTAGTTATAGATTCCGATGATTTATTTCAGGTTTACTGTATGCCTCTGACATTCTTATTGACGATGAAACACAGAAATTGCATCGGAATTAAATACAAAAGGCACAATGCTTACTTAAGTACAAGAAAACTGACTCTTCTTACTGTCTATGTTTTGAACCATTCATGTGACACTAGTTATAGATTCCGATGCTTCACTGCAGGTTTACTGTATCCCTCTGACCTTCTTAGTGACGATGAAACACAGCAATTGCATCGGAATTAAATACAAAAGGCACAATGCCGACTTAAGTACAAGAAAACAGACTCTTCTTACTGTCTATGTTTGAACCATTCCTGTGACACTAGTTATAGATTCCGATGCTTCACTTCAGGTTTACTGTATCCCTCTGACCTTCTTATTGAGGATGAAACACAGAAACTTCATCGGAATTAAATACAAAAAGCACAATGCCGAATTAAGTAGAAGAAAACTGACTCTTCTTACTGTCTATGTTTTGAACCATTCCTGTGACACTAGTTATAGATTACGATGCTTTACTTCAAGTTTACTGTATACCACTGACCTTCTTATTGACGATGAAACACAGAAATTGCATCGGAATTAAATCCAAAGGGCACAATGCCGACTTAAGTAAAAGAAAACTGACTCTTCTTTCTATCTATGTTCTGAACCATTCCTGTGACACTAGTTATAGATTCCGATGCTTCACTTCGTGTTTACTGTATCGCTTTGACCTTCTTATTGACGATTAAATACAGAAATTGCATCGGAATTAAATACAAAAGGCACAATGCCGACTTAAATACAAGAAAATTGACTCTTCTTACTGTCTATGTTTTGAACCATACCTGTGACACTAGTTATAGATTCCGATGCTTCACTGCAGGTTTACTGTATCCCTCTGACCTCCTTATTGACGATGGAACACAGAAATTGCATCGGAATTAAATACAAAAGGCACAATGCCGACTTAAGTACAAGAAAACAGACTCTTCTTACTGTCTATGTTTGAACCATTCCTGTGACACTAGTTATAGATTCCGATGCTTCACTTCAGGTTTACTGTATCCCTCTGACCTTCTTATTGAGGATGAAACACAGAAATTGCATCGGAATTAAATACAAAAGGCACAATGCCGAATTAAGTAGAAGAAAACTGACTCTTCTTACTGTCTATGTTTTGAACCATTCCTGTGACACTAGTTATAGATTACGATGCTTTACTTCAGGTCTACTGTATGCCTCTGACCTTCTTATTGACGATGAAACACAGAAATTGCCTCGGAATTAAATCCAAAAGGCACAATGCCGACTTAAGTAAAAGAAAACCGACTCTTCTTACTGTCTATGTTTGAACCATTAATGTGACACTAGTTATAGATTCCGATGCTTCACTTCAGGTTTACTGTATCCCTCTGACCTTCTTATTGACGATGAAACACAGAAATTGCATCGGCATTAAATACAAAAGGCACAATGCTGACTTAAGTACAAGAAAACTGACCCTTCTTACTGTCTATGTTTTGAACCATTCATGTGACACTAGTTGTAGATTCCGATGCTTCACTGCAGGTTTACTGTACCCTCTGACCTTCTTATAGACGATGAAACACAGAAATTGCATCGGAATTAAATACAAAATTCACAATGCCGACTGAAGTACAAGAAAAGTGACTCTTCTTACTGTCTATGTTTTGAACCATTCCTGTTACACTAGTTATAGATTCCGATGCTTCACTTCAAGTTTACTGTATCCCTTTGACCTTCTTATTGACGATGAAACACAGAAATTGCTTCGGAATTAAACACAAAACGCACAATGCCGACTTAAGTACAAGAAAACTGACTCTTCTTACTGTCTATGCTTTGATCCATTCCTGTAACACTAGTTATAGATTCCGATCCATCACTTCAGGTTTACTGTATCCCTCTGACCTTCTTATTGACGATGAAAGATAGAAATTGCATCGGAATTAAATATAAAAGGAGCAATGCCGACTTAAGTACAAGAAAACTGACTCTTCTTACTGTCTATGTTTTGAACCATTACTGTGACACTACTTATAGATTCCGATGCTTCACATCAGGTTTACTGTATCCCTCTGACCTTCTTATTGAAGATGAAACACACATATTGCATCGGAATTAATACCAAAAGGCACAATGCCGACTTAAGTACAAGAAAACTGACTCTTCTTACTGTCTATGTTTTGAACCATTCCTGTGACACTAGTTATAGTTTCCGATGGTTCACTTCACGTTTACTGTATCGCTCTGACCCTCTTATTGACGATTAAATACAGAAATTGCATCGGAATTGAATACAAATGGCACAATGCCCACTTGAATACAAGAAAATTGACTCTTCTTACTGTCTATGTTTTGAACCATACCTGTGACACTAGTTATAGATTCCGATGCTTCACTTCAGGTTTACTGTATACCTCTGACCTTCTTATTGACGATGAAACACAGAAATTGCCTCGGAATTTAATACAAAAGGCACAATGCCGACTTAAGTACAAGAATGCTGACTTTTCTTAATGTCTATGTTTTGAACCATTCATGTGACACTAGTTATGGATTCCGATGCATCACTGCAGGTTTACTGTATCCCTCTGACCTTCTTATTGACGATGAAACACAGAAATTGCATCGGAATTTACTACAAAAGCCACAATGCCGACTTAAGTACAAGAAAACTGACTCTTCTTACTGTCTATGTTCGAACCATTCCTGTGACACTAGTTATAGATTCCGATGTTTCACTTCAGGTTTATTGTATCCCTCTGACCTTCTTATTGACGATGAAACACAGAAATTGCATCGGCATAAAATACAAAAGGCACGATGCTGACTTAAGTACAAGAGAACTGACTCTTCTTACTGTCTATGTTTTGAACCATTCATGTGACACTAGTTGTAGATTCCGAAGCTTCACTGCAGGTTTACTGTATCCCTCTGACCTTCCTATTGACGATGAAACACAGAAATGGCATCGGAATTAAATACAAAAGGCACAATGCCGACTTAAGTACAAGAAAACTGACTCTTCTTACTGTCTATGTTTTGAACCATTCCTGTGACACCAGTTATAGATTCCGTTGCTTCACTTCTGGTTTACTGTATCCCTCTGACCTTCTTATTGATGATGAAACACAGAAATTGCATCGGAATTAAATACAAAAGCACAATGCCGACTGAAGTACAAGAAAACTGACTCTTCCTACTGTCTATGTTTTGAACCATTCCGGTGACACTAGTTATAGATTCCGATTCTTCACTTCAGGTTTACTGTATCCCTCTGACCTTCTTGTTGACGATGAAATACAGATATTGCATCGGAATTAAATACAAAAGGCACAATGCCGATTTAAGTACAAGAAAACTGACTTTTCAATCTGTCTATGTTTTGAACCATTCATGTGACTCTAGTTATAGATTCCGATGCTTCACTTCAGGTTTACTGTATCCTTCTGACCTTCTTATTGACGATGAAACACAGAAGTTGCATCGGAATTAAATACAAAAAGCACAATGACGACTCAAATACAAGAAGACTGGCTCTTCTTACTGTCTATGTTTTGAACCATTCCTGTGACAGTAGTTATAGATTCCGATGCATCCCTTCAGGTTCACTGTATCCCTCCTACCTCCTTATTGACGATGAAACACAGAAATTGCATCGGAAATAAATACAAAAGGCACAATGCCAACTTAAGTACAAGAAAACTGACTCTTCTTACTGTCTATGTTTTGAACTATTCCTGTGACACTAGTTATAGATTCCGATGCTTCACTTCAGGTTTACTGTATCCCTCTGAGATTCTTATTGACGATGAAACACCGACATTGCATCGGAATTAAATAACAAAAGCACAATGCCGTCTTAAGTACAAGAAAACTGACTCTTCTTACTGTCTATGTTTTAAACCATTCCTTTGACACTAGTTATAGATTCCGATGCTCCACTTCAGGTTTACTGTATCCCACTGACCTTCTTATTGACGATGAAACACAGAAATTGCATCGGAATTAAATACAAAAGGCACAATGCCGACTTAAGTACAAGAAGACTGACTTTTCTTACTGTCTATGCTTTGAACCATTCGTGTGACATTAGTTATAGATTCCGATGCTTCACTTCAGGTTCACTGTATCCCTCTGACCTTCTTATTGACGATGAAACACAGAAATTGCATCGGCATTAAATACAAAAGGCACAATGCTGACATAAGTACAAGAAAACTGACTCTTCTTACTGTCTATGTTCGAACCATTCCTGTGACACTAGTTATAGATTCCGATGTTTCACTTCAGGTTTATTGTATCCCTCTGACCTTCTTATTGACGATGAAACACAGAAATTGCATCGGCATAAAATACAAAAGGCACGATGCTGACTTAAGTACAAGAGAACTGACTCTTCTTACTGTCTATGTTTTGAACCATTCATGTGACACTAGTTGTAGATTCCGAAGCTTCACTGCAGGTTTACTGTATCCCTCTGACCTTCTTATTGACGATGAAACACAGAAATGGCATCGGAATTAAATACAAAAGGCACAATGCCGACTTAAGTACAAGAAAACTGACTCTTCTTACTGTCTATGTTTTGAACCATTCCTGTGACACCAGTTATAGATTCCGTTGCTTCACTTCTGGTTTACTGTATCCCTCTGACCTTCTTATTGATGATGAAACACAGAAATCGCATCGGAATTAAATACAAAAGCACAATGCCGACTGAAGTACAAGAGAACTGACTCTTCCTACTGTCTATGTTTTGAACCATTCCGGTGACACTAGTTATAGATTCCGATTCTTCACTTCAGGTTTACTGTATCCCTCTGACCTTCTTGTTGACGATGAAATACAGATATTGCATCGGAATTAAATACAAAAGGCACAATGCCGATTTAAGTACAAGAAAACTGACTATTCAATCTGTCTATGTTTTGAACCATTCATGTGACTCTAGTTATAGATTCCGATGCTTCACTTCAGGTTTACTGTATCCTTCTGACCTTCTTATTGACGATGAAACACAGAAGTTGCAACGGAATTAAATACAAAAAGCACAATGACGACTCAAATACAAGAAGACTGGCTCTTCTTACTGTCTATGTTTTGAACCATTCCTGCGACAGTAGTTATAGATTCCGATGCATCCCTTCAGGTTCACTGTATCCCTCCTACCTCCTTATTGACGATGAAACACAGAAATTGCATCGGAAATAAATACAAAAGGCACAATGCCAACTTAAGTACAAGAAAACTGACTCTTCTTACTGTCTATGTTTTGAACTATTCCTGTGACACTAGTTATAGATTCCGATGCTTCACTTCAGGTTTACTGTATCCCTCTGAGATTCTTATTGACGATTAAACACAGACATTGCATCGGAATTAAATAACAAAAGCACAATGCCGTCTTAAGTACAAGAAAACTGACTCTTCTTACTGTCTATGTTTTAAACCATTCCTTTGACACTAGTTATAGATTCCGATGCTCCACTTCAGGTTTACTGTATCCCACTGACCTTCTTATTGACGATGAAACGTTGAAATTGCATCGGAATTAAATACAAAAGGCACAATGCCGACTTAAGTACAAGAAAATTGACTCTTCTTACTGTCTATGTTTTGAACCATTCCTGTGACACTAGTTATAGATTCCGATGCTTCACTTCAGGTTTACTGTATGCCTCTAACCCTCTTATGGACGATGAAACACAGAAATTGCATCGGAATTAAATACAACAGCACAATGCCGACTGAAGTACAAGAGAACTGACTCTTCCTACTGTCTATGTTTTGAACCATTCCGGTGACACTAGTTATAGATTCCGATTCTTCACTTCAGGTTTACTGTATCCCTCTGACCTTCTTATTGACGATGAAACACAGATATTGCATCGGAATTAAATACAAAAGGCACAATGCCGACTCAAGTACTAGAAGACTGACTCTTCTTACTGTCTATGTTTTGAGCCATTTCTGTGCCACTAGTTATAGATTCCGATGCTTCACTTCAGGTTCACTGTATCCCTCTGACCTTCTTATTGACGATGAAACACAGAAATTGCATCGGCATTAAATACAAAAGGCACAATGCTGACATAAGTACAAGAAAACTGACTCTTCTTACTGTCTATGTTTTGAACCATTCATGTGACACTAGTTATATATTCCGATGCTTCAGTGCAGGTTTACTGTATCCCTCTGACCTTATTATTGACGATGAAACACAGAAATCGCATCGGAATTAAATACAAAAGGTAAAATGCCAACTTAAGTACAAGAAAACTGACTCTTCTTACTGTCTATGTTTTGAACCTTTCCTGTGCCACTAGTTATAGATTCCGAAGCTTCACTTCAGCTTTACTGTATCCCTCTGACCTTCTTATTGACGATGGAATACAGAAACTGCATCGGAATTAATTACAAACGGCACAATGCCGATTTAAGTACAAGAAAACTGACTCTTCTTACTGTCTATGTTGTGAACCGTTCATGTGACACTAGTTATAGATGCCGATGCTTCTCTGCAGGCTTACTGTATCCCGCTGCCCTTCTTATTGACGATGGAACACAGAAATTGCATCGGAATTAAATACAAAAGGTACAATGCCGACTTAAGTACAAGAAAACTGACTCTTCTTACTGTCTATGTTTTGAACCATTCATGTGACACTCGTTATAGATTCCGATGCTTTACTTCAGGTTTACTGTATCCCTCTGACATTCTTATTGTCGATGAAATACAGAAATTGCTTCGGAATTAAATACAAAAGGCACAATGCCGACTTAAGTACAAGATAACTGACTCTTCTTACTGTCTACGTTCTGAACCATTCCTGTGACACTAGTTATAGATTCCGATGCTTCACTTCAGGTTCACTATTTCCCTCTGACCTTCTTATTGACGATGAAACGTTGAAATTGCATCGGAATTAAATACAAAAGGCACAATGCCGACTTAAGTACAAGAAAATTGACTCTTCTTACTGTCTATGTTTTGAACCATTCCTGTGACACTAGTTATAGATTCCGATGCTTCACTTCAGGTTTACTGTATGCCTCTAACCCTCTTATGGACGATGAAACACAGAAATTGCATCGGAATTAAATACAACAGCACAATGCCGACTGAAGTACAAGAGAACTGACTCTTCCTACTGTCTATGTTTTGAACCATTCCGGTGACACTAGTTATAGATTCCGATTCTTCACTTCAGGTTTACTGTATCCCTCTGACCTTCTTATTGACGATGAAACACAGATATTGCATCGGAATTAAATACAAAAGGCACAATGCCGACTCAAGTACTAGAAGACTGACTCTTCTTACTGTCTATGTTTTGAGCCATTTCTGTGCCACTAGTTATAGATTCCGAAGCTTCACTTCAGGTTCACTGTACCCCCCTGACCTTCTTATTGACGATGAAATACAGAAATTGCATCGGAATTAATTACAAACGGCACAATGCCGATTTATGTACAAGAAAACTGACTCTTCTTACTGTCTATGTTTTGAACCATTCATGTGAAACTAGTTATAGATGCCGATGCTTCTCTGCAGGTTTACTGCATCCCGCTGCCCTTCTTATTGACGATGAAACACAGAAATTGCATCGGAATTAAATACAAAAGGTACAATGCCGACTTAAGTACAAGAAAACTGACTCTTCTTACTGTCTATGTTTTGAACCATTCATGTGACACTCGTTACAGGTTCCGATGCTTTACTTCAGGTTTACTGTATCCCTCTGACCTTCTTATTGACGATGAAACAAAGAAATTGCATCGGAATTACATACAAAAGCACAATGCCGACTTAAGTACAAGAAAACTGACTCTTCTTACTGTCTATGTTTTGAACCATTCCTGTGCCACTAGTTATAGATTCCGAAGCTTCACTTCAGGTTCACTGTACCCCCCTGACCTTCTTATTGACGATGAAATACAGAAATTGCTTCGGAATTAAATACAAAAGGCACAATGCCGACTTAAGTACAAGATAACTGACTCTTCTTACTGTCTATGTTTTGAACCATTCCTGTGACACTAGTTACAGATTACGATCCTTCACATCAGGTTTACCGTATCCCTCTGACCTTCTTATTGACGATGAAACACAGAAATTGCATCGGATTAAATACAAAAGGCACAATGCCGACTTAAGTACAAGAAAACTGACTCTTCTTACTGTCTATGTTTTGAACCGTTCCTGTGACTCTAGTTATAGATTCCGATGCTTCACTTCAGGTTCACTATTTCCCTCTGACCTTCTTATTGACGATGAAACGCTGAAATTGCATCGGAATTAAATACAAAAGATACAATGCCGACTTAAGTACAAGAAAACTGACTCTTCTTACTGTCTATGTTTTGAAGTATTCCTGTGACACTAGTTATAGATTCCGATGTTTCACTTCAGGTTTACTGTGTCCCTCTAACCTTCTTATTGTCGATGAAACACAGAAATTGCATCGGAATTAAATACAAAATGCACAATGCCGACTTAAAAACAAGAAAAATGACTCTTCTTACTATCTATGTTTTGAACCATTCCTGTGACACTAGTTATAGATTCCGATGCTTCACTTCAGGTTCACTGTATTTCTCTGACCTTTTTATTGACGATGAAACACAGAAATTGCATCGGAATGATATACAAAATGCACAATGCCGACTTCAGTAGAAGAAAACTGACTCTTCTTACTGTCTATGTTCTAAACCATTCCTGTGACACTAGTTATAGATTTCGATGCTTCACTTCAGGTTTACTGTATCCCTCTGACCTTCTTATTGACGATGAAACACACAAATTGCATCGGAATTAAATACAAAAGGCACAATGCCGACTTAAGTACAAGAAAACTGACTCTTCTTACTGTCTATGCTTTGAACAATTCCTGTGACACTAGTTACAGATTCCGATGCTTCACTTCAGGTTTACTGTATCCCTCTGACCTTCTTATTGACGATTAAACAAAGAAATTGCATCGGAATTAAATACAAAAGGCACAATGCCGACTTAAGTGCAAGAAAACTGACTCTTCTTTCTATCTATGTTCTGAACCATTCCTGTGACACTAGTTATAGATTCCGATGCTTCACTTCACGTTTACTGTATCGCTCCGACCTTCTTATTGACGATTAAATACAGAAATTGCATCGGAATTAAATACAAAAGGCAGAATGCCGACTTAAATACAAGAAAATTGACTCTTCTTACTGTCTATGTTTTGAACCATACCTGTGACACTAGTTATAGATTCCGATGCTTCACTTCAGGTTTACTGTATACCTCTGACCTTCTTATTGACGATGAAACTCAGAAATTGCCTCGGAATGAAATACAAAAGGCACAATGCCGACTTAAGTACAAGAATGCTGACTCTTCTTGATGTCTATGCTTTGAACCATTCATGTGACACTAGTTATAGATTCCGATGCTTCACTGCAGGTTTACTGTATCCCTCTGACCTTCTTATTGACGATGGAACACAGAAATTGCATCGGAATTAAATACAAAAGGCACAATGCCGACTTAAGTACAAGAAAACAGACTCTTCTTACTGTCTATGTTTGAACCATTCCTGTGACACTAGTTATAGATTCCGATGCTTCACTTCAGGTTTACTGTATCCCTCTGACCTTCTTATTGAGGATGAACCCAGAAATTGCATCGGAATTAAATACAAAAGGCACAATGCCGAATTAAGTAGAAGAAAACTGACTCTTCTTACTGTCTATGTTTTGAACCATTCCTGTGACACTAGTTATAGATTACGATGCTTTACTTCAGGTTTACTGTATGCCTCTGACCTTCATATTGACGATGAAACACAGAAATTGCATCGGAATTAAATCCAAAAGGCACAATGCCGACTTAAGTAAAAGAAAACTGACTCTTCTTACTGTCTATGTTTGAACCATTCCTGTGACACTAGTTATAGATTCCGATGCTTCACTTCAGGTTTACTGTATCCCTCTGACCTTCTTATTGACGACGAAACACAGAAATTGCATCGGCATTAAATACAAAAGGCACAATGCTGACTTAAGTACACGAAAACTGACTCTTCTTACTGTCTATGCTTTGAACCATTCATGTGACACTAGTTGTAGATTCCGATGCTTCACTGCAGGTTTACTGTACCCTCTGACCTTCTTATAGACGATGAAACACAGAAATTGCATCGGAATTAAATACAAAAGGCACAATGCCGACTGAAGTACAAGAAAAGTGACTCTTCTTACTGTCTATGTTTTGAACCATTCCTGTGACACTAGTTATAGATTCCGTTGCTTCACTTCTGGTTTACTGTATCCCTCTGACCTTCTTATTGACGATGAAACACAGAAGTTGCATCGGAATTAAATACAAAAGGCACAATGACGACTCAAATACAAGAAGACTGGCTCTTCTTACTGTCTATGTTTTGAACCATTCCTGTGACACTAGTTATAGATTCCGATGCATCCCTTCAGGTTCACTGTATCCCTCCTACCTCCGTATTGACGATGAAACACAGAAATTGCATCGGAAATAAATACAAAAGGCACAATGCCGACTTAAGTACAAGAAAACTGACTCTTCTTACTGTCTATGTTTTGAACTATTCCTGTGACACTAGTTATAGATTCCAAAGCTTCACTTCAGGTTTACTGTATCCCTCTGAGTTTCTTATTGACGATGAAGAACAGAAATTGCATCTGAATTAAATAACAAAAGCACAATGCCGACTTAAGTACAAGAAAACTGACTCTTCTTACTGTCTACGTTTTAAACCATTCCTTTGACACTAGTCATAGATTCCGATGCTTCACTTCAGGTTTACTGTATCCCTCTGACCTTCTTATTGAGGATGAAACACAGAAATTGCATCGGAATTAAATACAAAAGGCACAATGCCGAATTAAGTAGAAGAAAACTGACTCTTCTTACTGTCTATGTTTTGAACCATTCCTGTGAGACTAGTTATAGATTACGATGCTTAACTTCAGGTTTACTGTATCCCTCTGACCTTCTTATTGACGATGAAACACACAAATTGCATCGGAATTAAATACAAAAGGTACAATGCCGACTTAAGTACAAGAAAACTGACTCCTCTTACTGTCTATGTTTTGAACCTTTCCTGTGCCACTAGTTATAGATTCCGAAGCTTCACTTCAGGTTTACTGTATCGCTCCGACCTTCTTATTGACGATGAAATACAGAAACTGCATCGGAATTAATTACAAACGGCACAATGCCGATTTAAGTACAAGAAAACTGACTCTTCTTACTGTCTATGTTTTGAACCGTTCATGTGACACTAGTTATAGATGCCGATGCTTCTCTGCAGGCTTACTGTATCCCGCTGCCCTTCTTATTGACGATGAAACACAGAAATTGCATCGGAATTAAATACAAAAGGTACAATGCCGACTTAAGTACAAGAAAACTGACTCTTCTTACTGTCTATGTTTTGAACCATTCATGTGACACTCGTTATAGATTCCGATGCTTTACTTCAGGTTTACTGTATCCCTCTGACATTCTTATTGACGATGAAATACAGAAATTGCTTCGGAATTAAATACAAAAGGCACAATGCCGACTTAAGTACAAGATAACTGACTCTTCTTACTGTCTACGTTTTGAACCATTCCTGTGACACTAGTTATAGATTCCGATGCTTCACTTCAGGTTTACTGTATCCCTCTGACCTTCTTATTTGCGATGGAACACAGATATTGCATCGGAATTAAATATAAAAGGACAATGCCGACTTAAGTACAAGAAAAGTGACTCTTCTTACTGTCTATGTTTTGAACAATTCCTGTGACACTAGTTATAGATTACGATCCTTCACATCGTATCTACCGTATCCCTCTGACCTTCTTATTGACGATGAAACACAGAAATTGCATCGGATTAAATACAATAGGCACAATGCCGACTTAAGTACAAGAAAACTGACTCCTCTTACTGTCTATGTTTTGAACCGTTCCTGTGACTCTAGTTATAGATTCCGATGCTTCACTTCAGGTTCACTATTTCCCTCTGACCTTCTTATTGACGATGAAACGTTGAAATTGCACCGGAATTAAATACAAAAGGCACAATGCCGACTTAAGTACAAGAAAACTGACTCTTCTTACTGTCTATGTTTTGAACCATTCCTGTGACACTAGTTATAGATTCCGATGCTTTACTTCTCGTTTACTGTATGCCTCTGACCCTCTTATGGACGATGAAACACAGAAATTGCATCGGAATTAAATACAAAAGCACAATGCCGACTGAAGTACAAGAGAACTGACTCTTCCTACTGTCTATGTTTTGAACCATTCCGGTGACACTAGTTATAGATTCCGATTCTTCACTTCAGGTTTACTGTATCCCTCTGACCTTCTTATTGACGATGAAACACAGATATTGCATCGGAATTAAATACAAAAGGCACAATGCCGACTTAAGTACAAGAAAACTGACTATTCAATCTGTCTATGTTTTGAACCATTCATGTGACTCTAGTTATAGATTCCGATGCTTCACTTCAGAATTACTGTATCCTTCTGACCTTCTTATTGACGATGAAACACAGAAATTGCATCGGAATTAAATACAAAATGCACAATGCCGACTCAAATACAAGACGACTGGCTCTTCTTACTGTCTATGTTTTGAACCATTCCTGTGACACTAGTTATAGATTCCGATGCAAGCCTTCAGGTTCACTGTATCCCTCCTACCTTCTTATTGACGATGAAACACAGAAATTGCATCGGAAATAAATACAAAAGGCACAATGCCGACTTATGTACAAGAAAACTGACTCTTCTTACTGTCTATGTTTTGAACCATTCCTGTGACACTAGTGATAGATTCCGATGCTTCACTTCAGGTTTACTGTATCCCTCTGAGATTCGTATTGACGATGAAACACAGAAATTGCATCGGAATTAAATAACAAAGGCACAATGCCGACTTATGTACAGGAAAACTGACTCTTCTTACTGTCTATTTTTTGAACCATTCATGTGACACTAGTTATAGATTCCGGTGCTTCACGTCAGGTTTACTGTATCCCTCTGACCTTCTTATTGACGATGAAACACAGAAATTGCATCGGAATTAAATACAAGAGGCACAATGCCGACTTAAGTACAAGAAAACTGACTCTTCTTACTGTCTATGTCTTGAACCATTCCTGTGCCACTAGTTATAGATTCTGAAGCTTCACTTCAGGTTCACTGTACCCCCCTGACCTTCTTATTGACGATGAAATACAGAAATTGCATCGGAATTAATTACAAACGGCACAATGCCGATTTAAGTACAAGAAAACTGACTCTTCTTACTGTCTATGTTTTGAACCATTCACGTGAAACTAGTTATAGATGCCGTTTCTTCTCTGCAGGTTTACTGCATCCCGCTGCCCTTCTTATTGACGATGAAACACAGAAATTGCATCGGAATTAAATACAAAAGGTACAATGCCGACTTAAGTACAAGAAAACTGACTCTTCTTACTGTCTATGTTTTGAACCATTCATGTGACACTCGTTACAGGTTCCGATGCTTTACTTCAGGTTTACTGTATCCCTCTGACATTCTTATTGACGATGAAACACAGAAATTGCTTCGGAATTAAATACTAAAGGCACAATGCCGACTTAAGTACAAGATAACTGACTCTTCTTACTGTCTATGTTTTGAACCATTCCTGTGACACTAGTTATAGATTACGATCCTTCACATCAGGTTTACCGTATCCCTCTGACCATCTTATTGACGATGAAACACAGAAATTGCATCGGAATTAAATACAAAAGCACAATGCCGACTGAAGTACAAGAGAACTGACCCTTCCTACTGTCTATGTTTTGAACCATTCCGGTGACACTAGTCATAGATTCCGATTCTTCACTTCAGGTTTACTGTATCCCTCTGACCTTCTTGTTGACGATGAAACACAGATATTGCATCGGAATTAAATACAAAAGGCACAATGCCGACATAAGTACAAGAAAACTGACTATTCAATCTGTCTATGTTTTGAACCATTCATGTGACACTAGTTATAGATTCCGATGCTTCACTTCAGGTTTACTGTATCCTTCTGACCTTCTTATTGACGATGAAACACAGAAGTTGCATCGGAATTAAATACAAAAGGCACAATGACGACTCAAATACAAGAAGACTGGCTCTTCTTACTGTCTATGTTTTGAACCATTCCTGTGACACTAGTTATAGATTCCGATGCATCCCTTCAGGTTCACTGTATCCCTCCTACCTCCTTATTGACGATGAAGCACAGAAATTGCATCGGAAATAAATACAAAAGGCACAATGCCGACTTAAGTACAAGAAAACTGACTCTTCTTACTGTCTATGTTTTGAACTATTCCTGTGACACTAGTTATAGATTCCAAAGCTTCACTTCAGGTTTACTGTATCCCTCTGAGTTTCTTATTGACGATGAAACACAGAAATTGCATCGGAATTAAATAACAAAAGCACAATGCCGACTTAAGTACAAGAAAACTGACTCTTCTTACTGTCTATGTTTTAAACCATTCCTTTGACACTAGTCATAGATTCCGATGCTTCACTTCAGGTTTACTGTATGCCTCTGACCTTCATATTGACGATGAAACACAGAAATTGCATCGGAATTAAATCCAAAAGGCACAATGCCGACTTAAGTAAAAGAAAACTGACTCTTCTTACTGTCTATGTTTGAACCATTCCTGTGACACTAGTTATAGATTCCGATGCTTCACTTCAGGTTTACTGTATCCCTCTGACCTTCTTATTGACGATGAAACACAGAAATTGCATCGGAATTAAATACAAAAGGTACAATGCCGACTTAAGTACAAGAAAACTGACTCTTCTTACTGTCTATGTTTTGAACCTTTCCTGTGCCACTAGTTATAGATTCCGAAGCTTCACTTCAGGTTTACTGTATCCCTCCGACCTTCTTATTGACGATGAAATACAGAAACTGCATCGGAATTAATTACAAACGGCACAATGCCGATTTAAGTACAAGAAAACTGACTCTTCTTACTGTCTATGTTTTGAACCGTTCATGTGACACTAGTTATAGATGCCGATGCTTCTCTGCAGGCTTACTGTATCCCGCTGCCCTTCTTATTGACGATGAAACACAGAAATTGCATCGGAATTAAATACAAAAGGTACAATGCCGACTTAAGTACAAGAAAACTGACTCTTCTTACTGTCTATGTTTTGAACCATTCATGTGACACTCGTTATAGATTCCGATGCTTTACTTCAGGTTTACTGTATCCCTCTGACATTCTTATTGACGATGAAATACAGAAATTGCTTCGGAATTAAATGCAAAAGGCACAATGCCGACTTAAGTACAAGATAACTGACTCTTCTCACTGTCTACGTTTTGAACCATTCCTGTGACACTAGTTATAGATTCCGATGCTTCACTTCAGGTTTACTGTATCCCTCTGACCTTCTTATTTGCGATGGAACACAGGTATTGCATCGGAATTAAATATAAAAGGACAATGCCGGCTTAAGTACAAGAAAAGTGACTCTTCTTACTGTCTATGTTTTGAACAATTCCTGTGACACTAGTTATAGATTACGATCCTTCACATCGTATCTACCGTATCCCTCTGACCTTCTTATTGACGATGAAACACAGAAATTGCATCGGATTAAATACAAAATGCACAATGCCGACTTAAGTACAAGAAAACTGACTCCTCTTACTGTCTATGTTTTGAACCGTTCCTGTGACTCTAGTTATAGATTCCGATGCTTCACTTCAGGTTCACTATTTCCCTCTGACCTTCTTATTGACGATGAAACGTTGAAATTGCATCGGAATTAAATACAAAAGGCACAATGCCGACTTAAGTACAAGAAAACTGACTCTTCTTACTGTCTATGTTTTGAACCATTCCGGTGACACTAGTTATAGATTCCGATTCTTCACTTCAGGTTTACTGTATCCCTCTGACCTTCTTATTGACGATGAAACACAGATATTGCATCGGAATTAAATACAAAAGGAACAATGCCGACTTAAGTACAAGAAAACTGACTATTCAATCTGTCTATGTTTTGAACCATTCATGTGACTCTAGTTATAGATTCCGATGCTTCACTTCAGAATTACTGTATCCTTCTGACCTTCTTATTGACGATGAAACACAGAAATTGCATCGGAATTAAATACAAAATGCACAATGCCGACTCAAATACAAGACGACTGGCTCTTCTTACTGTCTATGTTTTGAACCATTCCTGTGACACTAGTTATAGATTCCGATGCATCCCTTCAGGTTCACTGTATCCCTCCTACCTTCTTATTGACGATGAAACACAGAAATTGCATCGGAAATAAATACAAAAGGCACAATGCCGACTTAAGTACAAGAAAACTGACTCTTCTTACTGTCTATGTTTTGAACCATTCCTGTGACACTAGTGATAGATTCCGATGCTTCACTTCAGGTTTACTGTATCCCTCTGAGATTCGTATTGACGATGAAACACAGAAATTGCATCGGAATTAAATAACAAAGGCACAATGCCGACTTATGTACAGGAAAACTGACTCTTCTTACTGTCTATTTTTTGAACCATTCATGTGACACTAGTTATAGATTCCGGTGCTTCACTTCAGGTTTACTGTATCCCTCTGACCTTCTTATTGACGATGAAACACAGAAATTGCATCGGAATTAAATACAAGAGGCACAATGCCGACTTAAGTACAAGAAAACTGACTCTTCTTACTTTCTATGTTTTGAACCATTCCTGTGACGCTAGTTATAGATTCCGATGCTTCACTTCTGGTTTGCTGTATCCCTCTGACCCTCTTATTGACGATGAAACACAGAAATTGCATCGGAATTAAATAGAAAATGCACAATGCCGACTTAAGTACAAGGAAACTGACTCTTCTTACTGTCTATGTTTTGAACCATTCCTGTGACACTAGTTATTGATTCCGATGCTTCACTTTATGTTTACTGTATCCCTCTGACCTTCTTATTGACGATGAAACAAAGAATTTGCATCGGAATTACATACAAAAGCACAATGCCGACTTAAGTACAAGAAAACTGACTCTTCTTACTGTCTATGTTTTGAACCATTCCTGTGCCACTAGTTATAGATTCCGAAGCTTCACTTCAGGTTCACTGTACCCCCCTGACCTTCTTATTGACGATGAAATACACAAATTGCATCGGAAATAATTACAAACGGCACAATGCCGATTTAAGTACAAGAAAACTGACTCTTCTTACTGTCTATGTTTTGAACCATTCATGTGAAACTAGTTATAGATGCCGATTCTTCTCTGCAGGTTTACTGCATCCCGCTGCCCTTCTTATTGACGATGAAACACAGAAATTGCATCGGAATTAAATACAAAAGGTACAATGCCGACTTAAGTACAAGAAAACTGACTCTTCTTACTGTCTATGTTTTGAACCATTCATGTGACACTCGTTACAGGTTCCGATGCTTTACTTCAGGTTTACTGTATCCCTCTGACATTCTTATTGACGATGAAACACAGAAATTGCTTCGGAATTAAATACTAAAGGCACAATGCCGACTTAAGTACAAGATAACTGACTCTTCTTACTGTCTATGTTTTGAACCATTCCTGTGACACTAGTTACAGATTACGATCCTTCACATCAGCTTTACCGTATCCCTCTGACATTCTTATTGACGATGAAACACAGAAATTGCATCGGATTAAATACAAAAGGCACAATGCCGACTTAAGTACAAGAAAACTGACTCTTCTTACTGTCTATGTTTTGAACCGTTCCTGTGACTCTAGTTATAGATTCCGATGCTTCACTTCAGGTTCACTATTTCCCTCTGACCTTCTTATTGACGATGAAACGCTGAAATTGCATCGGAATTAAATACAAAAGATACAATGCCGACTTAAGTACAAGAAAACTGACTCTTCTTACTGTCTATGTTTTCAAGTATTCCTGTGACACTAGTTATAGATTCCGATGTTTCACATCAGGTTTACTGTGTCCCTCTAACCTTCTTATTGTCGATGAAACACAGAAATTGCATCGGAAATTAATACAAAAGGCACAATGCCGACTTAAAAACAAGAAAAATGACTCTTCTTACTATCTATGTTTTGAACCATTCCTGTGACACTAGTTATAGATTCCGATGCTTCACTTCGGGTTCACTGTATTTCTCTGACCTTTTTATTGACGATGAAACACAGAAATTGCATCGGAATGATATACACAAGGCACAATGCCGACTTCAGTAGAAGAAAACTGACTCTTCTTACTGTCTATGTTTTGAACCATTCCTGTGACACTAGTTATAGATGCCGATTCTTCTCTGCAGGTTTACTGTATCCCTCTGACCTTCTTGTTGACGATGAAACACAGATATTGCATCGGAATTAAATACAAAAGGCACAATGCCGACATAAGTACAAGAAAACTGACCATTCATTCTGTCTATGTTTTGAACCATTCATGTGACACTAGTTATAGATTCCGATGCTTCACTTCAGGTTTACTGTATCCTTCTGACCTTCTTATTGACGATGAAACACAGAAGTTGCTTCGGAATTAAATACAAAAGGCACAATGCCGACTTAAGTGCAAGAAAACTGACTCTTCTTTCTATCTATGTTCTGAACCATTCCTGTGACACTAGTTATAGATTCCGATGCTTCACTTCACGTTTACTGTATCGCTCTGACCTTCTTATTGACGATTAAATACAGAAATTGCATCGGAATTAAATACAAAAGCACAATGCCGACTGAAGTACAAGAGAACTGACCCTTCCTACTGTCTATGTTTTGAACCATTCCGGTGACACTAGTCATAGATTCCGATTCTTCACTTCAGGTTTACTGTATCCCTCTGACCTTCTTGTTGACGATGAAACACAGATATTGCATCGGAATTAAATACAAAAGGCACAATGCCGACATAAGTACAAGAAAACTGACTATTCAATCTGTCTATGTTTTGAACCATTCATGTGACACTAGTTATAGATTCCGATGCTTCACTTCAGGTTTACTGTATCCTTCTGACCTTCTTATTGACGATGAAACACAGAAGTTGCATCGGAATTAAATACAAAAGGCACAATGACGACTCAAATACAAGAAGACTGGCTCTTCTTACTGTCTATGTTTTGAACCATTCCTGTGACACTAGTTATAGATTCCGATGCATCCCTTCAGGTTCACTGTATCCCTCCTACCTCCTTATTGACGATGAAGCACAGAAATTGCATCGGAAATAAATACAAAAGGCACAATGCCGACTTAAGTACAAGAAAACTGACTCTTCTTACTGTCTATGTTTTGAACTATTCCTGTGACACTAGTTATAGATTCCAAAGCTTCACTTCAGGTTTACTGTATCCCTCTGAGTTTCTTATTGACGATGAAACACAGAAATTGCATCGGAATTAAATAACAAAAGCACAATGCCGACTTAAGTACAAGAAAACTGACTCTTCTTACTGTCTATGTTTTAAACCATTCCTTTGACACTAGTCATAGATTCCGATGCTTCACTTCAGGTTTACTGTATGCCTCTGACCTTCATATTGACGATGAAACACAGAAATTGCATCGGAATTAAATCCAAAAGGCACAATGCCGACTTAAGTAAAAGAAAACTGACTCTTCTTACTGTCTATGTTTGAACCATTCCTGTGACACTAGTTATAGATTCCGATGCTTCACTTCAGGTTTACTGTATCCCTCTGACCTTCTTATTGACGATGAAACACAGAAATTGCATCGGAATTAAATACAAAAGGTACAATGCCGACTTAAGTACAAGAAAACTGACTCTTCTTACTGTCTATGTTTTGAACCTTTCCTGTGCCACTAGTTATAGATTCCGAAGCTTCACTTCAGGTTTACTGTATCCCTCCGACCTTCTTATTGACGATGAAATACAGAAACTGCATCGGAATTAATTACAAACGGCACAATGCCGATTTAAGTACAAGAAAACTGACTCTTCTTACTGTCTATGTTTTGAACCGTTCATGTGACACTAGTTATAGATGCCGATGCTTCTCTGCAGGCTTACTGTATCCCGCTGCCCTTCTTATTGACGATGAAACACAGAAATTGCATCGGAATTAAATACAAAAGGTACAATGCCGACTTAAGTACAAGAAAACTGACTCTTCTTACTGTCTATGTTTTGAACCATTCATGTGACACTCGTTATAGATTCCGATGCTTTACTTCAGGTTTACTGTATCCCTCTGACATTCTTATTGACGATGAAATACAGAAATTGCTTCGGAATTAAATACAAAAGGCACAATGCCGACTTAAGTACAAGATAACTGACTCTTCTCACTGTCTACGTTTTGAACCATTCCTGTGACACTAGTTATAGATTCCGATGCTTCACTTCAGGTTTACTGTATCCCTCTGACCTTCTTATTTGCGATGGAACACAGGTATTGCATCGGAATTAAATATAAAAGGACAATGCCGACTTAAGTACAAGAAAAGTGACTCTTCTTACTGTGTATGTTTTGAACAATTCCTGTGACACTAGTTATAGATTACGATCCTTCACATCGTATCTACCGTATCCCTTTGACCTTCTTATTGACGATGAAACACAGAAATTGCATCGGATTAAATACAAAATGCACAATGCCGACTTAAGTACAAGAAAACTGACTCCTCTTACTGTCTATGTTTTGAACCGTTCCTGTGACTCTAGTTATAGATTCCGATGCTTCACTTCAGGTTCACTATTTCCCTCTGACCTTCTTATTGACGATGAAACGTTGAAATTGCATCGGAATTAAATACAAAAGGCACAATGCCGACTTAAGTACAAGAAAACTGACTCTTCTTACTGTCTATGTTTTGAACCATTCCGGTGACACTAGTTATAGATTCCGATTCTTCACTTCAGGTTTACTGTATCCCTCTGACCTTCTTATTGACGATGAAACACAGATATTGCATCGGAATTAAATACAAAAGGAACAATGCCGACTTAAGTACAAGAAAACTGACTATTCAATCTGTCTATGTTTTGAACCATTCATGTGACTCTAGTTATAGATTCCGATGCTTCACTTCAGAATTACTGTATCCTTCTGACCTTCTTATTGACGATGAAACACAGAAATTGCATCGGAATTAAATACAAAATGCACAATGCCGACTCAAATACAAGACGACTGGCTCTTCTTACTGTCTATGTTTTGAACCATTCCTGTGACACTAGTTATAGATTCCGATGCGTCCCTTCAGGTTCACTGTATCCCTCCTACCTTCTTATTGACGATGAAACACAGAAATTGCATCGGAAATAAATACAAAAGGCACAATGCCGACTTAAGTACAAGAAAACTGACTCTTCTTACTGTCTATGTTTTGAACCATTCCTGTGACACTAGTGATAGATTCCGATGCTTCACTTCAGGTTTACTGTATCCCTCTGAGATTCGTATTGACGATGAAACACAGAAATTGCATCGGAATTAAATAACAAAGGCACAATGCCGACTTATGTACAGGAAAACTGACTCTTCTTACTGTCTATTTTTTGAACCATTCATGTGACACTAGTTATAGATTCCGGTGCTTCACTTCAGGTTTACTGTATCCCTCTGACCTTCTTATTGACGATGAAACACAGAAATTGCATCGGAATTAAATACAAGAGGCACAATGCCGACTTAAGTACAAGAAAACTGACTCTTCTTACTTTCTATGTTTTGAACCATTCCTGTGACGCTAGTTATAGATTCCGATGCTTCACTTCTGGTTTGCTGTATCCCTCTGACCCTCTTATTGACGATGAAACACAGAAATTGCATCGGAATTAAATAGAAAATGCACAATGCCGACTTAAGTACAAGGAAACTGACTCTTCTTACTGTCTATGTTTTGAACCATTCCTGTGACACTAGTTATTGATTCCGATGGTTCACTTTATGTTTACTGTATCCCTCTGACCTTCTTATTGACGATGAAACAAAGAATTTGCATCGGAATTACATACAAAAGCACAATGCCGACTTAAGTACAAGAAAACTGACTCTTCTTACTGTCTATGTTTTGAACCATTCCTGTGCCACTAGTTATAGATTCCGAAGCTTCACTTCAGGTTCACTGTACCCCCCCTGACCTTCTTATTGACGATGAAATACACAAATTGCATCGGAAATAATTACAAACGGCACAATGCCGATTTAAGTACAAGAAAACTGACTCTTCTTACTGTCTATGTTTTGAACCATTCATGTGAAACTAGTTATAGATGCCGATTCTTCTCTGCAGGTTTACTGCATCCCGCTGCCCTTCTTATTGACGATGAAACACAGAAATTGCATCGGAATTAAATACAAAAGGTACAATGCCGACTTAAGTACAAGAAAACTGACTCTTCTTACTGTCTATGTTTTGAACCATTCATGTGACACTCGTTACAGGTTCCGATGCTTTACTTCAGGTTTACTGTATCCCTCTGACATTCTTATTGACGATGAAACACAGAAATTGCTTCGGAATTAAATACTAAAGGCACAATGCCGACTTAAGTACAAGATAACTGACTCTTCTTACTGTCTATGTTTTGAACCATTCCTGTGACACTAGTTACAGATTACGATCCTTCACATCAGGTTTACCGTATCCCTCTGACATTCTTATTGACGATGAAACACAGAAATTGCATCGGATTAAATACAAAAGGCACAATGCCGACTTAAGTACAAGAAAACTGACTCTTCTTACTGTCTATGTTTTGAACCGTTCCTGCGACTCTAGTTATAGATTCCGATGCTTCACTTCAGGTTCACTATTTCCCTCTGACCTTCTTATTGACGATGAAACGCTGAAATTGCATCGGAATTAAATACAAAAGATACAATGCCGACTTAAGTACAAGAAAACTGACTCTTCTTACTGTCTATGTTTTGAAGTATTCCTGTGACACTAGTTATAGATTCCGATGTTTCACATCAGGTTTACTGTGTCCCTCTAACCTTCTTATTGTCGATGAAACACAGAAATTGCATCGGAAATTAATACAAAAGGCACAATGCCGACTTAAAAACAAGAAAAATGACTCTTCTTACTATCTATGTTTTGAACCATTCCTGTGACACTAGTTATAGATTCCGATGCTTCACTTCGGGTTCACTGTATTTCTCTGACCTTTTTATTGACGATGAAACACAGAAATTGCATCGGAATGATATACACAAGGCACAATGCCGACTTCAGTAGAAGAAAACTGACTCTTCTTACTGTCTATGTTTTGAACCATTCCTGTGACACTAGTTATAGATTCCGATGCTTCACTTCAGGTTTACTGTATCCCTCTGACCTTCTTATTGACGGTGAAACACAAAAATTGCATCGGAATTAAATACAAAAGGCACAATGCCGACTTATGTACAAGAAAACTGACCCTTCTTAGTGTCTTTGTTTTGAACAATTCCTGTGACACTAGTTACAGATTCAGATGCTTCACTTCAGGTTTACTGTATCCCTCTGACCTTCTTATTGACGATGAAACACAGAAATTGCTTCGGAATTAAATACAAAAGGCACAATGCCGACTTAAGTGCAAGAAAACTGACTCTTCTTTCTATCTATGTTCTGAACCATTCCTGTGACACTAGTTATAGATTCCGATGCTTCACTTCACGTTTACTGTATCGCTCTGACCTTCTTATTGACGATTAAATACAGAAATTGCATCGGAATTAAATACAAAAGGCAGAATACCGACTTAAATACAACAAAATTGACTCTTCTTACTGTCTATGTTTTGAACCATACCTGTGACCCTAGATATAGATTCCGATGCTTCACTTCAGGTTTACTGTATACCTCTGACCTTCTTATTGAATATGAAACTCAGAAATTGCCTCGGAATGAAATACAAAAGGCACAATGCCGACTTAAGTACAAGAATGCTGACTCTTCTTGATGTCTATGTTTTGAACCATTCATGTGACACTAGTTATAGATTCCGATGCTTCACTGCAGGTTTACTGTATCCCTCTGACCTTCTTATTGACGATGGAACACAGAAATTGCATCGGAAATAAATACAAAAGGCACAATGCCGACTTAAGGACAAGAAAACAGACTCTTCTTACTGTCTATGTTTGAACCATTCCTGTGACACTAGTTATAGATTCCGATGCTTCACTTCAGGTTTACTGTATCCCTCTGACTTTCTTATTGAGGATGAAACACAGAAATTGCATCGGGATTCAATACAAAAGGTACAATGCCGAATTAAGTAGAAGAAAACTGACTCTTCTTACTGTCTATGTTTTGAACCATTCCTGTGACACTAGTTATAGATTACGATGCTTTACTTCAGGTATACTGTATGCCTCTGACCTTCTTATTGACGATGAAACACAGAAATTGCATCGGAATTAAATCCAAAAGGCACAATGCCGACCTAAGTAAAAGCAAACTGACTCTTCTTACTGTCTATGTTTGAACCATTCCTGTGACACTAGTTATAGATTCCGATGCTTCACGTCAGGTTTACTGTATCCCTCTGACCTTCTTATTGACGATGAACCACAGAAATTGCATCGGCAATAAATACAAAAGGCACAATGCTGACTTAAGTACAAGAAAACTGACTCTTCTTACTGTCTATGTTTTGAACCATTCATGTGACACTAGTTATAGATTCCGATGCTTCACTTCACGTTTACTGTATCGCTCTGACCTTCTTATTGACGATTGAATACAGAAATTGCATCGGAATTAAATACAGAAGGCACAATGCCGACTTAAATACAAGAAAATTGACTCTTCTTACTGTCTATGTTTTGAACCATACCTGTGACACTAGTTATAGATTCCGATGCTTCACTTCAGGTTTACTGTATCCCTCGGACCTTCTTATAGACGATGAAACACAGAAATTGCATCGGAATTAAATACAAAAGGCACAATGCCGACTGAAGTACAAGAAAAGTGACTCTTCTTACTGTCTATGTCTTGAACCATTCCTGTGACACTACTTATAGATTTCGATGCTTCACCTCAGGTTTACTGTATCCCTCTGACCTTCTTATTGACGATGAAACACAGAAATTGCATCGGAATTAAATACAAAAGGCACAATGCCGACTTAAGTACAAGAAAACTGACTCTTCTTAGTGTCTATGTTTTGAACCATTCCTGTGACACTAGTTATAGATTCCGATGCTTCACTTCAGGTTTACTGTATCCCTCTGACCTTCTTATTGTCGATAAAACACAGAAATTGCTTCGGAATTAAACACAAAACGCACAATGCCGACTTAAGTACAAGAAAACTGACTCTTCTTACTGTCTATGCTTTGATCCATTCCTGTAACACTAGTTATAGATTCCGATCCATCACTGCAGGTTTACCGTAACCCTCTGACCTTCTTATTGACGATAAAACACAGAAATTGCATCGGAATTAAATACAAAAGGCACAATGCCGACTTAAGTACAAGAAAACTGACTCTTCTTACTGTCTATGTTTTGAACCATTCCTGTGACACTAGTTATAGATTCCGATGCTTCACTTCAGGTTTACTGTATCCTTCTGACCTTCTCATTGACGATGAAACACAGATATTGCATCGGAATTAAATACAAAAGGCACAATGCCGACTTAAGTACAAGAAAATGATTCTTCTTACTGTCTATGTTTTGATCCATTCCTGTGACACTAGTTATAGATTCCGATGCTTCACTTCACGTTTACTGTATTGCTCTGACCTTCTTATTGACGATTAAATACAGAAATTGCATCGGAATTAAATACAAATGGCACAATGCCCACTTGAATACAAGAAAATTGACTCTTCTTACTGTCTATGTTTTGAACCATACCTGTGACACTAGTTATAGATTCCGATGCTTCACTTCAGGTTTACTGTATACCTCTGACCTTCTTATTGACGATGAAACACAGAAATTGCCTCGGAATTTAATACAAAAGGCACAATGCCGACTTAAGTAAAAGAATGCTGACATTTCTTAATGCCTATGTTCTGAACCATTCATGAGACACTAGTTATAGATTCCGATGCATCCCTGCAGGTTTACTGTATCCCTCTGACCTTCTTATTGACGATGAAACACAGAAATTGCATCGGAATTTAATACAAAAGGCACGATGCCGACTTAAGTACAAGAAAACTGACTCTTCTTACTGTCTATGTTCGAACCATTCCTGTGACACTAGTTATAGATTCCGATGTTTCACTTCAGGTTTACTGTATCCCTCTGACATTCTTATTGACGATGAAACACAGAAATTGCATCGGCATTAAATACAAAAGGCACGATGCTGACTTAAGTACAAGAAAACTGACTCTTCTTACTTTCTATGCTTTGAACCATTCATGTGACACTAGTTGTAGATTCCGATGCTTCACTGCAGGTTTACTGTATAACTCTGACCTTCTTATTGACGATGAAACACAGAAATTGCATCGGAATTAAATACAAAAGGCACAATGCCGACTTAAGTACAAGAAAACTGACTCTCTTACTGTCTATGTTTTGAACCATTCCTATGACACTAGTTATAGATTCCGTAGCTTCACTTCAGGTTTACTGTATCGCTCTGACCTTCTTATTGACGATGAAATACAGAAATTACATCGGAATTAAATACAAAAGGCACAATGCCGACTTAAATACAAGAAAATTGACTCTTCTTACTGTCTATGTTTTGAACCATACCTGTGACAGTAGTTATAGATTCCGATGCTTCATTTCAGGTTTACTGTATACCTCTGACCTTCTTATTGACGATGAAACTCAGAGATTGATCGGAATTAAATACAAAAGGCACAATGCCGACTTAAGTACAAGATTACTGACTCTTCTTAATGTCTATGTATTGAACCATTCATGTGACACTAGTTATAGATTCCGATGCTTCACTGCAGGTTTACTGTATCCCTCTGACCTTCTTATTGGCGATGAAACACAGAAATTGCATCGGAAATAAATACAAAAAGCACAATGCCGACTTATGTACACGAAAACTGACTCTTCTTACTGTCTATGTTTTGAACAATTCCTGTGACACTAGTTATAGATTCCGATGCTTCACATCGGGTTTACCGTATCCCTCTGACCTTCTTATTGACGATGAAACACAGAAATTGCATCGGAATTAAATACAAAAGGCACAATGCCGACTTAAGTACAATAAATCTGACTCTTCTTACTGTCTATGCTTTGTACCATTCATGTGACACTAGTTATAGATTCCGGTGCTTTACTCCAGGTTTACTGTATCCATCTGACCTTCTAATTGACGATGAAAAACCGAAATTGCTTCGGAATTAAACACAAAACGCACAATGCCGACTTAAGTACAAGAAAACTGACTCTTCGTACTGTCTATGCTTTGATGCATTCCTGTAACACTAGTTATAGATTCCGATCCATCACTTCAGGTTTACTGTATCCCTCTGACCTTCTTATTGACGATGAAAGATAGAAATTGCATCGGAATTAAATAGAAAAGGAGCAATGCCGACTTAAGTGCAAGAAGACTGACTCTTCTTACTGTCTATATTTTGAACCATTACTGTGACACTAGTTATAGATTCCGATACTTCACATCAGGTTTACTGTATCCCTCTGACCTTCTTATTGAAGATGAAGCACAGATATTGCATCGGAATTAAATACTAAAGGCACAATGCCAAATTAAGTACAAGAAAACTGACTCTTCTTACTGTCTATGTTTTGAACCATTCCTATGACACTAGTTACAGATTCCGATGCTTCACTTCAGGTTTACTGTATCTTTCTGACCTTTCCATTGACGATGAAACACAGAAATTGCATCGGAATTAAATACAAAAGGCACAATGCTGACTTAAGTACAAGAATACGTGCTTTTCTCACTGTCTATGATTTGAGCCATTCATGTGACACTAGTTATAGATTCCGATGCTTCACTTCAGGTATACTGTATCTTTCAGCCCTTCTTATTGACGATGAAACACAGAAAATGCAGCGGAATTAAATACAAGAGGCACAATGCCGACTTAAGTACAAGAAAACTGACTCTTCTTACTTTCTATGTTTTGAACCATTCCTGTGACACTAGTTATAGATTCCGATACTTCACTTCAGGTACACTGTATCCCTCTGGCCTTCTTATTGACGATGAAACTCAGATATTGCTTCGGAATGATATACAAAAGGCACAATGCCGACTTAAGCAGAAGAAAACTGACTCTTCTTACTGTCTATGTTTTGAACCATTCCTGTGACACTAGTTATAGATTCCGATGCTTCACTTCAGGTTCACTGTATCCCTCTGACCTTCTTATTGACGATGAAACACAGAAATTGCATCGGAATTAAGTACAAGAGGCACAAAGCCGACTTAAGTACAAGAAAACTGACTCTTCTTACTGTCTATGTTTTGAACCATTCCTGTGACACTAGTTATAGATTCCGATGCTTCACTTCAGGTTTACTGTATGCCTCTGACCCACTTATTGACGATGAAACACAGAAATTGCATCGGAATTAAATACAAAAGGCACAATGCCGACTTAAGTAAAAGAAAACTGACTCTTCTTACTGTCTATGTTTGAACCATTCCTGTGACACTAGTTATAGATTCCGATGCTTCACTTCAGGTTTAATGTATCCCTCTGACCTTCTTGTTGACGATGAAACACAGATATTGCATCGGCATTAAATACAAAAGGCACAATGCTGACTTATGTACAAGAAAACTGACTCTTCTTACTGTCTATGTTTTGAACCAATCATGTGACACTAGTTGTAGATTCCGATGCTTCACTGCAGGTTTACTGTATCCCTCTGATCTTGTTATTGACGATGAAACACAGAAATTGCATCGGAATTAAATACAAAAGGCACAATGCCGACTTAAGTACAAGAAAACTGATTCTTCTAACTGTCTATGTTTTGAACCATTCCTGTGACACTACTTATAGATTCCGATGCTTCACTTCAGGTTTACTGTATCCCTCTGACATTCTTATTGACGATGAAACACAGAAATTGCATCGGAATTAATTACAAAAGGCACAATGCCGACTTAAGTACAAGAAAACTGACTCTTCTTACTGTCTATGTTTTGAACCATTCCTGTGACACTAGTTATAGATTCCGATGCTTCACTTCAGGTTTACTGTATGCCTCTGACCTTCTTTTTAACGATGAAATAGAGAAATTGCATCGGAATTAAATACAAAAGGCACAATGCCGACTTAAGTACAAGAAAACTGACTCTTCTTACTGTCTATGCTTTGAACCATTCATGTGACACTAGTTATAGATTCCGATGCTTTACTCCAGGTTTACTGTATCCCTCTGACCTTCTTATTGACGAAGAAACACAGAAATTGCTTCGAAATTAAACACAAATCGCACAATGCCGACTTAAGTACAAGAAAACTAACTCTTCTTACTGTCTATGTTTTGAACCATTCCTGTGACACTAGTTATAGATTCCGATGCTTCACTTCAGGTTTACTGTATCCTTCTGACCTTCTCATTGACGATGAAACACAGATATTGCATCGGAATTAAATACAAAAGGCACAATGCCGACTTAAGTACAAGAAAATGACTCTTCTTACTGTCTATGTTTTGAACCATTCCTGTGACACTAGTTATAGATTCCGATGCTTCACTTCACGTTTACTGTATCGCTCTGACCTTCTTATTGACGATTAAACACAGAAATTGCATCGGAATTAAATACAAATGGCACAATGCCCACTTGAATACAAGAAAATTGACTCTTCTTACTGTCTATGTTTTGAACCATACCTGTGACACTAGTTATAGATTCCGATGCTTCGCTTCAGGTTTACTGTATACCTCTGACCTTCTTATTGACGATGAAACACAGAAATTGCCTCGGAATTTAATACAAAATTCACAATGCCGACTTAAGTACAAGAATGCTGACTTTTCTTAATGCCTATGTTTTGAACCATTCATGAGACACTAGTTATAGATTCCGACGCATCCCTGCAGGTTTACTGTATCCCTCTGACCTTCGTATTGACGATGAAACACAGAAATTGCATCGGAATTTAATACAAAAGGCACAATGCCGACTTAAGTACAAGAAAACTGACTCTTCTTACTGTCTATGTTTTGAACCATTCCTGTGACACTTAGTTATAGATTCCGATGCTTCACTTCAGGTTTACTGTATCCTTCTGACCTTCTCATTGACGATGAAACACAGATATTGCATCGGAATTAAATACAAAAGGCACAATGCCGACTTAAGTACAAGAAAATGACTCTTCTTACTGTCTATGTTTTGAACCATTCCTGTGACACTAGTTGTAGATTCCGATGCTTCACTGCAGGTTTACTGTATCCCTCTGATCTTCTTATTGACGATGAAACACAGAAATTGCATCGGAATTAAATACAAAAGGCACAATGCCGACTTAAGTACAAGAAAACTGATTCTTCTAACTGTCTATGTTTTGAACCATTCCTGTGACACTACTTATAGATTCCGATGCTTCACTTCAGGTTTACTGTATCCCTCTGACATTCTTATTGACGATGAAACACAGAAATTGCATCGGAATTAATTACAAAAGGCACAATGCCGACTTAAGTACAAGAAAACTGACTCTTCTTACTGTCTATGTTTTGAACCATTCCTGTGACACTAGTTATAGATTCCGATGCTTCACTTCAGGTTTACTGTATGCCTCTGACCTTCTTTTTAACGATGAAATAGAGAAATTGCATCGGAATTAAATACAAAAGGCACAATGCCGACTTAAGTACAAGAAAACTGACTCTTCTTACTGTCTATGCTTTGAACCATTCATGTGACACTAGTTATAGATTCCGATGCTTTACTCCAGGTTTACTGTATCCCTCTGACCTTGTTATTGACGAAGAAACACAGAAATTGCTTCGAAATTAAACACAAATCGCACAATGCCGACTTAAGTACAAGAAAACTAACTCTTCTTACTGTCTATGTTTTGAACCATTCCTGTGACACTAGTTATAGATTCCGATGCTTCACTTCAGGTTTACTGTATCCTTCTGACCTTCTCATTGACGATGAAACACAGATATTGCATCGGAATTAAATACAAAAGGCACAATGCCGACTTAAGTACAAGAAAATGACTCTTCTTACTGTCTATGTTTTGAACCATTCCTGTGACACTAGTTGTAGATTCCGATGCTTCACTGCAGGTTTACTGTATCCCTCTGATCTTCTTATTGACGATGAAACACAGAAATTGCATCGGAATTAAATACAAAAGGCACAATGCCGACTTAAGTACAAGAAAACTGATTCTTCTAACTGTCTATGTTTTGAACCATTCCTGTGACACTACTTATAGATTCCGATGCTTCACTTCAGGTTTACTGTATCCCTCTGACATTCTTATTGACGATGAAACACAGAAATTGCATCGGAATTAATTACAAAAGGCACAATGCCGACTTAAGTACAAGAAAACTGACTCTTCTTACTGTCTATGTTTGAACCATTCCTGTGACACTAGTTATAGATTCCGATGCTTCACTTCAGGTTTACTGTATGCCTCTGACCTTCTTTTTAACGATGAAATAGAGAAATTGCATCGGAATTAAATACAAAAGGCACAATGCCGACTTAAGTACAAGAAAACTGACTCTTCTTACTGTCTATGCTTTGAACCATTCATGTGACACTAGTTATAGATTCCGATGCTTTACTCCAGGTTTACTGTATCCCTCTGACCTTCTTATTGACGAAGAAACACAGAAATTGCTTCGAAATTAAACACAAATCGCACAATGCCGACCTAAGTACAAGAAAACTAACTCTTCTTACTGTCTATGTTTTGAACCATTCCTGTGACACTAGTTATAGATTCCGATGCTTCACTTCAGGTTTACTGTATCCTTCTGACCTTCTCATTGACGATGAAACACAGATATTGCATCGGAATTAAATACAAAAGGCACAATGCCGACTTAAGTACAAGAAAATGACTCTTCTTACTGTCTATGTTTTGAACCATTCCTGTGACACTAGTTATAGATTCCGATGCTTCACTTCACGTTTACTGTATCGCTCTGACCTTCTTATTGACGATTAAACACAGAAATTGCATCGGAATTAAATACAAATGGCACAATGCCCACTTGAATACAAGAAAATTGACTCTTCTTACTGTCTATGTTTTGAACCATACCTGTGACACTAGTTATAGATTCCGATGCTTCACTTCAGGTTTACTGTATACCTCTGACCTTCTTATTGACGATGAAACACAGAAATTGCCTCGGAATTTAATACAAAAGGCACAATGCCGACTTAAGTACAAGAATGCTGACTTTTCTTAATGCCTATGTTTTGAACCATTCATGAGACACTAGTTATAGATTCCGACGCATCCCTGCAGGTTTACTGTATCCCTCTGACCTTCGTATTGACGATGAAACACAGAAATTGCATCGGAATTTAATACAAAAGGCACAATGCCGACTTAAGTACAAGAAAACTGACTCTTCTTACTGTCTATGTTCGAACCATTCCTGTGACACTTAGTTATAGATTCCGATGTTTCACTTCAGGTTTACTGTATCCCTCTGACATTCTTATTGACGATGAAACACAGAAATTGCATCGGCATTAAATACAAAAGGCACGATGCTGACTTAAGTACAAGAAAACTGACTCTTCTTACTTTCTATGTTTTGAACCATTCATGTGACACTAGTTGTAGATTCCGATGCTTCACTGCAGGTTTACTGTATCCCTCTGACCTTCTTATTGACGATGAAACACAGAAATTGCATCGGAATTAAATACAAAAGGCACAATGCCGACTTAAGTACAAGAAAACTGACTCTCTTACTGTCTATGTTTTGAACCATTCCTGTGACACTAGTTATAGATTCCGATGTTTCACTTCAGGTTTACTGTATCCCTCTGACATTCTTATTGACGATGAAACACAGAAATTGCATCGGCATTAAATACAAAAGGCACGATGCTGACTTAAGTACAAGAAAACTGACTCTTCTTACTTTCTATGTTTTGAACCATTCATGTGACACTAGTTGTAGATTCCGATGCTTCACTGCAGGTTTACTGTATCCCTCTGACCTTCTTATTGACGATGAAACACAGAAATTGCATCGGAATTAAATACAAAAGGCACAATGCCGACTTAAGTACAAGAAAACTGACTCTTCTTACTGTCTATGCTTTGAACCATTCATGTGACACTAGTTATAGATTCCGATGCTTTACTCCAGGTTTACTGTATCCCTCTGACCTTCTTATTGACGAAGAAACACAGAAATTGCTTCGGAATTAAACACAAATCGCACAATGCCGACTTAAGTACAAGAAAACTAACTCTTCTTACTGTCTATGCTTTGATCCATTCCTGTAACACTAGTTGTAGATTCCGATCCATCTCTTCAGGTTTACTGTATCCCTCTGACCTTCTTATTGACGATGAAAGATAGAAATTGCATCGGAATTAAATAGAAAACAAGCAATGCCGACTTAAGTGCAAGAAAACTGACTCTTCTTATTGTCTATGTTTTGAACCATTACTGTGACACTAGTTATAGATTCCTATGCTTCACATCAGGTTTGCTGTATCCCTCTGACCTTCTTATTGAAGATGAAACACAGAAATTGCATCGGAATTAAATACAAAAGGCACAATGCCGACTTAAGTACAAGAAAACTGACTCTCTTACTGTCTATGTATTGAACCATTCCTGTGACACTAGTTATAGATTCCGTTGCTTCACTTCAGGTTTACTGTATCGCTCTGACCTTCTTATTGACGATGAAATACAGAAATTGCATCGGAAATGAATACAAAAGGCACAATGCCGACTTAAATACAAGAAAATTGACTCTTCTTACTGTCTATGTTTTGAACCATACCTGTGACAGTAGTTATAGATTCCGATGCTTCATTTCAGGTTTACTGTATACCTCTGACCTTCTTATTGACGATGAAACTCAGAAATTGATCGGAATTAAATACAAAAGGCACAATGCCGACTTAAGTACAAGATTACTGACTCTTCTTAATGTCTATGTTTTGAACCATTCATGTGACACTAGTTATAGATTCCGATGCTTCACTGCAGGTTTACTGTATCCCTCTGACCTTCTTATTGGCGATGAAACACAGAAATTGCATCGGAAATAAATACAAAAGGCACAATTCCGACTTATGTACAAGAAAACTGACTCTTCTTACTGTCTATGTTTTGAACAATTCCTGTGACACTAGTTATAGATTCCGATGCTTCACATCGGGTTTACCGTATCCCTCTGACCTTCTTATACGATGAAACACAGAAATTGCATCGGAATTAAATAGAAAAGGCACAATGCCGACTTAAGTACAATACATCTGACTCTTCTTACTGTCTATGCTTTGTACCATTCATGTGACACTAGTTATAGATTCCGGTGCTTTACTCCAGGTTTACTGTATCCATCTGACCTTCTAATTGACGATGAAAAACAGAAATTGCTTCGGAATTAAACACAAAACGCACAATGCCGACTTAAGTACAAGAAAACTGACTCTTCGTACTGTCTATGCTTTGATGCATTCCTGTAACACTAGTTATCGATTCCGATCCATCACTTCAGGTTTACTGTATCCCTCTGACCTTCTTATTGACGATGAAAGATAGAAATTGCATCGGAATTAAATAGAAAAGGAGCAATGCCGACTTAAGTGCAAGAAGACTGACTCTTCTTACTGTCTATATTTTGAACCATTACTGTGACACTAGTTATAGATTCCGATGCTTCACATCAGGTTTACTGTATCCCTCTGACCTTCTTATTGAAGATGAAACACATATATTGCATCGGAATTAAATACTGAATGCACAATGCCAAATTAAGTACAAGAAAACTGACTCTTCTTACTGTCTATGTTTTGAACCATTCCTATGACACTAGTTACAGATTCCGATGCTTCACTTCAGGTTTACTGTATCTTTCCGACCTTTCCATTGACGATTAAACACAGAAATTGCATCGGAATTAAATACAAAAGGCACAATGCTGACTTAAGTACAAGAATACGTACTCTTCTCACTGTCTATGATTTGAACCATTCATGTGACACTAGTTATAGATTCCGATGCTTCACTTCAGGTTTACTGTATCCCTCAGCCCTTCTTATTGACGATGAAACACAGAAATTGCAGCGGAATTAAATACAAGAGGCACAATGCCCACTTAAGTACAAGAAAACTGACTCTTCTTACTTTCTATGTTTTGAACCATTCCTGTGACACTAGTTATAGATTCCGATACTTCACTTCAGGTTCACTGTATCCCTCTGACCTTCTTATTGACGATGAAACACAGATATTGCTTCGGAATGATATACAAAAGGCACAATGCCGACTTAAGCAGAAGAAAACTGACTCTTCTTACTGTCTATGTTTTGAACCATTCCTGTGACACTAGTTATAGATTCCGATGCTTCACTTCAGGTTCACTGTATCCCTCTGACCTTCTTATTGACGATGAAACACAGAAATTGCATCGGAATTAAGTACAAGAGGCACAAAGCCGACTTAAGTACAAGAAATTTGACTCTTCTTACTGTCTATGTTTTGAACCATTCCTGTGACACTAGTTATAGATTCCGATGCTTCACTTCAGGTTTACTGTATGCCTCTGACCTTCTTTTTAACGATGAAATACAGAAATTGCATCGGAATTAAATACAAAAGGCACAATGCCGACTTAAGTACAAGAAAACTGACTCTTCTTATTGTCTATGCTTTGAACCATTCATGTGACACTAGTTATAGATTCCGATGCTTTACTCCAGGTTTACTGTATCCCTCTGACCTTCTTATTGACGAAGAAACACAGAAATTGCTTCGGAATTAAACACAAATCGCACAATGCCGACTTAAGTACAAGAAAACTAACTCTTCTTACTGTCTATGCTTTGATCCATTCCTGTAACACTAGTTATAGATTCCGATCCATCTCTTCAGGTTTACTGTATCCCTCTGAACTTCTTATTGACGATGAAAGATAGAAATTGCATCGGAATTAAATAGAAAACAAGCAATGCCGACTTAAGTACAAGAAAACTGACTCTTCTTACTGTCTATGTTTTGAACCATTACTGTGACACTAGTTATAGATTCCTATGCTTCACATCAGGTTTACTGTATCCCTCTGACCTTCTTATTGAAGATGAAACACAGAAATTGCATCGGAATTAAATACAAAAGGCACAATGCCGACTTAAGTACAAGAAAACTGACTCTCTTACTGTCTATGTTTTGAACCATTCCTGTGACACTAGTTATAGATTCCGTTGCTTCACTTCAGGTTTACTGTATCGCTCTGACCTTCTTATTGACGATGAAATACAGAAATTGCATCGGAATTAAATACAAAAGGCACAATGCCGACTTAAATACAAGAAAATTGACTCTTCTTACTGTCTATGTTTTGAACCATACCTGTGACAGTAGTTATAGATTCCGATGCTTCATTTCAGGTTTACTGTATACCTCTGACCTTCTTATTGACGATGAAACTCAGAAATTGATCGGAATTAAATACAAAAGGCACAATGCCGACTTAAGTACAAGATTACTGACTCTTCTTAATGTCTATGTTTTGAACCATTCATGTGACACTAGTTATAGATTCCGATGCTACACTGCAGGTTTACTGTATCCCTCTGACCTTCTTATTGGCGATGAAACACAGAAATTGCATCGGAAATAAATACAAAAGGCACAATTCCGACTTATGTACAAGAAAACTGACTCTTCTTACTGTCTATGTTTTGAACAATTCCTGTGACACTAGTTATAGATTCCGATGCTTCACATCGGGTTTACCGTATCCCTCTGACCTTCTTATTGACGATGAAACACAGAAATTGCATCGGAATTAAATAGAAAAGGCACAATGCCGACTTAAGTACAATAAATCTGACTCTTCTTACTGTCTATGCTTTGTACCATTCATGTGACACTAGTTATAGATTCCGGTGCTTTACTCCAGGTTTACTGTATCCATCTGACCTTCTAATTGACGATGAAAAACAGAAATTGCTTCGGAATTAAACAAAAAACGCACAATGCCGACTTAAGTACAAGAAAACTGACTCTTCGTACTGTCTATGCTTTGATGCATTCCTGTAACACTAGTTATAGATTCCGATCCATCACTTCAGGTTTACTGTATCCCTCTGACCTTCTTATTGACGATGAAAGATAGAAATTGCATCGGAATTAAATAGAAAAGGAGCAATGCCGACTTAAGTGCAAGAAGACTGACTCTTCTTACTGTCTATATTTTGAACCATTACTGTGACACTAGTTATAGATTCCGATGCTTCACATCAGGTTTACTGTATCCCTCTGACCTTCTTATTGAAGATGAAACACAGATATTGCATCGGAATTAAATACTAAAGGCACAATGCCAAATTAAGTACAAGAAAACTGACTCTTCTTACTGTCTATGTTTTGAACCATTCCTATGACACTAGTTACAGATTCCGATGCTTCACTTCAGGTTTACTGTATCTTTCTGACCTTTCCATTGACGATGAAACACAGAAATTGCATCGGAATTAAATACAAAAGGCACAATGCTGACTTAAGTACAAGAATACGTACTCTTCTCACTGTCTATGATTTGAACCATTCATGTGACACTAGTTATAGATTCCGATGCTTCACTTCAGGTTTACTGTATCCCTCAGCCCTTCTTATTGACGATGAAACACAGAAATTGCAGCGTAATTAAATACAAGAGGCACAATGCCGACTTAAGTACAAGAAAACTGACTCTCCTTACTTTCTATGTTTTGAACCATTCCTGTGACACTAGTTATAGATTCCGATACTTCACTTCAGGTTCACTGTATCCCTCTGACCTTCCTATTGACTATGAAACACAGATATTGCTTCGGAATGATATACAAAAGGCACAATGCCGACTTAAGCAGGAGAAAACTGACTCTTCTTACTGTCTATGTTTTGAACCATTCCTGTGACACTAGTTATAGATTCCGATGCTTCACTTCAGGTTCACTGTATCCCTCTGACCTTCTTATTGACGATGAAACACAGAAATTGCATCGGAATTAAGTACAAGAGGCACAAAGCCGACTTAAGTACAAGAAAACTGACTCTTCTTACTGTCTATGTTTTGAACCATTCCTGTGACACTAGTTATAGATTCCGATGCTTCACTTCAGGTTTACTGTATGCCTCTGACCCACTTATTGACGATGAAACACAGAAATTGCATCGGAATTAAATACAAAAGGCACAATGCCGACTTAAGTAAAAGAAAACTGACTCTTCTTACTGTCTATGTTTGAACCATTCCTGTGACACTAGTTATAGATTCCGATGCTTCACTTCAGGTTTACTGTATCCCTCTGACCTTCTTGTTGACGATGAAACACAGAAAATGCATCGGCATTAAATACAAAAGGCACAATGCTGACTTATGTACAAGAAAACTGACTCTTCTTACTGTCTATGTTTTGAACCAATCATGTGACACTAGTTGTAGATTCCGATGCTTCACTGCAGGTTTACTGTATCCCTCTGATCTTCTTATTGACGATGAAACACAGAAATTGCATCGGAATTAATTACAAAAGGCACAATGCCGACTTAAGTACAAGAAAACTGATTCTTCTAACTGTCTATGATTTGAACCATTCCTGTGACACTACTTATAGATTCCGATGCTTCACTTCAGGTTTACTGTATCCCTCTGACATTCTTATTGACGATGAAACACAGAAATTGCATCGGAATTAATTACAAAAGGCACAATGCCGACTTAAGTACAAGAAAACTGACTCTTCTTACTGTCTATGTTTTGAACCATTCCTGTGACACTAGTTATAGATTCCGATGCTTCATTTCAGGTTTACTGTATGCCTCTGACCTTCTTTTTAACGATGAAATACAGAAATTGCATCGGAATTAAATACAAAAGGCACAATGCCGACTTAAGTACAAGAAAACTGACTCTTCTTACTGTCTATGCTTTGAACCATTCATGTGACACTAGTTATAGATTCCGATGCTTTACTCCAGGTTTACTGTATCCCTCTGACCTTCTTATTGACGAAGAAAGACAGAAATTGCTTCGGAATTAAACACAAATCGCACAATGCCGACTTAAGTACGAGAAAACTAACATTTCTTACTGTCTATGCTTTGATCCATTCCTGTAACACTAGTTATAGATTCCGATCCATCTCTTCAGGTTTACTGTATCCCTCTGACCTTCTTATTGACGATGAAAGATAGAAATTGCATCGGAATTAAATAGAAAACAAGCAATGCCGACTTAAGTACAAGAAAACTGACTCTTCTTACTGTCTATGTTTTGAACCATTACTGTGACACTAGTTATAGATTCCTATGCTTCACATCAGGTTTACTGTATCCCTCTGACCTTCTTATTGAAGATGAAACACAGAAATTGCATCGGGAATAAATACAAAAGGCACAATGCCGACTTAAGTACAAGAAAACTGACTCTTCTTACTGCCTATGTTTTGAACCATTCCTGTGACACTACATATAGATTCCGATGCTGCACTTCAGGTTTACTGTATCCCTCTGACCTTCTTATTGACGATGGAACACAGAAATTGCATCGGAATTAAATGCAAAAAGCACAATGCAGACTTAAGTACAAGAAAACTGACTCTTCTTACTTTCTATGTTTTGAACCATTCCGGTGACACTAGTTATGGATTCCGATGCTTCACTTCAGGCTTACTGTATCCCTCTGACCTTCTTATTGCCGATGAAACACAGAAATTGCATCGGAATTAAATACTAAAAGCACAATGCCGACTTAAACACAAGAAAACTGACTCTTCTTACTGTCTAAGTTTTGAACCATTCCTGTGACACTAGTTATTGTTTCCGATGCTTCGCTTCAGGTTTACTGTATCCCTCTGACCTTCTTATTGTTGATGAAATATAGAATTTGCATCGGAATTAAATACAAAAGGCACAATGCCGACTTAAGTACAAGAAAACTGACTCTTCTTACTGTCTATGCTTTAAACTATTCCTGTGACACTAGTTATAGATTCCGATGCTTCACATCAGGTTTACTGTTTCCCTCTGACCTTCTTATTGACGATGAAACACAGAAATTGCATCGGAATTAAATACAAAAGGCACAATGCCGACTTAAGTACAAGAAAACTGACTCTTCTTACTGTCTATGGTTTGACCCATTCATGTGACACTAGTTATAGATTCCGAAGCTTCACTTCAGGTTTACTGTATCCCTGTTTCCTTCTTTTTGACGACGAAACACAGAAATTGCATCGGAATTTAATACAAAAGGCACAATGCCGACTTAAGTACAAGAAAACTGACTCTTCTTACAGTCTATGTTTAGAACCATTCCTGTGACACTAGATATAGATTCCGATGCTTCACTTCCGGTTTACTGTATCCCTCTGACCTTCTTATTGACGATGAAACACAGAAATTTCATCGGAATTAAATACAAAAGGCACAATGCCGACGTAAGTACAAGAAAACTGACTCTTCTTACTGTCTATGTTTTGAACTATTCCTGTGACACTAGTTATGGATTCCGATGCTTCACTTCAGGTTTACTGTATCCTTCTGACCTTCTTATTGACGATGAAAAACAGAATTTGCATCGGAATTAAATACAAGTGGCACAATGCCGACTTAAGTACAAGAAAACTGACTCTTCCTACTTTCTATGTTTTGAACCACTCCTGTGACACTAGTTATAGGTTCCGATGCTTCACTTCAGGTTCACTGTATCCCTCTGACCTTCTTATTGACGATGAAACACAGAAATTGCATCGGAATGATATACAAAAGGCACAATGCCGACTTAAGTAGAAGAAAACTGACTCTTCTTACTGTCTATGTTTTGAACCATTCCTGTGACACTAGTTATAGATTCCGATGCTTCACTTCAGGTTTACTGTATCCCTCTGACCTTCTTATTGACGATGAAACACAGAAATTGCATCGGAATTAAATACAAAAGGCACAATGCCGACTTAAGTACAAGAAAACTGACTCTTCTTACTGTCTATGTTTTGAACCATTCCTGTGACACCAGTTATAGGTCCCGATGCTTCACTTCAGGTTTACTGTATGCCTCTGACCTTCTTATTGACGATGAAACACAGAATTAGCATCGGAATTAAATTCAAAAGGCACAATGCCGACTTAAGTAAACGAGTACTGACTCTTCTTACTGTCTATGTTTTGAACTATTCCTGTGACACTAGTTATATATTCCGATGCTTCACTTCAGGTTTACTGTATCCCTCTGACCTTCTTATTGACGGTGAAACATAGAAATTGCATCGGCATTAAATACAAAAGGCACAATGCTGACTTAAGTACAAGAAAACTGACTCTTCTTACTGTCTATGCTTTGAACCATTCATGTGACACTAGTTATAGATTCCGATGCTTTACTCCAGGTTTACTGTATCCCTCTGACCTTCTTATTGACGAAGAAACACAGAAATTGCTTCGGAATTAAACACAAATCGCACAATGCCGACTAAAGTACAAGAAAACTGACTCTTCTTACTGTCTATGTTTTGAACTATTCCTGTGACACTAGTTATGGATTCCGATGCTTCACTTCAGGTTTACTGTATCCTTCTGACCTTCTTATTGACGATGAAAAACAGAATTTGCATCGGAATTAAATACAAGTGGCACAATGCCGACTTAAGTACAAGAAAACTGACTCTTCTTTCTTTCTATGTTTTGAACCACTCCTGTGACACTAGTTATAGGTTCCGATGCTTCACTTCAGGTTCACTGTATCCCTCTGACCTTCTTATTGACGATGAAACACAGAAATTGCATCGGAATTAAATACAAAAGGCACAATGCCGACTTAAGTACAAGAAAACTGACTCTTCTTACTGTCTATTTTTTGAACCATTCCTGTGACACCAGTTATAGGTCCCGATGCTTCACTTCAGGTTTACTGTATGCCTCTGACCTTCTTATTGACGATGAAACACAGAATTAGCATCGGAATTAAATTCAAAAGGCACAATGCCGACTTAAGTAAACGAGTACTGACTCTTCTTACTGTCTATGTTTTGAACTATTCCTGTGACACTAGTTATATATTCCGATGCTTCACTTCAGGTTTACTGTATCCCTCTGACCTTCTTATTGACGATGAAACATAGAAATTGCATCGGCATTAAATACAAAAGGCACAATGCTGACTTAAGTACAAGAAAACTGACTCTTCTTACTGTCTATGCTTCGAACCATTCATGTGACACTAGTTATAGATTCCGATGCTTTCCTCCAGGTTTACTGTATCCCTCTGACCTTCTTATTGACGAAGAAACACAGAAATTGCTTCGGAATTAAACACAAATCGCACAATGCCGACTAAAGTACAAGAAAACTGACTCTTCTTACTGTCTATGCTTTGATCCATTCCTGTAACACTAGTTATAGATTCCGATCCATCACTTCAGGTTTACTGTATCCCTCTGACCTTCTTATTGACGATGAAGGATAGAAATTGCATCGGAATTAAATAGAAAATGAGCAATGCCGACTTAAGTTCCAGAAAACTGACTCTTCTTACTGTCTATGTTTTGAACCATTACTGTGACACTAGTTATAGATTCCTATGCTACACATCAGGTTTACTGTATCCCTCTGACCTTCTTATTGAAGATGAAACACAGATATTGCATCGGAATTTAATACTAAAGGCATAATGCCGACTTAAGTACAAGAAAACTGACTCTTCTTACTGTCTATATTTTGAACCATTCCTGTGACACTAGTTATAGATTCCGATGCTTCACTTCAGGCTTACTGTATCCCTCTGACATTCTTATTGCCGATGAAACACAGAAATTGCATCGGAATTAAATACCAAAGACACAATGCCGACTTAAACACAAGAAAACTGACTCTTCTTACTGTCTAAGTTTTGAACCATTCCTGTGACACTAGTTATAGTTTCCGATGCTCCACTTCAGGTTTACTGCATCCCTCTGACCCTCTTGTTGACGATGAAACACAGAAATTGCATCTGAATTAAATACAAAAGGCACAATGCCGACTTAAGTACGGGACAACTGACTCTTCTTACTGTCTATGTTTTGAACCGTTCATGTGACACTAGTTATAGATTCCGATGCATCACTTCAGGTTTACTGTATCCCTCTGACATTCTTATTGACGATGAAACACAGAAATTGCATCGGAATTAAATACAAAAGGCACAACGGCGACTTATGTACAAGAAAACTGACTCTTCTTAATGTCTATGCTTTGAACCATTCATGTGACACTAGTTATAGATTCCGATGCTTTACTCCAGGTTTACTGTATCCCTCTGACCTTCTTATTGACGATGAAACACAGAAATTGCATCGGAATTAAATACAAAAGGCACAATGCCGACTTAAGTACAAGAAAACTGACTCTTCTTACTGTCTATGGTTTGACCCATTCATGTGACACTAGTTATAGATTCCGAAGCTTCACTTCAGGTTTACTGTATCCCTGTTTCCTTCTTTTTGACGACGAAACACAGAAATTGCATCGGAATTTAATACAAAAGGCACAATGCCGACTTAAGTACAAGAAAACTGACTCTTCTTACAGTCTATGTTTAGAACCATTCCTGTGACACTAGATATAGATTCCGATGCTTCACTTCCGGTTTACTGCATCCCTCTGACCTTCTTATTGACGATGAAACACAGAAATTGCATCGGAATTAAATACAAAAGGCACAATGCCGACGTAAGTACAAGAAAACTGACTCTTCTTACTGTCTATGTTATGAACTATTCCTGTGACACTAGTTATGGATTCCGATGCTTAACTTCAGGTTTACTGTATCCTTCTGACCTTCTTATTGACGATGAAAAACAGAATTTGCATCGGAATTAAATACAAGTGGCACAATGCCGACTTAAGTACAACAAAAATGACTCTTCTTACTTTCTATGCTTTGAACCACTCCTGTGACACTAGTTATAGGTTCCGATGCTTCACTTCAGGTTCACTGTATCCCTCTGACCTTCTTATTGACGATGAAACACAGAAATTGCATCGGAATGATATACAAAAGGCACAATGCCGACTTAAGTAGAAGAAAACTGACTCTTCTTACTGTCTATGTTTTGAACCATTCCTGTGACACTAGTTATATATTCCGATGCTTCACTTCAGGTTTACTGTATCCCTCTGACCTTCTTATTGACGATGAAAAACAGAAATTGCATCGGAATTAAATACAAAAGGCACAATGCCGACTTAAGTACAAGAAAACTGACTCTTCTTACTGTCTATGTTTTGAACCATTCCTGTGACACCAGTTATAGGTCCCGATGCTTCACTTCAGGTTTACTGTATGCCTCTGACCTTCTTATTGACGATGAAACACAGAATTAGCATCGGAATTAAATTCAAAAGGCACAATGCCGACTTAAGTAAACGAGTACTGACTCTTCTTACTGTCTATGTTTTGAACTATTCCTGTGACACTAGTTATATATTCCGATGCTTCACTTCAGGTTTACTGTAACCCTCTGACCTTCTTATTGACGATGAAACGTAGAAATTGCATCGGCATTAAATACAAAAGGCACAATGCTGACTTAAGTACAAGAAAACTGACTTTTCTTACTGTCTATGCTTTGAACCATTCATGTGACACTAGTTATAGATTCCGATGCTTTATTCCAGGTTTACTGTATCCCTCTGACCTTCTTATTGACGAAGAAACACAGAAATCGCTTCGGAATTAAAAACAAATCGCACAATGCCGACTAAAGTACAAGAAAACTGACTCTTCTTACTGTCTATGCTTGATCCATTCCTGTAACACTAGTTATAGATTCCGATCCATCACTTCAGGTTTACTGTATCCCTCTGACCTTCTTATTGACGATGAAAGATAGAAATTGCATCGGAATTAAATAGAAAATGACCAATGCCGACTTAAGTACCAGAAAACTGACTCTTCTTACTGTCTATGTTTTGAACCATTACTGTGACACTAGTTATAGATTCCTATGCTACACATCAGGTTTACTGTATCCCTCTGACCTTCTTATTGAAGATGAAACACAGATATTGCATCGGAATTTAATACTAAAGGCATAATGCCGACTTAAGTACAAGAAAACTGACTCTTCTTACTGTCTATGTTTTGAACCATTCCTGTGACACTAGCTATAGATTCCGATGCTTCACTTCAGGTTTACTGTATCCTTCTGACCTTCTCATTGACGATGAAATACAGAAATTGCATCGGAAATAAATACAAAAGGCACAATGCCGACTTAAGTACAAGAAAACTGACTCTTCTTACTGTCTATGTTTTGAACCATTCCTGCGACACTAGATATAGATTCCGATTCTTCACTTCAGGTTTACTGAATCCCTGTGACCTTCTTATTGACGATGGAACACAGAAACTGCATCGGAATTAAATACAAAAAGTACAATGCAGACTTAAGTACAAGAAAACTGACTCTTCTTACTTTCTATGTTTTGAACCATTCCGGTGACACTAGTTATGGATTCCGATGCTTCACTTCAGGCTTACTGTATCCCTCTGACATTCTTATTGCCGATGAAACACAGAAATTGCATCGGAATTAAATACCAAAGACACAATGCCGACTTAAACACAAGAAAACTGACTCTTCTTACTGTCTAAGTTTTGAACCATTCCTGTGACACTAGTTATAGTTTCCGATGCTTCACTTCAGGTTTACTGCATCCCTCTGACCCTCTTGTTGACGATGAAACACAGAAATTGCATCGGAATTAAATACAAAAGGCACAATGCCGACTTAAGTACAAGACAACTGACTCTTCTTACTGTCTATGTTTTGAACCATTCATGTGACACTAGCTATAGATTCCGATGCTTCACTTCAGGTTTACTGTATCCCTCTGACATTCTTATTGACGATGAAACACAGAAATTGCATCGGAATTAAATACAAAAGGCACAATGGCGACTTATGTACAAGAAAACTGACTCTTCTTAATGTCTATGCTTTGAACCATTCATGTGACACTAGTTATAGATTCCGATGCTTTACTCCAGGTTTACTGTATCCCTCTGACCTTCTTATTGACGATGAAAGATAGAAATTGCATCGGAATTAAATAGAAAACAAGCAATGCCGACTTAAGTACAAGAAAACTGACTCTTCTTACTGTCTATGTTTTGAACCATTACTGTGACACTAGTTATAGATTCCTATGCTTCACATCAGGTTTACTGTATCCCTCTGACCTTCTTATTGAAGATGAAACACAGAAATTGCATCGGGAATAAATACAAAAGGCACAATGCCGACTTAAGTACAATAAAACTGACTCTTCTTACTGTCTATGTTTTGAACCATTCCTGTGACACTACATATAGATTCCGATGCTGCACTTCAGGTTTACTGTATCCCTCTGACTTTCTTATTGACGATGGAACACAGAGATTGCATCGGAATTAAATACAAAAAGCACAATGCAGACTTAAGTACAAGACAACTGACTCTTCTTACTGTCTATGTTTTGAACCATTCATGTGACACTAGTTATAGATTCCGATGCTTTACTCCAGGTTTACTGTATCCCTCTGACCTTCTTATTGACGATGAAAGATAGAAATTGCATCGGAATTAAATACTAAAAGCACAATGCCGACTTAAACACAAGAAAACTGACTCTTCTTACTGTCTAAGTTTTGATCCATTCCTGTGACACTAGTTATTGTTTCCGATGCTTCGCTTCAGGTTTACTGTATCCCTCTGACCTTCTTATTGTTGATGAAATATAGAAATTGCATCGGAATTAAATACAAAAGGCACAATGCCGACTTAAGTACAAGAAAACTGACTCTTCTTACTGTCTATGCTTATAACTATTCCTGTGACACTAGTTATAGATTCCGATGCTTCACATCAGGTTTACTGTTTCCCTCTGACCTTCTTATTGACGATGAAACACAGAAATTGCATCGGAATTAAATACAAAAGGCACAATGCCGACTTAAGTACAAGAAAACTGACTCTTCTTACTGTCTATGGTTTGACCCATTCATGTGACACTAGTTATAGATTCCGAAGCTTCACTTCAGGTTTACTGTATCCCTGTTTCCTTCTTTTTGACGACGAAACACAGAAATTGCATCGGAATTTAATACAAAAGGCACAATGCCGACTTAAGTACAAGAAAACTGACTCTTCTTACAGTCTATGTTTTGAACCATTCCTGTGACACTAGATATAGATTCCGATGCTTCACTTCCGGTTTACTGTATCCCTCTGACCTTCTTATTGACGATGAAACACAGAAATTGCATCGGAATTAAATACAAAAGGCACAATGCCGACGTAAGTACAAGAAAACTGACTCTTCTTACTGTCTATGTTTTGAACTATTCCTGTGACTCTAGTTATGGATTCCGATGCTTCACTTCAGGTTTACTGTATCCTTCTGACCTTCTTATTGACGATGAAAAACAGAATTTGCATCGGAATTAAATACAAGTGGCACAATGCCGACTTAAGTACAAGAAAACTGACTCTTCTTACTTTCTATGTTTTGAACCACTCCTGTGACACTAGTTATAGGTTCCGATGCTTCACTTCAGGTTCACTGTATCCCTCTGACCTTCTTATTGACGATGAAACACAGAAATTGCATCGGAATGATATACAAAAGGCACAATGCCGACTTAAGTAGAAGAAAACTGACTCTTCTTACTGTCTATGTTTTGAACCATTCCTGTGACACCAGTTATAGATTCCGATGCTTCACTTCATGTTTACTGTATCCCTCTGACCTTCTTATTGACGATGAAACACAGAAATTGCATCGGAATTAAATACAAAAGGCACAATGCCGACTTAAGTACAAGAAAACTGACTCTTCTTACTGTCTATGTTTTGAACCATTCCTGTGACAACAGTTATAGGTCCCGATGCTTCACGTCAGGTTTACTGTATGCCTCTGACCTTCTTATTGACGATGAAACACAGAATTAGCATCGGAATTAAATTCAAATGGCACAATGCCGACTTAAGTAAACGAGTACTGACTCTTCTTACTGTCTATGTTTTGAACCATTCCTGTGACACCAGTTATAGGTCCCGATGCTTCACTTCAGGTTCACTGAATCCCTCTGACCTTCTTATTGACGAAGAAACACAGAAATTGCTTCGGAATTAAACACAAATCGCACAATGCCGACTAAAGTACAAGAAAACTGACTCTTCTTACTGTCTATGCTTTGATCCATTCCTGTAACACTAGTTATAGATTCCTATGCTACACATCAGGTTTACTGTATCCCTCTGACCTTCTTATTGACGATGAAAGATAGAAATTGCATCGGAATTAAATAGAAAACGAGCAATGCCGACTTAAGTACCAGAAAACTGACTCTTCTTACTGTCTATGATTTGAACCATTACTGTGACACTAGTTATAGATTCCTATGCTACACATCAGGTTTACTGTATCCCTCTGACCTTCTTATTGAAGATGAAACACAGATATTGCATCGGAATTTAATACTAAAGGCATAATGCCGACTTAAGTACAAGAAAACTGACTCTTCTTACTGTCTATGCTTTTAACCATTCCTGTGACACTAGTTATAGTTTCCGATGCTTCACTTCAGGTTTACTGTATCCTTCTGTCCTTCTCATTGACGATGAAATACAGAAATTGCATCGGAAATAAATACTAAAGGCACAATGCCGACTTAAGTACAAGAAAACTGACTCTTCTTACTGTCTATGTTTTGAACCATTCCTGCGACACTAGATATAGATTCCGATTCTTCACTTCAGGTTTACTGAATCCCTGTGACCCTCTTATTGACGATGGAACACAGAAACTGCATCGGAATTAAATACAAAAAGTACAATGCAGACTTAAGTACAAGAAAACTGACTCTGCTTACTTTCTATGTTTTGAACCATTCCGGTGACACTAGTTATGGATTCCGATGCTTCACTTCAGGCTTACTGTATCCCTCTGACATTCTTATTGCCGATGTAACACAGAAATTGCATCGGAATTAAATCCCAAAGACACAATGCCGACTTAAACACAAGAAAACTGACTCTTCCTACTGTCTAAGTTTTGAACCATTCCTGTGACACTAGTTATAGTTTCCGATGCTTCACTTCAGGTTTACTGCATCCCTCTGACCCTCATGTTGACGATGAAACACAGAAATTGCATCGGAATTAAATACAAAAGGCACAATGCCGACTTAAGTACAAGACAACTGACTCTTCTTACTGTCTATGTTTTGAACCATTCATGTGACACTAGTTATAGATTCCGATGCTTCACTTCAGGTTTACTGTATCCCTCTGACATTCTTATTGACGATGAAACACAGAAATTGCATCGGAATTAAATACAAAAGGCACAATGGCGACTTATGTACAAGAGAACTGACTCTTCTTAATGTCTATGTTTGAACCATTCATGTGACACTAGTTATAGATTCCGATGCTTCACTTCAGGTTTACTGTATCCCTTTTTCCTTCTTTTTGACGACGAAACAGAGAAATTGCATCGGAATTTAATACAAAAGGCACAATGCCAACTTAAGTACATGAAAACTGACTCTTCTTACAGTCTATGTTTTGAACCATTCCTGTGACACTAGTTATAGATTCCGATGCTTCACTTCAGGTTTACTGTATCCCTCTGACATTCTTATTGACGATGAAACACAGAAATTGCATCGGAATTAAATACAAAAGGCACAATGGCGACTTATGTACAAGAGAACTGACTCTTCTTAATGTCTATGTTTGAACCATTCATGTGACACTAGTTATAGATTCCGATGCTTCACTTCAGGTTTACTGTATCCCTTTTTCCTTCTTTTTGACGACGAAACAGAGAAATTGCATCGGAATTTAATACAAAAGGCACAATGCCGACTTAAGTACATGAAAACTGACTCTTCTTACTGTCTATGTTTTGAACCATTCCTGTGACACTAGTTATAGATTCCGATGCTTCACTTCAGGTTTACTGTATCCTTCTGACCTTCTCATTGACGATGAAATTCAGAAATTGCATCGGAAATAAATACTAAAGGCACAATGCCGACTTAAGTACAAGAAAACTGACTCTTCTTACTGTCTATGTTTTGAACCATTCCTGCGACACTAGATATAGATTCCGATTCTTCACTTCAGGTTTACTGAATCCCTGTGACCTTCTTATTGACGATGGAACACAGAAACTGCATCGGAATTAAATACAAATAGTACAATGCAGACTTAAGTACAAGAAAACTGATTCTTCTTACTTTCTATGTTTTGAACCATTTCGGTGACACTAGTTATGGATTCCGATGCTTCACTTCAGGTTTACTGTATCCCTCTGACCTTCTTGTTGTTGATGAAATATAGAAATCGCATCGAAATTAAATACAAAAGGCACAATGCCGACTTAAGTACAAGAAAATTGACTCTTCTTACTGTCTATGCTTTGACCTATTCCTGTGACACTAGTTATAGATTCCGATGCTTCACTTCAGGTTTACTGCATTACTCTGACCCTCTTATTGACGATGAAACACAGAAATTGCATCGGAATTAAATACAAAAGGCACAATGCCGACTTAAGTACAAGACAACTGACTCTTCTTACTGTCTATGTTTTGAACCATTCATGTGACACTCGTTATAGGTTCCGATGCTTCACTTCAGGTTCACTGTATCCGTCTGACCTTCTTATTGACGATGAAACACAGAAATTGCATCGGAATGATATACAAAAGGCACAATGCCGACTTAAGTAGAAGAAAACTGACTCTTCTTATTGTCTATGTTTTGAACCATTCCTGTGACACTAGTTATATATTCCGATGGTTCACTTCAGGTTTACTGTATCCGTCTGACCTTCTTATTGACGATGAAACACAGAAATTGCATCGGCATTAAATACAAAAGGCACAATGCCGAGTTAAGTACAAGAAAACTGACCCTTCTTAATGTCTATGTTTTGAACCATTCATGTGACACTAGTTATAGATTCCGATGCTTCACTCCGGGTTTACGGTATCCCTCTGACCTTCTTATTGACGATGAAACACAAAAATTGCATCGGAATTAAATACAAAAGGCACAATGCCGACTTAAGTACAAGAAAACTGACTTTTCTTACTGTCTATGCTTTGAACCATTCCTGTGACACTAGTTATAGATTCCGATGCTTCACTTCAGGTTTACTGTATCCCTCTGACCTTCTTATTGACGATGAAACACAGAAATTGCATCGGAATTAAATACAAAAGGCACAGTGCCGACTTAAGTACCAGAAAACTGACTCTTCTTACTGTCTATGTTTTGATCCATTCGTGTGACACTAGTTAAAGATTCCGATCAATCACTTCAGGTTTACTGTATCCCACTGACCTTCTTATTTACGATGAAACGTTGAAATTGCATCGGAATTAAATAGAAAAGGAACAATGCCGACTTAAGTACAAGAAAACTGACTCTTCTTACTGTCTATGCTTTTGAACCTTTCCTGTGACATTTGATATAGATTCCGATGCTTCACTTCAGGTTTACTGTATCCCTCTGACCTTCTTATTGGCGATGAAACACAGAAAATGCATCGGAATTAAATACAAAAGGCACAGTGCCGACTTAAGTACAAGAAAACTTACTCTTCTTCCAGTCTATGTTTTGAACCAATCCTGTGACACTAGATATAGATTCCGATGCTTCACGTCCGGTTTACTGTATCCCTCTGACCTTCTTATTGACGATGAAACACAGAAATATCATCGGAATTAAGTACAAAAGGCACAATGCCGACTTAAGTACAAGAAAACTTACTCTTCTTACTGTCTATGTTTTGAACTATTCCTGTGACACTAGTTATAGATTCCGATGCTTCACTTCAGGTTTACTGTGTCCCTCTGACCTTCTTATTGTCGATGAAACACAGAAATTGCATCGGAATTAAATACAAAAGGCACAATGCCGACTTAAGAACAAGAAAACTGACTCTTCTCACTGTCTATGATTTGAACCATTCATGTGACACTAGTTATAGATTCCGATGCATCACTTCAGGTTTACTGTATCCCTCTGACCTTCTTATTGACGATGAAAAACAGAATTTGCATCGGAATTAAATACAAGAGGCACAATGCCGACTTAAGTACAAGAAAACTTACTCTTCTTACTGTCTATGTTTTGAACTATTCCTGTGACACTAGTTATAGATTCCGATGCTTCACTTCAGGTTTACTGTATCCCTCTGACCTTCTTATTGACGATGAAAAAAAGAATTTGCATCGGAATTAAATACAAGAGGCACAATGCCGACTTAAGTACAAGAAAACTGACTCTTCTTACTTTGTATGTTTTGGACCACTCCTGTGACACTAGTTGTAGATTCCGATGCTTCACTTCAGGTTCACTGTATCAATCTGACCTTCTCATTGACGATGAAACACAGAAATTGCATCGGAATGATATACAAAAGGCCCAATGCCGACTTAAGTAGAAGAAAACTGACTCTACTTACTGTCTATGTTTTGAACCATTCCTGTGACATTAGTTATAGATTACGATGCTTCACTTCAGGTTTACTGTATGCCTCTGACCTTCTTATTGACGATGAAACACAGAATTTGCATCGGAAATAAATACAAAAGGCACAATGCTGACTTAAGTACAAGAAAGCTGACTCTTCTTACTGTCTATGTTTTGAACCATTCATGTGACACTAGTTATAGATTCCGATGCTTCACTGCAAGTTTACTGTATCCCTCTGACCTTCTTATTAACGATGAAACACAGAAATTGCATCGGAATTAAATACAAAAGTCACAATACCGACTTAAGTACAAGAAAACTGACTCTTCTTACTGTCTATGTTTTGAACCATTCCTGTGACACTAGTTATAGATTCCGATGCTTCACTTCAGGTTTACTGTATCCCTCTGACCTTCTTATTGACGACGAAACACAGAAATTGCATCGGAATTAAATACAAAAGGCACAATGCAGACTTAAGTACAAGAAAACTGACTCTTCTTACTGTCTATGTTTTGAACCATTCCTGTGACACTAGTTATAGGTTCCGATGCTTCACTTCAAATTTACTGTATCGATCTGACCTTCGTATTGACGACGAAATGCAGAAATTGCATCGGAATTAAATACAAAAGGCACAATGCCGACTTAAATACAAGAAAATTGACTCTTCTTACTGTCTATGTTTTGAACCATACCTGTGACAATAGTTATAGATTCCGATGCTTCACTTCAGGTTTACTGTATACCTCTGACCTTCTTATAGACGATGAAACTCAGAAATTGCATCGGAATTATATACAAAAGCCAAAATGCCGACTTAAGTACAAGAATACTGACTCTTCTTAATGTCTATAATTTGAACCATTCATGTGACACTAGTTATAGATTCCGATGCTTCACTGCAGGTTTACTGTATCCCTCTGACCTTCTTATTGACGATGAAACACAGAAATTGCATCGGAATTAAATACAAAAGGCACAATGCCGACTTAAGTACAAGAAAACTGACTGTTCTTACTTTCTATGTTTTGATCCATTCCTGTGACACTAGTTATAGATTCCGATCCATCACTTCAGGTTTACTGTATCCCTCTGACCTTCTTATTGACGATGATACATAGAAATTGCATCGCTATTAAATAGAAAAGGAACAATGCCGACTTAAGTACAAGAAAACTTACTCTTCTTACTGTCTATGTTTTGAACCATTCCTGTGGCAGTAGTTATAGATTCCGATGCTTCACATCAGGTTTACTGTATCCCTCTGACCTTCTTATTGAAGGTGAAACACAGATATTGCATCGGAATTAAATACTAAAGGCACAATGCCGACTTATGTACAAGAAAACTGACTCTTCTTACTGTCTATGTTTTGAACCATTACTGTGACACTAGTTATAGATTCCGATGCTTCACTTCAGGTTTACTGTATCCCTCTGACCTTCTTATTGACGATGAAACACAGAAATTGCATCGGAATTAAATACAAAAGGCACAATGCCGACTTAAATACAAGAAAACTGACTCTTCTTACTGTCTATGTTTTGAACCATTCCTGTGACACTTGACATAGATTCCGATGCTTTATTTCAGGTTTACTGTATCACTCTGACCTTCTTATTGACGATGAAACACAGAAATTGCATCGGAATTAAATACAAAAAGCACAATGCAGACTTAAGTACAAGAAAACTGACTCTTCTTACTTTCTTTGTTTTGAACCATTCCTGTGACACTAGTTATAGAATCCGATGCGTCACATCAGGATTACTGTATCCCTCTGACCTACTTATAGACGATGAAACACAGAAATTGCATCGGAATTAAATACAAAACGCACAATGCCGACTTAAGTACAAGAAAACTGACTCTTCTTACTGTCTATGATTTGAACCAATCATGTGACACTAGTTATAGATTCCGATGCTTCACTTCAGGTTTACTGTGTCCCTCTGACCTTCTTATTGACGATGAAAAACAGATATTGCATCGGAATTTAATACTAAAGGCATAATGCCGACTTAAGTACAAGAAAACTGACTCTTCTTATTTATTTTTATTTATTTATTTATTTATTTATTTATTGTTCCGTGGGACCACATTTAGGAGAAGTCTCCATGGTCATGGAACGAGTCAATACATGAAATTATAACACGATTGTAGAAACACATAAAATGAAACAAGTCGTTAGTTTAAATAAAGAAAATCAAGTATGTAACACTGGAATTTGCTTAATTTTTTATCTCTTCCAGGAGCTCCTCGACAGAATAGAAGGAGTGAGCCATGAGGAAACTCTTCAGTTTAGACTTAAAAGTGTTTGGGCTACTGCTAAGATTTTTGAGTTCTTGTGGTAGCTTATTGAAAATGGATGCAGCAGAATACTGCACTCCTTTCTGCACAAGAGTCAAGGAAGTGCATTCCACATGCAGATTTGATTTCTGCCTAGTATTAACTGAGTGAAAGCTGCTAACTCTTGGGAATAAGCTAATATTGCTAACAACAAACGACATTAAAGAAAATACATACTGTGAGGGCAATGTCAAAATTCCCAGACTATCGAATAGGGGTCGACAAGAGGTTTTCGAACTTACACCATACATAGCTCGAACAGCCCGTTTTTGAGCCAAAAATACCCTTTTTGAATCAGAAGAATTACCCCAAAAAATAATACCATATGACATAAGCGTATGAAAATATGCGAAGTATACTACTTTTCGTGTTGAAATGTCACTTATTTCAGATACTGTTCTAATGGTAAATAAAGCGGCATTTAGTTTCTGAACAAGATCCTGAACATGGGCTTTCCACAACAGCTTACTATCTATCCGTACGCCTAGGAACTTGAACTGTTCCGTCTCGCTTATAACATGCCCATTCTGTCTGATTAAAATGTCAGTTCTTGTTGAATTGTGGGTTAGAAACTGTAAAAACTGAGTCTTACTGTGATTTAGCATCAAATTATTTTCCACAAGCCACGAACTTACTTCATGAACTACATTATTTGATAATGTTTCAATATTACACACAAGATCCTTCACTACCAAGGTGGTGTCATCAGCAAACAGAAATATTTTTGAATCACCTGTAATACTAGAAGGCATATCATTTACATAAATAAGGAACAGCAGTGGCCCCAGCACCGACCCTTGGGGAACGCCCCATTTAACAGTGCCCCATTGGGACTGAACATCATTACCACTCTCAATATTGCGGAGGATTACCTTCTGCCTTCTGTTCTTAAAGTAGGAGGCGAACCAATTGTAAGCTACTCCCCTTACTCCATAATGTTCCAACTTCTGCAGTAATATTTTGTGGTCAACACAGTCAAAAGCCTTCGTTAAATCAAAGAAAACACCTAACGTTCTCAACCTTTTATTTAATCCGTCCAAAACCTCACAGAGAAAAGAGAATATAGCATTTTCAGTTGTTAAGCCATTTCTAAAACCAAACTGTACATTTGACAGCAAATTATGTGAATTTAAATGCTGCAGTAACCTTGTATATACAAGCCTCTCGATAACTTTAGCAAACACCGATGGCATAGAAATAGGTCTATAATTGTCAACATTATCCCTGTCTCCCTTTTTATAAAGTGGCTTCACTACCGAGTACTTTAATCGGTCAGGAAACCGACCACTGCTAAAGGAAAAGTTACAGATATGGCTAAGTACTGAGCTAATATACGTGGAACAATACTTCAGTATTCTGCTAGATACCCCGTCATATCCATAAGAGTTCTTGGTCTTTAGTGATTTAATTATTAACTCAATCTCCCTCTTGTCAGTATCATGGAGGAGCATTTCAGGTAACAGTCTCGGAACACTTTTTTCTAAGAGCGCTATATGATTCCCTGTTGGGACTAGGTTTCTATTTAGTTCACCTGCTATATTCAGAAAGTGATTATTAAGTACTGTACATATATGCGACTTATCAGCAACACGGACATCCCCACTACGCACTGATTCTATATCCTCGACCTGTCTCTGCAGACCAGCCACTTCCTCTACGACTGACCATATGGTTTTAATTTTATCCTGAGACTTAGCTATTCTATCTGCATACCACATACTTACTGTCTATGTTTTGAACCATTCCTGTGACACAAGTTATAGATTCCGATGCTTCACTTCAGGTTTACTGTATCCTTCTGACCTTCTCATTGACGATGAAATACAGAAATTGCATCGGAATTTAATACTAAAGGCATAATGCCGACTTAAGTACAAGAAAACTGACTCTTCTTACTGTCTATGTTTTGAACCATTCCTGTGACACTAGTTATAGATTCCGATGCTTCACTTCAGGTTCACTGTATCCCTCTGACCTTCTTATTGACGATGAAACACAGAAATTGCATCGGAATGATATACAAAAGGCACAATGCCGACCTAAGTAGAAGAAAACTGACTCTTCTTACTGTCTATGTTTTGAACCATTCCTGTGACACTAGTTATAGATTCCGATGCTTCACTTCATGTTTACTGTATCCCTCTGACCTTCTTATTGACGATGAAACACAGAAATTGCATCGGAATTAAATACAAAAGGCACAATGCCGACTTAAGTACAAGAAAACTGACTCTTCTTACTGTCTATGTTTTGAACCATTCCTGTGACAACAGTTATAGGTCCCGATGCTTCACTTCAGGTTTACTGTATGCCTCTGACCTTCTTATTGGCGATGAAACACAGAATTAGCATCGGAATTAAATTCAAATGGCACAATGCCGACTTAAGTAAACGAGTACTGACTCTTCTTACTGTCTATGTTTGAACCATTCCTGTGACACCAGTTATAGGTCCCGATGCTTCACTTCAGGTTCACTGTATCCCTCTGACCTTCTTATTGACGAAGAAACACAGAAATTGCTTCGGAATTAAACACAAATCGCACAATGCCAACTAAAGTACAAGAAAACTGACTCTTCTTACTGTCTATGCTTTGATCCATTCCTGTAACACTAGTTATAGATTCCGATCCATCACTTCAGGTTTACTGTATCCCTCTGACCTTCTTATTGACGATGAAAGATAGAAATTGCATCGGAATTAAATAGAAAACGAGCAATGCCGACTTAAGTACCAGAAAACTGACTCTTCTTACTGTCTATGTTTTGAACCATTACTGTGACACTAGTTATAGATTCCTATGCTACACATCAGGTTTACTGTATCCCTCTGACCTTCTTATTGAAGATGAAACACAGATATTGCATCGGAATTTAATACTAAATGCATAATGCCGACTTAAGTACAAGAAAACTGACTCTTCTTACTGTCTATGTTTTGAACCATTCCTGTGACACTAGTTATAGTTTCCGATGCTTCACTTCAGGTTTACTGTATCCTTCTGTCCTTCTCATTGACGATGAAATACAGAAATTGCATCGGAAATAAATACTAAAGGCACAATGCCGACTTAAGTACAAGAAAACTGACTCTTCTTACTGTCTATGTTTTGAACCATTCCTGCGACACTAGATATAGATTCCGATTCTTCACTTCAGGTTTACTGAATCCCTGTGACCTTCTTATTGACGATGGAACACAGAAACTGCATCGGAATTAAATACAAAAAGTACAATGCAGACTTAAGTACAAGAAAACTGACTCTGCTTACTTTCTATGTTTTGAACCATTCCGGTGACACTAGTTATGGATTCCGATGCTTCACTTCAGGCTTACTGTATCCCTCTGACATTCTTATTGCCGATGAAACACAGAAATTGCATCGGAAGTAAATCCCAAAGACACAATGCCGACTTAAACACAAGAAAACTGACTCTTCTTACTGTCTAAGTTTTGAACCATTCCTGTGACACTAGTTATAGTTTCCGATGCTTCACTTCAGGTTTACTGCATCCCTCTGACCCTCTTGTTGACGATGAAACACAGAAATTGCATCGGAATTAAATACAAAAGGCACAATGCCGACTTAAGTACAAGACAACTGACTCTTCTTACTGTCTATGTTTTGAACCATTCATGTGACACTAGTTATAGATTCCGATGCTTCACTTCAGGTTTACTGTATCCCTCTGACATTCTTATTGACGATGAAACACAGAAATTGCATCGGAATTAAATACAAAAGGCACAATGGCGACTTACGTACAAGAGAACTGACTCTTCTTAATGTCTATGTTTGAACCATTCATGTGACACTAGTTATAGATTCCGATGCTTCACTTCAGGTTTACTGTATCCCTTTTTCCTTCTTTTTGACGACGAAACAGAGAAATTGCATCGGAATTTAATACAAAAGGCACAATGCCGACTTAAGTACATGAAAACTGACTCTTCTTACAGTCTATGTTTTGAACCATTCCTGTGACACTAGATATAGATTCCGATGCTTCACTTCCGGTTTACTGTATCCCTCTGACCTTCTTATTGACGATGAAACACAGAAATTGAATCGGAATTAAATACAAAAGGCACAATGCCGACTTAAGTACAAGAAAACTGACTCTTCTTACTGTCTATGTTTTGAAACATTCCTGTGACACCAGTTATAGGTCCCGATGCTTCACTTCAGGTTTACTGTATGCCTCTGACCTTCTTATTGACGATGAAACACAGAATTAGCATCGGAATTAAATACAAAAGGCACAATGCCGTGTTAAGTAAACGAGTACTGACTCTTCTTACTGTCTATGTTTTGAACTATTCCTGTGACACTAGTTATATATTCCGATGCTTCACTTCAGGTTTACTGTATCCCTCTGACCCTCTTATTGACGATGAAACACAGAAATTGCATCGGCATTAAATACAAAAGGCACATTGCTGACTTAAGTACAAGAAAACTGACTCTTCTTACTGTCTATGCTTTGAACCATTCATGTGACACTAGTTATAGATTCCGATGCTTTACTCCAGGTTTACTGTAACCCTCTGACCTTCTTATTGACGAAGAAACACAGAAATTGCTTCGGAATTAAACACAAATCGCACAATGCCGACTAAAGTACAAGAAAACTGACCCTTTTTACTGTCTATGCTTTGATCCATTCCTGTAACACTAGTTATAGATTCCGATCCATCACTTCAGGTTTACTGAATCCCTGTGACCTTCTTATTGACGATGGAACACAGAAACTGCATCGGAATTAAATACAAATAGTACAATGCAGACTTAAGTACAAGAAAACTGATTCTTCTTACTTTCTATGTTTTGAACCATTTCGGTGACACTAGTTATGGATTCCGATGCTTCACTTCAGGTTTACTGTATCCCTCTGACCTTCTTATTGACGATGAAACACAGAAATTGCATCGGAATTAAATACAAAAGGCACAGTGCCGACTTAAGTACAAGAAAACTTACTCTTCTTCCAGTCTATGTTTTGAACCATTCCTGTGACACTAGATATAGATTCCGATGCTTCACTTCCGGTTTACTGTATCCCTCTGACCTTCTTATTGACGATGAAACACAGAAATATCATCGGAATTAAGTACAAAAGGCACAATGCCGACTTAAGTACAAGAAAACTTACTCTTCTTACTGTCTATGTTTTGAACTATTCCTGTGACACTAGTTATAGATTCCGATGCTTCACTTCAGGTTTACTGTGTCCCTCTGACCTTCTTATTGTCGATGAAACACAGAAATTGCATCGGAATTAAATACAAAAGGCACAATGCCGACTTAAGAACAAGAAAACTGACTCTTCTCACTGTCTATGATTTGAACCATTCATGTGACACTAGTTACAGATTCCGATGCATCACTTCAGGTTTACTGTATCCCGCTGACCTTCTTATTGACGATGAAAAACAGAATTTGCATCGGAATTAAATACAAGAGGCACAATGCCGACTTAAGTACAAGAAAACTTACTCTTCTTACTGTCTATGTTTTGAACTATTCCTGTGACACTAGTTATAGATTCCGATGCTTCATTTCAGGTTTACTGTATCCCTCTGACCTTCTTATTGACGATGAAAAAAAGAATTTGCATCGGAATTAAATACAAGAGGCACAATGCCGACTTAAGTACAAGAAAACTGACTCTTCTTACTTTGTATGTTTTGGACCACTCCTGTGACACTAGTTGTAGATTCCGATGCTTCACTTCAGGTTCACTGTATCAATGTGACCTTCTCATTGACGATGAAACACAGAAATTGCATCGGAATGATATACAAAAGGCCCAATGCCGACTTAAGTAGAAGAAAACTGACTCTACTTACTGTCTATGTTTTGAACCATTCCTGTGACACTAGTTATAGATTACGATGCTTCACTTCAGGTTTACTGTATGCCTCTGACCTTCTTATTGACGATGAAACACAGAATTTGCATCGGAAATAAATACAAAAGGCACAATGCTGACTTAAGTACAAGAAAGCTGACTCTTCTTACTGTCTATGTTTTGAACCATTCATGTGACACTAGTTATAGATTCCGATGCTTCACTGCAGGTTTACTGTATCCCTCTGACCTTCTTATTAACGATGAAACACAGAAATTGCATCGGAATTAAATACAAAAGTCACAATACCGACTTAAGTACATGAAAACTGACTCTTCTTACTGTCTATGTTTTGAACCATTCCTGTGACACTAGTTATAGATTCCGATGATTCACTTCAGGTTTACTGTATCCCTCTGACCTTCTTATTGACGACGAAACACAGAAATTGCATCGGAATTAAATACAAAAGGCACAATGCAGACTTAAGTACAAGAAAACTGACTCTTCTTACTGTCTATGTTTTGAACCATTCCTGTGACACTAGTTATAGGTTCCGATGCTTCACTTCAAATTTACTGTATCGATCTGACCTTCGTATTGACGACGAAATGCAGAAATTGCATCGGAATTAAATACAAAAGGCACAATGCCGACTTAAATACAAGAAAATTGACTCTTCTTACTGTCTATGTTTTGAACCATACCTGTGACAATAGTTATAGATTCCGATGCTTCACTTCAGGTTTACTGTATACCTCTGACCTTCTTATAGACGATGAAACTCAGAAATTGCATCGGAATTATATACAAAAGCCAAAATGCCGACATAAGTACAAGAATACTGACTCTTCTTAATGTCTATAATTTGAACCATTCATGTGACACTAGTTATAGATTCCGATGCTTCACTGCAGGTTTACTGTATCCCTCTGACCTTCTTATTGACGATGAAACACAGAAATTGCATCGGAATTAAATACAAAAGGCACAATGCCGACTTAAGTACAAGAAAACTGACTGTTCTTACTGTCTATGTTTTGATCCATTCCTGTGACACTAGTTATAGATTCCGATCCATCACTTCAGGTTTACTGTATCCCTCTGACCTTCTTATTGACGATGATACATAGAAATTGCATCGCTATTAAGTAGAAAAGGAACAATGCCGACTTAAGTACAAGAGAACTTACTCTTCTTACTGTCTATGTTTTGAACCATTCCTGTGACACTTGACATAGATTCCGATGCTTCATTTCAGGTTTACTGTATCCCTCTGACCTTCTTATTGACGATGAAACACAGAAATTGCATCGGAATTAAATACAAAAAGCACAATGCAGACATAAGTACAAGAAAACTGACTCTTCTTACTTTCTATGTTTTGAACCATTCCTGTGACACTAGTTATAGAATCCGATGCGTCACATCAGGATTACTGTATCCCTCTGACCTACTTATTGACGATGAAACACAGAAATTGCATCGGAATTAAATACAAAACGCACAATGCCGACTTAAGTACAAGAAAACTGACTCTTCTTACTGTCTATGATTTGAACCAATCATGTGACACTAGTTATAGATTCCGATGCTTCACTTCAGGTTTACTGTATCCCTCTGACCTTCTTATTGACGATGAAACACAGAAATTGCATCGGAATTAAATACAAAAAGCACAATGCAGACTTAAGTTCAAGAAAACTGACTCTTCTTACTTTCTATGTTTTGAACCATTCCTGTGACACTAGTTATAGAATCCGATGCGTCACATCAGGATTACTGTATCCCTCTGACCTACTTATTGACGATGACGATGCTTCACTTCAGGTTTACTGTATCCCTCTGACCTTCTTATTGATGATGAAACACAGATATTGCATCGGAATTAAATACTAAAGGCACAATGCCGACTTAAGTACAAGAAAACTGACTCTTCTTTCTGTCTATCTTTTGAACCATTCCTGTGACATTTGATATAGATTCCGATGCTTCACTTCAGGTTTACTGTATCCCTTTGGCCTTCTTATTGACGATGAAACACAGAAATTGCATCGGAATTAAATACAAAAGGCACAGTGCCGACTTCAGTACAAGAAAGCTGACTCTTCTTACAGTCTATGTTTTGAACCATTCCTGTGACACTAGATATAGATTCCGACGCTTCACTTCCGGTTTACTGTATCCCTCTGACCTTCTTATTGACGATGAAACACAGAAATTGCATCGGAATTAAATACAAAAGGCACAATGCCGACTTAAGTACAAGAAAACTCACTCTTCTTACTGTCTATGTTCTGATTGATTCCTGTGACACTAGTTATAGATTCCGATCCATCACTTCAGGCTTACTGTATCCTTCTGAGCTTCTCATTGACGATGAAATACAGAAATTGCATCGGAAATAAATACTAAATGCACAATGCCGACTTAAGTACAAGAAAACTGACTCTTCTTACTGTCTATGTTTTGAACCATTCCTGCGACACTAGATATAGATTCCGATTCTTCACTTCAGGTTTACTGAATCCCTGTGACCTTCTTATTGACGATGGAACACAGAAACTGCATCGGAAATAAATACAAAAAGTACAATGCAGACTTAAGTACAAGAAAACTGACTCTTCTTACTTTCTATGTTTTGAACCATTCCTGCGACACTAGTTATGGATTCCGATGCTTCACTTCAGGTTTACTGTATCCCTCTGACCTTCTTATTGACGATGAAACACAGAAATTGCATCGGCAAAAAATACAAAAGGCACAATGCTGACTTAAGTACAAGAAAGCTGACTCTTCTTACTGTCTATGTTTTGAACCATTCATGTGACACTAGTTATAGATTCCGATGCTTCGCTGCAGGTTTACTGTATCCCTCTGACCTTCTCATTGACGATGAAAAACAGAATTTGCATCGGAATTAAATACGAGTACAAGAAAACTGACTCTTCTTACTTTCTATGTTTTGAACCACTCCTGTGACACTAGTTATAGATTCCGATGCTTCACTTCAGGTTTACTGTATCCTTCTGACCTTCTTATTGACGATGAAACACAGAAATTGCATCGGAATTAAATACAAAAGGCACAGTGCCGACTTCAGTACCAGAAAGCTGACTCTTCTTACAGTCTATGTTTTGAACCATTCCTGTGACACTAGATATAGATTCCGACGCTTCACTTCCGGATTACTGTATCCCTCTGACCTTCTTATTGACGATGAAACACAGAAATTGCATCGGAATGAAATACAAAAGGCACAATGCCGACTTAAGTACAAGAAAACTCACTCTTCTTACTGTCTATGTTTTGATCCATTCCTGTGACACTAGTTATAGATTCCGATCCATCACTTCAGGTTTACTGTATCCTTCTGACCTTCTCATTGACGATGAAATACAGAAATTGCATCGGAAATAAATACTAAAGGCACAATGCCGACTTAAGTACAAGAAAACTGACTCTTCTTACTGTCTATGATTTGAACCATTCCTGCGACACTAGATATAGATTCCGATTCTTCACTTCAGGTTTACTGAATCCCTGTGACCTTCTTATTGACGATGGAACACAGAAACTGCATCGGAATTAAATACAAAAAGTACAATGCAGACTTAAGTACAAGAAAACTGACTCTTCTTACTTTCTATGTTTTGAACCATTCCTGCGACACTAGTTATAGATTCCGATGCTTCACTTCAGGTTTACTGTATCCCTCTGACCTTCTTATTGACGATGAAACACAGAAATTGCATCGGCAAAAAATACAAAAGGCACAATGCTGTCTTAAGTACAAGAAAGCTGACTCTTCTTACTGTCTATGTTTTGAACCATTCATGTGACACTAGTTATAGATTCCGATGCTTCACTTCAGGTTTACTGTATCCCTCTGACCTTCTTATTGACGACGAAACACAGAAATTGCATCGGAATTAAATACAAAAGGCACAATGCAGACTTAAGTACAAGAACACTGACTCTTCTTACTGTCTATGTTTTGAACCATTCCTGTGACACTAGTTATAGGTTCCGATGCTTCACTTCAAATTTACTGTATCGATCTGACCTTCGTATTGACGACGAAATGCAGAAATTGCATCGGAATTAAATACAAAAGGCACAATGCCGACTTAAATACAAGAAAATTGACTCTTCTTACTGTCTATGTTTTGAACCATACCAGTGACAATAGTTATAGATTCCGATGCTTCACTTCAGGTTTACTGTATACCTCTGACCTTCTTATAGACGATGAAACTCAGAAATTGCTTCGGAATTATATACAAAAGCCAAAATGCCGACTTAAGTACAAGAATACTGACTCTTCTTAATGTCTATAATTTGAACCATTCATGTGACACTAGTTATAGATTCCGATGCTTCACTGCAGGTTTACTGTATCCCTCTGACCTTCTTATTGACGATGAAACACAGAAATTGCATCGGAATTAAATACAAAAGGCACAATGCCGACTTAAGTACAAGAAAACTGACTGTTCTTACTGTCTATGTTTTGATCCATTCCTGTGACAGTAGTTATAGATTCCGATGCTTCACATCAGGTTTACTGTATCCCTCTGACCTTCTTATTGAAGGTGAAACACAGATATTGCATCGGAATTAAATACTTAAGGCACAATGCCGACTTAAGTACAAGAAAACTGACTCTTCTTACTGTCTATGTTTTGAACCATTACTGTGACACTAGTTATAGATTCCGATGCTTCACTTCAGGTTTACTGTATCCCTCTGACCTTCTTATTGACGATGAAACACAGAAATTGCATCGGAATTAAATACAAAAGGCACAATGCCGACTTAAATACAAGAAAACTGACTCTTCTTACTGTCTATGTTTTGAACCATTCCTGTGACACTTGACATAGATTCCGATGCTTCATTTTAGGTTTACTGTATCCCTCTGACCTTCTTATTGACGATGAAACACAGAAATTGCATCGGAATTAAATACAAAAAGCACAATGCAGACTTAAGTACAAGAAAACTGACTCTTAATACTTTCTATGTTTTGAACCATTCCTGTGACACTAGTTATAGAATCCGATGCGTCACATCAGGATTACTGTATCCCTCTGACCTACTTATTGACGATGAAACACAGAAATTGCATCGGAATTAAATACAAAACGCACAATGCCGACTTAAGTACAAGAAAACTGACTCATCTTACTGTCTATGATTTGAACCAATCATGTGACACTAGTTTTAGATTCCGATGCTCCACTTCAGGTTTACTGTATCCCTCTGACCTTCTTATTGACGATGAAAAACAGAATTTGCATCGGAATTAAATACGACTACAAGAAAACTGACTCTTCTTACTTTCTATGTTTTGAACCACTCCTGTGACACTAGTTATAGATTCCGATGCTTCACTTCAGGTTTACTGTATCCCTCTGACCTTCTTATTGATGATGAAACACAGATATTGCATCGGAATTAAATACTAAAGGCACAATGCCGACTTAAGTACAAGAAAACTGACTCTTCTTTCTGTCTATCTTTTGAACCATTCCTGTGACATTTGATATAGATTCCGATCCTTCACTTCAGGTTTACTGTATCCCTTTGGCCTTCTTATTGACGATGAAACACAGAAATTGCATCGGAATTAAATACAAAATTCACAGTGCCGACTTCAGTACAAGAAAGCTGACTCTTCTTACAGTCTATGTTTTGAACCATTCCTGTGACACTAGATATAGATTCCGATGCTTCACTTCAGGTTTACTGTATCCCTCTGACCTTCTTATTGACGATGGAACACAGAAACTGCATCGGAATTAAATACAAAAAGTACAATGCAGACTTATGTACAAGAAAACTGACTCTTCTTACTTTCTATGTTTTGAACCATTCCGGTGACACTAGTTATGGATTCCGATGCTTCACTTCAGGCTTACTGTATCCCTCTGACATTCTTATTGCCGATGAAACACAGAAATTGCATCGGAATTAAATACCAACGACACAATGCCGACTTAAACACAAGAAAACTGACTCTTCTTACTGTCTAAGTTTTGAACCATTCCTGTGACACTAGTTATAGTTTCCGATGCTTCACTTCAGTTTTACTGTATCCCTCTGACCTTCTTATTGACGATGAAACACAGAAATTGCATCGGAATTAAATACAAAAGGCACAATGCCGACTTAAGTACAAGAAAACTGACTCTTCTTACTGTCTATGCTTTGACCTATTCCTGTGACACTAGTTATAGATTCCGATGCTTCACTTCAGGTTTACTGCATCCCTCTGACCCTCTTGTTGACGATGAAACACAGAAATTGCATCGGAATTAAATACAAAAGGCACAATGCCGACTTAAGTACAAGACAACTGACTCTTCTTACTGTCTATGTTTTGAACCATTCATGTCACACTAGTTATAGATTCCGATGCTTCACTTCAGGTTTACTGTATCCCTCTGACATTGTTATTGACGATGAAACACAGAAATTGCATCGGAATTAAATACAAAAGGCACAATGGCGACTTATGTACAAGAAAACTGACTCTTCTTACTGTCTATGTTTGAACCATTCATGTGACACTAGTTATAGATTCCGATGCTTCACTTCAGGTTTACTGTATCCCTTTTTCCTTCTTTTTGACGACGAAACACAGAAATTGCATCGGAATTTAATACAAAAGGCACAATGCCGAGTTAAGTACATGAAAACTGACTCTTCTTACAGTCTATGTTTTGAACCTTTCCTGTGACACTAGATATAGATTCCGATGCTTCACTTCCGGTTTACTGTATCCCTCTGACCTTCTTATTGACGATGAAACACAGAAATTGAATCGGAATTAAATACAAAAGGCACAATGCCGACTTAAGTACAAGAAAACTGACTCTTCTTACTGTCTATGTTTTGAACCATTCCTGTGACACCAGTTATAGGTCCCGATGCTTCACTTCAGGTTTACTGTTTGCCTCTGACCTTCTTATTGACGATGAAACACAGAATTAGCATCGGAATTAAATACAAAAGGCACAATGCCGACTTAAGTAAACGAGTACTGACTCTTCTTACTGTCTATGTTTTGAAGTATTCCTGTGACACTAGTTATATATTCCGATGCTTCACTTCAGGTTTACTGTATCCCTCTGACCTTCTTATTGACGATGAAACACAGAAATTGCATCGGCATTAAATACAAAAGGCACAATGCTGACTTAAGTACAAGAAAACTGACTCTTCTTACTGTCTATGCTTTGAACCATTCATGTGACACTAGTTATAGATTCAGATGCTTTACTCCAGGTTTACTGTATCCCTCTGACCTTCCTATTGACGAAGAAACACAGAAATTGCTTCGGAATTAAACACAAATCGCACAATGCCGACTAAAGTACAAGAAAACTGACTCTTCTTACTGTCTATGCTTTGAACCATTCCTGTAACACTAGTTATAGATTCCGATCCATCACTTCAGGTTTACTGTATCCCTCTGACCTTCCTGTTGACGATGAAAGATAGAAATTGCATCGGAATTAAATAGAAAACGAGGAATTCCGACTTAAGTACAAGAAAATTGACTCTTCTTACTGTCTATGTTTTGAACCATTACTGTGACAGTAGTTATAGATTCCTATGCTTCACATCAGGTTTACTGTATCCCTCTGACCTTCTTATTGAAGATGAAACACAGATATTGCATCGGAATTTATTACTAAAGGCATAATGCCGACTTACGTACAAGAAAACTGACTCTTCTTACTGTCTATGTTTTGAACCATTCCTGCGACACTAGATATAGATTCCGATTCTTCACTTCAGGTTTACTGAATCCCTGTGACCTTCTTATTGACGATGGAACACAGAAACTGCATCGGAATTAAATACAAAAAGTACAATGCAGACTTAAGTACAAGAAAACTGACTCTTCTTACTTTCTATGTTTTGAACCATTCCGGTGACACTAGTTATGGATTCCGATGCTTCACTTCAGGCTTACTGTATCCCTCTGACATTCTTATTGCCGTTGAAACACAGAAATTGCATCGGAATTAAATACCTAAGACACAATGCCGACTTAAACACAAGAAAACTGACTCTTCTTACTGTCTAAGTTTTGAACCATTCCTGTGACACTAGTTATAGTTTCCGATGCTTCACTTCAGGTTTACTGTATCCCTCTGACCTTCTTGTTGTTGATGAAATATAGAAATTGCATCGGAATTAAATACAAAAAGCACAATGCAGACTTAAGTACAAGAAAACTGACTCTTCTTACTTTCTATGTTTTGAACCATTCCTGTGGCACTAGGTATAGAATCCGATGCGTCACATCAGGATTACTGTATCCCTCTGACCTACGTATTGACGATGAAACACAGAAATTGCATCGGAATTAAATACAAAACGCACAATGCCGACTTAAGTACAAGAAAACTGACTCTTCTTACTGTCTATGATTTGAACCAATCATGTGACACTAGTTATAGATTCCGATGCTTCACTTCAGGTTTACTGTATCCCTCTGACCTTCTTATTGACGATGAAAAACAGAATTTTCATCGGAATTAAATACGAGTACAAGAAAACTGACTCTTCTTACTTTCTATGTTTTGAACCACTCCTGTGACACTAGTTATAGATTCCGATGCTTCACTTCAGGTTTACTGTATCCCTCTGACCTTCTTATTGATGATGAAACACAGATATTGCATCGGAATTAAATACTAAAGGCACAATGCCGACTTAAGTACAAGAAAACTGACTCTTCTTTCTGTCTATCTTTTGAACCATTCCTGTGACATTTGATATAGATTCCGATTCTTCACTTCAGGTTTACTGAATCCCTGTGACCTTCTTATTGACGATGGAACACAGAAACTGCATCGGAATTAAATACAAAAAGTACAATGCAGACTTAAGTACAAGAAAACTGACTCTTCTTACTTTCTATGCTTTGAACCATTCATGTGACACTAGTTATAGATTCAGATGCTTTACTCCAGGTTTACTGTATCCCTCTGACCTTCCTATTGACGAAGAAACACAGAAATTGCTTCGGAATTAAACACAAATCGCACAATGCCGACTAAAGTACAAGAAAACTGACTCTTCTTACTGTCTATGCTTTGAACCATTCCTGTAACACTAGTTATAGATTCCGATCCATCACTTCAGGTTTACTGTATCCCTCTGACCTTCCTGTTGACGATGAAAGATAGAAATTGCATCGGAATTAAATAGAAAACGAGGAATTCCGACTTAAGTACAAGAAAACTGACTCTTCTTACTGTCTATGTTTTGAACCATTACTGTGACAGTAGTTATAGATTCCTATGCTTCACATCAGGTTTACTGTATCCCTCTGACCTTCTTATTGAAGATGAAACACAGATATTGCATCGGAATTTATTACTAAAGGCATAATGCCGACTTAAGTACAAGAAAACTGACTCTTCTTACTGTCTATGTTTTGAACCATTCCTGCGACACTAGATATAGATTCCGATTCTTCACTTCAGGTTTACTGAATCCCTGTGACCTTCTTATTGACGATGGAACACAGAAACTGCATCGGAATTAAATACAAAAAGTACAATGCAGACTTAAGTACAAGAAAACTGACTCTTCTTACTTTCTATGTTTTGAACCATCCCGGTGACACTAGTTATGGATTCCGATGCTTCACTTCAGGCTTACTGTATCCCTCTGACATTCTTATTGCCGTTGAAACACAGAAATTGCATCGGAATTAAATACCTAAGACACAATGCCGACTTAAACACAAGAAAACTGACTCTTCTTACTGTCTAAGTTTTGAACCATTCCTGTGACACTAGTTATAGTTTCCGATGCTTCACTTCAGGTTTACTGTATCCCTCTGACCTTCTTGTTGTTGATGAAATATAGAAATTGCATCGGAATTAAATACAAAAGGCACAATGACGACTTAAGTACAAGAAAACTGACTCTTCTTACTGTCTATGCTTTGACCTATTCCTGTGACACTAGTTATAGATTCCGATGCTTCACTTCAGGTTTACTGCATCCCTCTGACCCTCTTGTTGACGATGAAACACAGAAATTGCATCGGAATTAAATACAAAAGGCACAATGCCGACTTAAGTACAAGACAACTGTCTCTTCTTACTGTCTATGTTTTGAACCATACATGTGACACTAGTTATAGATTCCGATGCTTCACTTCAGGTTTACTGTATCCCTCTGACATTCTTATTGACGATGAAACACAGAAATTGCATCGGAATTAAAGACAAAAAGCACAATGGCGACTTATGTACAAGAAAACTGACTCTTCTTACTGTCTATGTTTGAACCATTCATGTGACACTAGTTATAGATTCCGATGCTGCACTTCAGGTTTACTGTATCCCCTTTTCCTTCTTTTTGACGACGAAACACAGAAATTGCATCGGAATTTAATACAAAAGGCACAATGCCGAGTTAAGTACATGAAAACTGACTCTTCTTACAGTCTATGTTTTGAACCTTTCCTGTGACACTAGATATAGATTCCGATGCTTCACTTCCGGTTTACTGTATCCCTCTGACCTTCGTATTGACGATGAAACACAGAAATTGAATCGGAATTAAATACAAAAGGCACAATGCCGACTTAAGTACAAGAAAACTGACTCTTCTTACTGTCTATGTTTTGAACCATTCCTGTGACACCAGTTATAGGTCCCGACGCTTCACTTCAGGTTTACTGTTTGCCTCTGACCTTCTTATTGACAATGAAACACAGAATTAGCATCGGAATTAAATACAAAAGGCACAATGCCGACTTAAGTAAACGAGTACTGACTCTTGTTACTGTCTATGTTTTGAAGTATTCCTGTGACACTAGTTATATATTCCGATGCTTCACTTCAGGTTTACTGTATCCCTCTGACCTTCTTATTGACGATGAAACACAGAAATTGCATCGGCATTAAATACAAAAGGCACAATGCTGACTTAAGTACAAGAAAACTGACTCTTCTTACTGTCTATGCTTTGAACCATTCATGTGACACTAGTTATAGATTCCGATGCTTTACTCCAGGTTTACTGTATCCCTCTGACCTTCTTATTGACGAAGAAACACAGAAATTGCTTCGGAATTAAACACAAATCGCACAATGCCGACTAAAGTACAAGAAAACTGACTCTTCTTACAGTCTATGCTTTGAACCATTCCTGTAACACTAGTTATTGATTCCGATCCATCACTTCAGGTTTACTGTATCCCTCTGACCTTCCTATTGACGATGAAAGATAGAAATTGCATCCGAATTAAATAGAAAACGAGCAATGCCGACTTAAGTACAAGAAATTTGACTCTTCTTACTGTCTATGTTTTGAACCATTACTGTGACACTAGTTATAGATTCCTATGCTTCACATCAGGTTTACTGTATCCCTCTGACCTTCTTATTGAAGGTGAAACACAGATATTGCATCGGAATTAAATACAAAACGCACAATGCCGACTTAAGTACAAGAAAACTGACTCTTCTTACTGTCTATGATTTGAACCAATCATGTGACACTAGTTATAGATTCCGATGCTTCACTTCAGGTTTACTGTATCCCTCTGACCTTCTTATTGACGATGAAAAACAGAATTTGCATCGGAATTAAATACGAGTACAAGAAAACTGACTCTTCTTACTTTCTATGTTTTGAACCACTCCTGTGACACTAGTTATAGATTCCGATGCTTCACTTCAGGTTTACTGTATCCCTCTGACCTTCTTATTGATGATGAAACACAGATATTGCATCGGAATTAAATACTAAAGGCACAATGCCGACTTAAGTACAAGAAAACTGACTCTTCTTTCTGTCTATCTTTTGAACCATTCCTGTGACATTTGATACAGATTCCGATGCTTCACTTCAGGTTTACTGTATCCCTTTGGCCTTCTTATTGACGATGAAACACAGAAATTGCATCGGAATTAAATACAAAAGCCACAGTGCCGACTTCAGTAGAAGAAAGCTGACTCTTCTTACAGTCTATGTTTTGAACCATTCCTGTGACACTAGATATAGATTCCGTCGCTTCACTTCCGGTTTACTGTATCCCTCTGACCTTCTTATTGACGATGAAACACAGAAATTGCATCGGAATCAAATACAAAAGGCACAATGCCGACTTAAGTACAAGAAAACTCACTCTTCTTACTGTCTATGTTTTGATCCATTCCTGTGACACTAGTTATAGACTCCGATCCATCACTTCAGGTTTACTGTATCCTTCTGACCTTCTCATTGACGATGAAATACAGAAATTGCATCGGAAATAAATACTAAAGGCACAATGCCGACTTAAGTACAAGAAAACTGACTCTTCTTACTGTCTATGTTTTGAACCATTCCTGCGACACTAGATATAGATTCCGATTCTTCACTTCAGGTTTACTGAATCCCTGTGACCTTCTTACTGACGATGGAACACAGAAACTGCATCGGAATTAAATACAAAAAGTACAATGCAGACTTAAGTACAAGAAAACTGACTCTTCTTACTTTCTATGTTTTGAACCACTCCGGTGACACTAGTTATGGATTCCGATGCTTCACTTCAGGCTTACTGTATCCCTCTGACATTCTTATTGCCGATGAAACACAGAAATTGCATCGGAATTAAATACCAAAGGCACAATGCCGACTTAAACACAAGAAAACTGACTCTTCTTACTGTCTAAGTTTTGAACCATTCCTGTGACACTAGTTATAGTTTCCGATGCTTCACTTCAGGTTTACTGTATCCCTCTGACCTTCTTGTCGTTGATGAAATATAGAAATTGCATCGGAATTAAATACAAAAAGCACAATGCAGACTTAAGTACAAGAAAACTGACTCTTCTTACTTTCTATGTTTTGAACCATTCCTGTGGCACTAGTTATAGAATCCGATGCGTCACATCAGGATTACTGTATCCCTCTGACCTACTTATTGACGATGAAACACAGAAATTGCATCGGAATTAAATACAAAACGCACAATGCCGACTTAAGTACAAGAAAACTGACTCTTCTTACTGTCTATGATTTGAACCAATCATGTGACACTAGTTATAGATTCCGATGCTTCACTTCAGGTTTACTGTATCCCTCTGACCTTCTTATTGACGATGAAAAACAGAATTTTCATCGGAATTAAATACGAGTACAAGAAAACTGACTCTTCTTACTTTCTATGTTTTGAACCACTCCTGTGACACTAGTTATAGATTCCGATGCTTCACTTCAGGTTTACTGTATCCCTCTGACCTTCTTATTGATGATGAAACACAGATATTGCATCGGAATTAAATACTAAAGGCACAATGCCGACTTAAGTACAAGAAAACTGACTCTTCTTTCTGTCTATCTTTTGAACCATTCCTGTGACATTTGATATAGATTCCGATTCTTCACTTCAGGTTTACTGAATCCCTGTGACCTTCTTATTGACGATGGAACACAGAAACTGCATCGGAATTAAATACAAAAAGTACAATGCAGACTTAAGTACAAGAAAACTGACTCTTCTTACTTTCTATGTTTTGAACCATTCCGGTGACACTAGTTATGGATTTCGATGCTACACTTCAGGCTTACTGTATCCCTCTGACATTCTTATTGCCGATGAAACACAGAAATTGCATCGGAATTAAATACCAAAGACACAATGCCGACTTAAACACAAGAAAACTGACTCTTCTTACTGTCTAAGTTTTGAACCATTCCTGTGACACTAGTTATAGTTTCCGATGCTTCACTTCAGGTTTACTGTATCCCTCTGACCTTGTTGTTGTTGATGAAATATAGAAATTGCATCGGAATTAAATACAAAAGGCACAATGACGACTTAAGTACAAGAAAACTGACTCTTCTTACTGTCTATGCTTTGACCTATTCCTGTGACACTAGTTATAGATTCCGATGCTTCACTTCAGGTTTACTGCATCCCTCTGACCCTCTTGTTGACGATGAAACACAGAAATTGCATCGGAATTAAATACAAAAGGCACAATGCCGACTTAAGTACAAGACAACTGTCTCTTCTTACTGTCTATGTTTTGAACCATACATGTGACACTAGTTATAGATTCCGATGCTTCACTTCAGGTTTACTGTATCCCTCTGACATTCTTATTGACGATGAAACACAGAAATTGCATCGGAATTAAAGACAAAAAGCACAATGGCGACTTATGTACAAGAAAACTGACTCTTCTTACTGTCTATGTTTGAACCATTCATGTGACACTAGTTATAGATTCCGATGCTGCACTTCAGGTTTACTGTATCCCCTTTTCCTTCTTTTTGACGACGAAACACAGAAATTGCATCGGAATTTAATACAAAAGGCACAATGCCGAGTTAAGTACATGAAAACTGACTCTTCTTACAGTCTATGTTTTGAACCTTTCCTGTGACACTAGATATAGATTCCGATGCTTCACTTCCGGTTTACTGTATCCCTCTGACCTTCGTATTGACGATGAAACACAGAAATTGAATCGGAATTAAATACAAAAGGCACAATGCCGACTTAAGTACAAGAAAACTGACTCTTCTTACTGTCTATGTTTTGAACCATTCCTGTGACACCAGTTATAGGTCCCGACGCTTCACTTCAGGTTTACTGTTTGCCTCTGACCTTCTTATTGACAATGAAACACAGAATTAGCATCGGAATTAAATACAAAAGGCACAATGCCGACTTAAGTAAACGAGTACTGACTCTTCTTACTGTCTATGTTTTGAAGTATTCCTGTGACACTAGTTATATATTCCGATGCTTCACTTCAGGTTTACTGTATCCCTCTGACCTTCTTATTGACGATGAAACACAGAAATTGCATCGGCATTAAATACAAAAGGCACAATGCTGACTTAAGTACAAGAAAACTGACTCTTCTTACTGTCTATGCTTTGAACCATTCATGTGACACTAGTTATAGATTCCGATGCTTTACTCCAGGTTTACTGTATCCCTCTGACCTTCTTATTGACGAAGAAACACAGAAATTGCTTCGGAATTAAACACAAATCGCACAATGCCGACTAAAGTACAAGAAAACTGACTCTTCTTACAGTCTATGCTTTGAACCATTCCTGTAACACTAGTTATTGATTCCGATCCATCACTTCAGGTTTACTGTATCCCTCTGACCTTCCTATTGACGATGAAAGATAGAAATTGCATCCGAATTAAATAGAAAACGAGCAATGCCGACTTAAGTACAAGAAATTTGACTCTTCTTACTGTCTATGTTTTGAACCATTACTGTGACACTAGTTATAGATTCCTATGCTTCACATCAGGTTTACTGTATCCCTCTGACCTTCTTATTGAAGATGAAACACAGATATTGCATCGGAATTAAATACAAAACGCACAATGCCGACTTAAGTACAAGAAAACTGACTCTTCTTACTGTCTATGATTTGAACCAATCATGTGACACTAGTTATAGATTCCGATGCTTCACTTCAGGTTTACTGTATCCCTCTGACCTTCTTATTGACGATGAAAAACAGAATTTGCATCGGAATTAAATACGAGTACAAGAAAACTGACTCTTCTTACTTTCTATGTTTTGAACCACTCCTGTGACACTAGTTATAGATTCCGATGCTTCACTTCAGGTTTACTGTATCCCTCTGACCTTCTTATTGATGATGAAACACAGATATTGCATCGGAATTAAATACTAAAGGCACAATGCCGACTTAAGTACAAGAAAACTGACTCTTCTTTCTGTCTATCTTTTGAACCATTCCTGTGACATTTGATACAGATTCCGATGCTTCACTTCAGGTTTACTGTATCCCTTTGGCCTTCTTATTGACGATGAAACACAGAAATTGCATCGGAATTAAATACAAAAGCCACAGTGCCGACTTCAGTAGAAGAAAGCTGACTCTTCTTACAGTCTATGTTTTGAACCATTCCTGTGACACTAGATATAGATTCCGTCGCTTCACTTCCGGTTTACTGTATCCCTCTGACCTTCTTATTGACGATGAAACACAGAAATTGCATCGGAATCAAATACAAAAGGCACAATGCCGACTTAAGTACAAGAAAACTCACTCTTCTTACTGTCTATGTTTTGATCCATTCCTGTGACACTAGTTATAGACTCCGATCCATCACTTCAGGTTTACTGTATCCTTCTGACCTTCTCATTGACGATGAAATACAGAAATTGCATCGGAAATAAATACTAAAGGCACAATGCCGACTTAAGTACAAGAAAACTGACTCTTCTTACTGTCTATGTTTTGAACCATTCCTGCGACACTAGATATAGATTCCGATTCTTCACTTCAGGTTTACTGAATCCCTGTGACCTTCTTACTGACGATGGAACACAGAAACTGCATCGGAATTAAATACAAAAAGTACAATGCAGACTTAAGTACAAGAAAACTGACTCTTCTTACTTTCTATGTTTTGAACCACTCCGGTGACACTAGTTATGGATTCCGATGCTTCACTTCAGGCTTACTGTATCCCTCTGACATTCTTATTGCCGATGAAACACAGAAATTGCATCGGAATTAAATACCAAAGGCACAATGCCGACTTAAACACAAGAAAACTGACTCTTCTTACTGTCTAAGTTTTGAACCATTCCTGTGACACTAGTTATAGTTTCCGATGCTTCACTTCAGGTTTACTGTATCCCTCTGACCTTCTTGTCGTTGATGAAATATAGAAATTGCATCGGAATTAAATACAAAAAGCACAATGCAGACTTAAGTACAAGAAAACTGACTCTTCTTACTTTCTATGTTTTGAACCATTCCTGTGGCACTAGTTATAGAATCCGATGAGTCACATCAGGATTACTGTATCCCTCTGACCTACTTATTGACGATGAAACACAGAAATTGCGTCGGAATTAAATACAAAACGCACAATGCCGACTTAAGTACTAGAAAACTGACTCTTCTTACTGTCTATGATTTGAACCAATCATGTGACACTAGTTATAGATTCCGATGCTTCACTTCAGGTTTACTGTGTCCCTCTGACCTTCTTATTGACGATGAAAAACAGAATTTGCATCGGAATTAAATACGAGTACAAGAAAACTGACTCTTCTTACTTTCTATGTTTTGAACCACTCCTGTGACACTAGTTATAGATTCCGATGCTTCACTTCAGGTTTACTGTATCCCTCCGACCTTCTTATTGATGATGAAACACAGATATTGCATCGGAATTAAATACTAAAGGCACAATGCCGACTTAAGTACAAGAAAACTGACTCTTCTTTCTGTCTATCTTTTGAACCATTCCGGTGACATTTGATATAGATTCCGATGCTTCACTTCAGGTTTACTGTATCCCTTTGGCCTTCTTATTGACGATGAAACACAGAAATTGCATCGGAATTAAATACAAAAGGCACAGTGCCGACTTCAGTACAAGAAAGCTGACTCTTCTTACAGTCTATGTTTTGAACCATTCCTGTGACACTAGATATAGATTCCGTCGCTTCACTTCCGGTTTACTGTATCCCTCTGACCTTCTTATTGACGATGAAACACAGAAATTGCATCGGAATTAAATACAAAAGGCACAATGCCGACTTAAGTACAAGAAAACGCACTCTTCTTACTGTCTATGTTTTGATCCATTCCTGTGACACTAGTTATAGATTCCGATGCTTCACTTCAGGTTTACTGTATCCTTCTGACCTTCTCATTGACGATGAAATACAGAAATTGCATCGGAAATAAATACTAAAAGCACAATGCCGACTTAAGTACAAGAAAACTGACTCTTCTTACTGTCTATGTTTTGAACCATTCCTGCGACACTAGATATAGATTCCGATTCTTCACTTCTGGTTTACTGAATCCCTGTGACCTTCTTATTGACGATGGAACACAGAAACTGCATCGGAATTAAATACAAAAAGTACAATGCAGACTTAAGTACAAGAAAACTGACTCTTCTTACTTTCTATGTTTTGAACCATTCCGGTGACACTAGTTATGGATTCCGATGCTTCACGTCAGGCTTACTGTATCCCTCTGACATTCTTATTGCCGATGAAACACAGAAATTGCATCGGAATTAAATACCAAAGACACAATGCCGACTTAAACACAAGAAAACTGACTCTTCTTACTGTCTAAGTTTTGAACCATTCCTGTGACACTAGTTATAGTTTCCGATGCTTCACTTCAGGTTTACTGTATCCCTCTGACCTTCTTGTTGTTGATGAAATATAGAAATTGCATCGGAATTAAATACAAAAGGCACAATGCCGACTTAAGTACAAGAAAACTGACTCTTCTTACTGTCTATGCTTTGACCTATTCCTGTGACACTAGTTATAGATTCCGATGCTTCACTTCAGGTTTACTGCATCCCTCTGACCCTCTTGTTGACGATGAAACACAGAAATTGCATCGGAATTAAATACAAAAGGCACAATGCCGACTTAAGTACAAGACAACTGTCTCTTCTTACTGTCTATGTTTTGAACCATTCATGTGACACTAGTTATAGATTCCGATGCTTCACTTCAGGTTTACTGTATCCCTCTGACATTCTTATTGACGATGAAACACAGAAATTGCATCGGAATTAAATACAAAAGGCACAATGGCGACTTATGTACAAGAAAACTGACTCTTCTTACTGCCTATGTTTGAACCATTCATGTGACACTAGTTATAGATTCCGATGCTTCACTTCAGGTTTACTGTATCCCCTTTTCCTTCTTTTTGACGACGAAACACAGAAATTGCATCGGAATTTAATACAAAAGGCACAATGCCGAGTTAAGTAAATGAAAACTGGCTCTTCTTACAGTCTATGTTTTGAACCTTTCCTGTGACACTAGATATAGATTCCGATGCTTCACTTCCGGTTTACTGTATCCCTCTGACCTTCGTATTGACGATGAAACACAGAAATTGAATCGGAATTAAATACAAAAGGCACAATGCCGACTTAAGTACAAGAAAACTGACTCTTCTTACTGTCTATGTTTTGAACCATTCCTGTGACACCAGTTATAGGTCCCGATGCTTCACTTCAGGTTTACTGTTTGCCTCTGACCTTCTTATTGACAATGAAACACAGAATTAGCATCGGAATTAAATACAAAAGGCACAATGCCGACTTAAGTAAACGAGTACTGACTCTTCTTACTGTCTATGTTTTGAAGTATTCCTGTGACACTAGTTATATATTCCGATGCTTCACTTCAGGTTTACTGTATCCCTCTGACCTTCTTATTGACGATGAAACACAGAAATTGCATCGGCATTAAATACAAAAGGCACAATGCTGACTTAAGTACAAGAAAACTGACTCTTCTTACAGTCTATGCTTTGAACCATTCATGTGACACTAGTTATAGATTCCGATGCTTTACTCCAGGTTTACTGTATCGCTCTGACCTTCTTATTGACGAAGAAACACAGAAATTGCTTCGGAATTAAACACAAATCGCACAATGCCGACTAAAGTACAAGAAAACTGACTCTTCTTACTGTCTATGCTTTGAACCATTCCTGTAACACTAGTTATAGATTCCGATCCATCACTTCAGGTTTACTGTATCCCTCTGACCTTCCTATTGACGATGAAAGATAGAAATTGCATCGGAATTAAATAGAAAACGAGCAATGCCGACTTAAGTACAAGAAAACTGACTCTTCTTACTGTCTATGTTTTGAACCATTACTGTGACACTAGTTATAGATTCCTATGCTTCACATCAGGTTTACTGTATCCCTCTGACCTTCTTATTGAAGATGAAACACAGATATTGCATCGGAATTTAATACTAAAGGCATAATGCCGACTTAAGTACAAGAAAACTGACTCTTCTTACTGTCTATGTTTTGAACCATTCCTGCGACACTAGATATAGATTCCGATTCTTCACTTCAGGTTTACTGAATCCCTGTGACCTTCTTATTGACGATGGAACACAGAAACTGCATCGGAATTAAATAGAAAAGGAACAATGCCGACTTAAGTACAAGAAAACTGACTCTTCTTACTGTCTATGTTTTGAACCATTCCTGTGACATTTGATATAGATTCCGATGCTTCACTTCAGGTTTACTGTATCCCTCTGACCTTCTTATTGACGATGAAACACAGAAAATGCATCGGAATGAAATACAAGAGGCACAGTGCCGACTTAAGTACAAGAAAACTGACTCTTCTTACAGTCTAAGTTCTGAACCATTCCTGTGACACTAGTTATAGTTTCCGATGCTTCACTTCAGGTTTACTGTATCCCTCTGACCTTCTTGTTGTTGATGAAATATAGAAATTGCATCGGAATTAAATACAAAAGGCACAATGCCGACTTAAGTACAAGAAAACTGACTCTTCTTACTGTCTATGCTTTGACCTATTCCTGTGACACTAGTTATAGATTCCGATGCTTCACTTCAGGTTTACTGCATCCCTCTGACCCTCTTATTGACGATGAAACACAGAAATTGCATCGGAATTAAATACAAAAGGCACAATGCCGACTTAAGTACAAGACAACTGACTCTTCTTACTGTCTATGTTTTGAACCATTCATGTGACACTAGTTATAGATTCCGATGCTTCACTTCAGGTTTACTGTATCCCTCTGACATTCTTATTGACGATGAAACACAGAAATTGCATCGGAATTAAGTAAAAAAGGCACAATGGTGACTTATGTACAAGAAAACTGACTCTTCTTACTGTCTATGTTTGAACCATTCATGTGACACTAGTTATAGATTCCGATGCTTCACTTCAGGTTTACTGTATCCCTTTTTCCTTCTTTTTGAAGACGAAACACAGAAATTGCATCGGAATTTAATACAAAAGGCACAATGCCGACTTAAGTACATGAAAACTGACTCTTCTTACAGTCTATGTTTTGAACCATTCCTGTGACACTAGATATAGATTCCGATGCTTCACTTCCGGTTTACTGTATCCCTCTGACCTTCTTATTGACGATGAAACACAGAAAATGAATCGGAATTAAATACAAAAGGCACAATGCCGACTTAAGTACAAGAAAACTGACTCTTCTTACTGTCTATGTTTTGAACTATTCCTGTGACACTAGTTATAGATTCCGATGCTTCACTTCAGGTTTACTGTGTCTCTCTGACCTTCTTATTGTCGATGAAACACAGAAATTGCATCGGAAATAAATACAAAAGGCACAATGCCGACTTAAGTACAAGAAAACTGACTCTTCTCACTGTCTATGATTTGAACCATTCATGTGACACTAGTTGTAGATTCCGATGCTTCACTTCAGGTTTTCTGTATCCCTCTGACCTTCTTATTGACGATGAAAAACAGAATTTGCACCGGAATTAAATACAAGAGGCACAATGCCGACTGAAGTACAAGAAAACTGACTCTTCTTACTTTCTATGTTTTGAACCACTCCTGTGACACTAGTTATAGGTTCCGATGCTTCACTTCAGGTTCACTGTATCCCTCTGACCTTCTTATTGACGATGAAACACAGAAATTGCATCGGAATGATATACAAAAGGCACAATACGGACTTAAGTACAAGAATACTGACTCTTCTTAATGTCTATGTTTTGAACCATTCATGTGACACTAGTTATAGATTCCGATGCTTCACTGCCAGTTTACTGTATCCCTCTGACCTTCTTATTGACGATGAAACACAGAAATTGCATCGGAATTAAATACAAAAGGCACAGTGCCGACTTAAGTACCAGAAAACTGACTCTTCTTACTGTCTATGTTTTGATCCATTCCTGTGACACTAGTTAAAGATTCCGATCCATCACTTCAGGTTTACTGTATCCCACTGACCTTCTTATTGACGATGAAACGCTGAAATTGCATCGGAATTAAATAGAAAAGGAACAATGCCGACTTAAGTACAAGAAAACTGACTCTTCTTACTGTCTATGTTTTGAACCATTCCTGTGACATTTGATATAGATTCCGATGCTTCACTTCAGGTTTACTGTATCCCTCTGACCTTCTTATTGACGATGAAACACAGAAAATGCATCGGAATGAAATACAAGAGGCACAGTGCCGACTTAAGTGCAAGAAAACTAACTCTTCTTACAGTCTATGTTTTGAACCATTCCTGTGACACTAGATATAGATTCCGATGCTTCACTTCCGGTTTTACTGTATCCCTCTGACCTTCTTATTGACGACGAAACACAGAAATTGCATCGGAATTAAGTACAAAAGGCAAAATGCCGACTTAAGTACAAGAAAACTTACTCTTCTTACTGCCTATGTTTTGAACTATTCCTGTGACACTAGTTATAGATTCCGATGCTTCACTTCAGGTTTACTGTGTCCCTCTGACCTTCTTATTGTCGATGAAACACAGAAATTGCATCGGAATTAAATACAAAAGGCACAATGCCGACTTAAGAACAAGAAAACTGACTCTTCTCACTGTCTATGATTTGAACCATTCATGTGACACTAGTTATACATTCCGATGCTTCACTTCAGGTTTACTGTATCCCTCTGACCTTATTGACGATGAAAAACAGAATTTGCATCGGAATTAAATACAAAAGGCACAACGCTGACTTAAGTAAAAGAAAAATGACTCTTCTTACTGTCTATGTTTTGAACCATTCATGTGACACTAGTTATAGATTCCGATGCTTCACTGCAGGTTTACTGTATCCCTCTGACCTTCTTATTAACGATGAAACACAGAAATTGCATCGCAATTAAATACAAAAGTCACAATACCGACTTAAGTACATGAAAACTGACTCTTCTTACTGTCTATGTTTTGAACCATTCCTGTGACACTAGTTATAGATTCCGATGCTTCACTTCAGGTTTACTGTAACCCTTTGACCTTCTTATCGACGATGAAACACAGAAATTGAATCGGAATTAAATACAAAAGGCACAATGCCGACTTAAGTACAAGAAAACTGACTCTTCTTACTGTCTATGTTTGAACCATTCCTGTGACACTAGTTATAGATTCCGATGCTTCACTTCAGGTTTACTGTATCCCCTTTTCCTTCTTTTTGACGACGAAACACAGAAATTGCATCGGAATTTAATACAAAAGGCACAATGCCGAGTTAAGTAAATGAAAACTGGCTCTTCTTACAGTCTATGTTTTGAACCTTTCCTGTGACACTAGATGTAGATTCCGATGCTTCACTTCCGGTTTACTGTATCCCTCTGACCTTCGTATTGACGATGAAACACAGAAATTGAATCGGAATTAAATACAAAAGGCACAATGCCGACTTAAGTACAAGAAAACTGACTCTTCTTACTGTCTATGTTTTGAACCATTCCTGTGACACCAGTTATAGGTCCCGATGCTTCACTTCAGGTTTACTGTTTGCCTCTGACCTTCTTATTGACAATGAAACACAGAATTAGCATCGGAATTAAATACAAAAGGCACAATGCCGACTTAAGTAAACGAGTACTGACTCTTCTTACTGTCTATGTTTTGAAGTATTCCTGTGACACTAGTTATATATTCCGATGCTTCACTTCAGGTTTACTGTATCCCTCTGACCTTCTTATTGACGATGAAACACAGAAATTGCATCGGCATTAAATACAAAAGGCACAATGCTGACTTAAGTACAAGAAAACTGACTCTTCTTACTGTCTATGCTTTGAACCATTCATGTGACACTAGTTATAGATTCCGATGCTTTACTCCAGGTTTACTGTATCGCTCTGACCTTCTTATTGACGAAGAAACACAGAAATTGCTTCGGAATTAAACACAAATCGCACAATGCCGACTAAAGTACAAGAAAACTGACTCTTCTTACTGTCTATGCTTTGAACCATTCCTGTAACACTAGTTATAGATTCCGATCCATCACTTCAGGTTTACTGTATCCCTCTGACCTTCCTATTGACGATGAAAGATAGAAATTGCATCGGAATTAAATAGAAAACGAGCAATGCCGACTTAAGTACAAGAAAACTGACTCTTCTTACTGTCTATGCTTTGACCTATTCCTGTGACACTAGTTATAGATTCCGATGCTTCACTTCAGGTTTACTGCATCCCTCTGACCCTCTTATTGACGATGAAACACAGAAATTGCATCGGAATTAAATACAAAAGGCACAATGCCGACTTAAGTACAAGACAACTGACTCTTCTTACTGTCTATGTTTTGAACCATTCCTGTGACACTAGTTATAGTTTCCGATGCATCACTTCAGGTTTACTGTATCGATCTGACCTTCTTATTGACGACGAAATACAGAAATTGCATCGGAATTAAATACAAAAGGCACAATGCCGACTTAAATACAAGAAAATTGACTCTTCTTACTGTCTATGATTTGAACCATACCTGTGACAATAGTTATAGATTCCGATGCTTCACTTCAGGTTTACTGTATACCTCTGACCTTCTTATAGACGATGAAACTCAGAAATTGCATCGGAATTATATACAAAAGGCAAAATGCCGACTTAAGTACAAGAATACTGACTCTTCTTAATGTCTATAATTTGAACCATTCATGTGACACTAGTTATAGATTCCGATGCTTCACTGCAGGTTTACTGTATCCCTCTGACCATCTTATTGACGATGAAACACAGAAATTGCATCGGAATTAAATACAAAAGGCACAATGCCGACTTAAGTACAAGAAAACTGACTGTTCTTACTGTCTATGTTTTGATCCATTCCTGTGACACTAGTTATAGATTCCGATCCATCACTTCAGGTTTACTGTATCCCTCTGACCTTCTTATTGACGATGATACATAGAAATTGCATCGCTATTAAATAGAAAAGGAACAATGCCGAATTAAGTACAAGAAAACTTACTCTTCTTACTGTCTATGTTTTGAACCATTCCTGTGACAGTAGTTATAGATTCCGATGCTTCACATCAGGTTTACTGTATCCCTCTGACCTTCTTATTGAAGGTGAAACACAGATATTGCATCGGAATTAAATACTAAAGGCACAATGCCGACTTAAGTACAAGAAAACTGACTCTTCTTACGGTCTATGTTTTGAACCATTCCTGTGACACTTGACATAGATTCCGATGCTTCATTTCAGGTTTACTGTATCCCTCTGACCTTCTTATTGACGATGAAACACAGAAATTGCATCGGAATTAAATACAAAAGGCACAATGCAGACTTAAGTACAAGAAAACTGACTCTTCTTACTGTCTATGTTTTGAACCATTCCTGTGACACTAGTTATAGGTTCCGATGCTTCACTTCAAATTTACTGTATCGATCTGACCTTCGTATTGACGACGAAATGCAGAAATTGCATCGGAATTAAATACAAAAGGCACAATGCCGACTTAAATACAAGAAAATTGACTCTTCTTACTGTCTATGTTTTGAACCATACCTGTGACAATAGTTATAGATTCCGATGCTTCACTTCAGGTTTACTGTATACCTCTGACCTTCTTATAGACGATGAAACTCAGAAATTGCATCGGAATTATATACAAAAGGCAAAATGCCGACTTAAGTACAAGAGTACTGACTCTTCTTAATGTCTATAATTTGAACCATTCATGTGACACTAGTTATAGATTCCGATGCTACACTGCAGGTTTACTGTATCCCTCTGACCATCTTATTGACGATGAAACACAGAAATTGCATCGGAATTAAATAGAAAAGGCACAATGCCGACTTAAGTACAAGAAAACTGACTGTTCTTACTGTGTATGTTTTGATCCATTCCTGTGACACTAGTTATAGATTCCGATCCATCACTTCAGGTTTACTGTATCCCTCTGACCTTCTTATTGACGATGATACATAGAAATTGCATCGCTATTAAATAGAAAAGGAACAATGCCGACTTAAGTACAAGAAAACTTACTCTTCTTACTGTCTATGTTTTGAACCATTCCTGTGACAGTAGTTATAGATTCCGATGCTTCACATCAGGTTTACTGTATCCCTCTGACCTTCTTATTGAAGGTGAAACACAGATATTGCATCGGAATTAAATACTAAAGGCACAATGCCGACTTAAGTACAAGAAAATTGACTCTTCTTACGGTCTATGTTTTGATCCATTACTGTGACACTAGTTATAGATTCCGATGCATCACTTCAGGTTTACTGTATCCCTCTGACCTTCTTATTGACGATGAAACACAGAAATTGCATCGGAATTAAATACAAAAGGCACAATGCCGACTTAAATACAAGAAAACTGACTCTTCTTACTGTCTATGTTTTGAACCATTCATGTGACACTAGTTATAGATTCCGATGCTTCACTTCAGGTTTACTGTATCCCTCTGACATTCTTATTGACGATGAAACACAGAAATTGCATCGGAATTAAATACAAAAGGCACAATGGCGACTTATGTACAAGAAAACTGACTCTTCTTACTGTCTATGTTTGAACCATTCATGTGACACTAGTTATAGATTCCGATGCTTCACTTCAGGTTTACTGTATCCCCTTTTCCTTCTTTTTGACGACGAAACACAGAAATTGCATCGGAATTTAATACAAAAGGCACAATGCCGAGTTAAGTAAATGAAAATTGGCTCTTCTTACAGTCTATGTTTTGAACCTTTCCTGTGACACTAGATATAGATTCCGATGCTTCACTTCCGGTTTACTGTATCCCTCTGACCTTCGTATTGACGATGAAACACAGAAATTGAATCGGAATTAAATACAAAAGGCACAATGCCGACTTAAGTACAAGAAAACTGACTCTTCTTACTGTCTATGTTTTGAACCATTCCTGTGACACCAGTTATAGGTCCCGATGCTTCACTTCAGGTTTACTGTTTGCCTCTGACCTTCTTATTGACAATGAAACACAGAATTAGCATCGGAATTAAATACAAAAGGCACAATGCCGACTTAAGTAAACGAGTACTGACTCTTCTTACTGTCTATGTTTTGAAGTATTCCTGTGACACTAGTTATATATTCCGATGCTTCACTTCAGGTTTACTGTATCCCTCTGACCTTCTTATTGACGATGAAACACAGAAATTGCATCGGCATTAAATACAAAAGGCACAATGCTGACTTAAGTACAAGAAAACTGACTCTTCTTACTGTCTATGCTTTGAACCATTCATGTGACACTAGTTATAGATTCCGATGCTTTACTCCAGGTTTACTGTATCGCTCTGACCTTCTTATTGACGAAGAAACACAGAAATTGCTTCGGAATTAAACACAAATCGCACAATGCCGACTAAAGTACAAGAAAACTGACTCTTCTTACTGTCTATGCTTTGAACCATTCCTGTAACACTAGTTATAGATTCCGATCCATCACTTCAGGTTTACTGTATCCCTCTGACCTTCCTATTGACGATGAAAGATAGAAATTGCATCGGAATTAAATAGAAAACGAGCAATGCCGACTTAAGTACAAGAAAACTGACTCTTCTTACTGTCTATGTTTTGAACCATTACTGTGACACTAGTTATAGATTCCTATGCTTCACATCAGGTTTACTGTATCCCTCTGACCTTCTTATTGAAGATGAAACACAGATATTGCATCGGAATTTAATACTAAAGGCATAATGCCGACTTAAGTACAAGAAAACTGACTCTTCTTACTGTCTATGTTTTGAACCATTCCTGCGACACTAGATATAGATTCCGATTCTTCACTTCAGGTTTACTGAATCCCTGTGACCTTCTTATTGACGATGGAACACAGAAACTGCATCGGAATTTAATAGAAAAGGAACAATGCCGACTTAAGTACAAGAAAACTGACTCTTCTTACTGTCTATGTTTTGAACCATTCCTGTGACATTTGATATAGATTCCGATGCTTCACTTCAGGTTTACTGTATCCCTCTGACCTTCTTATTGACGATGAAACACAGAAAATGCATCGGAATGAAATACAAGAGGCACAGTGCCGACTTAAGTACAAGAAAACTGACTCTTCTTACAGTCTAAGTTTTGAACCATTCCTGTGACACTAGTTATAGTTTCCGATGCTTCACTTCAGGTTTACTGTATCCCTCTGACCTTCTTGTTGTTGATGAAATATAGAAATTGCATCGGAATTAAATACAAAAGGCACAATGCCGACTTAAGTACAAGAAAACTGACTCTTCTTACTGTCTATGCTTTGACCTATTCCTGTGACACTAGTTATAGATTCCGATGCTTCACTTCAGGTTTACTGCATCCCTCTGACCCTCTTATTGACGATGAAACACAGAAATTGCATCGGAATTAAATACAAAAGGCACAATGCCGACTTAAGTACAAGACAACTGACTCTTCTTACTGTCTATGTTTTGAACCATTCATGTGACACTAGTTATAGATTCCGATGCTTCACTTCAGGTTTACTGTATCCCTCTGACATTCTTATTGACGATGAAACACAGAAATTGCATCGGAATTAAATAAAAAAGGCACAATGGTGACTTATGTACAAGAAAACTGACTCTTCTTACTGTCTATGTTTGAACCATTCATGTGACACTAGTTATAGATTCCGATGCTTCACTTCAGGTTTACTGTATCCCTTTTTCCTTCTTTTTGACGACGAAACACAGAAATTGCATCGGAATTTAATACAAAAGGCACAATGCCGACTTAAGTACATGAAAACTGACTCTTCTTACAGTCTATGTTTTGAACCATTCCTGTGACACTAGATATAGATTCCGATGCTTCACTTCCGGTTTACTGTATCCCTCTGACCTTCTTATTGACGATGAAACACAGAAAATGAATCGGAATTAAATACAAAAGGCACAATGCCGACTTAAGTACAAGAAAACTGACTCTTCTTACTGTCTATGTTTTGAACTATTCCTGTGACACTAGTTATAGATTCCGATGCTTCACTTCAGGTTTACTGTGTCTCTCTGACCTTCTTATTGTCGATGAAACACAGAAATTGCATCGGAAATAAATACAAAAGGCTCAATGCCGATTTAAGTACAAGAAAACTGACTCTTCTCACTGTCTATGATTTGAACCATTCATGTGACACTAGTTGTAGATTCCGATGCTTCACTTCAGGTTTTCTGTATCCCTCTGACCTTCTTATTGACGATGAAAAACAGAATTTGCACCGGAATTAAATACAAGAGGCACAATGCCGACTGAAGTACAAGAAAACTGACTCTTCTTACTTTCTATGTTTTGAACCACTCCTGTGACACTAGTTATAGGTTCCGATGCTTCACTTCAGGTTCACTGTATCCCTCTGACCTTCTTATTGACGATGAAACACAGAAATTGCATCGGAATGATATACAAAAGGCACAATACGGACTTAAGTACAAGAATACTGACTCTTCTTAATGTCTATGTTTTGAACCATTCATGTGACACTAGTTATAGATTCCGATGCTTCACTTCCAGTTTACTGTATCCCTCTGACCTTCTTATTGACGATGAAACACAGAAATTGCATCGGAATTAAATACAAAAGGCACAGTGCCGACTTAAGTACCAGAAAACTGACTCTTCTTACTGTCTATGTTTTGATCCATTCCTGTGACACTAGTTAAAGATTCCGATCCATCACTTCAGGTTTACTGTATCCCACTGACCTTCTTATTGACGATGAAACGCTGAAATTGCATCGGAATTAAATAGAAAAGGAACAATGCCGACTTAAGTACAAGAAAACTGACTCTTCTTACTGTCTATGTTTTGAACCATTCCTGTGACATTTGATATAGATTCCGATGCTTCACTTCAGGTTTACTGTATCCCTCTGACCTTCTTATTGACGATGAAACACAGAAAATGCATCGGAATGAAATACAAGAGGCACAGTGCCGACTTAAGTGCAAGAAAACTAACTCTTCTTACAGTCTATGTTTTGAACCATTCCTGTGACACTAGATATAGATTCCGATGCTTCACTTCCGGTTTTACTGTATCCCTCTGACCTTCTTATTGACGATGAAACACAGAAATTGCATCGGAATTGAGTACAAAAGGCAAAATGCCGACTTAAGTACAAGAAAACTTACTCTTCTTACTGCCTATGTTTTGAACTATTCCTGTGACACTAGTTATAGATTCCGATGCTTCACTTCAGGTTTACTGTGTCCCTCTGACCTTCTTATTGTCGATGAAACACAGAAATTGCATCGGAATTAAATACAAAAGGCACAATGCCGACTTAAGAACAAGAAAACTGACTCTTCTCACTGTCTATGATTTGAACCATTCATGTGACACTAGTTATACATTCCGATGCTTCACTTCAGGTTTACTGTATCCCTCTGACCTTCTTATTGACGATGAAAAACAGAATTTGCATCGGAATTAAATACAAAAGGCACAACGCTGACTTAAGTAAAAGAAAAATGACTCTTCTTACTGTCTATGTTTTGAACCATTCATGTGACACTAGTTATAGATTCCGATGCTTCACTGCAGGTTTACTGTATCCCTCTGACCTTCTTATTAACGATGAAACACAGAAATTGCATCGCAATTAAATACAAAAGTCACAATACCGACTTAAGTACATGAAAACTGACTCTTCTTACTGTCTATGTTTTGAACCATTCCTGTGACACTAGTTATAGATTCCGATGCTTCACTTCAGGTTTACTGTAACCCTTTGACCTTCTTATCGACGATGAAACACAGAAATTGCATCGGAATTAAATACAAAAGGCACAATGCAGACTTAAGTACAAGAAAACTGACTCTTCTTACTGTCTATGTTTTGAACCATTCCTGTGACACTAGTTATAGGTTCCGATGCTTCACTTCAAATTTACTGTATCGATCTGACCTTCGTATTGACGACGAAATGCAGAAATTGCATCGGAATTAAATACAAAAGGCACAATGCCGACTTAAATACAAGAAAATTGACTCTTCTTACTGTCTATGTTTTGAACCATACCTGTGACAATAGTTATAGATTCCGATGCTTCACTTCAGGTTTACTGTATACCTCTGACCTTCTTATAGACGATGAAACTCAGAAATTGCATCGGAATTATATACAAAAGGCAAAATGCCGACTTAAGTACAAGAGTACTGACTCTTCTTAATGTCTATAATTTGAACCATTCATGTGACACTAGTTATAGATTCCGATGCTACACTGCAGGTTTACTGTATCCCTCTGACCATCTTATTGACGATGAAACACAGAAATTGCATCGGAATTAAATACAAAAGGCACAATGCCGACTTAAGTACAAGAAAACTGACTGTTCTTACTGTCTATGTTTTGATCCATTCCTGTGACACTAGTTATAGATTCCGATCCATCACTTCAGGTTTACTGTATCCCTCTGACCTTCTTATTGACGATGATACATAGAAATTGCATCGCTATTAAATAGAAAAGGAACAATGCCGACTTAAGTACAAGAAAACTTACTCTTCTTACTGTCTATGTTTTGAACCATTCCTGTGACAGTAGTTATAGATTCCGATGCTTCACATCAGGTTTACTGTATCCCTCTGACCTTCTTATTGAAGGTGAAACACAGATATTGCATCGGAATTAAATACTAAAGGCACAATGCCGACTTAAGTACAAGAAAATTGACTCTTCTTACGGTCTATGTTTTGATCCATTACTGTGACACTAGTTATAGATTCCGATGCATCACTTCAGGTTTACTGTATCCCTCTGACCTTCTTATTGACGATGAAACACAGAAATTGCATCGGAATTAAATACAAAAGGCACAATGCCGACTTAAATACAAGAAAACTGACTCTTCTTACTGTCTATGTTTTGAACCATTCCTGTGACACTTGACATAGATTCCGATGCTTCATTTCAGGTTTACTGTATCCCTCTGACCTTCTTATTGACGATGAAACACAGAAATTGCATCGGAATTAAATACAAAAAGCACAATGCAGACTTAAGTACAAGAAAACTGACTCTTCTTACTTTCTATGTTTTGAACCATTCCTGTGACACTAGTTATAGAATCCGATGCGTCACATCAGGATTACTGTATCCCTCTGACCTACTTATTGACGATGAAACACAGAAATTGCATCGGAATTAAATACAAAACGCACAATGCCGACTTAAGTACAAGAAAACTGACTCTTCTTACTGTCTATGATTTGAACCAATCATGTGACACTAGTTATAGATTCCGATGCTTCACTTCAGGTTTACTGTATCCCTCTGACCTTCTTATTGACGATGAAAAACAGAATTTGCATCGGAATTAAATACGAGTACAAGAAAACTGACTCTTCTTACTTTCTATGTTTTGAACCACTCCTGTGACACTAGTTATAGATTCCGATGCTTCACTTCAGGTTTACTGTATCCCTCTGACCTTCTTATTGATGATGAAACACAGATATTGCATCGGAATTAAATACTAAAGGCACAATGCCGACTTAAGTACAAGAAAACTGACTCTTCTTTCTGTCTATCTTTTGAACCATTCCTGTGACATTTGATGTAGATTCCGATGCTTCACTTCAGGTTTACTGTATCCCTTTGGCCTTCTTATTGACGATGAAACACAGAAATTGCATCGGAATTAAATACAAAAGGCACAATGCCGACTTAAGTACAAGAAAACTGACTCTTCTCACTTTGTATGTTTTGAACCACTCTTGTGACACTAGTTGTAGAATCCGATGCTTCACTTCAGGTTCACTGTATCAATCTGACCTTCTTATTGACGATGAAACACAGAAATTGCATCGGAATGATATACAAAAGCCCCAATGCCGACTTAAGTAGAAGAAAACTGACTCTGCTTACTGTCTATGTTTTGAACCATTCCTGTGACACTAGTTATAGATTCCGATGCTTCACTTCAGGTTTACTGTATCCCTCTGACCTTCGTATTGACGATGAAACACAGAAATTGCATCGGCAAAAAATACAAAAGGCACAATGCTGACCTAAGTACAAGAAAACTGACTCTTCTTATTGTCTATGTTTTGAACCATTCTTGTGACACTAGTTATAGATTCCGATGCTTCACTGCAGGTTTACTGTATCCCTCTGACCTTCTTATTGACGATGAAACACAGAAATTGCATCGGAATTAAATACAAAAGGCACAATGCCGACTTAAGTACAAGAAAACTGACTCTTCTTACCGTCTATGTTTTGAACCATTCCTGTGACACTAGTTATAGTTTCCGATGCATCACTTCAGGTTTACTGTATCGATCTGACCTTCTTATTGACGACGAAATACAGAAATTGCATCGGAATTAAATACAAAAGGCACAATGCCGACTTAAATACAAGAAAATTGACTCTTCTTACTGTCTATGTTTTGAACCATACCTGTGACAATAGTTATAGATTCCGATGCTTCACTTCAGGTTTACTGTATACCTCTGACCTTCTTATAGACGATGAAACTCAGAAATTGCATCGGAATTATATACAAAAGGCAAAATGCCGACTTAAGTACAAGAATACTGACTCTTCTTAATGTCTATAATTTGAACCATTCATGTGACACTAGTTATAGATTCCGATGCTTCACTGCAGGTTTACTGTATCCCTCTGACCATCTTATTGACGATGAAACACAGAAATTGCATCGGAATTAAATACAAAAGGCACAATGCCGACTTAAGTACAAGAAAACTGACTGTTCTTACTGTCTATGTTTTGATCCATTCCTGTGACACTAGTTATAGATTCCGATCCATCACTTCAGGTTTACTGTATCCCTCTGACCTTCTTATTGACGATGATACATAGAAATTGCATCGCTATTAAATAGAAAAGGAACAATGCCGAATTAAGTACAAGAAAACTTACTCTTCTTACTGTCTATGTTTTGAACCATTCCTGTGACAGTAGTTATAGATTCCGATGCTTCACATCAGGTTTACTGTATCCCTCTGACCTTCTTATTGAAGGTGAAACACAGATATTGCATCGGAATTAAATACTAAAGGCACAATGCCGACTTAAGTACAAGAAAACTGACTCTTCTTACGGTCTATGTTTTGAACCATTCCTGTGACACTTGACATAGATTCCGATGCTTCATTTCAGGTTTACTGTATCCCTCTGACCTTCTTATTGACGATGAAACACAGAAATTGCATCGGAATTAAATACAAAAAGTACAATGCAGACTTAAGTACGAGAAAACTGACTCTTCTTACTTTCTATGCTTTGAACCATTCCTGTGACACTAGTTATAGAATCCGATGCGTCACATCAGGATTACTGTATCCCTCTGACCTACTTATTGACGATGAAACACAGAAATTGCATCGGAATTAAATACAAAACGCACAATGCCGACTTAAGTACAAGAAAACTGACTCTTCTTACTGTCTATGATTTGAACCAATCATGTGACACTAGTTATAGATTCCGATGCTTCACTTCAGGTTTACTGTATCCCTCTGACCTTCTTATTGACGATGAAAAACAGAATTTGCATCGGAATTAAATACGAGTACAAGAAAACTGACTCTTCTTACTTTCTATGTTTTGAACCACTCCTGTGACACTAGTTATAGATTCCGATGCTTCACTTCAGGTTTACTGTATCCCTCTGACCTTCTTAATGATGATGAAACACAGATATTGCATCGGAATTAAATACTAAGGGCACAATGCCGACTTACGTACAAGAAAACTGACTCTTCTTTCTGTCTATCTTTTGAACCATTCCTGTGACATTTGATATAGATTCCGATGCTTCACTTCAGGTTTACTGTATCCCTTTGGCCTTCTTATTGACGATGAAACACAGAAATTGCATCGGAATTAAACACAAAAGGCACAGTGCCGACTTCAGTACAACAAAGCTGACTCTTCTTACAGTCTATGCTTTGAACCATTCCTGTGACACTAGATATAGATTCCGACGCTTCACTTCCGGTTTACTGTATCCCTCTGACCTTCTTATTGACGATGAAACACAGAAATTGCATCGGAATTAAATACAAAAGGCACAATGCCGACTTAAGTACAAGAAAACTCACTCTTCTTACTGTCTATGTTTTGATCCAATCCTGTGACACTGGTTATAGATTCCGATCCATCACTTCAGGTTTACTGTATCCCTCTGACCTTCTTATTGACGATGAAACACAGAAATTGCATCGGAATTAAATACAAAAGGCACAATGCCGACTTAAGTACAAGAAAACTGACTCTTCTCACTTTGTATGTTTTGAACCACTCTTGTGACACTAGTTGTAGAATCCGATGCTTCACTTCAGGTTCACTGTATCAATCTGACCTTCTTATTGACGATGAAACACAGAAATTGCATCGGAATGATATACACAAGCCCCAATGCCGACTTAAGTAGAAGAAAACTGACTCTACTTACTGTCTATGTTTTGAACCATTCCTGTGACACTAGTTATAGATTCCGATGCTTCACTTCAGGTTTACTGTATCCCTCTGACCTTCGTATTGACGATGAAACACAGAAATTGCATCGGAATTAAATACAAAAGTCACAATGCCGACTTATGTACAAGAAAACTGACTCTTCATACTGTCTATGTTTTGAACCATTCCTGTGACACTAGTTATAGATTCCGATGCTTCACTTCAGGTTTACTGTATCCCTCTGACCTTTTTATTGACGATGAAACACAGAAATTGCATCGGAATTAAATACAAAAGGCACAATGCCGACTTAAGTACAAGAAAACTGACTCTTCTTACCGTCCATGTTTTGAACCATTCCTGTGACACTAGTTATAGATTCCGATGCTTCACTTCAGGTTTACTGTATCGATCTGACCTTCTTATTGACGACGAAATACAGAAATTGCATCGGAATTAAATACAAAAGGCACAATGCCGACTTAAATACAAGAAAATTGACTCTTCTTACTGTCTATGTTTTGAACCATACCTGTGACAATAGTTATAGATTCCGATGCTTCACTTCATGTTTACTGTATACCTCTGACCTTCTTATAGACGATGAAAGTCAGAAATTGCATCGGAATTATATACAAAAGGCTCCATGCCGACTTAAGTACAAGAATACTGACTCTTCTTAATGTCTATGATTTGAACCATTCATGTGACACTAGTTATAGATTCCGATGCTTCACTGCAGGTTTACTGCATCCCTCTGACCTTCTTATTGTCGATGAAACACAGAAATTGCTTCGGAATTAAATACAAAAGGCACAATTCCGACTTAAGTACAAGAAAACTGACTCTTCTTACTGTCTATGTTTTGATCCATTCCTGCGACACTAGTTATAGATTCCGATCCATCACTTCATGTTTACTGTATCCCTCTGACCTTCTTATTGACGATAAAACACAGAAATTGCATCGGAATTAAATACAAAAGGCACAATGCCGACTTAAGTACAAGAAAACTGACTCTTCTTACTGTCTATGTCTTGAACCATTCCTGTGACACTAGGTATAGATTCCGATGCTTCACTTCCGGTTTACATTATCCCTCTGACCTTCTTATTGACGATGAAACACAGAAATTGCATCGGAATTAAATACAAAAGGCACAAAGCCGACTTAAGTACAAGAAAACTGACTCTTCTTACTGTCTATGTATTGAACTATTCCTGTGACACTAGTTATAGATTCCGATGCCTCACTTCAGGTTTACTGTGTCCCTCTGACCTTCTTATTGTCGATAAAACACAGAAATTGCCTCGGAAATAAATACAAAAGGCACAATGCCGACTTAAGTACAAGAAAACTGACTCTTCTCACTGTCTATGATTTGAACCATTCATGTGACACTAGTTATAGATTCCGATGCTTCACTTCAGGTTTACTGTATCCCTCTGACCTTCTTATTGACGATGAAACACAGAAATTGCATCGGAATTAAATACAAAAGGCGCAATGCCGACTTAAGTACAAGAAAACTCACTCTTCTCACTGTCTATGATTTGAACCATTCATGTGACACTAGTTATAGATTCCGATGCTTCACTTCAGGTTTACTGTATGCCTCTGACCTTCTTATTGACGATGAAACACAGAATTTGCATCCGAATTAAATACAAATGGCACAAAGCCGACTTAAGTAAAAGGAAAATGACTATTCTTACTGTCTATGTTTTGAACCATTCCTGTGACACTAGTTATGGATTACGATGCTTCACTTCAGGTTTACTGTATCCCTCTGACCTTCTTATTGACGATGAAACACAGAAATTGCATCGGCATTAAATACAAAAGGCACAATGCTGACTTAAGTACAAGAAAACTGACTCTTGTTACTGTCTATGTTTTGAACCATTCATGTGACACTAGTTATAGATTCCGATGCTTCACTGCAGGTTTACTGTATACCTCAGACCTTCTTATTGACGATGAAACACAGAAATTGCATCGAAATTAAATACAAAAGTCACAATGCCGACTTAAGTATAAGAAAAGTGACTCTTCTTACTGTCTATGCTTTGAACCATTCCTGTGACACTAGTTATAGATTCCGATGCTTCACTTCAGGTTTACTGTATCCCACTGACCTTCTTATTGACGATGAAACACAGAAATTGCATCGGAATTAAATACAAATGGCACAATGCCGACTTAAGTACAAGAAAACTGACTCTTCTTACTGTCTATGTTTTGAACCATTCCTGTGACCCTAGTTATAGATTCCGATGCTTCACTTCAGGTTTACTGTATCGATCTGACCTTCTTATTGACGATGAAACACAGAAATTGCATCGGAATTAAATACAAAAGGCACAATGCTGACTAAAGTACAAGAAAACTGACTCTTCTTACTGTCTATGTTTTGAAACATTCCTGTGACACTTGATATAGATTCCGATGCTTCATTTCAGGTTTACTGTATCCCTCTGACCTTCTTCTTGACGATGAAACACAGAAATTGCATCGGAATTAAATACAAAACGCACAATGCCGACTTAAGTACAAGATAACTGACTCCTCTTACTGTCTATGTCTTGAAACATTCATGTGACACTGGTTATAGATTCCGATGCTTCACTTAAGGTTTACTGTATCCCTCTGACCTTCTTATTGACGATGAAACACAGAAATTGCATCGGAATTACATACAAAAGGCACAATGGCGACATATGTACAAGAAAACTGACTCTTCTTACTGTCTCTGTTTTGAACCATTCTTGTGACACTAGATATAGATTCCGATGCTTCACTTCAGGTTTACTGTTTCCCGCTGACCTTCTTATTGACGACGAAACACAGAAATTGCATCGGAATTAAATACAAAAGGCACAGTGCCGACTTAGGTACAAGAAAACTGACTCTTCTTACAGTCTATGTTTTGAACCATTTCTGTGACACTAGATATAGATTCCGATGCTTCACTTCCGGTTTACTGTATCTCTCTGACCTTCTTATTGACAATGAAACACAGAAATTTCATCGGAATTAAATACAAAAGGCACAATGCCGACTTAAGTACAAGAAAACTGACTCTTCTTACTGTCTATGTTTTGAACTATTCCTGTGACACTAGTTGTAGTTTCCGATGCTTCACTTCATGTTTACTGTGTCCCTCTGACCTTCTTATTGTCGATGAAACACAGAAATTGCATCGGAAATAAATACAAAAGGCACAATGGCGTCTTAAGTACAAGAAAACTGACTCTCCTCACTGCCTATGATTTGAACCATTCATGTGACACCAGTTATAGATTCCGATGCTTTACTTCAGGTTTACTGTATCCCTCTGAATTTCTTATTGACGATGAAAAACATAATTTGCATCGGAATTAAATACGAGTACAAGAAAACTGACTCTTCTTACTTTCTATGTTTTGAACCAGTCCTGTGACACTAGTTATTGATTCCGATGCTTCACTTCAGGTTCACTGTATCCCTCTGACCTTCTTATTCACGATGAAACACAGAAATTGCATCGGAAAGATATACAAAAGGCACAATGCCGACTTAAGTACAAGAAAACTGAATCTTCTTACTGTCTATGTTTTGAACCATTACTGTGAGACTACTTATAGATTCCGATGCTTCACATCAGGCTTACTGTATCCCTCTGACCTTCTTATTGACGATGAAACACAGATATTGCAACGGAATTATATACTAAAGGCACAATGCCGACTTAAGTACAAGAAAACTGACTCTTCTTACTGTCTATGTTTTGAACCGTTCCTGTGACATTTGATATAGATTCCGATGCTTCACTTCAGGTTTACTGTATCCCTCGGACCTTCTTATTGACGATGAAACACAGAAATTGCATCGGAATTAAATACAAAACGCACAATGCCGACTTAAGTACAAGAAAACTGACTCCTCTTACTGTCTATGTCTTGAACCATTCATGTGACACTAGTTATAGATTCCGATGCTTCACTTAAGGTTTACTGTATCCCTCTGACCTTCTTATTGACGATGAAACACAGAAATTGCATCGGAATTAAATACAAAAGGCACAATGGCGACATATGTACAAGAAAACTGACTCTTCTTGCTGTCTCTGTTTTGAACCATTCCTGTGACACTAGTTATAGATTCCGATGCTTCACTTCAGGTTTACTGTATCCCGCTGACCTTCTTATTGACGACGAAACACAGAAATTTCATCGGAATTAAATACAAAGGGCACAGTGCCGACTTAAGTACAAGAAAACTGACTCTTTTTACAGTCTATGTTTTGAACCATTACTGTGACACTAGATATAGATTCCGATGCTTTACTTCCGGTTTACTGTATCCCTCTGACCTTCTTATTGACAATGAAACACAGAAATTACATCCGAATTAAATACAAAAGGCACAATGCCGACTTAAGTACAAGAATACTGACTCTTCTTACTGTCTATGTTTTGAACTATTCCTGTGACACTAGTTGTAGATTCCGATGCCTCACTTCATGTTTACTGTGTCCCTCTGACCTTCTTATTGTCGATGAAACACAGAAATTGCATCGGAAATAAATACAAAAGGCACAATGCCGTCTTAAGTACAAGAAAACTGACTCTCCTCACTGCCTATGATTTGAACCATTAATGTGACACTAGTTATAGATTCCGATGCTCTACTTCAGGTTTACTGTATCCCTCTGACCTTCGTATTAAACGATGAAACACAGAAATTGCATCGGCATTAAATACAAAAGGCACAATGCTGACTTAAGTACAAGAAAACTGACTCTTCTTACTGTCTCTGTTTTGAACTATTCCTGTGACACTAGTTGTAGATTCCGATGCTTCACTTCATGTTTACTGTATCCCTCTGACCTTCGTATTGACGATGAAACACAGAAATTGCATCGGCATTAAATACAAAAGGCACAATGCTGACTTAAGTACAAGAAAACTGACTCTTCTTACTGTCTATGTTTTGAACCATTCATGTGACACTAGTTATAGATTCCGATGCTTCACTGCAGGTTTACTGTATCCCTCTGACCTTCTTATTGACGATGAAACACAGAAATTGCATCGGAATTAAATACTAAAGGCACAATGCCGACTTAAGTACAAGAAAACTGACTCTTCTTACTGTCTATGTTTTGAACCATTCCTGTGACAATAGTTATAGATTCGGATGCTGCAGTTCAGGTTTACTGTATACCTCTGACTTTCTTATTGACGATGAAACTCAGAAATTGCATCGCAATTAGGTACAAAAGGCACAATGCCGACTTAAGTACAAGAATACTGACTCTTCTTAATGTCTATGATTTGAACCGTTCATGTGACACTAGTTATAGATTCCGATGCTTCACTGCAGGTTTACTGTATCCCTCTGACCTTCTTATTGACGATGATACAGTGAAATTGCATCGGAATAAAATACAAAAGGCACAATGCCGACTTAAGTACAAGAAAACTGACTCCTCCTACTGTCTATGTTTTGATCCATTCCTGTGACACTAGTTATAGATTCCGATCCATCACTTCAGGTTAACTGTATCCCTCTGACCTTCTTATTGACGATGAAACATAGAAATTGCATCGCAATTAAATAAAAAAGGAACAATGCCGGCTTAAGTACAAGAAAACTGACTCTTCTTACTGTCTATGTTTTGAACCATTCCTGTGACACTAGTTATAGATTCCGATGCTTCACTTCAGGTTTACTGTATCCCTCTGACCTTCTTATTGACGATGAAACACAGAAATTGCATCGGAATTACATACAAAAAGCACAATGCAGACTTAAGTACAAGAAAACTGACTCTTCTTACTTTCTATGTCTTGAACCATTCCTGTGACACTAGTTATAGAATCCGATGCTTCACATCAGGTTTACTGTATCCCTCTGACCTTCTTATTGACGATGAAACACAGAAATTGCATCGGAATTAAATACAAAACGCACAATGCCGACTTAAGTACAAGAAAACTGACTCTTCTTACTGTCTATGTCTTGAACCATTCATGTGACACTAGTTATAGATTCCGATGCTTCACTTCAGCTTTACTGTATCCCTCTGACCTTCTTATTGACGATGAAACACAGAAATTGCATCGGAATTAAATACAAAGGCACAATGGCGACATATGTACAAGAAAACTGACTCTTCTTGCTGTCTCTGTTTTGAACCATTCCTGTGACACTAGATATAGATTCCGATGCTTCACTTCAGGTTTACTGTTTCCCTCTGACCTTCTTATTGACGATGAAACACAGAAATTGCATCGGAATTAAATACAAAAGGCACAGTGCCGACTTAAGTACAAGAAAACTGGCTCTTCTTACAGTCTATGTTTTGAACCATTCCTGTGACACTAGATATAGATTCCGATGCTTCACTTCCGGTTTACTGTATCCCTCTGACCTTCTTATTGACAATGAAACACAGAAATTGCATCGGAATTAAATACAAAAGTCACAATGCCGACTTAAGTACAAGAAAACTGACTCTTCTTACTGTCTATGTTTTGAAATATTCCTGTGACACTAGTTATAAATTCCGATGCTTCACTTCAGGTTTACTGTATCCCTCTGACCTTCGTATTGACGATGAAACACAGAAATTGCATCGGAATTAAATACAAAAGGCACAATGCCGCCTTAAGTACAAGAAAACTGACTCTTCTCACTGTCTATGATTTGAACCATTCGTGTGACACTAGTTACAGATTCCGATGCTTCACTTCAGGTTTACTGTATCCCTCTGACCTTCTTCTTGACGATGAAACACAGAAATTGCATCGGAATTAAATACAAAGGCACAATGGCGACATATGTACAAGAAAACTGACTCTTCTTGCTGTCTCTGTTTTGAACTATTCCTGTGACACTAGATATAGATTCCGATGCTTCACTTCAGGTTTACTGTTTCCCTCTGACCTTCTTATTGACGATGAAACACAGAAATTGCATCGGAATTAAATACAAAAGGCACAGTGCCGACTTAAGTACAAGAAAACTGCCTCTTCTTACAGTCTATGATTTGAACCATTCCTGTGACACTAGATATAGATTCCGATGCTTCACTTCCGGTTTACTGTATCCCTCTGACCTTCTTATTGATGATGAAACATATAAATTGCATCGGAATGAAATACAAAAGGCACAATGCCGGATTAAGTACAAGAAAACTGACTCTTCTTACTGTCTATGTTTTGAACTATTCCTGTGACACTAGTTATAGATTCCGATGCTTCACTTCAGGTTTGTCTCTTTGACCTTCTTATTGTGGATGAAACACAGAAATTGCATCGGAATTAAATACAAAAGGCACAATGCCGACTTAAGTACAAGAAAACTGACTCTTCTCACTGTCTATGATTTGAAATATTCGTGTGACACTAGTTATAGATTCCGATGCTTCACTTCAGGTTTACTGTATCCCTCTGACCTTCTTATTGACGATGAAAAGCAGAATTTGCATCGGAATTAAATACAAGAGGCACAATGCCGACTTAAGTACAAGAAGACTGACTCTTCTTACTTTCTATGCTTTGAACCACTCCTGTGACACTAGTTGTAGATTCCGATGCTTCACTTCAGGTTCACTGTATCCCTCTGACCATCTTATTGAGGATGAAACACAGAAATTGCATGGGAATGATATACAAAAGGCCCAATGCCGACTTAAGCAGAAGAAAACTGACTCTTCTTACTGTCTATGTTTTGAACCATTCCTGTGACACTAGTTATAGATTCCGATGCTTCACTTCAGGTTTACTGTATGCCTCTGACCTTCTTATTGACGATGAAACACAGAGTTTGCATCGGAATTAAATACAAAAGGCACAATGCCGACTTAAGTAAAAGAAAAATGACTCTTCTTACTGTCTATGTTTTGAACCATTTCTGTGACACTAGTTATAGATTCCGATGCTTCACTTCAGGTTTACTGTATCCCTCTGACCTTCTTATTGACGATGAAACACAGAAATTGCATCGGCATTAAATACAAAAGGCACAATGCTGACTTAAGTAAAAGAAAACTGACTCTTCTTACTGTCTATGTTTTGAACCATTCATGTGACACTAGTTATAGATTCCGATGCTTCACTGCAGGTTTACTGTATCCCTCTGATCTTCTTATTGACGATAATGCACAGAAATTGCATCGGAATTAAATACAAAAGTTACAATGCCGACTTAAGTACAAGAAAACTGACTCTTCTTACTGTCTATGTTTTGAACCATTCCTGTGACACTAGTTATAGATTCCGATGCTTCACTTCAGGTTTACTGTATCCCTCTGACCGTCTTGTTGACGATGAAACACAGAAATTGCATCGGAATTAAATACAAAACGCACAATGCCGACTTAAGTACAAGAAAACTGACTCTTCTTACAGTCTATGTTTTGAACCATTCCTGTGACACTAGTTATAGATTCTGATGCTTCACTTCAGGTTTACTGTATCGATCTGACCTTCTTATTGACAACGAAATACAGAAATTGCATCGGAATTAAATACAAAAGGCACAATGCCGACTTAAATACAAGAAAATTGACACTTCTTACTGTCTATGTTTTGAACCATACCTGTGACAATAGTTATAGATTCCGATGCTTCACTTCAGGTTTACTGTATACCTCTGACCTTCTTATTGACGATGAAACACAGACTTTGCATCGGAATTAAATACGAAAGGCACAATGCCGACTTAAGTAAAAGAAAAATGACTCTTCTTACTGTCTATGTTTTGAACCATTCCTGTGACACTAGTTATAGATTCCGATGCTTCACTTCAGGTTTACTGTATCCATCTGACCTTCTTATTGACGAAGAAACACAGAAAATGCATCGGCATTAAATACAAATGGCACAATGCTGACCTAAGTACAAAAAAACTTACTCTTCTTACTGTCTATGTTTTGAACCATTCATGTGACACTAGTTATAGCTTCCGATGCTTCACTACAGGTTTACTGTATCCCTCTGACCTTCTTATTGACGATGAAACACAGAAATTGCATCGGAATTAAATACAAAAGTCACAATGCCGACTTAAGTACAAGAAAACTGACTCTTCTTACTGTCTATGTTTTGAACCTTTCCTGTGACACTAGTTATAGATTCCGATGCTTCACTTCAGGTTTACTGTATCGATCTGACCTTCGTATTGACGACGAAATACAGAAATTGCATCGGAATTAAATACAAAAGACACAATGCCGACTAAAATGCAAGATAATTGACTCTACTTACTGTCTATGTTTTGAACCATACCTGTGACAATAGTTATAGATGCCGATGCTTCACTTCAGGTTTACTGTATACCTCTGACCATCTTATTGACGATGAAACTCAGAAATTGCATCGGAATTATATACAAAAGGGACAATGCCGACTTAAGTACAAGAATACTGACTCTTCTTAATGTCTATGATTTGAACCATTCATGTGACACTAGTTATACATTCCGATGCTTCACTTCAGGTTTAGTGTATCCCTCTGACCTTCTTATTGACGATGAAACACAGAAATTGCATCGGAATTAAATACAAAAGGCACAATGCCGACTTAAGTAGAAGAAAACTGACTCTTCTTACGGTCTATGTTTTGATCCATTCCTGTGACACTAGTTATAGATTCCGATCCATCACTTCAGGTTTACTGTATCCCTCTGACTTTCTTATTAACGATGAAACATAGAAATTGCATCGCAATTAAATAGAAAAGGAAAATTGCCGACTTAAGTACAAGAAAACTGACTCTTCTTACTGTCTATGTTTTGAACCATTACTGTGACACTAGTTATAGATTCCGATGCTTCACATCAGGTTTACTGTATCCCTCTGACCTTCTTATTGAAGATGAAACACAGATATTGCATCGGAATTAAATACTAAAAGCACAATGCCGACTTAAGTACAAGAAAACTGACTCTTCTTACTGTCTATGTTTTGAACCATTCCTGTGACACTAGTTATAGATTCCGAAGCTTCACTTAAGGTTTACTGTATCCCTCTGACCTACTTATTGACGATGAAACACAGAAATTGCATCGGAATTAAATACAAAAGGCACAATGCCGACTTAAGTACAAGAAAACTGACTCTTCTTACTGTCTATGTTTTGAACCATTCCTGTGACACTTGATATAGATTCCTATGTTTCATTTCAGGTTTACTGTATCCCTCTGACTTTCTTATTGACGATGAAACACAGAAATTGCATCGGAATTAAATACACGAAGCACAATGCAGACTTAAGTACAAGAAAACTGACTCTTCTTACTTTCTATGTCTTGAACCATTCCTGTGACACTAGTTATAGATTCCGATGCTTCACTTCAGGTTTACTGTGTCCCTCTGACCTTCTTATTGTCGATGAAACACAGAAATTGCATCGGAAATAAATACAAAAGGCACAATGCCGACTTAAGTACAAGAAAACTGACTCTTCTCACTGTCTATGATTTGAACCATTCATGTGACACTAGTTATGGATTCCGATGCTTCACTTCAGGTTTACTGTATCCCTCTGACCTTCTTATTGACGATGAAAAACAGAATTTGCATCGGAATTAAATACAAGTACAAGAAAACTGGCTCTGCTTACTTTCTATGTTTTGAACCATTCCTGTGACACTAGTTATAGATTCTGATGCTTCACATCAGGTTTACAGTAACCCTCTGACCTTCTTATTGACGATGAAAAACAGAATTTGCATCGGAATTAAATACTAGAAGCACAATGCCGACTTAAGTACAAGAAAACTGACTCTTCTTACTTTCTATGTTTTGAACCACTCCTGTGACACTAGTTGTAGATTCTGATGCTTCACTTCAGGTTCACTGTATCCCTCTGACCTTCTTAGTGACGATGAAACACACAAATTGCATCGGAATGATATACAAAAGGCCCAATGCCGACTTAAGTAGAAGAAAACTGACTCTTCTTACTGTCTATGTTTTGAACCATTCCTATGACACTAGTTATAGATTCCGATGCTTCACTTCATGTTTACTGTATGCCTCCGAGTTTCTTATTGACGATGAAACACAGAATTTGCATCGGAATTAAATACAAAAGGCACAATGCCGACTTAAGTAAAAGAAAACTGACTCTTCTTACTGTCTATGTCTTGAACCATTCATGTGACACTAGTTATAGATTCCGATGCTTCACTTTAGCTTTACTGTATCCCTCTGACCTTCTTATTGACGATGAAACACAGAAATTGCATCGGAATTAAATACAAAGGCACAATGGCGACATATGTACAAGAAAACTGACTCTTCTTGCTGTCTCTGTTTTGAACCATTCCTGTGACACTAGATATAGATTCCGATGCTTCACTTCCGGTTTACTGTATCCCTCTGACCTTCTTATTGACAATGAAACACAGAAATTGCATCGGAATTAAATACAAAAGTCACAATGCCGACTTAAGTACAAGAAAACTGACTCTTCTTACTGTCTATGTTTTGAAATATTCCTGTGACACTAGTTATAAATTCCGATGCTTCACTTCAGGTTTACTGTATCCCTCTGACCTTCGTATTGACGATGAAACACAGAAATTGCATCGGAATTAAATACAAAAGGCACAATGCCGCCTTAAGTACAAGAAAACTGACTCTTCTCACTGTCTATGATTTGAACCATTCGTGTGACACTAGTTACAGATTCCGATGCTTCACTTCAGGTTTACTGTATCCCTCTGACCTTCTTCTTGACGATGAAACACAGAAATTGCATCGGAATTAAATACAAAGGCACAATGGCGACATATGTACAAGAAAACTGACTCTTCTTGCTGTCTCTGTTTTGAACTATTCCTGTGACACTAGATATAGATTCCGATGCTTCACTTCAGGTTTACTGTTTCCCTCTGACCTTCTTATTGACGATGAAACACAGAAATTGCATCGGAATTAAATACAAAAGGCACAGTGCCGACTTAAGTACAAGAAAACTGCCTCTTCTTACAGTCTATGATTTGAACCATTCCTGTGACACTAGATATAGATTCCGATGCTTCACTTCCGGTTTACTGTATCCCTCTGACCTTCTTATTGATGATGAAACATATAAATTGCATCGGAATGAAATACAAAAGGCACAATGCCGGATTAAGTACAAGAAAACTGACTCTTCTTACTGTCTATGTTTTGAACTATTCCTGTGACACTAGTTATAGATTCCGATGCTTCACTTCAGGTTTGTCTCTTTGACCTTCTTATTGTGGATGAAACACAGAAATTGCATCGGAATTAAATACAAAAGGCACAATGCCGACTTAAGTACAAGAAAACTGACTCTTCTCACTGTCTATGATTTGAACCATTCGTGTGACACTAGTTATAGATTCCGATGCTTCACTTCAGGTTTACTGTATCCCTCTGACCTTCTTATTGACGATGAAAAGCAGAATTTGCATCGGAATTAAATACAAGAGGCACAATGCCGACTTAAGTACAAGAAGACTGACTCTTCTTACTTTCTATGCTTTGAACCACTCCTGTGACACTAGTTGTAGATTCCGATGCTTCACTTCAGGTTCACTGTATCCCTCTGACCATCTTATTGAGGATGAAACACAGAAATTGCATGGGAATGATATACAAAAGGCCCAATGCCGACTTAAGCAGAAGAAAACTGACTCTTCTTACTGTCTATGTTTTGAACCATTCCTGTGACACTAGTTATAGATTCCGATGCTTCACTTCAGGTTTACTGTATGCCTCTGACCTTCTTATTGACGATGAAACACAGAGTTTGCATCGGAATTAAATACAAAAGGCACAATGCCGACTTAAGTAAAAGAAAAATGACTCTTCTTACTGTCTATGTTTTGAACCATTTCTGTGACACTAGTTATAGATTCCGATGCTTCACTTCAGGTTTACTGTATCCCTCTGACCTTCTTATTGACGATGAAACACAGAAATTGCATCGGCATTAAATACAAAAGGCACAATGCTGACTTAAGTAAAAGAAAACTGACTCTTCTTACTGTCTATGTTTTGAACCATTCATGTGACACTAGTTATAGATTCCGATGCTTCACTGCAGGTTTACTGTATCCCTCTGATCTTCTTATTGACGATAATGCACAGAAATTGCATCGGAATTAAATACAAAAGTTACAATGCCGACTTAAGTACAAGAAAACTGACTCTTCTTACTGTCTATGTTTTGAACCATTCCTGTGACACTAGTTATAGATTCCGATGCTTCACTTCAGGTTTACTGTATCCCTCTGACCGTCTTGTTGACGATGAAACACAGAAATTGCATCGGAATTAAATACAAAACGCACAATGCCGACTTAAGTACAAGAAAACTGACTCTTCTTACAGTCTATGTTTTGAACCATTCCTGTGACACTAGTTATAGATTCTGATGCTTCACTTCAGGTTTACTGTATCGATCTGACCTTCTTATTGACAACGAAATACAGAAATTGCATCGGAATTAAATACAAAAGGCACAATGCCGACTTAAATACAAGAAAATTGACACTTCTTACTGTCTATGTTTTGAACCATAGCTGTGACAATAGTTATAGATTCCGATGCTTCACTTCAGGTTTACTGTATACCTCTGACCTTCTTATTGACGATGAAACACAGACTTTGCATCGGAATTAAATACGAAAGGCACAATGCCGACTTAAGTAAAAGAAAAATGACTCTTCTTACTGTCTATGTTTTGAACCATTCCTGTGACACTAGTTATAGATTCCGATGCTTCACTTCAGGTTTACTGTATCCCTCTGACCTTCTTATTGACGACGAAACACAGAAAATGCATCGGCATTAAATACAAAAGGCACAATGCTGACCTAAGTACAAAAAAACTTACTCTTCTTACTGTCTATGTTTTGAACCATTCATGTGACACTAGTTATAGCTTCCGATGCTTCACTACAGGTTTACTGTATCCCTCTGACCTTCTTATTGACGATGAAACACAGAAATTGCATCGGAATTAAATACAAAAGTCACAATGCCGACTTAAGTACAAGAAAACTGACTCTTCTTACTGTCTATGTTTTGAACCTTTCCTGTGACACTAGTTATAGATTCCGATGCTTCACTTCAGGTTTACTGTATCGATCTGACCTTCGTATTGACGACGAAATACAGAAATTGCATCGGAATTAAATACAAAAGACACAATGCCGACTAAAATGCAAGATAATTGACTCTACTTACTGTCTATGTTTTGAACCATACCTGTGACAATAGTTATAGATGCCGATGCTTCACTTCAGGTTTACTGTATACCTCTGACCATCTTATTGACGATGAAACTCAGAAATTGCATCGGAATTATATACAAAAGGGACAATGCCGACTTAAGTACAAGAATACTGACTCTTCTTAATGTCTATGATTTGAACCATTCATGTGACACTAGTTATACATTCCGATGCTTCACTTCAGGTTTACTGTATCCCTCTGACCTTCTTATTGACGATGAAACACAGAAATTGCATCGGAATTAAATACAAAAGGCACAATGCCGTCTTAAGTAGAAGAAAACTGACTCTTCTTACGGTCTATGTTTTGATCCATTCCTGTGACACTAGTTATAGATTCCGATCCATCACTTCAGGTTTACTGTATCCCTCTGACTTTCTTATTAACGATGAAACATAGAAATTGCATCGCAATTAAATAGAAAAGGAAAATTGCCGACTTAAGTACAAGAAAACTGACTCTTCTTACTGTCTATGTTTTGAACCATTACTGTGACACTAGTTATAGATTCCGATGCTTCACATCAGGTTTACTGTATCCCTCTGACCTTCTTATTGAAGATGAAACACAGATATTGCATCGGAATTAAATACTAAAAGCACAATGCCGACTTAAGTACAAGAAAACTGACTCTTCTTACTGTCTATGTTTTGAACCATTCCTGTGACACTAGTTATAGATTCCGAAGCTTCACTTAAGGTTTACTGTATCCCTCTGACCTTATTATTGACGATGAAACACAGAAATTGCATCGGAATTAAATACAAAAGGCACAATGCCGACTTAAGTACAAGAAAACTGACTCTTCTTACTGTCTATGTTTTGAACCATTCCTGTGACACTTGATATAGATTCCTATGTTTCATTTCAGGTTTACTGTATCCCTCTGACCTTCTTATTGACGATGAAACACAGAAATTGCATCGGAATTAAATACACGAAGCACAATGCAGACTTAAGTACAAGAAAACTGACTCTTCTTACTTTCTATGTCTTGAACCATTCCTGTGACACTAGTTATAGATTCCGATGCTTCACTTCAGGTTTACTGTGTCCCTCTGACCTTCTTATTGTCGATGAAACACAGAAATTGCATCGGAAATAAATACAAAAGGCACAATGCCGACTTAAGTACAAGAAAACTGACTCTTCTCACTGTCTATGATTTGAACCATTCATGTGACACTAGTTATGGATTCCGATGCTTCACTTCAGGTTTACTGTATCCCTCTGACCTTCTTATTGACGATGAAAAACAGAATTTGCATCGGAATTAAATACAAGTACAAGAAAACTGGCTCTGCTTACTTTCTATGTTTTGAACCATTCCTGTGACACTAGTTATAGATTCTGATACTTCACTTCAGGTTTACAGTAACCCTCTGACCTTCTTATTGACGATGAAAAACAGAATTTGCATCGGAATTAAATACTAGAAGCACAATGCCGACTTAAGTACAAGAAAACTGACTCTTCTTACTTTCTATGTTTTGAACCACTCCTGTGACACTAGTTGTAGATTCTGATGCTTCACTTCAGGTTCACTGTATCCCTCTGACCTTCTTAGTGACGATGAAACACACAAATTGCATCGGAATGATATACAAAAGGCCCAATGCCGACTTAAGTAGAAGAAAACTGACTCTTCTTACTGTCTATGTTTTGAACCATTCCTATGACACTAGTTATAGATTCCGATGCTTCACTTCATGTTTACTGTATGCCTCCGAGTTTCTTATTGACGATGAAACACAGAATTTGTATCGGAATTAAATACAAAAGGCACAATGCCGACTTAAGTAAAAGAAAAATGACTCTTCTTACTGTCTATGTTTTGAACCATTCCTGTGACACTAGTTATAGATACCGATGCTTCACTTCAGGTTTACTGTATCCCTCTGACCTTCTTATTGACGATGAAACACAGAAATTGCATCGGCATTAAATACAAAAGGCACAATCCTGACTTAAGTACAAGAGAACTGACTCCTCATACTATCTATGTTTTGTACCATTCATGTGACACTAGTTATAGATTCCGATGCTTCACTGCAGGTTTACTGTATCCCTCTGACCTTCTTATTGACGATGAAACACAGAAATTGCATCGGAATTAAATACAAAAGTCACAATGCCGACTTAAGTACAAGAAAACTGACTCTTCTTACTGTCTATGTTTTGAACCATTCCTGTGACACTAGATATACATTCCGATGCTTCACATCAGGTTTACTGTATCCCTCTGACCTTCTTATTGACGATGAATTACAGATATTGAATCTGAATTAAATACTAAATGCACAATGCCGACTTAAGTACAAGTAAACTCACTCTTCTTACTGTCTATGTTTTGAACCATTCCTGTGACATTTGCTATAGATTCCGATGCTTCACTTCAGGTTAACTGTATTCCTCTGGCCTTCTTAGTGCCGATGAAACACAGAAATTGCAGCGGAATTAAATACAAAAGGCACAGTGCCGACTTAAGTACAAGAAAACTGACTCTTCTTACAGTCTATGTTTTGAACCATTCCTGTGACACTAGATATAGATTCCGATGCTTCACTTCCGGTTTACTGTATCCCTCTGACCTTCTTATTGATGATGAAACACAGAAATTGCATCGGAATTAAATACAAAAGGCACAATGCCGAATTAAGTACAAGAAAACTGACTCTTCTTACTGTCTTTGTTTTGAACTATTCCTGTGACACTAGTTATAGATTCCGATGCTTCACTTCAGGTTTACTGTATCCCTCTGACCTTCTTATTGACGACGAAACACAGAAAATGCATCGGCATTAAATACAAAAGGCACAATGCTGACCTAAGTACAAGAAAACTGACTCTTCTTACTGTCTATGTTTTGAACCATTCATGTGACACTAGTTATAGATTCCGATGCTTCACTGCAGGTTTACTGTATCCCTCTGACCTTCTTATTGACGATGAAACACAGAAATTGCATCGGAATTAAATACAAAAGTCACAATGCCGACTTAAGTACAAGAAAACTGACTCTTCTTACTGTCTATGTCTTGAACCATTCCTGTGACACTAGATATAGATTCCGATGCTTCACTTCCGGTTTACTGTATCCCTCTGACCTTCTTATTGATGATGAAACACAGAAATTGCATCGGAATTAAATACAAAAGGCACAATGCCGAATTAAGTACAAGAAAACTGACTCTTCTTACTGTCTATGTTTTGAACTATTCCTGTGACACTAGTTATAGATTCCGATGCTTCACTTCAGGTTTACTGTATCCCTCTGACCTTCGTATTGCCGACGAAATACAGAAATTTCATCGGAATTAAATACAAAAGGCACAATGCCGACATAAATACAAGATAATTGACTCTTCTTACTGTCTATGTTTTGAACCATACCTGTGACAATAGTTATAGATTCCGATGCTTCACTTCAGGTTTACTGTATACCTCTGACCATCTTATTGACGATGAAACTCAGAAATTGCATCGGAATTATATACAAAAGGCACAATGCCGACTTAAGTACAAGAATACTGACTCTTCTTAATGTCTATGATTTGAACAATTCATGTGACACTAGTTATAGATTCCGATGCTTCACTGCAGGTTTACTGTATCCCTCTGACCTTCTTATTGACGATGAAACACAGAAATTGCATCGGAATTAAATACAAAAGGCACAATGCCGACTTAAGTACAAGAAAACTGACTCTTCTTACGGTCTATGATTTGATCCATTCCTGTGACACTAGTTATAGATTCCGATCCATCACTTCACGTTTACTGTATCCCTCTGACTTTCTTATTGACGATGAAACATAGAAATTGCATCGCAATTAAATAGAAAAGGAACAATGCCGACTTAAGTACAAGAAAACTGACTCTTCTTACTGTCTATGTTTTGAACCATTACTGTGACACTAGTTATAGATTCCGATGCTTCACATCAAGATTACTGTATCCCTCTGACCTTCTTAATGAAGATGAAACACAGATATTGCATCGGAATTAAATACTAAAGGCACAATGCCGACTTAAGTACAAGAAAACTGACTCTTCTTACTGTCTATGTTTTGAACCATTCCTGTGACACTAGTTATAGATTCCGAAGCTTCACTTAAGGTTTACTGTATCCCTCTGACCTTCTTATTGACGATGAAACACAGAAATTGCATCGGAATTAAATACAAAAGGCACAATGCCGACTTAAGTACAAGGAAACTGACTCTTCTTACTGTCTATGTTTTGAACCATTCCTGTGACCCTTGATATAGATTCCGATGCTTCATTTCAGGTTTACTGTATCCCTCTGACCTTCTTATTGACGGTGAAACACAGAAATTGCATCGGAATTAAATACAAAAAGCACAATGCAGACTTAAGTACAAGAAAACTGACTCTTCTTACTTTCTATGTCTTGAACCATTCCTGTGACACTAGTTATAGATTCCGATGATTCACTTCAGGTTCACTGTATCCCTCTGACCTTCTTATTGACGATGAAACACAGAAATTGCATCGGAATTAAATACAAGTACAAGAAAACTGGCTCTTCTTAGTTTCTATGTTTTGAACCATTCCTGTGACACTAGTTATGGATTCCGATGCTTCACTTCAGGTTTACAGTAACCCTCTGACCTTCTTATTGACGATGAAAAACAGAATTTGCATCGGAATTAAATACAAAAGGTACAATGCCGACTTAAGTAAAAGAAAACTGACACTTCTCACTGTCTATGATTTGAAAAATTCATGTGACACTAGTTATGGATTCCGATGCTTCACTTCAGGTTTACTGTATCCCTCTGACCTTCTTATTGACGATGAAAAACAGAATTTGCATCGGAATTAAATGCAAGTACAAGAAAACTGACTCTTCTTACTTTCTATGTTTTGAACCACTCCTGTGACACTAGTTATAGATTCCGATGCTTCACTTCAGGTTCACTGTATCCCTCTGACCTTCTTATTGACGATGAAACACAGAAATTGCATCGGAATGATATACAAAAGGCACAATGCCGACTTAAGTAGAAGAAAACTGACTCTTCTTACTGTCTATGTTTTCAACCATTCCTGTGACACTAGTTATAGATTCCGATGCTTCACTTCAGGTTTACTGTATCCCTCTGACCTTCTTATTGACGATGAAACACAGAAATAGCATTGGAATTAAATACAAAAGGCACAATGCCGACTTAAGTACAAGAAAACTGACTCTTCTTACTGTCTATGTTTTGAACTATTCCTGTGACACTAGTTATAGATTCCGATGCTTCACTTCAGGTTTACTGTATCCCTCTGACCTTCTTATTGACGACGAAACACAGAAAATGCATCGGCATTAAATACAAAAGGCACAATGCTGACCTAAGTACAAGAAAACTGACTCTTCTTACTGTCTATGTTTTGAACCATTCATGTGACACTAGTTATAGATTCCGATGCTTCACTGCAGGTTTACTGTATCCCTCTGACCTTCTTATTGACGATGAAACACAGAAATTGCATCGGAATTAAATACAAAAGTCACAATGCCGACTTATGTACAAGAAAACTGACTCTTCTTACTGTCTATGTTTTGAACCATTCCTGAGACACTAGTTATAGATTCCGATGCTTCACTTCAGGTTTACTGTATCCCTCTGACCTTCTTATTGACGATGAAATACAGAAATTGCATCGGAATTAAATACAAAAGGCACAATGCCGACTTAAGTACAAGAAAACTGACTCTTCTTACTGTCTATGTTTTGAACCATTCCTGTGACACTAGTTATAGATTCCGATGCTTCACTTCAGGTTTACTGTATCGATCTGACCTTCGTATTGACGACGAAATACAGAAATTGCATCGGAATTAAATACAAAAGGCACAATGCCGACTTAAATACAAGATAATTGACTCTTCTTACTGTCTATGTTTTGAACCATACCTGTGACAATAGTTATAGATTCCGATCCATCACTTCAGGTTTACTGTATCCCTCTGACTTTCTTATTGACGATGAAACATAGAAATTGCATCGCAATTAAATAGAAAAGGAACAATGCCGACTTAAGTACAAGAAAACTGACTCTTCTTACTGTCTATGTTTTGAACCATTACTGTGACACTAGTTATAGATTCCGATGCTTCACATCAAGATTACTGTATCCCTCTGACCTTCTTATTGAAGATGAAACACAGATATTGCATCGGAATTAAATACTAAAGGCACAATGCCGACTTAAGTACAAGAAAACTGACTCTTCTTACTGTCTATGTTTTGAACCATTCCTGTGACACTAGCTATAGATTCCGAAGCTTCACTTAAGGTTTACTGTATCCCTCTGACCTTCTTATTGACGATAAAACACAGAAATTGCATCGGAATTAAATACAAAAGGCACAATGCCGACTTAAGTACAAGGAAACTGACTCTTCTTACTGTCTATGTTTTGAACCATTCCTGTGACACTAGTTATAGATTCCGATGCTTCACTTCAGGTTTACTGTATCCCTCTGACCTTCTTATTGACGATGAAACACAGAAATTGCATCGGAATTAAATACAAAAGGCACAATGCCGACTTAAGTACAAGGAAACTGACTCTTCTTACTGTCTATGTTTTGAACCATTCCTGTGACCCTTGATATAGATTCCGATGCTTCATTTCAGGTTTACTGTATCCCTCTGACCTTCTTATTGACGGTGAAACACAGAAATTGCATCGGAATTAAATACAAAAAGCACAATGCAGACTTAAGTACAAGAAAACTGACTCTTCTTACTTTCTATGTCTTGAACCATTCCTGTGACACTAGTTATAGATTCCGATGATTCACTTCAGGTTCACTGTATCCCTCTGACCTTCTTATTGACGATGAAACACAGAAATTGCATCGGAATTAAATACAAGTACAAGAAAACTGGCTCTTCTTAGTTTCTATGTTTTGAACCATTCCTGTGACACTAGTTATGGATTCCGATGCTTCACTTCAGGTTTACAGTAACCCTCTGACCTTCTTATTGACGATGAAAAACAGAATTTGCATCGGAATTAAATACAAAAGGTACAATGCCGACTTAAGTAAAAGAAAACTGACACTTCTCACTGTCTATGATTTGAAAAATTCATGTGACACTAGTTATGGATTCCGATGCTTCACTTCAGGTTTACTGTATCCCTCTGACCTTCTTATTGACGATGAAAAACAGAATTTGCATCGGAATTAAATGCAAGTACAAGAAAACTGACTCTTCTTACTTTCTATGTTTTGAACCACTCCTGTGACACTAGTTATAGATTCCGATGCTTCACTTCAGGTTCACTGTATCCCTCTGACCTTCTTATTGACGATGAAACACAGAAATTGCATCGGAATGATATACAAAAGGCACAATGCCGACTTAAGTAGAAGAAAACTGACTCTTCTTACTGTCTATGTTTTCAACCATTCCTGTGACACTAGTTATAGATTCCGATGCTTCACTTCAGGTTTACTGTATCCCTCTGACCTTCTTATTGACGATGAAACACAGAAATAGCATTGGAATTAAATACAAAAGGCACAATGCCGACTTAAGTACAAGAAAACTGACTCTTCTTACTGTCTATGTTTTGAACTATTCCTGTGACACTAGTTATAGATTCCGATGCTTCACTTCAGGTTTACTGTATCCCTCTGACCTTCTTATTGACGACGAAACACAGAAAATGCATCGGCATTAAATACAAAAGGCACAATGCTGACCTAAGTACAAGAAAACTGACTCTTCTTACTGTCTATGTTTTGAACCATTCATGTGACACTAGTTATAGATTCCGATGCTTCACTGCAGGTTTACTGTATCCCTCTGACCTTCTTATTGACGATGAAACACAGAAATTGCATCGGAATTAAATACAAAAGTCACAATGCCGACTTATGTACAAGAAAACTGACTCTTCTTACTGTCTATGTTTTGAACCATTCCTGAGACACTAGTTATAGATTCCGATGCTTCACTTCAGGTTTACTGTATCCCTCTGACCTTCTTATTGACGATGAAATACAGAAATTGCATCGGAATTAAATACAAAAGGCACAATGCCGACTTAAGTACAAGAAAACTGACTCTTCTTACTGTCTATGTTTTGAACCATTCCTGTGACACTAGTTATAGATTCCGATGCTTCACTTCAGGTTTACTGTATCGATCTGACCTTCGTATTGACGACGAAATACAGAAATTGCATCGGAATTAAATACAAAAGGCACAATGCCGACTTAAATACAAGATAATTGACTCTTCTTACTGTCTATGTTTTGAACCATACCTGTGACAATAGTTATAGATTCCGATCCATCACTTCAGGTTTACTGTATCCCTCTGACTTTCTTATTGACGATGAAACATAGAAATTGCATCGCAATTAAATAGAAAAGGAACAATGCCGACTTAAGTACAAGAAAACTGACTCTTCTTACTGTCTATGTTTTGAACCATTACTGTGACACTAGTTATAGATTCCGATGCTTCACATCAAGATTACTGTATCCCTCTGACCTTCTTATTGAAGATGAAACACAGATATTGCATCGGAATTAAATACTAAAGGCACAATGCCGACTTAAGTACAAGAAAACTGACTCTTCTTACTGTCTATGTTTTGAACCATTCCTGTGACACTAGCTATAGATTCCGAAGCTTCACTTAAGGTTTACTGTATCCCTCTGACCTTCTTATTGACGATAAAACACAGAAATTGCATCGGAATTAAATACAAAAGGCACAATGCCGACTTAAGTACAAGGAAACTGACTCTTCTTACTGTCTATGTTTTGAACCATTCCTGTGACACTAGTTATAGATTCCGATGCTTCACTTCAGGTTTACTGTATCCCTCTGACCTTCTTATTGACGACGAAACACAGAAAATGCATCGGCATTAAATACAAAAGGCACAATGCTGACCTAAGTACAAGAAAACTGACTCTTCTTACTGTCTATGTTTTGAACCATTCATGTGACACTAGTTATAGATTCCGATGCTTCACTGCAGGTTTACTGTATCCCTCTGACCTTCTTATTGACGATGAAACACAGAAATTGCATCGGAATTAAATACAAAAGTCACAATGCCGACTTAAGTACAAGAAAACTGACTCTTCTTACTGTCTATGTTTTGAACCATTCCTGTGACACTAGTTATAGATTCCGATGCTTCACTTCAGGTTTACTGTATCCCTCTGACCTTCTTATTGACGATGAAATACAGAAATTGCATCGGAATTAAATACAAAAGGCACAATGCCGACTTAAGTACAAGAAAACTGACTCTTCTTACTGTCTATGTTTTGAACCATTCCTGTGACACTAGTTATAGATTCCGATGCTTCACTTCAGGTTTACTGTATCGATCTGACCTTCGTATTGACGACGAAATACAGAAATTGCATCGGAAATTAATACAAAAGGCACAATGCCGACTTAAATACAAGATAATTGACTCTTCTTACTGTCTATGCTTTGAACCATACCTGTGACAATAGTTATAGATTCCGATCCATCACTTCACGTTTACTGTATCCCTCTGACTTTCTTATTGACGATGAAACATAGAAATTGCATCGCAATTAAATAGAAAAGGAACAATGCCGACTTAAGTACAAGAAAACTGACTCTTCTTGCTGTCTATGTTTTGAACCATTACTGTGACACTAGTTATAGATTCCGATGCTTCACATCAAGATTACTGTATCCCTCTGACCTTCTTATTGAAGATGAAACACAGATATTGCATCGGAATTAAATACTAAAGGCACAATGCCGACTTAAGTACAAGAAAACTGACTCTTCTTACTGTCTATGTTTTGAACCATTCCTGTGACACTAGCTATAGATTCCGAAGCTTCACTTAAGGTTTACTGTATCCCTCTGACCTTCTTATTGACGATAAAACACAGAAATTGCATCGGAATTAAATACAAAAGGCACAATGCCGACTTAAGTAAAAGAAAACTGACTCTTCTCACTGTCTATGATTTGAACCATTCATGTGACACTAGTTATGGATTCCGATGCTTCACTTCAGGTTTACTGTTTCCCTCGGACCTTCTTATTGACGATGAAAAACAGAATTTGCGTCGGAATTAAATGCAAGAACAAGAAAACTGACTCTTCTTACTTTCTATGTTTTGAACCACTCCTGTGACACTAGTTATAGATTCCGATGCTTCACTTCAGGTTCACTGTACCCCTCTGACCTTCTTATTGACGATGAAACACAGAAATTGCATCGGAATGATATACAAAAGGTACAATGCCGACTTAAGTAGAAGAAAACTGACTCTTCTTACTGTCTATGTTTTCTACCATTCCTGTGACACTAGTTATAGATTCCGAATCTTCACAGCAGGTTTACTGTATCCCTCTGACCTTTTTAATGACGATGAAACACAGAAATTGCAATCGGAATTAAATACAAAAGTCACAATGCCGACTTAAGTACAAGAAAACTGACTCTTCTTACTGTCTATGTTTTGAACTATTCCTGTGACACTAGTTATAGATTCCGATGCTTCACTTCAGGTTTACTGTGTCCCTTTGACCTTCTTATTGTCGATGAAACACAGAAATTGCATCGGAATTAAATACAAAAGGCACAATGCCGTCTTAAGTACAAGAAAACTGACTCTTCTCACTGTCTATGTTTTGAACCATTCATGTGACACTAGTTATAGATTCCGATGCTTCACTTCAGGTTTACTGTAACCCTCTGACCTTCTTATTGACGATGAAAATCAGAATTTGCATCGGAATTAAATACAAGAGGCACAATGCCGACTTAAGTACAAGAAATCTGACTCTTCTTACTTTCTATGTTTTGAACCACTCCTGTGACACTAGTTGTAGATTCCGATGCTTCACTTCAGGTACACTGTATCCCTCTGACCTTCTTATTGACGATGAAACACTATAATTGCATCGGAATGATATACAAAAGGCCCAATGCCGACTTAAGTAGAAGAAAACTGACTCTTCTTACTGTCTATGTTTTGAACCATTCCTATGACACTAGTTATAGATTCCGATGCTTCACTTCAGGTTTACTGTATGCCTCTGACCTTCTTATTGACGATGAAACACAGAAATTTCATTGGAATTAGATACAAAAGGCACAATGCCGACTTAAGTACAAGAAAACTAACTCTTCTTACTGTCTATGTTTTGAACTATTCCTATGACATTAGTTATAGATTCCGATGCTTCACTTCAGGTTTACTGTATCCCTCTGACCTTCTTATTGACGATGAAACACAGAAATTGCATCGGCATTAAATACAAAAGGCACAATGCTGACTTAAGTACAAGAAAACTGACTCTTCATACTGTCTATGTTTTGAACCATTCATGTGACACTAGTTATAGATTCCGATGCTTCACTGCAGGTTTACTGTATCCCTCTGACCTTCTTATTGACGATGAAACACAGAAATTGCATCGGAATTAAATACAAAAGGCACAATGCCGACTTAAGTATAAGAAAACTGACTCTTCTTACGGTCTATGTTTTGATCCATTCCTTTGACACCAGTTATAGATTCTGATCCATCACTTCAGGTTTACTGTATCCCTCTGACTTTCTTATTGACGATGAAACATAGAAATTGCATCGCAAGTAAATAGAAAAGGATCAAAGCCGACTTAAGTACAAGGAAACTGACTCTTCTTACTGTCTATGTTTTGAACCATTCATGTGACACTAGTTATGGATTCCGATGCATCACTTCAGGTTTACTGTATCCCTCTGACCTTCTTATTGACGATGAAAAACAGAATTTGCATCGGAATTAAATACAAGTACAAGAAAACTGACTCTTCTTACTTTCTATGTTTTGAACCACTACTGTGACACTAGTTATAGATTCCGATGCTTCTCTTCAGGTTCACTGTATCCCTCTGACCTTCTTATTGACGATGAAACACAGAAATTGCATCGGAATGATATACAAAACGCACAATGCCGACTTAAGTAGAAGAAAACTGACACTTCTTACTGTCTATGTTGTCAACCAATCCTGTGACACTAGTTATAGATTCGGATGCTTCACTTCAGGTTTACTGTGTCCCTTTGACCTTCTTATTGTCGATGAAACACAGAAATTGCATCGGAATTAAATACAAAAGGCACAATGCCGACTTAAGTACAAGAAAACTGACTCTTCTCACTGTCTATGTTTTGAACTATTCCTGTGACACTAGTTATAGATTCCGATGCTTCACTTCAGGTTTACTGTGTCCCTTTGACCGTCTTATTGTCGATGAAACACAGAAATTGCATCGGAATTAAATACAAAAGGCACAATGCCGACTTAAGTACAAGAAAACTGACTCTTCTCACTGTCTATGTTTTGAACCATTCATGTGACACTAGTTATAGATTCCGATGCTTCACTTCAGGTTTACTGTAACCCTCTGACCTTCTTATTGACGATGAAAAACCGAATTTGCATCGGAATTGAATACAAGAGGCACAATGCCGACTTAAGTACAAGAAAACTGACTCTTCTTACTTTCTATGTTTTGAACCACTCCTGTGACACTAGTCGTAGATTCCGATGCTTCACTTCAGGTTCACTGTATCCCTCTGACCTTCTTATTGACGATGAAACACACAAATTGCATCGGAATGATATACAAAAGGCCCAATGCCGACTTAAGTAGAAGAAAACTGACTCTTCTTACTGTCTATATTTTGAACCATTCCTATGACACTAGTTATAGATTCCGATGCTTCACTTCAGGTTTACTGTATGCCTCTGACCTTCTTATTGACGATGAAACACAGAATTTGTATCGGAATTAAATACAAAAGGCACAATGCCAACTTAAGTAAAAGAAAAATGACTCTTCTTACTGTCTATGTTTTGAACCATTCCTGTGACACTAGTTATAGATTCCGATGCTTCACTTTAGGTTTACAGTATCCCTCTGACCTTCTTATTGACGATGAAACACAGAAATTGCATCGGCATTAAATACAAAAGGCACAATGCTGACTTAAGTACAAGAAAACTGACTCTTCATACTGTCTATGTTTTGAACCATTCATATGACACTAGTTATAGTTCCGATGCTTCACTGCAGGTTTACTGTATCCCTCTGACCTTCTTATTGACGATGAAACACAGATTGCATCCGCATTAAATACAAAAGGCACAATGCTGACCTAAGTACAAGAAAACTGACTCTTCTTACTGTCTATGTTTTGAACCATTCATGTGACACTAGTTATAGATTCCGATGCTTCACTGCAGGTTTACTGTATCCCTCTGACCTTCTTATTGACGATGAAACACAGAAATTGCATCGGAATTAAATACAAAAGTCACAATGCCGACTTAAGTACAAGAAAACTGACTCTTCTTACTGTCTATGTTTTGAACCATTCCTGTGACACTAGTTATAGATTCCGATGCTTCACTTCAGGTTTACTGTATCCCTCTGACCTTCTTATTGACGATGAAATACAGAAATTGCATCGGAATTAAATACAAAAGGCACAATGCCGACTTAAGTACAAGAAAACTGAACTTCTTACTGTCTATGTTCTGAACCATTCCTGTGACACTAGTTATAGATTCCGATGCTTCACTTCAGGTTTACTGTATCGATCTGACCTTCGTATTGACGACGAAATACAGAAATTGCATCGGAATTAAATACAAAAGGCACAATGCCGACTTAAATACAAGATAATTGACTCTTCTTACTGTCTAAGCTTTGAACCATACCTGTGACGATAGTTATAGATTCCGATCCATCACTTCACGTTTACTGTATCCCTCTGACTTACTTATTGACGATGAAACATAGAAATTGCATCGCAATTATATAGAAAAGGAACAATGCCGACTTAAGTACAAGAAAACTGACTCTTCTTACTGTCTATGTTTTGAACCATTACTGTGACACTAGTTATAGATTCCGATGCTTCACATCAAGATTACTGTATCCCTCTGACCTTCTTATTGAAGATGAAACACAGATATTGCATCGGAATTAAATACTAAAGGCACAATGCCGACTTAAGTACAAGAAAACTGACTCTTCTTACTGTCTATGCTTTGAACCATTCCTGTGACACTTGATATAGATTCCGATGCTTCATTTCAGGTTTACTGTATCCCTCTGACCTTCTTATTGACGATGAAACACAGAAATTGCATCGGAATTAAATACAAAAAGCACAATGCCGACTTAAGTACAATAAAACTGACTCTTCTTACTTTCTATGTCTTGAACCATTCCTTTGACACTAGTTATAGATTCCGATGCTTCACTTCAGGTTTACTGTGTCCCTCTGACCTTCTTATTGTCGATGAAACACAGAAATTGCATCGGAATTAAATACAAAAGGCACAATGCCGACTTAAGGAAAAGAAAACTGACTCTTCTCACTGTCTATGATTTGAACCATTCATGTGACACTAGTTATGGATTCCGATGCTTCACTTCAGGTTTACTGTTTCCCTCTGACCTTCTTATTGACGATGAAAAACAGAATTTGCGTCGGAATTAAATGCAAGAACAAGAAAACTGACTCTTCTTACTTTCTATGTTTTGAACCACTCCTGTGACACTAGTTATAGATACCGATGCTTCACTTCAGGTTCACTGTACCCCTCTGACCTTCTTATTGACGATGAAACACAGAAATTGCATCGGAATGATATACAAAAGGCACAATGCCGACTTATGTAGAAGAAAACTGACTCTTCTTACTGTCTATGTTTTCAACCATTCCTGTGACACTAGTTATAGATTCCGAATCTTCACTGCAGGTTTACTGTATCCCTCTGACCTTCTTATTGACGATGAAACACAGAAATTGCATCGGAATTAAATACAAAAGTCACAATGCCGACTTAAGTACAAGAAAACTGACTCTTCTTACTGTCTATGTTTTGAACTATTCCTGTGACACTAGTTATAGATTCCGATGCTTCACTTCAGGTTTACTGTGTCCCTTTGACCTTCTTATTGTCGATGAAACACAGAAAATGCATCGGAATTAGATACAAAAGTCACAATGCCGACTTAAGTACAAGAAAACTGACTCTTCTCACTGTCTATGTTTTGAACCATTCATGTGACACTAGTTATAGATTCCGATGCTTCACTTCAGGTTTACTGTAACCCTCTGACCTTCTTATTGACGATGAAAAACAGAATTTGCATCGGAATTAAATGCAAGAGGCACAATGCCGACTTAAGTACAAGAAATCTGACTCTTCTTACTTTCTATGTTTTGAACCACTCCTGTGACACTAGTTGTAGATTCCGATGCTTCACTTCAGGTACACTGTATCCCTCTGACCTTCTTATTGACGATGAAACACTATAATTGCATCGGAATGATATACAAAAGGCCCAATGCCGACTTAAGTAGAAGAAAACTGACTCTTCTTACTGTCTATGTTTTGAACCATTCCTATGACACTAGTTATAGATTCCGATGCTTCACTTCAGGTTTACTGTATGCCTCTGACCTTCTTATTGACGATGAAACACAGAATTTGCATCGGAATTAAATACAAAAGGCACAATGCCGACTTAAGTAAAAGAAAAATGACTCTTCTTACTGTCTATGTTTTGAACCATTCCTGTGACACTAGTTATAGATTTCGATGCTTCACTTCAGGTTTACTGTATCCCTCTGACCTTCTTATTGACGATGAAACACAGAAATTGCATCGGCATTAAATACAAAAGGCACAATGCTGACTTAAGTACAAGAAAACTGACTCTTCATACTGTCTATGATTTGAACCATTCATGTGACACTAGTTGTAGATTCCGATGCTTCACTGCAGGTTTACTGTATCCCTTCGACCTTCTTATTGACGATGAAACACAGAAATTGCATCGGAATTAAATACAAAAGTCACAATGCCGACTTAAGTACAAGAAAACTGACTCTTCAGACTGTCTATGTTTTGAACCATTCCTGTGACACTAGTTATAGATTCCGATGCTTCACTTCAGGTTTACTGTATCCCTCTGACCTTCTTATTGACGATGAAACACTGAAATTGCATCGGAATTGGATACAAAAGGCACAATGCCGACTTAAGTACAAGAAAACTAACTCTTCTTACCGTCTATGTTTTGAACTATTCCTGTGACACTAGTTATAGATTCCGATGCTTCACTTCAGGTTTACTGTATCCCTCTGACCTTCTTATTGACGATGAAACACAGAAATTGCATCGGCATTAAATACAAAAGGCACAATGCTGACTTAAGTACAAGAAAACTGACTCTTCATACTGTCTATGTTTTGAACCATTCATGTGACACTAGTTATAGATTCCGATGCTTCACTGCAGGTTTACTGTATTCCTCTGACCTTCTTATTGACGATGAAACACAGAAATTGCATCGGAATTAAATACAAAAGGCACAATGCCGACTTAAGTATAAGAAAACTGACTCTTCTTACGGTCTATGTTTTGATCCATTCCTTTGACACCAGTTATAGATTCCGATCCATCACTTCAGGTTTACTGTATCCCTCTGACTTTCTTATTGACGATGAAACATAGAAATTGCATCGCAATTAAATAGAAAAGGAACAAAGCCGACTTAAGTACAAGAAAAGTGACTCTTCTTACTGTCTATGTTTTGAACCATTCATGTCACACTAGTTATGGATTCCGATGCATCACTTCAGGTTTACTGTATCCTTCTGACCTTCTTATTGACGATGAAAAACAGAATTTGCATCGGAATTAAATACAAGTACAAGAAAACTGACTCTTCTTACTGTCTATGTTTTCAACCATTCCTGTGACACTAGTTATAGATCCGGATGCTTCACTTCAGGTTTACTGTATCCCTCTGACCTTCTTATTGACGATGAAACACAGAAATTGCATCGGAATTAAATACAAGAGGCACAATGCCGACTTAAGTACAAGAAAACTGACTCTTCTCACTGTCTATGTTTTGAACCATTCATGTGACACTAGTTATAGATTCCGATGCTTCACTTCAGGTTTACTGTAACCCTCTGACCTTCTTATTGACGATGAAAAACAGAATTTGCATCGGAATTAAATACAAGAGACACAATGCCGACTTAAGTACAAGAAAACTGACTCTTCTCACTGTCTTTGTTTTGAACCATTCATGTGACACTAGTTATAGATTCCGATGCTTCACTTCAGGTTTACTGTAACCCTCTGACCTTCTTATTGACGATGAAAAACAGAATTTGCATCGGAATTAAATACAAGAGGCACAATGCCGACTTAAGTACAAGAAATCTGACTCTTCTTACTTTCTATGTTTTGAACCACTTCTGTGACACTAGTTGTAGATTCCGATGTTTCACTTCAGGTTCACTGTATCCCTCTGACCTTCTTATTGACGATGAAACACAATAATCGCATCGGAATGATATACAAAAGACCCAATGCCGACTTAAGTAGAAGAAAACTGACTCTTCTTACTGTCTATGTTTTGAACCATTCCTATGACACTAGTTATAGATTCCGATGCTTCACTTCAGGTTTACTGTATGCCTCTGACCTTCTTATTGACGATGAAACACAGAATTTGCATCAGAATTAAATACAAAAGGCACAATGCCGACTTAAGTAACAGAAAAATGACTCTTCTTACTGTGTATGTTTTGAACCATTCCTGTGAGACTAGTTATAGATTCCTATGCTTCACTTCAGGTTTACTGTATCCCTCTGACCTTCTTATTGACGATGAAACACAGAAATTGCATCGGCATTAAATACAAAAGGCACAATGCTGACTTAAGTACAAGAAAACTGACTCTTCATACTGTGTATGATTTGAACCATTCATGTGACACTAGTTATAGATTCCGATGCTTCACTGCAGGTTTACTGTATCCCTTCGACCTTCTTATTGACGATGAAACACAGAAATTGCATCGGAATTAAATAGAAAAGTCACAATGCCGACTTAAGTACAAGAAAACTGACTCTTCAGACTGTCTATGTTTTGAACCATTCCTCTGACACTAGTTATAGATCCCGATGCTTCACTTCAGGTTTACTGTATCCCTCTGACCTTCTTATTGACGATGAAACACAGAAATTGCATCGGAATTAGATACAAAAGGCACAATGCCGACTTAAGTACAAGAAAACTAACTCTTCTTACTGTCTATGTTTTGAACTATTCCTGTGACACTAGTCACAGATTCCGATGCTTCACTTCAGGTTTACTGTATCCCTCTGACCTTCTTATTGACGATGAAACACAGAATTTGCATCGGAATTAAATACAAGTACAAGAAAACTGACTCTTCTTACTGTCTATGTTTTCAACCATTCCTGTGACACTAGTTATAGATTCGGATGCTTCACTTCAGGTTTACTGTATCCCTCTGACCTTCTTATTGACGATGAAACACAGAAATTGCATCGGAATTAAATACAAGAGGCACAATGCCGACTTAAGTACAAGAAAACTGACTCTTCTCACTGTCTATGTTTTGAACCATTCATGTGACACTAGTTATAGATTCCGATGCTTCACTTCAGGTTTACTGTAACCCTCTGACCTTCTTATTGACGATGAAAAACTGAATTTGCATCGGAATTAAATACAAGAGACACAATGCCGACTTAAGTACAAGAAAACTGACTCTTCTCACTGTCTTTGTTTTGAACCATTCATGTGACACTAGTTATAGATTCCGATGCTTCACTTCAGGTTTACTGTAACCCTCTGACCTTCTTATTGACGATGAAAAACAGAATTTGCATCGGAATTAAATACAAGAGGCACAATGCCGACTTAAGTACAAGAAATCTGACTCTTCTTACTTTCTATGTTTTGAACCACTTGTGTGACACTAGTTGTAGATTCCGATGTTTCACTTCAGGTTCACTGTATCCCTCTGACCTTCTTATTGACGATGAAACACAATAATTGCATCGGAATGATATACAAAAGACCCAATGCCGACTTAAGTAGAAGAAAACTGACTCTTCTTACTGTTTTTTTTTTGAACCATTCCTATGACACTAGTTATAGATTCCGATGCTTCACTTCAGGTTTACTGTATGCCTCTGACCTTCTTATTGACGATGAAACACAGAATTTGCATCGGAAATAAATACAAAAGGCACAATGCCGACTTAAGTAAAAGAAAAATGACTCTTCTTACTGTGTATGTTTTGAACCATTCCTGTAACACTAGTTATAGATTCCGATGCTTCACTTCAGGTTTACTGTATCCCTCTGACCTTCTTATTGACGATGAAACACAGAAATTGCATCGGCATTAAATACAAAAGGCACAATGCTGACTTAAGTACAAGAAAACTGACTCTTCATACTGTCTATGATTTGAACCATTCATGTGACACTAGTTATAGATTCCGATGCTTCACTGCAGGTTTACTGTATCCCTTCGACCTTCTTATTGACGATGAAACACAGAAATTGCATCGGAATTAAATACAAAAGTCACAATGCCGACTTAAGTACAAGAAAACTGACTCTTCAGACTGTCTATGTTTTGAACCATTCCTCTGACACTAGTTATAGATCCCGATGCTTCACTTCAGGTTTACTGTATCCCTCTGACCTTCTTATTGACGATGAAACACAGAAATTGCATCGGAATTAGATACAAAAGGCACAATGCCGACTTAAGTACAAGAAAACTAACTCTTCTTACTGTCTATGGTTTGAACTATTCCTGTGACACTAGTTACAGATTCCGATGCTTCACTTCAGGTTTACTGTATCCCTCTAACCTTCTTATTGACGATGAAACACAGAAATTGCATCGGCATTAAATACAAAAGGCACAATGCTGACTTAAGTAAAAGAAAACTGACTCTTCATACTGTCTATGTTTTGAACCATTCATGTGACACTAGTTATAGATTCCGATGCTTCACTGCAGGTTTACTGTATCCCTCTGACCTTCTTATTGACGATGAAACACAGAAATTGCATCGGAATTAAATACAAAAGGCACAATGCCGACTTAAGTATAAGAAAACTGACTCTTCTTACGGTCTATGTTTTGATCCATTCCTTTGACACCAGTTATAGATTCTGATCCATCACTTCAGGTTTACTGTATCCCTCTAACCTTCTTATTGACGATGAAACACAGAAATTGCATCGGCATTAAATACAAAAGGCACAATGCTGACTTAAGTAAAAGAAAACTGACTCTTCATACTGTCTATGTTTTGAACCATTCATGTGACACTAGTTACAGATTCCGATGCTTCACTTCAGGTTTACTGTATCCCTCTAACCTTCTTATTGACGATGAAACACAGAAATTGCATCGGCATTAAATACAAAAGGCACAATGCTGACTTAAGTAAAAGAAAACTGACTCTTCATACTGTCTATGTTTTGAACCATTCATGTGACACTAGTTATAGATTCCGATGCTTCACTGCAGGTTTACTGTATCTCTCTGACCTTCTTATTGACGATGAAACACAGAAATTGCATCGGAATTAAATACAAAAGGCACAATGCCGACTTATGTACAAGAAAACTGACTCTTCTTACTGTCTACGTTTTGAACTATTCCTGTGACACTAGTTATAGATTCCGATGCTTCACTTCAGGTTTACTGTGTCCCTTTGACCTTCTTATTGTCGATGAAACACAGAAATTGCATCGGAATTAAATACAAAAGGCACAATGCCGACTTAAGTACAAGAAAACTGACTCTTCTCACTGTCTATGTTTTGAACCATTCATGTGACACTAGTTATAGATTCCGATGCTTCACTTCAGGTTTACTGTAACCCTCTGACCTTCTTATTGACGATGAAAAACAGAATTTGCATCGGAATTAAATACAAGAGGCACAATGCCGACTTAAGTACAAGAAAACTGACTCTTCTTACTTTCTATGTTTTGAACCACTCCTGTGACACTAGTTGTAGATTCCGATGCTTCACTTCAGGTTCACTGTATCCCTCTGACCTTCTTATTGACGATGAAACACACAAATTGCATGGGAATGATATACAAAAGGCCCAATGCCGACTTAAGTAGAAGAAAACTGACTCTTCTTACTGTCTATGTTTTGAACCATTCCTATGACACTAGTTATAGATTCCGATGCTTCACTTCAGGTTTACTGTATGCCTCTGACCTTCTTATTGACGATGAAACACATAATTTGTATCGGAATTAAATACAAAAGGCACAATGCCAACTTAAGTAAAAGAAAAATGACTCTTCTTACTGTCTATGTTTTGAACCATTCCTGTGACACAAGTTATAGATTCCGATGCTTCACTTCAGGTTTACTGTATCCCTCTGACCTTCTTATTGACGATGAAACACAGAAATTGCATCGGCATTAAATACAAAAGGCACAATGCTGACTTAAGTACAAGAAAACTGACTCTTCATACTGTCTATGTTTTGAACCATTCATGTGACACTAGTTATAGTTCCGATGCTTCACTGCAGGTTTACTGTATCCCTCTGACCTTCTTATTGACGATATAACACAGATTGCATCGGCATTAAATACAAAAGGCACAATGCTGACTTAAGTACAAGAAAACTGACTCTTCATACTGTCTATGTTTTGAACCATTCATGTGACACTAGTTATAGTTCCGATGCTTCACTGCAGGTTTACTGTATCCCTCTGACCTTCTTATTGACGATGAAACACAGAAATTGCATCGGAATTAAAAACAGAAGTCACAATGCCGACTTAAGTACAAGAAAACTGACTCTTCAGACTGTCTATGTTTTGAACCATTCCTGTGACACTAGTTACAGATTCCGATGCTTCACTTCAGGTTTACTGTATCCCTCTGACCTTCTTATTGACGATGAAACAGAGATATTGCATCGGAATTAAATACAAAAGGCACAATGCCGACTTAAGTACAAGAAAACTGACTCTTCTTACTGTCTATGTTTTGAACTATTCCTGTGTCACTAGTTATAGATTCCGATGCTTCACTTCAGGTTTACTGTATCCCTCTGACCTTCCTATTGACGATGAAACACAGAAATTGCATCGGCATTAAATACAAAAGGCACAATGCTGACTTATGTACAAGAAAACTGACTCTTCATACTGTCTATGTTTTGAACCATTCATGTGACACTAGTTATAGATTCCGATGCTTCTCTGCAGGTTTACTGTATCCCTCTGACCTTCTTATTGACGATGAAACACAGAAATTGCATCGGAATTAAATACAAAAGTCACAATGCCGACTTAAGTACAAGAAAACTGACTCTTCTTACTTTCTATGTTTTGAACCATTCATGTCACACTAGTTATAGATTCCGATGCTTCACTTCAGGTTGACTGTATCCCTCTGACCTTCTTATTGACGATGAATCACACAAATTGAATCGGAATGATATACAAAAGGCCCAATGCTGACTTATGTAGAAGAAAACTGACTCTTCTTACTGTCTATGTTTTGAACCATTCATGTGACACTAGTTATAGATTCCGATGCTTCACTGCAAATTTACTGTATCCCTCTGACCTTCTTATTGACGATAAAACACAGAAATTGCATCGGAATTTAATACAAAAGTTACAATGCCGACTTAAGTACAAGAAAACTGGCTCTTCTTACTGTCTATGTTTTGAACCATTCCTGTGACACTAGTTATAGATTCCGATGCTTCACTTCAGGTTTACTGTATCCCTCTGACCGTTTTATTGACGATGAAACACAGAAATTGCATCGGAATTAGATACAAAACGCACAATGCCGACTTAAGTACAAGAAAACTGACTCTTCTTACTGTCTATGTTTTGAACCATTCCTGTGACACTAGTTATAGATTCCGATGCTTCACTTCAGGTTTACTGCATCGATCTGACCCTCTTATTGACGACGAAATACAGAAATTGCATCGGAATTAAATAGAAAAGGAACAATGCCGACTTAAATACAAGAAAATTGACTCTTCTTACTGTCTATGGTTTGAACCATACCTGTGACAATAGTTATAGATTCCGATGCTTCACTTCAGGTTTACTGTATACCTCTGACTTCTTATTGACGATGAAACACAGAATTTGCATCGGAATTAAATAGGAAAGGCACAATGCCGATTAAGTAAAAGAAAAATGACTCTTCTTGCTGTCTATGTTTTGAACCATTCCTGTGACACTAGTTATAGATTCCGATGCTTCACTTCAGGTTTGCTGTATCCCTCTGACCTTCTTATTGACGACGAAACACAGAAAATGCATCGGCATTAAATACAAAAGGCACAATGCTGACCTAAGTACAAGAAAACTGACTCTTCTTACTGTCTATGTTTTGAACCATTCATGTGACACTAGTTATAGATTCCGATGCTTCACTGCAGGTTTACTGTATCCCTCTGACCTTCTTATTGACGATGAAACACAGAAATTGCATCGGAATTAAATACAAAAGGCACAATGCCGACTTAAATACAAGATAATTGACTCTTTTTACTGTCTATGTTTTGAACCATTCCTGTGACACTAGTTATAGATTCCGATGCTTCACTTCAGGTTTACTGTATCCCTCTGGCCATCTTATTGACGATGAAACACAGAAATTGCTTCGGAATTAAATACAAAAGGCACAATGCCGACTTAAGTACAAGAAAACTGACTCTTCATACTGTCTATGTTTTGAACCATTCATGTGACACTAGTTATAGATTCCGATGCTTCACTTCAGGTTGGCTGTATCCCTCTGACCTTCTTATTGACGATGAATCACACAAATTGAATCGGAATGATATACAAAAGGCCCAATGCTGACTTATGTAGAAGAAAACTGACTCTTCTTACTGTCTATGTTTTGAACCATTCCTATGACACTAGTTATAGATTCCGATGCTTCACTTCAGGTTTACTGTATGCCTCTGACCTTCTTATTGACGATGAAACACAGAATTTGCATTGGAATTAAATACAAAAGGCACAATGCCGACTTAAGTAAAAGAAAAATGACTCTTCTTACTGTCTATGTTTTGAACCATTCCTGTGACACTAGTTATAGATTCCGATGCTTCACTTCAGGTTTACTGTATCCCTCTGACCTTCCTATTGACGATGAAACACAGAAATTGCATCGGCATTAAATACAAAAGGCACAATGCTGACTTATGTACAAGAAAACTGACTCTTCATACTGTCTATGTTTTGAACCATTCATGTGACACTAGTTATAGATTCCGATGCTTCTCTGCAGGTTTACTGTATCCCTCTGACCTTCTTATTGACGATGAAACACAGAAATTGCATCGGAATTAAATACAAAAGTCACAATGCCGACTTAAGTACAAGAAAACTGACTCTTCTTACTTTCTATGTTTTGAACCATTCATGTCACACTAGTTATAGATTCCGATGCTTCACTTCAGGTTGACTGTATCCCTCTGACCTTCTTATTGACGATGAATCACACAAATTGAATCGGAATGATATACAAAAGGCCCAATGCTGACTTATGTAGAAGAAAACTGACTCTTCTTACTGTCTATGTTTTGAACCATTCATGTGACACTAGTTATAGATTCCGATGCTTCACTGCAAATTTACTGTATCCCTCTGACCTTCTTATTGACGATAAAACACAGAAATTGCATCGGAATTTAATACAAAAGTTACAATGCCGACTTAAGTACAAGAAAACTGGCTCTTCTTACTGTCTATGTTTTGAACCATTCCTGTGACACTAGTTATAGATTCCGATGCTTCACTTCAGGTTTACTGTATCCCTCTGACCGTTTTATTGACGATGAAACACAGAAATTGCATCGGAATTAGATACAAAACGCACAATGCCGACTTAAGTACAAGAAAACTGACTCTTCTTACTGTCTATGTTTTGAACCATTCCTGTGACACTAGTTATAGATTCCGATGCTTCACTTCAGGTTTACTGCATCGATCTGACCCTCTTATTGACGACGAAATACAGAAATTGCATCGGAATTAAATAGAAAAGGAACAATGCCGACTTAAATACAAGAAAATTGACTCTTCTTACTGTCTATGGTTTGAACCATACCTGTGACAATAGTTATAGATTCCGATGCTTCACTTCAGGTTTACTGTATACCTCTGACTTCTTATTGACGATGAAACACAGAATTTGCATCGGAATTAAATAGGAAAGGCACAATGCCGATTAAGTAAAAGAAAAATGACTCTTCTTGCTGTCTATGTTTTGAACCATTCCTGTGACACTAGTTATAGATTCCGATGCTTCACTTCAGGTTTGCTGTATCCCTCTGACCTTCTTATTGACGACGAAACACAGAAAATGCATCGGCATTAAATACAAAAGGCACAATGCTGACCTAAGTACAAGAAAACTGACTCTTCTTACTGTCTATGTTTTGAACCATTCATGTGACACTAGTTATAGATTCCGATGCTTCACTGCAGGTTTACTGTATCCCTCTGACCTTCTTATTGACGATGAAACACAGAAATTGCATCGGAATTAAATACAAAAGTCACAATGCCGACTTAAGTACAAGAAAACTGACTCTTCTTACTGTCTATGTTTTGAACCATTCCTGTGACACTAGTTATAGATTCCGATGCTTCACTTCTGGTTTACTGTATCCCTCTGGCCATCTTATTGACGATGAAACACAGAAATTGCTTCGGAATTAAATACAAAAGGCACAATGCCGACTTAAGTACAAGAAAACTGATTCTTCTTACTGTCTATGTTTTGAACCATTCCTGTGACACTAGTTATAGATTCCGATGCTTCACTTCAGGTTTACTGTATCGATCTGACCTTCGTATTGAAGACGAAATACAGAAATTGCATCGGAATTAAATACAAAAGGCACAATGCCGACTTAAATACAAGATAATTGACTCTTTTTACTGTCTATGTTTTGAACCATTCCTGTGACACTAGTTATAGATTCCGATGCTTCACTTCAGGTTTACTGTATCCCTCTGGCCATCTTATTGACGATGAAACACAGAAATTGCTTCGGAATTAAATACAAAAGGCACAATGCCGACTTAAGTACAAGAAAACTGACTCTTCATACTGTCTATGTTTTGAACCATTCATGTGACACTAGTTATAGATTCCGATGCTTCACTTCAGGTTGGCTGTATCCCTCTGACCTTCTTATTGACGATGAATCACACAAATTGAATCGGAATGATATACAAAAGGCCCAATGCTGACTTATGTAGAAGAAAACTGACTCTTCTTACTGTCTATGTTTTGAACCATTCCTATGACACTAGTTATAGATTCCGATGCTTCACTTCAGGTTTACTGTATGCCTCTGACCTTCTTATTGACGATGAAACACAGAATTTGCATTGGAATTAAATACAAAAGGCACAATGCCGACTTAAGTAAAAGAAAAATGACTCTTCTTACTGTCTATGTTTTGAACCATTCCTGTGACACTAGTTATAGATTCCGATGCTTCACTTCAGGTTTACTGTATCCCTCTGACCTTCTTATTGACGATGAAACTCAGAAATTGCATCGGCATTAAATACAAAAGGCACAATGCTGACTTAAGTACAAGAACACTGACTCTTCATACTGTCTATGTTTTGAACCATTCATGTGACACTAGTTATAGATTCCGAAGCTTCACTGCAGGTTTACTGTATCCCTCTGACCTTCTTATTGACGATGAAACACAGAAATTGCATCGGAATTAAATACAAAAGTCACAATGCCGACTTAAGTACAAGAAAACTGACTCTTCTTACTGTCTATGTTTTGAACCATTCCTGTGACACTAGTTATACATTCCGATGCTTCACATCAGGTTTACTGTATCCCTCTGACCTTCTTATTGACGATGAAACACAGATATTGAATCGGAATTAAATACTAAAGGCACAATGCCGACCTAAGTACAAGAAAACTCACTCTTCTTACTGTCTATGTTTTGAAACATTCCTGTGACACTAGTTATAGATTCCGATGCTTCACTTCAGGTTTACTGTATCGATCTGACCCTCTTATTGACGACGAAATACAGAAATTGCATCGGAATTAAATAGAAAAGGAACAATGCCGACTTAAATACAAGAAAATTGACTCTTCTTACTGTCTATGGTTTAAACCATACCTGTGACAATAGTTATAGATTCCGATGCTTCACTTCAGGTTTACTGTATACCTCTGACTTCTTATTGACGATGAAACACAGAATTTGCATCGGAATTAAATAGGAAAGGCACAATGCCGATTAAGTAAAAGAAAAATGACTCTTCTTGCTGTCTATGTTTTGAACCATTCCTGTGACACTAGTTATAGATTCCGATGCTTCACTTCAGGTTTGCTGTATCCCTCTGACCTTCTTATTGACGACGAAACACAGAAAATGCATCGGCATTAAATACAAAAGGCACAATGCTGACCTAAGTACAAGAAAACTGACTCTTCTTACTGTCTATGTTTTGAACCATTCATGTGACACTAGTTATAGATTCCGATGCTTCACTGCAGGTTTACTGTATCCCTCTGACCTTCTTATTGACGATGAAACACAGAAATTGCATCGGAATTAAATACAAAAGTCACAATGCCGACTTAAGTACAAGAAAACTGACTCTTCTTACTGTCTATGTTTTGAACCATTCCTGTGACACTAGTTATAGATTCCGATGCTTCACTTCTGGTTTACTGTATCCCTCTGGCCATCTTATTGACGATGAAACACAGAAATTGCTTCGGAATTAAATACAAAAGGCACAATGCCGACTTAAGTACAAGAAAACTGATTCTTCTTACTGTCTATGTTTTGAACCATTCCTGTGACACTAGTTATAGATTCCGATGCTTCACTTCAGGTTTACTGTATCGATCTGACCTTCGTATTGAAGACGAAATACAGAAATTGCATCGGAATTAAATACAAAAGGCACAATGCCGACTTAAATACAAGATAATTGACTCTTTTTACTGTCTATGTTTTGAACCATTCCTGTGACACTAGTTATAGATTCCGATGCTTCACTTCAGGTTTACTGTATCCCTCTGGCCATCTTATTGACGATGAAACACAGAAATTGCTTCGGAATTAAATACAAAAGGCACAATGCCGACTTAAGTACAAGAAAACTGACTCTTCATACTGTCTATGTTTTGAACCATTCATGTGACACTAGTTATAGATTCCGATGCTTCACTTCAGGTTGGCTGTATCCCTCTGACCTTCTTATTGACGATGAATCACACAAATTGAATCGGAATGATATACAAAAGGCCCAATGCTGACTTATGTAGAAGAAAACTGACTCTTCTTACTGTCTATGTTTTGAACCATTCCTATGACACTAGTTATAGATTCCGATGCTTCACTTCAGGTTTACTGTATGCCTCTGACCTTCTTATTGACGATGAAACACAGAATTTGCATTGGAATTAAATACAAAAGGCACAATGCCGACTTAAGTAAAAGAAAAATGACTCTTCTTACTGTCTATGTTTTGAACCATTCCTGTGACACTAGTTATAGATTCCGATGCTTCACTTCAGGTTTACTGTATCCCTCTGACCTTCTTATTGACGATGAAACTCAGAAATTGCATCGGCATCAAATACAAAAGGCACAATGCTGACTTAAGTACAAGAACACTGACTCTTCATACTGTCTATGTTTTGAACCATTCATGTGACACTAGTTATAGATTCCGAAGCTTCACTGCAGGTTTACTGTATCCCTCTGACCTTCTTATTGACGATGAAACACAGAATTTGCATCGGAATTAAATAGGAAAGGCACAATGCCGATTAAGTAAAAGAAAAATGACTCTTTTTGCTGTCTATGTTTTGAACCATTCCTGTGACACTAGTTATAGATTCCGATGCTTCACTTCAGGTTTGCTGTATCCCTCTGACCTTCTTATTGACGACGAAACACAGAAAATGCATCGGAATTAAATACAAAAGTCACAATGCCGACTTAAGCACAAGAAAACTGACTCTTCTTACTGTCTATGTTTTGAACCATTCCTGTGACACTAGTTATAGATTCCGATGCTTCACTTCAGGTTTACTGTATCCCTCTGGCCATCTTATTGACGATGAAACACAGAAATTGCTTCGGAATTAAATACAAAAGGCACAATGCTGACCTAAGTACAAGAAAACTGACTCTTCTTACTGTCTATGTTTTGAACCATTCATGTGACACTAGTTATAGATTCCGATGCTTCACTGCAGGTTTACTGTATCCCTCTGACCTTCTTATTGACGATGAAACACAGAAATTGCATCGGAATTAAATACAAAAGTCACAATGCCGACATAAGTACAAGAAAACTGACTCTTCTTACTGTCTATGTTTTGAACCATTCCTGTGACACCAGTTATAGATTCCGATGCTTCACTTCAGGTTTACTGTATCCCTCTGGCCATCTTATTGATGATGAAGCACAGAAATTGCTTCGGAATTAAATACAAAAGGCACAATGCCGACTTAAGTACAAGAAAACTGACTCTTCTTACTGTCTATGTTTTGAACCATTCCTGTGACACTAGTTATAGATTCCGATGCTTCACTTCAGGTTTACTGTATCGATCTGACCTTCGTATTGAAGACGAAATACAGAAATTGCATCGGAATTAAATACAAAAGGCACAATGCCGACTTAAATACAAGATAATTGATTCTTTTTACTGTCTATGTTTTGAACCATACCTGTGACAATAGTTCTAGATTCCGATGCTTCACTTCAGGTTTACTGTATACCTTTGACTTGCTTATTGACGATGAAACTCAGCAATTGCATCGGAATTATATACAAAAGGCACAATGCCGACTTAAGTACAAGAATACTGACTCTTCTTAATGTCTATGATTTGAACAATTCATGTGACACTAGTTATAGATTGCGATGCTTCACTGCAGGTTTACTGTATCCCTCTGACCTTCTTATTGACGATGAAACACAGAAATTGCATCGGAATTAAATACAAAAGGCACAATGCCGACTTAAGTAGAAGAAAACTGACTCTTATTACGGTCTATGTTTTGATCCATTCCTGTGACACTAGTTATAGATTCCGATCCATCACTTCAGGTTTACTGTATCCCTTTGACGTTCTAATTGAAGATGAAACACAGATATTGCCTCGGAATTAAATACTAAAGGCACAATGCCGACTTAAGTACAAGAAAACTGACTCTTCTTACTGTCTATGTTTTGAACCATTCCTGTGACACTAGTTATAGATTCAGAAGCTTCACTTAAGGTTTACTGTATCCCTCTGACCTTCTTATTGATGATGAAACACAGAAATTGCATGGGAATTAAATACAAAAGGCACAATGCCGACTTAAGTACAAGAAAACTGACTCTTCTTACTGTCTATGTTTTGAACCATTCCTGTGACACTTGATATAGATTCCGATGCTTCATTTCAGGTTTACTGTATCCCACTGACCTTCTTATTGACGATGAAACACAGAAACTGCATCGGAATTAAATACAAAAAGCACAATGCAGACTTAAGTACAAGAAAACTGACTCTTCTTACTTTCTATGTCTTGAACCATTCCTGTGACACTAGTTATAGATTCCGATGCTTCACTTCAGGTTTACTGTGTCCCTCTGACCTTCTTATTGTCTTTGAAACACAGAAATTGCATCGGAAATAAATACAAAAGGCACAATGCCGACTTAAGTAAAAGAAAACTGACTCTTCTCACTGTCTATGATTTGAACCATTCATGTGACACTAGTTATGGATTCCGATGCTTCACTTCAGGTTTACTGTATACCTTTCACCTTCTTATTGACGATGAAAAACAGAATTTGCATCGGAATTAAATACAAGTACAAGAAAATTGACTCTTCTTACTTTCTATGTTTTGAACCACTCCTGTGACACTAGTTATAGATTCCGATGCTTCACTTCTGGTTCACTGTATCCCTCTGACCTTCTTATTGACGATGAAACACAGAAATTGCATCGGAATGATATACAAAAGGCACAATGCCGACTTAAGTAGAAGAAAACTGACTCTTCTTACTGTCTATGTTTTGAACTATTCCTGTGACACTAGTTATAGATTCCGATGCTTCACTTCAGGTTTACTGTGTCCCTTTGACCTTCTTATTGTCGATGAAACACAGAAATTGCATCGGAATTAAATACAAAAGGCACAATGCCGACTTAAGTACAAGAAAACTGACTCTTCTCACTGTCTATGTTTTGAACCACTCATGTGACACTAGTTATAGATTCCGATGCTTCACTTCAGGTTTACTGTAACCCTCTGAGCTTCTTATGGACGATGAAAAACACAATTTGCATCGGAACTAAATACAAGAGGCACAATGCCGACTTAAGTACAAGAAAACTGACTCTTCTTACTTTCTATGTTTTGAACCATTCCTGTGACACTAGTTATAGATTCCGATGCTTCATTCAGGTTTACTGTATCCCTCTGACATTCTTATTGACGATGAAACACAGAAATTGCATCGGCATTAAATACAAAAGGCACAATGCTGACTTAAGTACAGTAAAACTGACTCTTCATACTGTCTATGTTTTGAACCATTCATGTGACACTAGTTATAGATTCCGATGCTTCACTGCAGGTTTACTGTATCCCTCTGACCTTCTTATTGACGATGAAACACAGAAATTGCATCGGAATTAAATACAAAAGTCACAATGCCGACTTAAGTACAAGAAAACTGACTTTTCAGACTGTCTATGTTTTGAACCATTCCTGTGACACTAGTTATAGATTCCGATGCTTCACTTCAGGTTTACTGTATCCCTCTGACCTTCTTATTGACGATGAAACACAGAAATTGCATCGGAATTAAATACAAACGGCACAATGCCGACTTAAGTACAAGAAAACTGACTCTTCTCACTGTCTATGTTTTGAACCATTCATGTGACACTAGTTATAGATTCCGATGCTTCACTGCAGGTTTACTGTATCGATCTGACCTTCGTATTGACGACGAAATACAGAAATTGCATTGGAATTTAATACAAAAGGCACAATGCCGACTTAAATACAAGATAATTGACTCTTCTTACTGTCTATGTTTTGAACCATACCTGTGACAATAGTTATAGATTCCGATGCTTCACATCAGGTTTACTGTATACCTCTGACCTTCTTATTGAAGATGAAACACAGATATTGCATCGGAATTAAATACAAAAGGCACAATGCCGACTTAAGTTGAAGAAAACTGACTCTTCTTACGGTCTATGTTTTGATCCATTCCTGTGACACTAGTTATAGATTCCGATCCATCACTTCAGGTTTACTGTATCCCTCTGACTTTCTTATTGACGATGAAACATAGAAATTGCATCGCAATTAAATTGAAAAGGAACAATGCCGACTTAAGTACAAGAAAACTGACTCTTCTTACTGTCTATGTTTTGAACCATGACTGTGACACTAGTTATAGATTCCGATGCTTCACATCAGGTTTACTGCATCCCTCTGACCTTCTTATTGATGATGAAACACAGAAATTGCTTCGGAATTAAATACAAAAAGCACAATGCCGACTTAAGTACAAGAAAACTGACTCTTCTCACTGTCTATGTTTTGAACCATTCATGTGACACTAGTTATAGATTCCGATGCTTCACTTCAGCTTTACTGTATCCCTCTGACCTTCTTATTGACGATGAAAATTAGAATTTGCATCGGAATTAAATACAAAAGGCACAATGCCGACTTAAGTACAAGAAAACTGACTCTTCTTAATGTCTATGTTTTGAACCATTCCTGTGACACTAGTTATAGATTCCGATGCTTCACTTCAGGTTTACTGTATCGATCTGACCTTCTTATTGTCGATGAAAAACAGAATTTGCATCGGAATTAAATACACGAGGCACAATGCCGACTTAAGTACAAGAAAACTGACTCTTCTTACATTCGATGTTTTGAACCACTCCTGTGACACTAGTTGGAGATTCCGATGCTTCACTTCAGGTTTACTGTATCCCTCTGACCTTCTTATTGACGACGAAACACAGAAATTGCATCGGCATTAAATACAAAAGGCACAATGCTGACTTAAGTACAAGAAAACTGACTCTTCTTACTGTCTATGTTTTGAACCATTCATGTGACACTAGTTATAGATTCCGATGCTTCACTGCAGGTTTACTGTATCGATCTGACCTTCGTATTGACGACGAAATACAGAAATTGCATTGGAATTTAATACAAAAGGCACAATGCCGACTTAAATACAAGATAATTGACTCTTCTTACTGTCTATGTTTTGAACCATACCTGTGACAATAGTTATAGATTCCGATGCTTCACATCAGGTTTACTGTATACCTCTGACCATCTTATTGACGATGAAACACAGAAATTGCTTCGGAATTAAATACAAAAGGCACAATGCTGACCTAAGTACAAGAAAACTGACTCTTCTTACTGTCTATGTTTTGAACCATTCATGTGACACTAGTTATAGATTCCGATGCTTCACTGCAGGTTTACTGTATCCCTCTGACCTTCTTATTGACGATGAAACACAGAAATTGCATCGGAATTAAATACAAAAGTCACAATGCCGACATAAGTACAAGAAAACTGACTCTTCTTACTGTCTATGTTTTGAACCATTCCTGTGACACTAGTTATAGATTCCGATGCTTCACTTCAGGTTTACTGTATCCCTCTGGCCATCTTATTGATGATGAAACACAGAAATTGCTTCGGAATTAAATACAAAAGGCACAATGCCGACTTAAGTACAAGAAAACTGACTCTTCTTACTGTCTATGTTTTGAACCATTCCTGTGACACTAGTTATAGATTGCGATGCTTCACTTCAGGTTTACTGTATCGATCTGACCTTCGTATTGAAGACGAAATACAGAAATTGCATCGGAATTAAATACAAAAGGCACAATGCCGACTTAAATACAAGATAATTGATTCTTTTTACTGTCTATGTTTTGAACCATACCTGTGACAATAGTTCTAGATTCCGATGCTTCACTTCAGGTTTACTGTATACCTCTGACTTGCTTATTGACGATGAAACTCAGCAATTGCATCGGAATTATATACAAAAGGCACAATGCCGACTTAAGTACAAGAATACTGACTCTTCTTAATGTCTATGATTTGAACAATTCATGTGACACTAGTTATAGATTCCGATGCTTCACTGCAGGTTTACTGTATCCCTCTGACCTTCTTATTGACGATGAAACACAGAAATTGCATCGGAATTAAATACAAAAGGCACAATGCCGACTTAAGTAGAAGAAAACTGACTCTTATTACGGTCTATGTTTTGATCCATTCCTGTGACACTAGTTATAGATTCCGATCCATCACTTCAGGTTTACTGTATCCCTCTGACGTTCTAATTGAAGATGAAACACAGATATTGCCTCGGAATTAAATACTAAAGGCACAATGCCGACTTAAGTACAAGAAAACTGACTCTTCTTACTGTCTATGTTTTGAACCATTCCTGTGACACTAGTTATAGATTCAGAAGCTTCACTTAAGGTTTACTGTATCCCTCTGACCTTCTTATTGATGATGAAACACAGAAATTGCATGGGAATTAAATACAAAAGGCACAATGCCGACTTAAGTACAAGAAAACTGACTCTTCTTACTGTCTATGTTTTGAACCATTCCTGTGACACTTGATATAGATTCCGATGCTTCATTTCAGGTTTACTGTATCCCACTGACCTTCTTATTGACGATGAAACACAGAAACTGCATCGGAATTAAATACAAAAAGCACAATGCAGACTTAAGTACAAGAAAACTGACTCTTCTTACTTTCTATGTCTTGAACCATTCCTGTGACACTAGTTATAGATTCCGATGCTTCACTTCAGGTTTACTGTGGCCCTCTGACCTTCTTATTGTCTTTGAAACACAGAAATTGCATCGGAAATAAATACAAAAGGCACAATGCCGACTTAAGTAAAAGAAAACTGACTCTTCTCACTGTCTATGATTTGAACCATTCATGTGACACTAGTTATGGATTCCGATGCTTCACTTCAGGTTTACTGTATACCTTTCACCTTCTTATTGACGATAAAAAACAGAATTGGCATCGGAATTAAATACAAGTACAAGAAAATTGACTCTTCTTACTTTCTATGTTTTGAACCACTCCTGTGACACTAGTTATAGATTCCGATGCTTCACTTCTGGTTCACTGTATCCCTCTGACCTTCTTATTGACGATGAAACACAGAAATTGCATCGGAATGATATACAAAAGGCACAATGCCGACTTAAGTAGAAGAAAACTGACTCTTCTTACTGTCTATGTTTTGAACTATTCCTGTGACACTAGTTATAGATTCCGATGCTTCACTTCAGGTTTACTGTGTCCCTTTGACCTTCTTATTGTCGATGAAACACAGAAATTGCATCGGAATTAAATACAAAAGGCACAATGCCGACTTAAGTACAAGAAAACTGACTCTTCTCAATGTCTATGTTTTGAACCACTCATGTGACACTAGTTATAGATTCCGATGCTTCACTTCAGATTTACTGTAACCCTCTGACCTTCTTATGGACGATGAAAAACACAATTTGCATCGGAACTAAATACAAGAGGCACAATGCCGACTTAAGTACAAGAAAACTGACTCTTCTTACTTTCTATGTTTTGAACCATTCCTGTGACACTAGTTATAGATTCCGATGCTTCATTCAGGTTTACTGTATCCCTCTGACATTCTTATTGACGATGAAACACAGAAATTGCATCGGCATTAAATACAAAAGGCACAATGCTGACTTAAGTACAGTAAAACTGACTCTTCATACTGTCTATGTTTTGAACCATTCATGTGACACTAGTTATAGATTCCGATGCTTCACTGCAGGTTTACTGTATCCCTCTGACCTTCTTATTGACGATGAAACACAGAAATTGCATCGGAATTAAATACAAAAGTCACAATGCCGACTTAAGTACAAGAAAACTGACTTTTCAGACTGTCTATGTTTTGAACCATTCCTGTGACACTAGTTATAGATTCCGATGCTTCACTTCAGGTTTACTGTATCCCTCTGACCTTCTTATAGACGATGAAACACAGAAATTGCATCGGAATTAAATACAAACGGCACAATGCCGACTTAAGTACAAGAAAACTGACTCTTCTCACTGTCTATGTTTTGAACCATTCATGTGACACTAGTTATAGATTCCGATGCTTCACTTCAGCTTTACTGTATCCCTCTGACCTTCTTATTGACGATGAAAATTAGAATTTGCATCGGAATTAAATACAAAAGGCACAATGCCGACTTAAGTACAAGAAAACTGACTCTTCTTAATGTCTATGTTTTGAACCATTCCTGTGACACTAGTTATAGATTCCGATGCTTCACTTCAGGTTTACTGTATCGATCTGACCTTCTTATTGTCGATGAAAAACAGAATTTGCATAGAATTAAATACACGAGGCACAATGCCGACTTAAGTACAAGAAAACTGACTCTTCTTACATTCGATGTTTTGAACCACTCCTGTGACACTAGTTGGAGATTCCGATGCTTCACTTCAGGTTTACTGTATCCCTCTGACCTTCTTATTGACGACGAAACACAGAAATTGCATCGGCATTAAATACAAAAGGCACAATGCTGACTTAAGTACAAGAAAACTGACTCTTCTTACTGTCTATGTTTTGAACCATTCATGTGACACTAGTTATAGATTCCGATGCTTCACTGCAGGTTTACTGTATCGATCTGACCTTCGTATTGACGACGAAATACAGAAATTGCATTGGAATTTAATACAAAAGGCACAATGCCGACTTAAATACAAGATAATTGACTCTTCTTACTGTCTATGTTTTGAACCATACCTGTGACAATAGTTATAGATTCCGATGCTTCACATCAGGTTTACTGTATACCTCTGACCTTCTTATTGAAGATGAAACACAGATATTGCATCGGAATTAAATACAAAAGGCACAATGCCGACTTAAGTTGAAGAAAACTGACTCTTCTTACGGTCTATGTTTTGATCCATTCCTGTGACACTAGTTATAGATTCCGATCCATCACTTCAGGTTTACTGTATCCCTCTGACTTTCTTATTGACGATGAAACATAGAAATTGCATCGCAATTAAATTGTAAAGGAACAATGCCGACTTAAGTACAAGAAAACTGACTCTTCTTACTGTCTATGTTTTGAACCATGACTGTGACACTAGTTATAGATTCCGATGTTTCACATCAGGTTTACTGTATCCCTCTGACCTTCTTATTGAAGATGAAACACAGATATTGCATCGGAATTAAATACTAAAGGCATAATGCCGACTTAAGTACAAGAAAACTGACTGTCTATGTATTGAACCATTCCTGTGACACTAGTTATAGATTCCGATGCTTCACTTAAGGTTTACTGTGTCCCTCTGACCTTCTTATTGACGATGAAACACAGAAATTGCATCGGAATTAAATACAAAAGGCACAATGCCGACTTAAGTACAAGAAAACTGACTCTTGTTACTGTCTATGTTTTGAACCATTCCTGTGACACTTGATATAGATTCCGATGCTTCATTTCAGGTTTACTGTATCCCTCTGACCTTCTTATTGACGATGAAACACAGAAATTGCATCGGAATTAAATACAAAAAGCACAATGCAGACTTAAGTACAAGAAAACTGACTCTTCTTACTTTCTATGTCTTGAACCATTCCTGTGACACTAGTTATAGATTCCGATGCTTCACTTCAGGTTTACTGTGTCCCTCTGACCTTCTTATTGTCGATGAAACACAGAAATTGCATCGGAAATAAATACAAAAGGCACAATGCCGACTTAAGTACAAGAAAACTGAATCTTCTCACTGTCTATGATTTGAACCATTCATGCGACACTAGTTATAGATTCCGAAGCTTCACTTCAGGTTTACTGTATCCCTCTGACCTTCTTATTGACGATGAAAAACAAAATTTGCATCGGAATTAAGTACAAGTACAAGAAAACTGACTCTTCTTACTCTCTATGTTTTGAACCACTTCTGTGACACTAGTTATAGATTCCGATGCTTCACTTCAGATTTACTGTAACCCTCTGACCTTCTTATGGACGATGAAAAACACAATTTGCATCGGAACTAAATACAAGAGGCACAATGCCGACTTAAGTACAAGAAAACTGACTCTTCTTACTTTCTATGTTTTGAACCATTCCTGTGACACTAGTTATAGATTCCGATGCTTCATTCAGGTTTACTGTATCCCTCTGACATTCTTATTGACGATGAAACACAGAAATTGCATCGGCATTAAATACAAAAGGCACAATGCTGACTTAAGTACAGTAAAACTGACTCTTCATACTGTCTATGTTTTGAACCATTCATGTGACACTAGTTATAGATTCCGATGCTTCACTGCAGGTTTACTGTATCCCTCTGACCTTCTTATTGACGATGAAACACAGAAATTGCATCGGAATTAAATACAAAAGTCACAATGCCGACTTAAGTACAAGAAAACTGACTTTTCAGACTGTCTATGTTTTGAACCATTCCTGTGACACTAGTTATAGATTCCGATGCTTCACTTCAGGTTTACTGTATCCCTCTGACCTTCTTATAGACGATGAAACACAGAAATTGCATCGGAATTAAATACAAACGGCACAATGCCGACTTAAGTACAAGAAAACTGACTCTTCTCACTGTCTATGTTTTGAACCATTCATGTGACACTAGTTATAGATTCCGATGCTTCACTTCAGCTTTACTGTATCCCTCTGACCTTCTTATTGACGATGAAAATTAGAATTTGCATCGGAATTAAATACAAAAGGCACAATGCCGACTTAAGTACAAGAAAACTGACTCTTCTTAATGTCTATGTTTTGAACCATTCCTGTGACACTAGTTATAGATTCCGATGCTTCACTTCAGGTTTACTGTATCGATCTGACCTTCTTATTGTCGATGAAAAACAGAATTTGCATAGAATTAAATACACGAGGCACAATGCCGACTTAAGTACAAGAAAACTGACTCTTCTTACATTCGATGTTTTGAACCACTCCTGTGACACTAGTTGGAGATTCCGATGCTTCACTTCAGGTTTACTGTATCCCTTTGACCTTCTTATTGACGACGAAACACAGAAATTGCATCGGCATTAAATACAAAAGGCACAATGCTGACTTAAGTACAAGAAAACTGACTCTTCTTACTGTCTATGTTTTGAACCATTCATGTGACACTAGTTATAGATTCCGATGCTTCACTGCAGGTTTACTGTATCGATCTGACCTTCGTATTGACGACGAAATACAGAAATTGCATTGGAATTTAATACAAAAGGCACAATGCCGACTTAAATACAAGATAATTGACTCTTCTTACTGTCTATGTTTTGAACCATACCTGTGACAATAGTTATAGATTCCGATGCTTCACATCAGGTTTACTGTATACCTCTGACCTTCTTATTGAAGATGAAACACAGATATTGCATCGGAATTAAATACAAAAGGCACAATGCCGACTTAAGTTGAAGAAAACTGACTCTTCTTACGGTCTATGTTTTGATCCATTCCTGTGACACTAGTTATAGATTCCGATCCATCACTTCAGGTTTACTGTATCCCTCTGACTTTCTTATTGACGATGAAACATAGAAATTGCATCGCAATTAAATTGTAAAGGAACAATGCCGACTTAAGTACAAGAAAACTGACTCTTCTTACTGTCTATGTTTTGAACCATGACTGTGACACTAGTTATAGATTCCGATGTTTCACATCAGGTTTACTGTATCCCTCTGACCTTCTTATTGAAGATGAAACACAGATATTGCATCGGAATTAAATACTAAAGGCATAATGCCGACTTAAGTACAAGAAAACTGACTGTCTATGTATTGAACCATTCCTGTGACACTAGTTATAGATTCCGATGCTTCACTTAAGGTTTACTGTGTCCCTCTGACCTTCTTATTGACGATGAAACACAGAAATTGCATCGGAATTAAATACAAAAGGCACAATGCCGACTTAAGTACAAGAAAACTGACTCTTGTTACTGTCTATGTTTTGAACCATTCCTGTGACACTTGATATAGATTCCGATGCTTCATTTCAGGTTTACTGTATCCCTCTGACCTTCTTATTGACGATGAAACACAGAAATTGCATCGGAATTAAATACAAAAAGCACAATGCAGACTTAAGTACAAGAAAACTGACTCTTCTTACTTTCTATGTCTTGAACCATTCCTGTGACACTAGTTATAGATTCCGATGCTTCACTTCAGGTTTACTGTGTCCCTCTGACCTTCTTATTGTCGATGAAACACAGAAATTGCATCGGAAATAAATACAAAAGGCACAATGCCGACTTAAGTACAAGAAAACTGAATCTTCTCACTGTCTATGATTTGAACCATTCATGCGACACTAGTTATAGATTCCGAAGCTTCACTTCAGGTTTACTGTATCCCTCTGACCTTCTTATTGACGATGAAAAACAAAATTTGCATCGGAATTAAGTACAAGTACAAGAAAACTGACTCTTCTTACTCTCTATGTTTTGAACCACTTCTGTGACACTAGTTATAGATTCCGATGCATCACTTCAGGTTTACTGTATCCCTCTGACCTTCTTATTGGCGATGAAACACAGAAATTGCATCGGAATGATATACAAAAGGCACAATGCCGACTTAAGTAGAAGAAAACTGACTCTTCTTACTGTCTATGTTTTCAATCATTCCTGTGACACTAGTTATAGATTCCGATGCTTCACTTCAGGTTCACTGTATCCCTCTGACATTCTTATTGACGATGAAAGACAGAAATTGCATCGGAATTAAATACAAAAGGCCAAATGCCGACTTAAGTACAAGAAAACTGACTCTTCTTACTGTCTATGTTTTGAACCATTCCTGTGACACTAGTAATAGATTCCGATGCTTCACTTCAGGTTTACTGTATCCCTCTGACCTTCTTATTGACGATGAAACACAGAAATTGCATCGGAATTAAATACAAAAGGCAAAATGCCGACTTAAGTACAAGAAAACTGACTCTTCTTACTGTCTATGTTTTGCACCATTCCTGTGACACTAGTTATAGATTCCGATGCTTCATTAAGGTTTACTGTATCCCTCTGACCTTCTTATTGACGATGAAACACAGAAATTGCATCGGAATTAAATACAAAAGGAACAGTGCCGACTTAAGTACAAGAAAACTGACTCTTCTTACTGACTATGTTTTGAACCGTTCCTGTGACACCATTTATATATTCCGATGTTTCACTTCAGGTTTACTGTATGCCTCTGACCTTCTTATTGACGATGAAACAGAGAATTTGCATCGGAATTAAATACAAAAGTCACAATGCCGACTTAAGTACAAGATAACTGACTCTTCTTACTGTCTATGTTTTGAACCATTCCTGTGACACTAGTTATAGATTCCGATGCATCACTTCAGGTTTACTGTATCCCTCTGACCTTCTTATTGGCGATGAAACACAGAAATTGCATCGAAATTAAATACAAAAGGCACAATGCCGACTTAAGTACAAGAAAACTGACTCTTCTTACTGTCTATATTTTGAACCATTCCTGTGACACTTGATATAGATTCCGATGCTTCACTTAAGGCTTACTGTGTCCCTCTGACCTACTTATTGTCGATGAAACACAGAAATTGCATCGGAATGAAATACAAAACGCACAATGCCGACTTAAGTACATGAAAACTGACTCTTCTCACTGTCTATGATTTGAACCATTCATGTGACACTAGTTATAGATTCCGATGCTTCACTTCAGGTTCACTGTATCCCTCTGACCTTCTTATTGACGATGAAACACATAAATTGCATCGGAATGATATACAAAAGGCACAATGCCGACTTAAGTAGAAGAAAACTGACTCTTCTTACTGTCTATGATTTGAACCATTCCTGTGACACTAGTTATAGATTCCGATGCTTCACTTCAGGTTTACTGTATCCCTCTGACCTTCTTATTGACGATGAAACACAAAAATTGCATCGGAATTAAATACAAAAGGCACAATTCCAACTTAAGTACAAGACAACTGACTATTCTTACTGTCTATGTTTTGAACCATTCCTGTGACCCTAGTTATAGATTTCGATGCTTCACTTCAGGTTTACTGTATGCCTCTTACCTTCTTATTGACGATGAAACACAGAATTTGCATCGGAATTAAATACAAAAGGCACAATGCCGACTTAAGTACAAGAAAACTGACTCTTCTTACTGTCTATATTTTGAACCATTTCTGTGACACTAGTTATAGATTCCGATGCTTCACTTCAGGTTTACTGTATCCCTCGGACCTTCTTATTGACGATGAAACACAGAAATTGCATCGGCATTAAATACAAAAGGCACAATGCTGACTTAAGTACAAGAAAACTGACTCTTCTTACTGTCTATGTTTTGAACCATTCATGTGACACTAGTTATAGATTCCGATGCTTCACTTCAGGTTTACTGTATCGATCTGACCTTGTTATTGACGACGAACTACAGAAATTGCATCGAAATTAAATACAAAAGGCACAATGCCGACTTAAATACAAGAAAATTGACTCTTCTTACTGTCTATGTTTTGAACCATACCTGTGACAACAGTTATAGATTCCGATACTTCACTTCAGGTTTACTGTATACCTCTGACCTTCTTATTGACGATGAAACTCAGAAATTGCATCGCAATTAAATACAAAAGGCACAATGCCGACTTAAGTACAAGAATACTGACTCCTGTTAATGTCTATGTTTTGAACCATTCATGTGACACTAGTTATAGATTACGATGCTTCACTTCAGGTTTACTGTATCCCTCTGACCTTCTTATTGTCGATGAAACATAGAAATTGCATCGGCATTAAATACAAAAGGCACAATGCGGACTTAAGTACAACAAAACTGACTCTTCTTACTGTCTATGTTTTGAATCATTCATGTGACACTAGATATAGATTCCGATGCTTCACTTCCGGTTTACTGTATCCCTCTGACCTTCTTATTGACGATGAAACACAGAAATTGCATCGGCATTAAATACAAAAGGCACAATGCTGACTTAAGTACAACAAAACTGACTCTTCTTACTGTCTATGTTTTGAATCATTCATGTGACACTAGTTATAGATTCCGATGCTTCACTGCGGGTTTACTGTATCCCTCTGACCTTCGTATTGACGATGAAACACAGAAATTGCACCGGAATTAAATACAAAAGGCACAATGCCGACTTAAGTACAAGAAAATTGACTCTTCTTACTGTCTATGATTTGAACCATTCCTGTGACACTAGTTATAGATTCCGATGCTTCACTTCAGGTTTACTGTATCCCTCTACCCTTCTTATTGTCGACAAAACTCAGAAATTGCATCGGAATTAAATACAAAAGGCACAATGCCGACTTAAGTACAAGAATACTGACTCTTCTTAATGTCTATGTTTTGAACCATTCATGTGACACTAGTTATAGATTCCGATGCTTCACTGCAGGTTTACTGTATCCCTCTGACCTTCTTATTGACGATGAAACAAAGAAATTGCATCGGAATTAAATACAAAAGGCACAATGCCGACTTAAGTACATGAAACTTGATCCATTTCTGTGACACTAGTTACAGATTCCGATCCATCACTTCAGGTTTACTGTATCCCTCTGACCTTCTTATTGAAGATGAAACATAGATATAGCATCGGAATTAAATAGAAAAGGAACAATGCCGACTTAAGTACAAGAAAACTGACTCTTCTTACTGTCTATGCTTTGAACCATTACTGTGACACTAGTTATAGATTCCGATGCTTCACATCAGGTTAACTGTATACCTCTGACCTTCTTATTGAAGATGAGACACAGATATTGCATCGGAATTAAATACTAAAGGCACAATGCCGACTTAAGTACAAGAAAACTGACTCTTCTTACTGTCTATATTTTGAACCATTCCTGTGACACTAGTTATAGATTTCGATGCTTCACTGCAGGTTTACTGTATCCCTCTGACCTTCTTATTGACGATGAAACACAGAAATTGCATCGGAATTAAATACAAAGGGCACAATGCCGACTTAAGTACAATAAAACTGACTCTTCTTACTGTCTATGTTTTGAACCATTCCTGTGACACTAGTTATAGATTTCGATGCTTCATTTCAAGTTTACTGTATCCCTCTGACCTTCTTATTGACGATGAAACATAGAAATAGCATCGGAATTAAATAGAAAAGGAACAATGCCGACTTAAGTACAAGAAAACTGACTCTTCTTACTGTCTATGCTTTGAACCATTACTGTGACACTAGTTATAGATTCCGATGCTTCACATCAGGTTTACTGTATCCCTCTGACCTTCTTATTGAAGATGAGACACAGATATTGCATCGGAATTAAATACTAAAGGCACAATGCCGACTTAAGTACAAGAAAACTGACTCTTCTTACTGTCTATATTTTGAACCATTCCTGTGACACTAGTTATAGATTTCGATGCTTCACTGCAGGTTTACTGTATCCCTCTGACCTTCTTATTGACGATGAAACACAGAAATTGCATCGGAATTAAATACAAAGGGCACAATGCCGACTTAAGTACAATAAAACTGACTCTTCTTACTGTCTATGTTTTGAACCATTCCTGTGACACTAGTTATAGATTTCGATGCTTCATTTCAAGTTTACTGTATCCCTCTGACCTTCTTATTGACGATGAAACATAGAAATAGCATCGGAATTAAATAGAAAAGGCACAATGCCGACTTAAGTACATGAAACTTGATCCATTTCTGTGACACTAGTTACAGATTCCGATCCATCACTTCAGGTTTACTGTATCCCTCTGACCTTCTTATTGAAGATGAAACATAGAAATAGCATCGGAATTAAATAGAAAAGGAACAATGCCGACTTAAGTACAAGAAAACTGACTCTTCTTACTGTCTATGCTTTGAACCATTACTGTGACACTAGTTATAGATTCCGATGCTTCACATCAGGTTTGCTGTATCCCTCTGACCTTCTTATTGACGATGAAACACAGAAATTGCATCGGAAATAAATAGAAAAGGCACAATGGCGTCTTATGTACAAGACAACTGTTTCTTCTTACTGTCTGTGTTTTAACCATTCATGGGACACTAGTTATAGATTCCGATGCTTCACTTAAGGTTTACTGTATCCCTCTGACCTTCTTATTGACGATGAAACACAGAAATTGCATCGGAATTAAATACAAAAGGAACAGTGCCGACTTAAGTACAAGAAAACTGACTCTTCTTACTGACTATGTTTTGAACCATTCCTGTGACACCATTTATATATTCCGATGTTTCACTTCAGGCTTACTGTATGCCTCTGACCTTCTTATTGACGATGAAACAGAGAATTTGCATCGGAATTAAATACAAAAGTCACAATGCCGACTTAAGTACAAGATAACTGACTCTTCTTACTGTCTATGTTTTGAACCATTCCTGTGACACTAGTTATAGATTCCGATCATCACTTCAGGTTTACTGTATCCCTCTGACCTTCTTATTGGCGATGAAACACAGAAATTGCATCGAAATTAAATACAAAAGGCACAATGCCGACTTAAGTACAAGAAAACTGACTCTTCTTACTGTCTATATTTTGAACCATTCCTGTGACACTTGATATAGATTCCGATGCTTCACTTAAGGCTTACTGTGTCCCTCTGACCTACTTATTGTCGATGAAACACAGAAATTGCATCGGAATGAAATACAAAACGCACAATGCCGACTTAAGTACATGAAAACTGACTCTTCTCACTGTCTATGATTTGAACCATTCATGTGACACTAGTTATAGATTCCGATGCTTCACTTCAGGTTCACTGTATCCCTCTGACCTTCTTATTGACGATGAAACACATAAATTGCATCGGAATGATATACAAAAGGCACAATGCCGACTTAAGTAGAAGAAAACTGACTCTTCTTACTGTCTATGATTTGAACCATTCCTGTGACACTAGTTACAGATTCCGATGCTTCACTTCAGGTTTACTGTATCCCTCTGACCTTCTTATTGACGATGAAACACAAAAATTGCATCGGAATTAAATACAAAAGGCACAATTCCAACTTAAGTACAAGACAACTGACTCTTCTTACTGTCTATGTTTTGAACCATTCCTGTGACCCTAGTTATAGATTTCGATGCTTCACTTCAGGTTTACTGTATGCCTCTTACCTTCTTATTGACGATGAAACACAGAATTTGCATCGGAATTAAATACAAAAGGCACAATGCCGACTTAAGTACAAGAAAACTGACTCTTCTTACTGTCTATACTTTGAACCATTTCTGTGACACTAGTTATAGATTCCGATGCTTCACTTCAGGTTTACTGTATCCCTCGGACCTTCTTATTGACGATGAAACACAGAAATTGCATCGGCATTAAATACAAAAGGCACAATGCTGACTTAAGTACAAGAAAACTGACTCTTCTTACTGTCTATGTTTTGAACCATTCATGTGACACTAGTTATAGATTCCGATGCTTCCCTGCGGGTTTACTGTATCGATCTGACCTTGTTATTGACGACGAACTACAGAAATTGCATCGAAATTAAATACAAAAGGCACAATGCCGACTTAAATACAAGAAAATTGACTCTTCTTACTGTCTATGTTTTGAACCATACCTGTGACAACAGTTATAGATTCCGATACTTCACTTCAGGTTTACTGTATACCTCTGACCTTCTTATTGACGATGAAACTCAGAAATTGCATCGCAATTAAATACAAAAGGCACAATGCCGACTTAAGTACAAGAATACTGACTCCTGTTAATGTCTATGTTTTGAACCATTCATGTGACACTAGTTATAGATTACGATGCTTCACTTCAGGTTTACTGTATCCCTCTGACCTTCTTATTGTCGATGAAACATAGAAATTGCATCGGCATTAAATACAAAAGGCACAATGCTGACTTAAGTACAACAAAACTGACTCTTCTTACTGTCTATGTTTTGAATCATTCATGTGACACTAGATATAGATTCCGATGCTTCACTTCCGGTTTACTGTATCCCTCTGACCTTCGTATTGACGATGAAACACAGAAATTGCATCGGCATTAAATACAAAAGGCACAATGCTGACTTAAGTACATCAAAACTGACTCTTCTTACTGTCTATGTTTTGAATCATTCATGTGACACTAGTTATAGATTCCGATGCTTCACTGCGGGTTTACTGTATCCCTCTGACCTTCGTATTGACGATGAAACACAGAAATTGCACCGGAATTAAATACAAAAGGCACAATGCCGACTTAAGTACAAGAAAACTGACTCTTCTTACTGTCTATGATTTGAACCATTCCTGTGACACTAGTTATAGATTCCGATGCTTCACTTCAGGTTTACTGTATCCCTCTACCCTTCTTATTGTCGACAAAACTCAGAAATTGCATCGGAATTAAATACAAAAGGCACAATGCCGACTTAAGTACAAGAATACTGACTCTTCTTAATGTCTATGTTTTGAACCATTCATGTGACACTAGTTATAGATTCCGATGCTTCACTGCAGGTTTACTGTATCCCTCTGACCTTCTTATTGACGATGAAACATAGAAATTGCATCGGAATTAAATACAAAAGGCACAATGCCGACTTAAGTACATGAAACTTGATCCATTTCTGTGACACTAGTTACAGATTCCGATCCATCACTTCAGGTTTACTGTATCCCTCTGACCTTCTTATTGAAGATGAAACATAGAAATAGCATCGGAATTTAATAGAAAAGGAACAATGCCGACTTAAGTACAAGAAAACTGACTCTTCTTACAGTCTATGCTTTGAACCATTACTGTGACACCAGTTATAGATTCCGATGCTTCACATCAGGTTTACTGTATCCCTCTGACCTTCTTATTGAAGATGAAACACAGATATTGCATCGAAATTATATACTAAAGGCACAATGCCGACTTAAGTGCAAGAAAACCGACACTTCTTACCGTCTATGTTTTGAACCATTCCTGTGACACTAGATATAGAATCCGATGCTTCACTTCAGGTTTACTGTATCCCTCTGACCTTCTTATTGACGATGAGACACAGAAATTGCATCGGAATTAAATACAAAAGGCACAGTGCCGACTTAGGTACAAGAAAACTAACTCTTCTTACAGTCTATGTTTTGAACCATTCCTGTGAACTAGATATAGATTCCGGTGCTTCACTTCCGGTTTACTGTATCCCTCTGACCTTCTTATTGACGATGAAACACAGAAATTGCATCGGCATTAAATACAAAAGGCACAATGCTGACTTATGTACAAGAAAACTGACTCTTCTTACTGTCTATGTTTTGAACAATTCATGTGACACTAGTTATAGATTCCGATGCTTCACTGCGGGATTACTGTATCCCTCTGACCTTCTTATTGACGATGAAACACAGAAATTGCATCGGAATTAAATACAAAAGGCACAATGCCGACTTAAGTACGAGAAAACTGACTCTTTTTACTGTCTATGTTTTGAACCATTCCTGTGACACTAGTTATAGATTGCGATGCTTCACTCCAGGTTTACTGTATCGGTCTGATCTTCTTATTGACGACGAAATACAGAAATTGCATCGGAATTAAATACAATAGGCACAATGCCGACTTAAACACAAGAAAATTGTCTCTTCTTACTGTCTATGTTTTGAACCATACCTGTGACAATAGTTATAGATTCCGATGCTTCTCTTCAGGTTTACTGTATATCTCTGACCTTCTTATTGACGATGAAACACAGAAATTGCATCGGAATTAAATACAAAAGGCACAGTGCCGACTTAAGTACAAGAAAACTGACTAATCTTACAGTCTATGGTTTGAACAATTCCTGTGACACTAGATATAGATGCCGATGCTTCACTTCAGGTTTACTGTATCCCTCTGACCTTCTTATTGACGATGAAACACAGAAATTGCATCGGAATTAAATACAAAAGGCACAATGCCGAATTAAACAGAAGAAAACTGACTCTTCTTATTGTCTAAGTTTTGAACCATTCATGTGACACTAATCATAGATTCCGATGCCTCACTTCAGGTTTACTGTATCCCTGTGACCTTCTTATTGACGATGAAACACAGAAATTGCATCGGAATTAAATACAAAAGGCACAATGCCGACTTAAGTACAAGAAAACAGACTCTTCTTACTGTCTATGTTTTGAACCATTCCTGTGACAATAGATAAAGATTCCGATGCTTCACTTCAGGTTTACTGTATCCCTCTGACCTTCTTATTGACGATGAAACACAGAAATTGCATCGGAATTAAAAAGAAAAGGCACAGTGCCGACTTAAGTACAAGAAAACTGACTAATCTTACAGTCTATGGTTTGAACCATTCCTGTGACACTAGATATAGATGCCGATGCTTCACTTCAGGTTTACTGTATCCCTCTGATCTTCTTATTGACGATGAAACACAGAAATTGCATCGGAATTAAATACAAAAGGCACAATGCCGACTTAAGTACAAGATGACTGACCCTTCTTACTGCCTATGTCTTGAACCATTCATGTGACATTAGTCATGGGTTCCGATGCTTCACTTCAGGTTTACTGTATCCCTCTGACCATCTTATTGTTGATGAAACAAAGAAATTGCATCGGAATAAAATACAAAAGGCACAATGCCGACTGAAGTACATGAAAACTGACTCTTCTTACTGTCTATGTTTTGAACCATTCATTTGACAAAAATCATAGATTCCGATGCTTCACTTCAGGTTTACTCTATCCCTGTGACCTTCTTATTGACGATGAAACACAGAAATTGCATCGGAATTAAATACAAAAGGCACAATGCCGACTTAAGTACAAGAAAACTGACTCTTCTTACTGTCTGTTTTGAACCATTCCTGTGACAATAGATAAAGATTCCGATGCTTCAATTCAGGTTTACTGTATTCCTCTGACCTTCTTATTGACGATGAAACACAGAAATTGCATCGGAATTAAATACAAAAGGCACAATAACGACTTACGCACATGAAAACTGACTCTTCATACTGTCTATGTTTGAACCATTCATGTGACACTAGTTATAGATTTCGATGCTTATATTTCAGGTTTACTGTATCCCTCTTACCTTCTTATTGACGACGAAACACAGAAATTGCATCGGAATTAAATACAAAACGCACAATGCCGAATTAAGTACAAGAAAACTGACTCTTCTTACTGTCTATGTTTCAACCATTCATGTGACACAAGTTATAGATTCCGATGCTTCACTTCAGGTTTACTGTATCCCTCTGACCATCTTATTGTTGATGAATCACAGAAATGTCATCGGTATAAAATACAAATGGCACAATGCCGACTTAAGTACAAGAAAATTGACACTTCTTACTGTCTATGTGTTGAACCATTCCTGTGACACTAGTTACAGATTCCGATGCTTCACTTCAGGTTTACTGTATTCCTCTGACCTTCTTATTGACGATAAAACACAGAAATTGCATCGGAATTAAATACAAATCCTCAATGCCGACTTAAGTACAAGAAAACTGACTCTTCTTACAGTCTATGTCTTGAACCATTCATGTGACACTAATCATATATTCCGATGCTTTACTTCAGGTTTACTGTATCCTTGTGACCTTCTTATTGACGATGAAACACAGAAATTGCATCGGAATTAAATACAAAAAGCACAATGTCGACTTAAGTAAAGAAAACTGACTCTTCTTACTGTCTATGTTTTGAACCATTCCTGTGACAATAGATAAAGATTCCGATGCTTCACTTCAGGTTTACTGTATCCCTCTGACCTTCTTATTGACGATGAAACACAGAAATTGCATCGGAATAAAATACAAAAGGCACAGTGCCGACATAAGTACAAGAAAACTGACTAATGTTACAGTATATGTTTTGAACCATTCCTGTGACACTAGATATAGATTCCGATGCTTCACTTCAGGTTTACTGTATCCCTCTGACCTTCTTATTGACGATGAATTACAGAGATTGCATCGGAATTAAATACAAAAGGCACGATGCCGACTAAAGTACAAGAAAACTGACTCTTCTTACTGTCTACGTTTCAACCATTCATGTGACACATGTTATAGATTCCGATGCTTCACTTCAGGTTTACTGTATCCCTCTGACCATCTTATTGTTGATGAAACACAGAAATTGCATCGAAATTAAATACAAAAGGCACAATCCCGATTTAAGTTCAAGAAAACAGACTCTTCTTACAGTCTATGTTTTGAACCATTCCTGTGACACTAGATATAGATAACGATGCTTCACTTCAGGTTTACTGTATCCCTCTGACCTTCTTATTGACGATGAAACACAGAAATTGCATCTGAATTAAATACAAAAGACACAATGCCGACTTAAGTACAAGATAACTGACTCTTCTTACAGTCTATGTTTTGAAACATTCCTGTGACACTAGTTATAGATTTGTAGATTCCGATGCTTCACTTCATTTTTACAGTATCCCTCCGACCTTCTCATTGACGATGAAACACAGAAATTGCATCGGAATTAAATACAAAAGGCACAATGCCGACTTAAGTACAAGAAAACTGACGCTGCTTACTGTCTATGCCTTGAACCATTCCTGTGACACCAGTTATAGATTCCGATGCTTCACTTCAGGTTTACTGTATCCCTCTGACCATCTTATTGTCGATGAAACACAGAAATATCATCGGAATTAAATAGAAAAGGCACAATGCCATCTTAAGTACAAGAAAACTGACTCTTCTTACTGTCTATGTTTTGAACCATTCCTGTGACACTAGTTATAGATTCCGACGCTACACTTCAGGTTTACTGTAACCCTCTGTCCTTCTTATTGACAACGAAACACAGAAATTGCATCGGAATTAAATAGAAAAGGCACAATGCCGACTTAAGTACAAGAAAACGGACACTTCTTACTGTCTATGTTTTAACCATTCCTGTGACACTAGTTATAGATTCCGATGCTTCACCTCAGGTTTACTGTATCCCTCTGACCTTCATATTGACGATGAAACACAGAAATTGCATCGGAATTAAATACAAAACGCACAATGCCGACTTAAGTACAGGAAAACTGACTCCTCTTACTGTCTATGTTTTGAACCATTACTGTGATACTAGTTATAGATTCCGATGGTTCACTTCAGGTTTACTGTATCCCTCTGACCTTCTTATTGACGATGAAACACAGAAATTGCAACGGAATTAAATACAAAAGGCACAATGATGGCTTAAGTACAAGAAAACTGACTCTTCTCACTGTCTATGTTTTGAACAATTCCTGTGACACTAGTTATAGATTCCGATGCTTCACTTCAGGTTTACTGTATACCTCTGACCGTCTTATTGACGATGAAACACAGAAATTGCATGGGTATTAAATACGAAAGGCACAATGCTGACTTAAGTACAAAACAACTGATTCTTCTTCCTGTCTATGATTTGAACCATTCATGTGGCACTAGTTATAGATTCCGATGCTTCACTTCAGGTTTACTGTATCCCTCTGACCTTCTTATTGACGATGAAACACAGAAATTGCATCGGAATTAAATACAAAAGGCACAATGACGACTTAAGTACAAGAAAACTGACTCTTCTTAATGTCTATGTTTTGGACCATTCCTGTGACACTAGATATAGATTCCGATGCTTCACTTCAGGTATACTGTATCCCTCTGACCTTCTTATTGACGATGAAACACAGAAATTGCATCGGAATTAAATGCAAAAGGCACAATGCCGACTTAAGTACAAGAAAACTGACTCTTCTTACTGTCTATGTTTCAACCATTCATGTGACACAAGTTATAGATTCCGATGCTTCACTTCAGGTTTACTGTATCCCTCTGACCATCTTATTGTTGATGAAACACAGAAATTGCATCGGAATAAAATACAAAAGGCACACTGCCGACTTCAGTACAAGAAAATTGACACTTCTTACAGTCTATGTTTTGAACCATTCCTGTGACACTAGTTATAGATTCCGATGCTTCACTTCAGGTTTACTGTATCCCTCTGACCTTCTTATTGACGATGAAACACAGAAATAGCATCGAAATTAAATACAAAAGGCACAATCCCGATTTAAGTTCAAGAAAACTGACTCTTCTTACAGTCTATGTTTTGAACCATTCCTGTGACACTTGATATAGATTCCGATGCTTCACTTCAGGTTTACTGTATCCCTCTGACCTTCTTATTGACGATGAAACACAGAAATTGCATCGGAATTAAATACAAAAGTCACAATGCTGACTTAAGTACAAGATAACTGACTCTTCTTACAGTCTATGTTTTGAAACATTCCTGTGACACTAGTTATAGATTTGTAGATTCCGATGCTTCACTTCATTTTTACAGTATCCCTCTGACCTTCTCATTGACGATGAAACACAGAAATTGCATCGGAATTAAATACAAAAGGCAGAATGCCGACTTATATACAAGAAAACTGACGCTGCTTACTGTCTATGCCTTGAACGATTCCTGTGACACTAGTTATAGATTCCGATGCTTCACTTCAGGTTTACTGTATCCCTCTGACCACCTTATTGTCGATGAAACACAGAAATATCATCGGAATTAAATAGAAAAGGCACAATGCCGACTTAAGTACAAGAAAACTGACTCTTCTTACTGTCTATGTTTTGAACCATTCCTGTGACACTAGTTATAGATTCCGATGCTTCACTTCAGGTGTACTGTATCCCTCTGACCTTCTTATTGACGGCGAAACATAGAAATTGCATCGGAATTAAATAGAAAAGGCACAATGCCGACTTAAGTACAAGAAAACTGACACTTCTTACTGTCTATGTTTTTATCCATTCCTGTGACACTAGTTATAGATTCCGATGCTTCACCTCAGGTTTACTGTATCCCTCTGACCTTCTTATTGACGATGAAACACAGAAATTGCATCGGAATAAAATACAAAAGGCACAATGATGACTTAAGTACAGGAAAACTGACTCCTCTTACTGTCTATGCTTTGAACCATTACTGTGATACTAGTTATAGATTCCGATGCTTCACTTCAGGTTTACTTTATCCCTCTGACCTTCTTATTGACGATGAAACACAGAAATTGCAACGGAATTGAATACAAAAGGCACAATGATGACTTAAGTACAAGAAAACTGACTCTTCTCACTGTCTATGTTTTGAACAATTCCTGTGACACTAGTTATATATTCCGATGATTCACTTCAGGTTTACTGTATACCTCTGACCGTCTTATTGACGATGAAACACAGAAATTGCATCGCAATTAAATACGAAAGGCACAATGCCGACTTAAGTACAAAACTACTGACTCTTCTTACTGTCTATCATTTGAACCATTCATGTGGCACTAGTTATAGATTCCGATGCTTCACTTCAGGTTTACTGTATCCCTCTGACCTTCTTATTGAGGATGAAACACTGAAATTGCATCGGAATTAAATACAAAAGGCACAATGCCGACTTAAGTACAAGAAAACTGACTCTTCTTACTGTCTGTGTTTTGAAACATTCCTGTGATACTAGTTATAGATTTATAGATTCCGATGCCTCACTTCATTTTTACTGTATCCCTCTGACCTTCTTATTGACGATGCAACCCAGAAATTGCATCGGAATTAAATACAAAAGGCACAATGCAGACTTAAGTACATGAAAACTGAGTTTTCTTACTGTCTATGTCTTGAACCATTCCTGTGACACTTGATATAGATTGCGATGCTTCACTTCAGGCTTACTGTATCCCTCTGACCTTCTAATTGAAGATGAAACACAGAAATTGCATCGGAATTAAATACAAAAGGCACAATGGCGACTTATGTACAAGAAAACTGACTCTTCTTACTGTCTATGATTTGAACCATTCCTGTGACACTAGTTATAGATTCCGATGCTTCACTTCAGGTTTACTGTATCCCTCTTACCTTCTTATTGACGACGAAACACAGAAATTGCATCGGAATTAAATACAAAAGGCACCATGCCGACGTAAGTACAACAAAAATGACTCTTCTTATTGTCTATGTTTTGAACCATTCATGTGACATTAGCCATAGGTTCCGATGCATCACTTCAGGTTTACTGTATCCCTCTGACCTTCTTATTGACAATGAAACACAGAAATTGCATCGGAATTAAATACAAATAGCACAATGCCGACTTAAGTACAAGAAAACTGACTATTCTTACAGTCTGTGTTTGAACCATTCCTGTGACACTAGATATAGATTCCGATGCTTCACTTCAGGTTTACTGTATCCCTGTGACCTTCTTCTTGACGATGAAACACAGAAATATCAACGGAATTAAGTACAAAAGGCACAATGCCGACTTAAGTACAAGAAAACTGACTCTTCTTACTGTCTATGTTTCAACCATTCATGTGACACTAGTTATATATTCCGAAGCTTCACTTCAGGTTTACTGTATCCCTCTGACCTTCTTATTGTTGATGAAACACAGAAATGGCATCGTAATAAAATACAAATCGCACAATGCCGACTTAAGTACAAGAAAATTGACTCTTCTTACTGTCTATGTTTTGAACCATTCCTGTGACACAAGTAACAGATTCCGATGCTTCACTTTCGGTTTACTGTATCCCTCTGGCCTTCTTACTGACGATGAAACACAGAAATTGAATCGGAAATAAATACAAAAGGCACAATGCCGACTTAAGTACAAGCAAACTCACTCTTCTTATTGTCTATGTTTTGAACCATTCCTGTGACACTAGATATAGATTCCGATGCTTCACTTCAGGTTTACTGTATCCCTCTGACCTTCTTATTGACGATGAATCAAAGAAATTGCATCGGAATTAAATACAAATGGCACAATGCCGACTTAAGTACAAGAAAACAGACTCTTCTTACAGTCTATGTTTTGAACCATTCCTGTGACACTAGATATAGATTCCGTTGCTTCCATTCAGGTTTACTCTATCCCTCTGACCTTCTTATTGACGATGAAACACAGAAATTGCATCGGAATTAAATACAAAAGTCACAATGCCTACTTAAGTACAAGATAACTGACTCTTCTTACTGTCTATGTTTTGAAACATTCCTGTGACACTTTTTATAGATTTATAGATTCCGATGCTTCACTTCATTTTTACTGTATCCGTCTGACCTTCTTTATGACGATGAAACACAGAAATTGCATCGGAATTAAATACAAAAGGCATAATGCCGACTTAAGTACAAGAAAACTAACTCTTCTTACTGTCTATGTTCGAACCATTCCTGTGACACTAGTTATAGATTCCGATGCTTCACTTCAGGTTTACTGTATCCCACTGACCATCTTATTGACGATGAAACACAGAAATTGCATCGGAATTAAATAGAAGAGGCACAATGCCGACTTAAGTACAAGAAAACTGACTCTTCTTACAGTCTATGATTTGAACCATTCCTGTGACACTAGTTATAGATTCCGATGTTTCACTTCAGGTTTACTGTATCCCTCTGACCTTCTTATTGACGATGAAACACAGAAATTGCATCGGAAATAAATAGAAAAGGCACAATGCCGACTTAAGTACAAGAAAACTGACTCTTCTTACTGTCTATGTTTTTAACCATTCCTGTGACACTAGTTATAGATTCCGATGCTTCACCTCAGGATTACTGTAACCCTCTGACCTTCTTATTGACAATGAAACACAGAAATTGCATCGGAATTAAATACAAAAGGCACAATGCCGACTTAAGTACAGGAAAACTGACTCTTCTTACTGTCTATGCTTTGAACCATTACTGTGATACTAGTAATAGATTCCGATGCTTCACTTCAGGTTTACTTTATCCCTCTGACCTTCTTATTGACGATGAAACACAGAAATTGCAACGGAATTGAATACAAAAGGCACAATGATGACTTAAGTACAAGAAAACTGACTCTTCTCACTGTCTATGGTTTGAACAATTTCTGTGACACTAGTTATATATTCCGATGCTTCACTTCAGGTTTACTGTATACCTCTGACCGTCTTATTGACGATGAAACACAGAAATTGCATCGCAATTAAATACGAAAGGCACAATGCCGACTTAAGTACAAAACTACTGACCCTTCTTACTGTCTATCATTTGAACCGTTCATGTGGCACTAGTTATAGATTCCGATGCTTCTCTTCAGGTTTACTGTATCCCTCTGACCTTCTTATTGAGGATGAAACACTGAAATTGCATCGGAATTAAATACAAAAGGCACAATGCCGACTTAAGTACAAGAAAACTGACTCTTCTTACTGTCTATGTTTTGAAACATTCCTGTGATACTAGTTATAGATTTACAGATTCCGATGCCTCACTTCATTTTTACTGTATCCCTGTGACCTTCTTATTGACGATGAAACACAGAAATTGCATCGGAATCAAATATAAAAGGCACAATGCAGGCTTAAGTACATGAAAACTGAGTTTTCTTACTGTCTATGTTTTGAACCATTCCTGTGACACTTGATATAGATTGCGATGCTTTATTTCAGGTTTACTGTATCCCTCTGACCTTCTTATTGACGATGAAACACAGAAGTTGCATCGGAATTAAATACAAAAAGCACAATGCAGACTTAAGTACAAGAAAACTGACTCTTCTTACTTTCTATGTCTTGAACCATTCCTGTGACACTAGTTATAGATTCCGATGTTTCACATCAGGTTAACTGTATCCCTCTAACCTTCTTATTGACGATGAAACACAGAAATTGCATCGGAATTAAATGCAAAAGGCACAATGCCGACTTAAACACAAGAAAACTGACTCTTCTTACTGTCTAAGTTTTGAACCATTCCTGTGACACTAGTTATAGATTCCGATGCTTCACTTCAGGTTTACTGTATCCCTCTGACCTTCTTATTGTTGATGAAACACAGAAATTGCATCGGAATTAAATACAAAAGGCACAATGCCGACTTAAGTACAAGAAAACTGACTCTTCTTGCTGTCTATGTTTTGAAACATTCCTGTGATACTAGTAATAGATTTATAGATTCCGATGCATCACTTCAGGTTTACTGTATCCCTCTGACCTTCTTATTGACAATGAAACACAGAAATTGCATCGGAATTAAATACAAATAGCACAATGGCGACTTAAGTACAAGAAAACTGACTATTCTTACAGTCTATGTTTTGAACCATTCCTGTGACACTAGATATAGATTCCGATGCTTCACTTCAGGTTTACTGTATCCCTCTGACCTTCTTCTTGACGATGAAACACAGAAATTGCAACGGAATTAAATACAAAAGGCACAATGCCGACTTAAGTACAAGAAAACTGACTCTTCTTACTGTCTATGTTTCAACCATTCATGTGACACTAGTTATATATTCCGAAGCTTCACTTCAGGTTTACTGTATCCCTCTGGCCTTCTTATTGTTGATGAAACACAGAAATTGCATCGGAATAAAATACAAATCGCACAATGCCGACTTAAGAACAAGAAAATTGACTCTTCTTACTGTCTATGTTTTGAGCCATTCCTGTGACACAAGTAATAGATTCCGATGCTTCACTTTCGGTTTACTGTATCCCTCTGGCCTTCTTACTGACGATGAAACGCAGAAATTGAATCGGAAATAAATACAAAAGGCACAATGCCGACTTAAGTACAAGCTAACTCACTCTTCTTATTGTCTATGTTTTGAACCATTCCGGTGACACTAGATATAGATTCCGATGCTTCACTTCAGGTTTACTGTATCCCTCTGAACTTCTTACTGACGATGAATCACAGAAATTGCATCGGAATTAAATACAAATGGCACAATGCCGACTTAAGTACAAGAAAACAGACTCTTCTTACAGTCTATGTTTTGAACCATTCCTGTGACACTAGATATAGATTCCGTTGCTTCACTTCAGGTTTACTGTATCCCTCTGACCTTCTTATTGACGATGAAACACAGAAATTGCATCTGAATTAAATACAAAAGTCACAATGCCTACTTAAGTACAAGATAACTGACTCTTCTTACAGTCTATGTTTTGAAACATTCCTGTGACACTATTTATAGATTTATAGATTCCGACGCTTCACTTCATTATTACTGTATCCCTCTGACCTTCTTATTGACGATGAAACACAGAAATTGCATCGGAATTAAATACAAAAGGCATAATGCCGAATTAAGTACAAGAAAACTAACTCTTCTTACTGTCTTTGTTTCAAACCATTCCTGTGACACTAGTTATAGATTCCGATGCTTCACTTCAGGTTTACTGTATCCCACTGACCTTCTTATTGACGATGAAACACAGAAATTGCATCGGAATTAAATACAAAAGGCATAATGCCGAATTAAGTACAAGAAAACTAACTCTTCTTACTGTCTTTGTTTCAAACCATTCCTGTGACACTAGTTATAGATTCCGATGCTTCACTTCAGGTTTACTGTATCCCTCTGACCTGCTTATTGACGATGAAACACAGAAATTGCATCGGAATTAAATACAAAAGGCACAATGCCGAGTTAAGTACATGAAAACTGACTCTTCTTACTGTCTAAGTTTTGAACCATTCCTGTGACACTAGTTATAGATTCCGATGCTTCACTTCAGCCTTACAGTATCCCTCTGACCTTGTTATTGACGATGAAACAGAGAAATTGCATCGGAAATAAATAGAAAAGGCACAATGCCGACTTAAGTACAAGAAAACTGACTCTTCTTACTGTCTATGTTTTTAATCATTCCTGTGACACTAGTTATAGATTCCGATGCTTCACCTCAGGATTACTGTATCCCTCTGACCTTCTTATTGACGATGAAACACAGAAATTGCATCGGAATTAAATACAAAAGGCACAATGCCGACTTAAGTACAGGAAAACTGACTCTTCTTACTGTCTATGCTTTGAACCATTACTGTGATACTAGTAATAGATTCCGATGCTTCACTTCAGGTTTACTTTATCCCTCTGACCTTCTTATTGACGATGAAACACAGAAATTGCAACGGAATTGAATACAAAAGGCACAATGATGACTTAAGTACAAGAAAACTGACTCTTCTCACTGTCTATGGTTTGAACAATTTCTGTGACACTAGTTATATATTCCGATGCTTCACTTCAGGTTTACTGTATACCTCTGACCGCCTTATTGACGATGAAACACAGAAATTGCATCGCAATTAAATACGAAAGGCACAATGCCGACTTAAGTACAAAACTACTGACTCTTCTTACTGTCTATCATTTGAACCATTCATGTGGCACTAATTATAGATTCCGATGCTTCTCTTCAGGTTTACTGTATCCCTCTGACCTTCTTATTGAGGATGAAACTCTGAAATTGCATCGGAATTAAATACAAAAGGCACAATGCCGACTTAAGTACAAGAAAACTGACTCTTCTTACTGTCTATGTTTTGAAACATTCCTGTGATACTAGTTATAGATTTATAGATTCCGATGCCACACTTCATTTTTACTGTATCCCTCTGACCTTCTTATTGACGATGAAACACAGAAATTGCATCGGAATCAAATATAAAAGGCACAATGCAGGCTTAAGTACATGAAAACTGAGTTTTCTTACTGTCTATGTTTTGAACCATTCCTGTGACACTTGATATAGATTGCGATGCTTTATTTCAGGTTTACTGTATCCCTCTGACCTTCTTATTGACGATGAAACACAGAAGTTGCATCGGAATTAAATACAAAAAGCACAATGCAGACTTAAGTACAAGAAAACTGACTCTTCTTACTTTCTATGTCTTGAACCATTCCTGTGACACTAGTTATAGATTCCGATGTTTCACATCAGGTTTACTGTATCCCTCTGACCTTCTTATTGACGATGAAACACAGAAATTGCATCGGAATTAAATGCAAAAGGCACAATGCCGACTTAAACACAAGAAAACTGACTCTTCTTACTGTCTAAGTTTTGAACCATTCCTGTGACACTAGTTATAGATTCCGATGCTTCACTTCAGGTTTACTGTATCCCTCATACCTTCTTATTGTTGATGAAACACAGAAATTGCATCGGAATTAAATACAAAAGGCACAATGCCGACTTAAGTACAAGAAAACTGACTCTTCTTACTGTCTATGTTTTGAAACATTCCTGTGATACTAGTAATAGATTTATAGATTCCGATGCATCACTTCAGGTTTACTGTATCCCTCTGACCTTCTTATTGACAATGAAACACAGAAATTGCATCGGAATTAAATACAAATAGAACAATGCCGACTTAAGTACAAGAAAACTGACTATTCTTACAGTCTATGCTTTGAACCATTCCTGTGACACTAGATATAGATTCCGATGCTTCACTTCAGGTTTACTGTATCCCTCTGACCTTCTTCTTGACGATGAAACACAGAAATTGCAACTGAATTAAATACAAAAGGCACAATGCCGACTTAAGTACAAGAAAACTGACTCTTCTTACTGTCTATGTTTCAACCATTCATGTGACACTAGTTATATATTCCGAAGCTTCACTTTAGGTTTACTGTATCCCTCTGACCTTCTTATTGTTGATGAAACACAGAAATTGCATCGGAATAAAATACAAATCGCACAATGCCGACTTAAGTACAAGAAAATTGACTCTTCTTACTGTCTATGTTTTGAGCCATTCCTGTGACACAAGTAATAGATTCCGATGCTTCACTTTCGGTTTACTGTATCCCTCTGGCCTTCTTACTGACGATGAAACGCAGAAATTGAATCGGAAATAAATACAAAAGGCACAATGCCGACTTAAGTACAAGCTAACTCACTCTTCTTATTGTCTATGTTTTGAACCATTCCTGTGACACTAGATATAGATCCGATGCTTCACTTCAGGTTTACTGTATCCCTCTGAACTTCTTATTGACGATGAATCACAGAAATTGCATCGGAATTAAATACAAATGGCACAATGCCGACTTAAGTACAAGAAAACAGACTCTTCTTACAGTCTATGGTTTGAACCATTCCTGTGACACTTGATAAAGATTCCGTTGCTTCACTTCAGGTTTACTGTATCCCTCTGACCTTCTTATTGACGATGAAACACAGAAATTGCATCTGAATTAAATACAAAAGTCACAATGCCTACTTAAGTACAAGATAACTGACTCTTTTTACAGTCTATGATTTGAAACATTCCTGTGACACTATTTATAGATTTATAGATTCCGACGCTTCACTTCATTTTTACTGTATCCCACTGACCTTCTTATTGACGATGAAACACAGAAATTGCATCGGAATTAAATACAAAAGGCATAATGCAGACTTAAGTACAAGAAAACTAACTCTTCATACTGTCTATGTTTCGAACCATTCCTGTGACACTAGTTATAGATTCCGATGCTTCACTTCAGGTTTACTGTATCCCACTGACCTTCTTATTGACGATGAAACACAGAAATTGCATCTGAATTAAATACAAAAGGCACAATGCCGACGTATGTACAAGAAAACTGACTCTTCTTACTGTCTATGTTTTGAACCATTCATGTGACACTATTTATAGATTTATAGATTCCGATGCTTCACTTCATTTTTACTGTATCCCTCTGACCTTCTTATTGACGAAGAAACACAGAAATTGCATCGGAATTAAATACAAAAGGCACAATGCCGACTTAAGTACAAGAAAACAAACTCTTCTTACTCTCTATGCGTTGAACCATTCCTGTGACACTACTTATAGATTCCGATGCTTCACTTCAGGTTTACTGTATCCCTCTGACCTTCTTATTTACGATGAAACACAGAAATTGCATCGGAATTAAATACAAAAGGCACAATGCCGACTTATGTACAAGAAAACTGACTCTTCTTACTGTCTATGATTTGAACCATGCATGTGACGCTAGTTATAGATTCCGATGCTTCACTTCAGGTTTACTGTATCCCTCTGACCTGCTTATTGACGATGAAACACAGAAATTGCATCGGAATTAAATACAAAAGGCACAATGCCGACTTAAATACAAGAAAACTGGCTCTTCTTACTGTCTATGTTTTGAACCATTCATGTGACACTAGTTATAGATTCCGATGCTTCACTTCAGGTTTACTGTATCCCTCTGACCATCTTATTGTCAATGAAACACAGAATAATCATCGGAATTAAATACAAAAGGCACAATGCCGAGTTAAGTACATGAAAACTGACTCTTCTTACTGTCTAAGTTTTGAACCATTCCTGTGACACTAGTTATAGATTCCGATGCTTCTCTTCAGCTTTACAGTATCCCTCTGACCTTGTTATTGACGATGAAACAGAGAAATTGCTTCGGAATTAAATACAAAATGCACAATGCAGACTTAAGTACAAGAAAACTGACTCTTCTTACTGTCTATGTTTAGAACCATTCCTGTGACACTAGTTATAGATTCCGATGCTTCATTTCAGGTTTACTGTATCCCTCTGACCTGCTTATTGACGATGAAACACAGAAATTGCATCGGAATTAAATACAAAAAAAACACAATGCAGACTTAAGTACAAGAAAACTGACTCTTCTTACTTTCTATGCCTTGAACCATTCCTGTGACACTAGTTATAGATTCCGATGCTTCACATCTGGTTTACTGTATTCCTCTTACCTTCTTATTGACGATGAAACACAGAAATTGCATCGGAATTAAATACAAAAGGCACAATGCCGACTTAAACACAAGAAAACTGACTCTTTTTACTGTCTAACTTTTGAACCGTTCCTGTGACACTAGTTATAGATTCCGATGCTTCACTTCAGGTTTACTGTATCCCTCTGACCTTCTTATTGACGATGAAATACAGAAATTGCATCGGAATTATATACAAAACGCACAATGGCCACTTTTGTACAAGAAAACTGACTCTTCTTTCTGTCTATGTTTGTCCATTCATGTGACACTAGTTATAGATTCCGATGCTTCACTTCAGGTTGACGGTATCCCTCTTACCCTCGTATTGACGACGAAACACAGAATTTGCATCGGAATTAAATACAAAAGGCACAATGCCGACTTAAGTACAAGAAAACTGACTCTTCTTAGTGTCTATGTTTTGAACCATTCGTGTGACATTAGTCATAGGTTCCGATGCTTCACTTCAGGTTTACTGTATCCCTCTGACCTTCTTATTGACGATGAAACACAGAAATTGCATCGGAATTAAATACAAAAGGCACAATGCCGACTTAAGTACAAGAAAACTGATTCTTCTTACTGTCTATGTTTAGAACCATTCATGTGACACTAGTCATAGATTCCGATGCTTCACTTCAGGTTTACTGTATTCCTCTGACCTTCTTATTGACGATGAAACACAGAAATTGCATCGGAATTAAATACAAAAGGCACAATGCCGACTTAAGTACAAGAAAACTGACTCTCCTTACTGTCTATGTTTGAACCATTCCTGTGAAAATAGATATAGATTCCGTTGCTCACTTCAGGTTTACTGTATCCCTCTGACCTTCTTATTGACGATGAAACATAGAAATTGCATCGGAATTAAATACAAAAGGCACAGCGCCGACTTCAGTACAAGAAAAGTGACTCTTCTTACAGTCTATTTTTTGTACAATTCCTGTGACACTACATTTAGATTCCGATGCTTCACTTCAGGTTTACTGTATCCCTCTGACCATCTTATTGACGATGAAACAGAGAAATTGCATCGGAATTAAATACAAAAATCACAATGCCGACTTAAGTACAAGAAAACTGACTCTTCTTACTGTCTATGTTTCAACCATTCATGTGACACAAGTTATAGATTCCGATGCTTCACTTCAGGTTTACTGTATCCCTCTGACCTTCTTATTGTTCATGAAACACAGAAATTGCATCGGAATAAATTACAAATGGCACAATGCCGACTTAAGTACAAGAAAACTGACTCTTCTTACTGTCTATGTTTTGAACCATTCATGTGACACTAGTCATAGATTCCGATGCTTCACTTCAGGTTTACTGTATCCCTCTGACCTTATTGACGATGAAACACAGAAATTGCATCGGAATTAAATACAAAAGGCACAATGCCGACTTAAGTACAAGAAAACTGACTCTTCTTACTGTCTATGTTTTGAACATTTCCTGTGACAATAGATATAGATTCCGATGCTTCACTTCAGGTTTACTGTATCCCTCTGACCTTCTTATTGACGATGAAACACAGAAATTGCATAGGAATTAAATACAAAAGGCACAGTGCCGACTTCAGTACAAGAAAACTGACTATTCTTACAGTCTATGTTTTGAACCATTCCTGTGACACTAGTTATAGATTCCGATGCTTCACTTCAGGTTTATTGTATCCCTCTGACCTTCTTATTGACGATGAAAGACAGAAATTGCATCGGAATTAAACACAAAAATCACAATGCCGATTTATGTACAAGAAAACTGACTCTTCTCACTGTCTATGTTTCAACCATTCATGAGACACAAGTTATAGATTCCGATGCTTCACTTTAGGTTTACTGTATCCCTCTGACCTTCTTATTGTTGATGAAACACAGAAACTACATCTGAATAAAATACAAATGTCACAATGCCGACTGAAGTACAAGAAAATTGACTCTTCTTACTCTCTAAGTTTTGAACCATTCCAGTGACACAAGTTATAGATTCCGATGCTTCACTTCCGGTTTACTGTATCCCTCTGACCTTCTTATTGACGATGAAACAAAGAAATTGAATCGGAATTAAATACAAAAGGCACAATGCCGACTTAAGTACAAGAAAACTGACTCTTCTTACTGTCTATGTTTTGAATCATTCCTGTGACACTAGATATAGATTCCGATGCTTCACTTCAGTTTTAGTGTATCCCTCTTACCTTCTTATTGACGATGAATCACAGTTATTGTATCGGAATTAATTACAAAAGGCACAATGCCGACTTAAGTACAAGAAAACAGACTCTTCTTACAGTCTATGTTTTGAATCATTCCTGTGACACTAGATATAGATTCCGTTGCTTTACTTCACGTTTACTGTATCTCCCCGACCTTCTTATTGACGATGAAACACAGAAATTGCATCGGAATTAAATACAAAAGTCACAATGCCTACTTAAGTACAAGATAACTGACTCTTCTTACAGTCTATGTTTTGAAACATTCTTGTGGCACTATTTATAGATTTATAGATTCCGATGCTTCACTTCATTTTTACTGTATCCCTCTGACCTTCTTATTGACGAAGTAACACAGAAATTGCATCGGAATTAAATACAAAAGGCACAATGCCGACTTCAGTACAAGAAAACTAACTCTTCTTACTGTCTATGCGTTGAACCATTCCTGTGACACTAGTTATAGATTCCGATGCTTCACTTCAGGTTTACTGTATCCCTCTGACCTTCTTATTGACGATGAAACACAGAAATTGCATCGGAATTAAATACAAAAGGCACAATGCCGACTTATGTACAAGAAAACTGACTCTTCTTACTGTCTATGTTTTGAACCATGCATGTGACGCTAGTTATAGATTCCGATGCTTCACTTCAGGTTTACTGTATCCCTCTGACCTGCTTATTGGCGATGAAACACAGAAATTGCATCGGAATTAAATACAAAAGGCACAATGACGACTTAAGTACAAGAAAACTGACTCTTCTTACTGTCTATGTTTTGAACCATTCATGTGACACTAGTTATAGATTCCGATGCTTCACTTCAGGTTTACTGTATCCCTCTGACCATCTTATTGTCGATGAAACACAGAATAATCATCGGAATTAAATACAAAAGGCACAATGCCGAGTTAAGTACATGAAAACTGACTCTTCTTACTGTGTAAGTTTTGAACCATTCCTCTGACACTAGTTATAGATTCCGATGCTTCTCTTCAGCTTTACAGTATCCCTCTGACCTTCTTATTGACGATGAAACACAGAAATTGCATTGGAATTAAATACAAAAGGCACAATGCCGACTTAAGTCCAAGAAAACTGACTCTTGTTACTGTCTATGATTTGAACCATTCATGTGATACTAGTTAAAGATTCCGATGCTTCACTTCAGGTTTACTGTATCCCACTGACCTTCTTATTGACGATGAAACACAGAAATTGCATCGGAATTAAATAGAAGAGGCACAATGCCGACTTAAGTACAAGAAAACTGGCTCTTCTTACAGTCTGTGATTTGAACCATTCCTGTGACACTAGTTATAGATTCCAATGCTTCACTTTAGGTTTACTGTATCCCTCTGACCTTCTTGTCGACGATGAAACACAGAAATTGCATCGGAATTAAATACAAAAGGCACAATGCCGACTTATGTACAAGAAAACTGACTCTTCTTACTGTCTATGATTTGAACCATTCATGTGACACTAGTTATAGATTCCGATGCTTCACTTCGGGTTTACTGTATCCCTCTGACCTTCTTATTGACGATGAAACACAGAAATTGCATCGGAATTAAATACAAAAGGCACAATATCGACTTAAGTACAAGAAAACTGACTCTTCTTACTGTCTATGTTTTGAACCATTCCTGTGACACTTGATATAGATTCCGATGCTTCACATCTGGTTTACTGTATCCCTCTGACCTTCTTATTGACGATGAAACATAGAAATTGCATCGGAATTAAATACAAAAGGCACAAAGCCGACTTAAACACAAGAAAACTGACTCTTTTTACTGTCTAACTTTTGAACCATTTCTGTGACACTAGTTATAGATTCCGATGCTTCACATCAGGTTTACTGTATCCTTCTGACCTTCTTATTGACAATGAAACACAGAAATTGCATCGGAATTATATACAAAACGCACAATGGCCACTTTTGTACAAGAAAACTGACTCTTCTTTCTGTCTATGTTTGTCCATACATGTGACACTAGTTATAGATTCCGATGCTTCACTTCAGGTTGACAGAATCCCTCTTACCTTCGTATTGACGACGAAACACAGAATTTGCATCGGAATTAAATACAAAAGGCACAATGCCGACTTATGTACAAGAAAACTGACTCTTCTTACTGTCTATGTTTTGAACCATTCATGTGACACTAGTCATAGATTCCGATGCTTCACTTCAGGTTTACTGTATCCCTCTGACCTTATTGACGATGAAACACAGAAATTGCATCGGAATTAAATACAAAAATCACAATGCCGACTTAAGTACAAGAAAACTGACTCTTCTTACTGTCTATGTTTCAACCATTCATGTGACACAAGTTATAGATTCCGATGCTTCACTTCAGGTTTACTGTATCCCTCTGACCTTCTTATTGTACATGAAACACAGAAATTGCATCGGAATAAATTACAAATGGCACAATGCCGACTTAAGTACAAGAAAACTGACTCTTCTTACTGTCTATGTTTTGAACCATTCATGTGACACTAGTCATAGATTCCGATGCTTCACTTCAGGTTTACTGTATCCCTCTGACCTTAGTGACGATGAAACACAGAAATTGCATCGGAATTAAATACAAAAGGCACAATGCAGACTTAAGTACAAGAAAACTGACTCTTCTTACTGTCTATGTTTTGAACACTTCCTGTGACAATAGATATAGATTCCGATGCTTCACTTCAGGTTTACTGTATCCCTCTGACCATCTTATTTGCGATGAAACACAGAAATATCATCGGAATTAAATACAAAAGGCACAAAGCCGACTTAAGTACAAGAAAACTGACTCTTCTTACTGTCTATGATTTGAACCATTCCTGTGACACTAGTTATAGATTCCGATGCTTCACTTCAGGTTTACTGTATCCCTCTCACCTTCTTTTTGACGATGAAACACAGAAATTGCATCGGAATTAAATAGAAAAGGCACAATGCCGACTTAAGTACAAGAAAACTGACTCTTCTTACTGTTTATGTTATTAACCATTCCTGTGGCACTAGTTATAGATTCCGATGCTTCACCTCAGGTTTACTGTATCCCTCTGACCTTCTTATTGACGATGAAACACAGAAATTGCATCGGAAATAAATAGAAAAGGCACAATACTGACTTAAGTACAAGAAAACTGACTCTTCTTACTGTCTATGATTTGAACCATTACTGTGACACTAGTTATAGATTCCGATGCTTCACTTCAGGTTTACTGTATCCCACTGACCTTCTGATTAACGGTGAAACACAGAAATTGCATCGGAATTAAATACAAAAGGCACAATGCCGAGTTAAGTACAAGAAAACTGACTCTTCATACTGTCTAAGTTTTGAACCATTTCTGTGACACTAGTTATAGATTCCGATGCTTCACTTCAGCTTTACAGTATCCCTCTGACCTTCTTATTGACGATGAAACACAGAAATTGAATCGGAATTAAATACAAAAGGCACAATGCTCACTTAAGTACAAGAAAATTGACTCTTCTTACTGTCTATTATTTGAACCATTCATGTGACACTAGTTATAGATTCCGATGCTTCACTTCAGGTTTACTGTATCCCTCTGACCTTCTGATTAACGGTGAAACACAGAAATTGCATCGGAATTAAATACAAAAGGCACAATGCCGACTTAAGTACAAAACAACTGAATCTTCTTACTGTCAATGATTTGAACCATTCATGTGACACTAGTTATAGATTCCGATGCTTCACTTCATTTTTACTGTATCCCTCTTACCTTCTTATTGACGATGAAACACAGAAATAGCGTAGGAATTAAATACAAAAGGCACAAAGCCGGCTTACGTACAAGAAAACTGACTCTTCTTACAGTCTATGCGTTGAACCATTCCTGTGACACTAGTTATAGATTCCGATGCTTCACTTCAGGTTTACTGTATCCCTCTGACCATCTTATTGTCGATGAAACACAGAAATATCATCGGAATTAAATACAAAAGGCACAGTGCCGACTTAAGTACAAGAAAACTGACTCTTCTTACTGTCTATGTTTTGAACCATTCCTGTGACACTAGTTATAGATTCCGATGCTTCACTTCAGGTTTACTGTATCCCTCTGACCATCTTATTGTCGATGAAACACAGAAATATCATCGGAATTAAATACAAAAGGCACAATGCCGACTTAAGTACAAGGATACTGACTCTTCTTACTGTCTATGATTTGAACCATTGCTGTGACACTAGTTATAGATTCCGATGCTTCACTTCAGGTTTACTGTATCCCTCTCACCTTCTTATTGACGATGAAACACAGAAATTGCATCGGAATAAAATAGAAAAGGCACAATGCCGACTTAAGCACAAGAAAACTGACGCTTCTTACTGTTTATGTTTTTAACCATTCCTGTGACACTAGTTGTAGATTCCGATGCTTCACCAAAGGTTTACTGTATCCCTCTGACCTTCTTATTGACGATGAAACACAGAAATTACATCGGAATAAAATACAAATGTCACAATGCCGACTTAAGTACAAGAAAATTGACTCTTCTTACTGTCTAAGTTTTGAACCATTCCTGTGACACAAGTTATAGATTCCGATGCTTCACTTCCGGTTTACTGTATCCCTCTGACCTTCGTATTGACGATGAAACAAAGAAATTGAATCGGAATTAAATACAAAAGGCACAATGCCGACTTAAGTACAAGAAAACTGACTCTTCTTACTGTCTATGTTTTGAATCATTCCTGTGACACTAGATATAGATTCCGATGCTTCACTTCAGGTTTACTGTATCCCTCTGACCTTCTTATTGACGATGAATCACAGAAATTGCATCGGAATTAAATACAAAAGGCACAATGAAGACTTAAGTCCGAGAAAACTGACTCTTGTTACTGTCTATGATTTGAACCATTCATGTGATACTAGTTATAGATTCCGATGCTTCACTTCAGGTTTACTGTATCCCACTGACCTTCTTATTGACGATGAAACACAGAAATTGCAACGGAATTAAATAGAAGAGGCACAATGCCGACTTAAGTACAAGAAAACTGACTCTTCTTACAGTCTGTGATTTGAACCATTCCTGTGACACTAGTTATAGATTCCAATGCTTCCCTTCATGTTTACTGTATCCCTCTGACCTTCTTGTTGACGATGAAACACAGAAATTGCAATGGAACTAAATACAAAAGGCACAATGCCGACTTATGTACAAGAAAACTGACTCTTCTTACTGTCTATGATCTGAACCATTCATGTGACACTAGTTATAGATTCCGATGCTTCACTTCGGGTTTACTGTATCCCTCTGACCTTCTTATTGACGATGAAACACAGAAATTGCATCGGAATTAAATACAAAAGGCACAATGCCGACTTAAGTACAAGAAAACTGACTCTTCTTACTGTCTATGTCTTGAACCTATCCTGTGACACTTGATATAGATTCCGATGCTTCACATCTGGTTTACTGTATCCCTCTGACCTTCATATTGACGATGAAACACAGAAATTGCATCGGAATTAAATACAAAAGGCACAAAGCCGACTTAAACACAAGAAAACTGACTCTTTTTACTGTCTAACTTTTGAACCATTCCTGTGACACTAGTTATAGATTCCGATGCTTCACTTCAGGTTTACTGTATCCCTCTGACCTTCTTATTGACGATGAAACACAGAAATTGCATCGGAATTATATACAAAACGCACAATGGCCACTTTTGTACAAGAAAACTGACTCTTCTTTCTGTCTATGTTTGTCCATACATGTGACACTAGTTATAGATTCCGATGCTTCACTTCAGGTTGACGGTATCCCTCTTACCTTCGTATTGACGACGAAACACAGAATTTGCATCGGAATTAAATACAAAAGGCACAATGCCGACTTAAGTACAAGAAAACTGACTCTTCTTACTGTCTATATTTGAACCATTCATGTGACACTAGTCATAGATTCCGATGCTTCACTTCAGGTTTACTGTATCCCTCTGACCTTATTGACGATGAAACACAGAAATTGCATCGGAATTAAATACAAAAATCACAATGCCGACTTAAGTACAAGAAAACTGACTCTTCTTACTGTCTATGTTTCAACCATTCATGTGACACAAGTTATAGATTCCGATGCGTCACTACAGGTTTACTGTATCCCTCTGACCTTCTTATTGTTCATGAAACACAGAAATTGCATCGGAATAAATTACAAATGGCACAATGCCGACTTAAGTACAAGAAAACTGACTCTTCTTACTGTCTATGTTTTGAACCATTCATGTGATACTAGTCATAGATTCCGATGCTTCACTTCAGGTTTACTGTATCCCTCTGACCTTATTGACGATGAAACACAGAAATTGCATCGGAATTAAATACAAAAGGCACAATGCCGACTTAAGTACAAGAAAACTGACTCTTCTTACTGTCTATGTTTTGAACAATTCCTGTGACAATAGATATAGATTCCGATGCTTCACTTCAGGTTTACTGTATCCCTCTGACCTTCTTATTGACGATGAAACACAGAAATTGCATCGGAATTAAATACAAAAGGCACAGTGCCGACTTCAGTACAAGAAAACTGACTATTCTTACAGTCTATGTTTTGAACCATTCCTGTGACACTAGTTATAGATTCCGATGCTTCACTTCAGGTTTATTGTATCCCTCTGACCTTCTTATTGACGATGAAACACAGAAATTGCATCGGAATTAAACACAAAAATCACAATGTCGACTTAAGTACAAGAAAACTGTCTCTTCTTACTGTCTATGTTTCAACCATTCATGAGACACAAGTTATAGATTCCGATGCTTAACTTCAGGTTTACTGTATCCCTCTGACCTTCTTATTGTTGATGAAACACAGAAATTACATCGGAATAAAATGCAAATGTCACAATGCCGACTAATGTACAAGAAAATTGACTCTTCTTACTGTCTAAGTTTTGAACCATTCCTGTGACACAAGTTATAGATTCCGATGCTTAACTTCCGGTTTACTGTATCCCTCTGACCTTCTTATTGACGATGAAACAAAGAAATTGAATCGGAATTAAATACAAAAGCCACAATGCCGACTTAAGTACAAGAAAACTGACTCTTCTTACTGTCTATGTTTTGAATCATTCCTGTGACACTAGATATAGATTCCGATGCTTCACTTCAGGTTTAGTGTATCCCTCTGACCTTCTTATTGACGATGAATCACAGAAATTGCATCGGAATTAAATACAAAAGGCACAACGCTGACTTAAGTACAAGAAAACTGACTCTTCTTACAGTCTATGTTTTGAACCATTCCTGTGACACTAGATATAGATTCCGATGCTTCACTTCAGGTTTACTGTATCCCTCTGACCTTCTTATTGACGATGAAACACAGAAATTGCATCGGAATTAAATACAAAAGGCACAATGCCGACTTAAGGACAAGAAAACTGACTCTTCTTACTGTCTATGTTTGAGCCATTCATGTGACACTAGTTATAGATTTCGATGCTTCACTTCAGGTTTACTGTATCCCTCTGACCTTCTTATTGACGAAGAAACACAGATATTGCATCGGATTTAAATAGAAAAGGCACAATGCCGACTTACGTACAAGAAGACTGACTCTTCTTACTGTCTATGTTTTGAACCATTCCTGTGACACTAGTTATAGATTCCGATGCTTCACTTCAGGTTTACTGTATCCCTCTCACCTTCTTATTGACGATGAAACACAGAAATTGCATCGGAATTAAATAGAAAAGGCACAATGCCGACTTAAGTACAAGAAAACTGACTCTTCTTACAGTCTGTGATTTGAACCATTCCTGTGACACTAGTTATAGATTCCAATGCTTCCCTTCATGTTTACTGTATCCCTCTGACCTTCTTGTTGACGATGAAACACAGAAATTGCATCGGAACTAAATACAAAAGGCACAATGCCGACTTATGTACAAGAAAACTGACTCTTCTTACTGTCTATGATCTGAACCATTCATGTGACACTAGTTATAGATTCCGATGCTTCACTTCGGGTTTACTGTATCCCTCTGACCTTCTTATTGACGATGAAACACAGAAATTGCATCGGAATTAAATACAAAAGGCACAATGCCGACTTAAGTACAAGAAAACTGACTCTTCTTACTGTCTATGTCTTGAACCTATCCTGTGACACTTGATATAGATTCCGACGCTTCACATCTGGTTTACTGTATCCCTCTGACCTTCATATTGACGATGAAACACAGAAATTGCATCGGAATTAAATACAAAAGGCACAAAGCCGACTTAAACACAAGAAAACTGACTCTTTTTACTGTCTAACTTTTGAACCATTCCTGTGACACTAGTTATAGATTCCGATGCTTCACTTCAGGTTTACTGTATCCCTCTGACCTTCTTATTGACGATGAAACACAGAAATTGCATCGGAATTATATACAAAACGCACAATGGCCACTTTTGTACAAGAAAACTGACTCTTCTTTCTGTCTATGTTTGTCCATACATGTGACACTAGTTATAGATTCCGATGCTTCACTTCAGGTTGACGGTATCCCTCTTACCTTCGTATTGACGACGAAACACAGAATTTGCATCGGATTTAAATACAAAAGGCACAATGCCGACTTAAGTACAAGAAAACTGACTCTTCTTACTGTCTATGTTTTGAACCATTCATGTGACACTAGTCATAGATTCCGATGCTTCACTTCAGGTTTACTGTATCCCTCTGACCTTATTGACGATGAAACACAGAAATTGCATCGGAATTAAATACAAAAATCACAATGCCGACTTAAGTACAAGAAAACTGACTCTTCTTACTGTCTATGTTTCAACCATTCATGTGACACAAGTTATAGATTCCGATGCTTCACTTCAGGTTTACTGTATCCCTCTGACCTTCTTATTGTTCATGAAACACAGAAATTGCATCGGAATAAATTACAAATGGCACAATGCCGACTTAAGTACAAGAAAACTGACTCTTCTTACTGTCTATGTTTTGAACCATTCATGTGACACTAGTCATAGATTCCGATGCTTCACTTCAGGTTTACTGTATCCCTCTGACCTTATTGACGATGAAATACAGAAATTGCATCGGAATTAAATACAAAAGGCACAATGCCGACTTAAGTACAAGAAAACTGACTCTTCTTACTGTCTATGTTTTGAACAATTCCTGTGACAATAGATATAGATTCCGATGCTTCACTTCAGGTTTACTGTATCCCTCTGACCTTCTTATTGACGATGAAACACAGAAATTGCATCGGAATTAAATACAAAAGGCACAGTGCCGACTTCAGTACAAGAAAACTGACTATTCTTACAGTCTATGTTTTGAACCATTCCTGTGACACTAGTTATAGATTCCGATGCTTCACTTCAGGTTTATTGTATCCCTCTGACCTTCTTATTGACGATGAAACACAGAAATTGCATCGGAATTAAACACAAAAATCACAATGTCGACTTAAGTACAAGAAAACTGTCTCTTCTTACTGTCTATGTTTCAACCATTCATGAGACACAAGTTATAGATTCCGATGCTTAACTTCAGGTTTACTGTATCCCTCTGACCTTCTTATTGTTGATGAAACACAGAAATTACATCGGAATAAAATGCAAATGTCACAATGCCGACTGATGTACAGGAAAATTGACTCTTCTTACTGTCTAAGTTTTGAACCATTCCTGTGACACAAGTTATAGATTCCGATGCTTAACTTCCGGTTTACTGTATCCCTCTGACCTTCTTATTGACGATGAAACAAAGAAATTGAATCGGAATTAAATACAAAAGGCACAATGCCGACTTAAGTACAAGAAAACTGACTCTTCTTACTGTCTATGTTTTGAATCATTCCTGTGACACTAGATATAGATTCCGATGCTTCACTTCAGGTTTAGTGTATCCCTCTGACCTTCTTATTGACGATGAATCACAGAAATTGCATCGGAATTAAATACAAAAGGCACAACGCTGACTTAAGTACAAGAAAACTGACTCTTCTTACAGTCTATGTTTTGAACCATTCCTGTGACACTAGATATAGATTCCGATGCTTCACTTCAGGTTTACTGTATCCCTCTGACCTTCTTATTGACGATGAAACACAGAAATTGCATCGGAATTAAATACAAAAGGCACAATGCCGACTTAAGGACAAGAAAACTGACTCTTCTTACTGTCTATGTTTGAGCCATTCATGTGACACTAGTTATAGATTTCGATGCTTCACTTCAGGTTTACTGTATCCCTCTGACCTTCTTATTGACGAAGAAACCCAGATATTGCATCGGAATTAAATACAAAAGGCACAATGCCGACTTACGTACAAGAAGACTGACTCTTCTTACTGTCTATGTTTTGAACCATTCCTGTGACACTAGTTATAGATTCCGATGCTTCACTTCAGGTTTACTGTATCCCTCTCACCTTCTTATTGACGATGAAACACAGAAATTGCATCGGAATTAAATAGAAAAGGCACAATGCCGACTTAAGTACAAGAAAACTGACTCTTCTTACTGTTTATGTTATTAACCATTCCTGTGACACTAGTTATAGATTCCGATGCTTCACCTCAGGTTTACTGTATCCCTCTGACCTTCTTATTGACGATGAAACACAGAAATTGCATCGGAAATAAATAGAAAAGGCACAATACTGACTTAAGTACAAGGAAACTGACCCTTCTTACTGTCTATGATTTGAACGATTACTGTGACACAAGTTATAGATTCTGATGCTTCCATTCAGGTTTACTGTATCCCTCTGACCTTCTGATTAACGGTGAAACACAGAAATTGCATCGGAATTAAATACAAAAGGCACAATGCCGAGTTAAGTACAAGAAAACTGACTCTTCATACTGTCTAAGATTTGAACCATTCCTGTGACACTAGTTATAGATTCCGATGCTTCACTTCAGCTTTACAGTATCCCTCTGACCTTCTTATTGACGATGAAACACAGAAAGTGAATCGGAATTAAATACAAAAGGCACAATGCTGACTTAAGTACAAGAAAATTGACTCTTGTTACTGTCTATGATTTGAACCATTCCTGTGACACTAGTTATAGATTCCGATGCTTCACTTGAGGTTTACTGTATATCTCTGACCGTCTTATTGACGATGAAACACAGAAATTGCATCGGAATTAAATACAAAAGGCACAATGGCGACTTAAGTACAAAACAACTGAATCTTATTACTGTCAATGATTTGAACCATTCATGTGACACTAGTTATAGATTCCGATGCTTCACTTCATTTTTACTGTATCCCTCTTACCTTCTTATTGACGATGAAACACAGAAATTGCGTCGGAATTAAATACAAAAGGCTCAATGCCGACTTAAGTACAAGAAAACTGACTCTTCTTACTGTCTATGTTTTGAAGCATTCCTGTGACACTAGTTATAGATTCCGATGCTTCACTTCAGGTTTACTGTATCCCTCTGACCATCTTATTGTCGATGAAACACAGAAATATCATCGGAATTAAATACAAAAGGCACATTGCCGACTTAAGTACAAGGAAACTGACTCTTCTTACTGTCTATGATTTGAACCATTCCTGTGACACTAGTTATAGATTCCGATGCTTCACTTCAGGTTTACTGTATCCCTCTCACCTTCTTATTGACGATGAAACACAGAAATTGCATCCGAATTAAATAGAAAAGGCACAATGCCGACTCAAGTACAAGAAAACTGACTCTTCTTACTGTTTATGTTTTTAACCATTCCTGTGACACTAGTTGTAGATTCCGATGCTTCACCAAAGGTTTACTGTATCCCTCTGACCTTCTTATTGACGATGAAACACAGAAATTGCATCGGAATTAAATACAAAAATCACAATGCCGACTTAAGTACAAGAAAACTGACTCTTCTTACTGTATATGTTTCAACCATTCATGTGACACAAGTTATAGATTCCGAAGCTTCACTTCAGGTTTACTGTATCCCTCTGACCTTCTTATTGTTCATGAAAAACAGAAATTGCATCGGAATAAAATACAAATGGCACAATGCCGACTTAAGTACAAGAAAACTGACTCTTCTTACTGTCTATGTTTTGAACCATTCATGTGACACTAGTCATAGATTCCGATGCTTCAGTTCAGGTTTATTGTATCCCTCTGACCTTATTGACGATGAAACACAGAAATTGCATCAGAATTAAATACAAAAGGCACAATGCCGACTTAAATACAAGAAAACTGACTCTTCTTACTGTCTATGTTTTGAACAATTCCTATGACAATAGATATAGATTCCGATGCTTCACGTCAGGTTTACTGTATCCCTCTGACCTTCTTATTGACGATGAAACACAGAAATTGCATCGGAATTAAATACAAAAGGCACAGTGCCGACTTCAGTACAAGAAAACTGACTATTCTTACAGTCTATGTTTTGAACCAATCCTGTGACACTAGTTATAGATTCCGATGCTTCACTTCAGGTTTACTGTAAACCTCTGACCTTCTTATTGACGATGAAACACAGAAATTGAATCGGAATTAAACACAAAAATCACAATGCCGACTTAGGAACAAGAAAACTGTCTCTTCTTACTGTCTATGTTTCAACCATTCATGAGACACAAGTTATAGATTCCGATGCTTCACTTCAGGTTTACTGTATCCCTCTGACCTTCTTATTGACGATGAAACACAGAAATTGCATCGGAATTAAATACAAAAGGCACAATGCCGACTTAAGGACAAGAAAACTGACTCTTCTTACTGTCTATGTTTGAGCCATTCATGTGACACTAGTTATAGATTCCGATGCTTCACTTCAGGTTTACTGTATCCCTCTGACCTTCTTATTGACGATGAAACACAGAAATTGCATCGGAATTTAATACAAAAGCCACAATGCCGACTTAAGTACAAGAAAACTGACTCTTCTTACTGTCTATGTTCGAACCATTCCTGTGACACTAGTTATAGATTCCGATGTTTCACTTCAGGTTTCCTGTATCCCTCTGACCTTCTTATTGACGATGAAACACAGAAATTGCATCGGCATTAAATACAAAAGGCACGATGCTGACTTAAGTACAAGAAAACTGACTCTTCTTACAGTCTATGTTTTGAACTATTCCTGTGACACTAGATATAGATTCCGATGCTTCACTTCAGGTTTACTGTATCCCTCTGACCTTCTTATTGACGATGAAACACAGAACTTGCATCGGAATTAAATACAAAAGGCACAATGCCGACTTAAGGACAAGAAAACTGACTCTTCTTACTGTCTATGTTTGAGCCAATCATGTGACACTAGTTATAGATTCGGATGCTTCACTTCAGGTTTACTGTATCCCTCTGACCTTCTTATTGACGAAGAAACACAGATATTGCATCGGAATTAAATACAAAAGGCACAATGCCGACTTACGTACAAGAAGACTGACTCTTCTTACTGTCTATGTTTTGAACCATTCCTGTGACACTAGTTATAGATTCCGATGCTTCACTTCAGGTTTACTGTATCCCTCTGACCATCTTATTGTCGATGAAACACAGATATATCATCGGAATTAAATAGAAAAGGCACAATGCCGACTTAAGTACAAGAAAACTGACTCTTCTTACTGTCTATGTTTTGAACCATTACTGTGACACTAGTTATAGATTCCGATGCTTCACTTCAGGTTTACTGTATCCCTCTGACCTTCTGATTAACGGTGAAACACAGAAATTGCATCGGAATTAAATACAAAAGGCACAATGCCGAGTTAAGTACAAGAAAACTGACTCTTCATACTGTCTAAGTTTTGAACCATTCCTGTGACACTAGTTATAGATTCCAATGCTTCACTTCAGCTTTACAGTATCCCACTGACCTTCTTATTGACGATGAAACACAGAAATTGAATCGGAATTAAATACAAAAGGCACAATGCTTACTTATGTACAAGAAAATTGACTCTTGTTACTGTCTATGATTTGAACCATTCCTGTGACACTAGTTATAGATTACGATGCTTCACTTGAGGTTTACTGTATCCCTCTGACCGTCTTATTGACGATGAAACACAGAAATTGCATCGGAATTAAATACAAAAGGCACAATGCCGACTTAAGTACAAAACAACTGAATCTTCTTACTGTCAATGATTTGAACCATTCATGTGACACTAGTTATAGATTCCGATGCTTCACTTCATTTTTACTGTATCCCTCTCACCGTCTTATTGACGATGAAACACAGAAATTGCGTCGGAATTAAATACAAAAGGCACAATGCCGGCTTACGTACAAGAAAACTGACTCTTCTTACAGTCTATGCGTTGAACCATTCCTGTGACACTAGTTATAGATTCCGATGCTTCACTTCAGGTTTACTGTATCCCTCTGACCATCTTATTGTCGATGAAACACAGAAATATCATCGGAATTAAATGCAAAAGGCACAATGCCGACTTAAGTACAAGAAAACTGACTCTTCTTACTGTCTATGTTTTGAAACATTCCTGTTACACTAGTTACAGATTCCGATGCTTCACTTCAGGTGTACTGTATCCCTCTGACCATCTTATTGTCGATGAAACACAGAAAAATCATCGGAATTAAATACAAAAGGCACAATGCCGACTTAAGTACAAGGAAACTGACTCTTCTTACTGTCTATGATTTGAACCATTCCTGTGACACTAGTTATAGATTCCGATGCTTCACTTCAGGTTTACTGTATCCCTCTCACCTTCTTATTGACGATGAAACACAGAAATTGCATCGGAATTAAATAGAAAAGGCACAATGCCGACTTTAGTACAAGAAAACTGACTCTTCTTACTGTTTATGTTCATAACCATTCCTGTGACACTAGTTGTAGATTCCGATGCTTCACCAAAGGTTTACTGTATCCCTCTGACCTTCTTATTGACGATGAAACACAGAAATTGCATCGGAATTAAATACAAAAATCACAATGCCGACTTAAGTACAAGATAACTGACTCTTCTTACTGTCTATGTTTTGAACCATTCCTGTGACACTAGTTATGGATTCCGATGCTTCACTTCAGGTTTACTGTATCCCTCTGACCATCTTATTGTCGATGAAACACAGATGTATCATCGGAATTAAATACAAAAGGCAAAATGCCGACTTAAGTACAAGAAAACTGACTCCTCTTACTGTCTATGTTTTGAACCATTCCTGTGACACTAGTTATAGATTCCGATGCTTCACTTCAGGTTTACTGTATCCCTCTGACCTTATTGACGATGAAACACAGAAATTGCCTCGGAATTTAATACAAAAGGCACAATGCCGACTTAAGTACAAGAATGCTGACTTTTCTTAATGTCTATGTTTTGAACCATTCATGTGAAACTAGTTATAGATTCCGATGCATCACTGCAGGTTTACTGTATCCCTCTGACCTTCTTATTGACGATGAAACACAGAAATTGCATCGGAATTTAATACAAAAGCCACAATGCCGACTTAAGTACAAGAAAACTGACTCTTCTTACTGTCTATGTTCGAACCATTCCTGTGACACTAGTTATAGATTCCGATGTTTCACTTCAGGTTTCCTGTATCCTTCTGACCTTCTTATTGACGATGAAACACAGAAATTGCATCGGCATTAAATACAAAAGGCACGATGCTGACTTAAGTACAAGAAAACTGACTCTTCTTACAGTCTATGTTTTGAACTATTCCTGTGACACTAGATACAGATTCCGATGCTTCACTTCAGGTTTACTGTATCCCTCTGACCTTCTTATTGACGATGAAACACAGAAATTGCATCGGAATTAAATACAAAAGGCACAATGCCGACTTAAGGACAAGAAAACTGACTCTTCTTACTGTCTATGTTTGAGCCAATCATGTGACACTAGTTATAGATTCCGATGCTTTACTTCAGGTTTACTGTATCCCTCTGACCTTCTTATTGACGAAGAAACACAGATATTGCATCGGAATAAACATACAAAAGGCACAATGCCGACTTACGTACAAGAAGACTGACTCTTCTTACTGTCTATGTTTTGAACCATTCCTGTGACACTAGTTATAGATTCCGATGCTTCACTTCAGGTTTACTGTATCCCTCTGACCATCTTATTGTCGATGAAACACAGATATATCATCGGAATTAAATACAAAAGGCACAATGCCGACTTAAGTACAAGAAAACTGACTCCTCTTACTGTCTATGTTTTGAACCATTCCTGTGACACTAGTTATAGATTCCGATGCTTCACTTCAGGTTTACTGTATCCCTCTGACCATCTTATTGTCGATGAAACACAGAAATATCATCTTAATTAAATACAAAAGGCACAAAGCCGACTTAAGTACAAGAAAACTGACTCTTCTTACTGTCTATGATTTGAACCATTCCTGTGACACTAGTTATGTATTCCGATGCTTCACTTCAGGTTTACTGTATCCCTCTCACCTTCTTATTGACGCTGAAACACAGATATTGCATCGGAATTAAATAGAAAAGGCACAATGCCGACTTAAGTACAAGAAAACTGACTCTTCTTACTGTTTATGTTATTAACCATTCCTGTGACACTAGTTATAGATTCCGATGCTTCACCTCAGGTTTACTGTATCCCTCTGAGCTTCTTATTGACGATGAAACACGGAAATTGCATCGGAAATAAATAGAAAAGGCACAATACTGACTTAAGTACAAGAAAACTGACTCTTCTTACTGTCTATGATCTGAACCATTACTGTGACACTAGTTATAGATTCCGATGCTTCACTTCAGGTTTACTGTATCCCTCTGACCTTCTGATTAACGGTGAAACACAGAAATTGCATCGGAATTAAATACAAAAGGCACAATGCCGAGTTAAGTACAAGGAAACTGACTCTTCATACTGTCTAAGTTTTGAACCATTCCTGTGACACTAGTTATAGATCCCGATGCTTCACTTCAGCTTTACAGTATACCTCTGACCTTCTTATTGACGATGAAACACAGAAATTGAATCGGAATTAAATACAAAAGGCACAATGCTGACTTAAGTACAAGAAAATTGACTCTTCTTACTGTCTATGATTTGAACCATTCCTGTGACACTAGTTTTAGATTCCGATGCTTCACTTGAGGTTTACTGTATCCCTCTGACCGTCTTATTGACGATGAAACACAGAAATTGCATCGGAATTAAATACAAAAGGCACAATGCCGACTTAAGTACAAAACAACTGAATCTTCTTACTGTTAATGATTTGAACCATTCATATGGCACTAGTTATAGATTCCGCTGCTTCACTTCATTTTTACTGTATCCCTCTTACCTTCTTATTGACGATGAAACACAGATATTGCGTCGGAATTAAATACAAAAGGCACAATGCCGGCTTACGTACAAGAAAACTGACTCTTCTTACAGTCTATGCGTTGAACCATTCCTGTGACACTAGTTATAGATTCCGATGCTTCACTTCAGGTTTACTGTATCCCTCTGACCATCTTATTGTCGATGAAACACAGAAATATCATCGGAATTAAATACAAAAAACACAATGCCGACTTAAGTACAAGAAAACTGACTCTTCTTACTGTCTATGTGTTGAACCATTCCTGTGACACTAGTTATAGATTCCGATGCTTCACTTCAGGTTTACTGTATCCCTCTGACCATCTTATTGTCGATGAAACACAGAAATATCATCGGAATTAAATACAAATGGCACAATGCCGACTTAAGTACAAGAAAACTGACTCTTCTTACTGTCTATGTTTCAACCATTCATGTGACACAAGTTATAGATTCCGATGCTTCACTTCAGGTTTACTGTATCCCTCTGACCTTCTTATTGTTCATGAAACACAGAAATTGCATCGGATTAAAATACAAATGGCACAATGCCGACTTAAGTACAAGAAAACTGACTCTTCTTACTGTCTATGTTTTGAACCATTCATGTGACACTAGTCATAGATTCCGATGCTTCACTTCAGGTTTACTGTATCCCTCTGACCTTATTGACGATGAAACACAGAAATTGCATCAGAATTAAATACAAAAGGCACAATGCCGACTTAAGTACAAGAAAACTGACTCTTCTTACTGTCTATGTTATGAACAATTCCTGTGACAATAGATATAGATTCCGATGCTTCACGTCAGGTTTACTGTATCCCTCTGACCTTCTTATTGACGATGAAACACAGAAATTGCATCGGAATTAAATACAAAAGGCACAGTGCCAACTTCAGTACAAGAAAACGGACTATTCTTACAGTCTATGTTTTGAACCATTCCTGTGACACTAGTTATAGATTCCGATGCTTCACTTCAGGTTTACTGTATCCCTCTGACCTTCTTATTATTGACGATGAAACACAGAAATTGAATCGGAATTAAACACAAAAATCACAATGCCGACTTAAGAACAAGAAAACTGACTCTTCTTACTGTCTATGTTTCAACCATTCATGAGACACAAGTTATAGATTCCGATGCTTCACTTCCAGTTTACTGTATCCCTCTGACCTTCTTATTGACGATGAAACAAAGAAATTGAATCGGAATTAAATACAAAAGGCACAATGCCGACTTAAGTACTAGAAAACTGACTCTTCTTACTGTCTATGTTTTGAATCATTCCTGTGACACTAGATATAGATTCCGATGCTTCACTTCAGGTTTACTGTATCCCTCTGACCTTCTTATTGACGATGAATAACAGAAATTGCATCGGAATTAAATACAAATGGCACAATGCTGACTTAAGTACAAGATAACTGACTCTTCTTACAGTCTATGTTTTGAACCATTCCTGTGACACTAGATATAGTTTCCGATGCTTCACTTCAGATTTACTGTATCCCTCTGACCTTCTTATTGACGATGAAACACAGAAATTGCATCGGAATTAAATACAAAAGGCACAATGCCGACTTAAGGACAAGAAAACTGACTCTTCTTACTGTTTATGTTTGAGCCATTCATGTGACACTAGTTATAGATTCCGATGCTTCACTTCAGGTTTACTGTATCCCTCTGACCTTCTTATTGACGAAGAAACACAGATATTGCATCGGAATTAAATACAAAAGGCACAATGCCGACTTACGTACAAGAAGACTGACTCTTCTTGCTGTCTATGTTTTGAACCATTCCTGTGACACTAGTTATAGATTCCGATGCTTCACTTCAGGTTTACTGTATCCCTCTGACCTTCTTTTGGACGAAGAAACACAGAAATTGCATCGGAATTAAATACAAAAGGCATAATGCCGACGAAAGTACAAGAAAACTGACTCTTCTTAGTGTCTATGTTTTGAACCATTCATGTGACACTAGTTATAGTTTCCGATGCTTCACTTCTGGTTTACTGTATCCCTCTGACCTTCCTATTGACGATGAAACACAGAAATTGCATCGGAATTAAATACAAAAGGCACAATGCCGGCTTGAGGACAAGAAAACTGACTCTTCTTACTGTCTATGTTTGAACCATTCATGTGACACTAGTTATAGATTCCGATGCTACACTTCAGGTTTACATTATCCCTCTGACCATCTTATTGTCGATGAAACACAGAAATATCATCGGAATTAAATACAAAAGGCACAATGCCGACTTAAGTACAAGAAAACTGACTCATCTTACTGTCTATGTTTTGAACCATTCCTGTGACACTAGTTACGGATTCCGATGCTTCACTTCAGGTTTACTGTATCCCTCTGACCATCTTATTGTCGGTGAAACACAGAAATATCATCGAAATTAAATACAAATGGCACAATGCCGACTTAAGTACAAGAAAACTGACTCTTCTTACTGTCTATGATTTGAACCACTCCTGTGACACAAGTAATAGGTTCCGATGCTTCACTTCCGGTTTACTGTATCCCTCTGACCTTCTTATTGACGATGAAACACAGAAATTGAATCGGAATTAAATACAAAAGGCACAATGTCGACTTAAGTGCAAGAAAACTGACTCTTCTTACTGTCTATGTTTGAACCATTTATGTGACACTAGTTATAGATTCCGATGCTTCATTTCAGGTTTACTCTATCACTATGACCTTCCTATTGTTGATGAAACACAGAAATTGCATCGGAATAAAATACAAATGGCACAATGCCGACTTAAGTACAAGAAATCTGACTCTTCTTACTGTCTATGTTTTGAACCATTCCTGTGACACTAGTTATGGATTCCGATGCTTCACTTCAGGTTTACTGTATCCCACTGACCTTCTTATTGACGATGAAACACAGAAATTGCATCGGAATTAAATACAAAAATCACAATGCCGACTTAAGTACAAGAAAACTGACTCTTCTTACTGTCTATGTTTCAACCATTCATGTGACACAAGTTATAGATTCCGATGCTTCACTTCAGGTTTACTGTATCCCTCTGACCTTCGTATTGTTCATGAAACACAGAAATTGCATCGGATTAAAATACAAATGGCACAATGCCGACTTAAGTACAAGAAAACTGACTCTTCTTACTGTCTATGTTTTGAACCATTCATGTGACACTAGTCATAGATTCCGATGCTTCACTTCAGGTTTACTGTATCCCTCTGACCTTATTGACGATGAAACACAGAAATTGAATCGGAATTAAACACAAAAATCACAATGCCGACTTAAGAACAAGAAAACTGACTCTTCTTACTGTCTATGTTTCAACCATTCATGAGACACAAGTTATAGATTCCGATGCTTCACTTCAGGTTTAATGTATCCCTCTGACCTTCTTATTGTTGATGAAACACAGAAATTACATCGGAATAAAATACAAATGTCACAATGCCGACTTAAGTACAAGAAAATTGACTCTTCTTACTGTCTAAGTTTTGAACCATTCCTGTGACACAAGTTATAGATTCCGATGCTTCACTTCCGGTTTACTGTATCCCTCTGACCTTCTTATTGACGATGAAACAAAGAAATTGAATCGGAATTAAATACAAAAGGCACAATGCCGACTTAAGTACAAGAAAACTGACTCTTCTTACTGTCTATGTTATGAACAATTCCTGTGACAATAGATATAGATTCCGATGCTTCACGTCAGGTTTACTGTATCACTCTGACCTTCTTATTGACGATGAAACACAGAAATTGCATCGGAATTAAATACAAAAGGCACAGTGCCAACTTCAGTACAAGAAAACTGACTATTCTTACAGTCTATGTTTTGAACCATTCCTGTGACACTAGTTATAGATTCCGATGCTTCACTTCAGGTTTACTGTATCCCTCTGACCTTCTTATTATTGACGATGAAACACAGAAATTGAATCGGAATTAAACACAAAAATCACAATGCCGACTTAAGAACAAGAAAACTGACTCTTCTTACTGTCTATGTTTCAACCATTCATGAGACACAAGTTATAGATTCCGATGCTTCACTTCAGGTTTAATGTATCCCTCTGACCTTCTTATTGTTGATGAAACACAGAAATTACATCGGAATAAAATACAAATGTCACAATGCCGACTTAAGTACAAGAAAATTGACTCTTCTTACTGTCTAAGTTTTGAACCATTCCTGTGACACAAGTTATAGATTCCGATGCTTCACTTCCGGTTTACTGTATCCCTCTGACCTTCTTATTGACGATGAAACAAAGAAATTGAATCGGAATTAAATACAAAAGGCACAATGCCGACTTAAGTACTAGAAAACTGACTCTTCTTACTGTCTATGTTTTGAATCATTCCTGTGACACTAGATATAGATTCCGATGCTTCACTTCAGGTTTACTGTATCCCTCTGACCTTCTTATTGACGATGAATAACAGAAATTGCATCGGAATTAAATACAAATGGCACAATGCCGACTTAAGTACAAGATAACTGACTCTTCTTACAGTCTATGTTTTGAACCATTCCTGTGAAACTAGATATAGATTCCGATGCTTCACTTCAGATTTACTGTATCCCTCTGACCTTCTTATTGACGATGAAACACAGAAATTGCATCGGAATTAAATAAAAAAGGCACAATGCCGACTTAAGGACAAGAAAACTGACTCTTCTTACTGTCTATGTTTGAGCCATTCATGTGACACTAGTTATAGATTCCGATGCTTCACTTCAGGTTTACTGTATCCCTCTGACCTTCTTATTGACGAAGAAACACAGATATTGCATCGGAATTAAATACAAAAGGCACAATGCCGACTTACGTACAAGAAGACTGACTCTTCTTGCTGTCTATGTTTTGAACCATTCCTGTGACACTAGTTATAGATTCCGATGCTTCACTTCAGGTTTACTGTATCCCTCTGACCTTCTTTTTGACGATGAAACACAGAAATTGCATCGGAATTAAATACAAAATGCATAATGCCGACGAAAGTACAAGAAAACTGACTCTTCTTAGTGTCTATGTTTTGAACCATTCATGTGACACTAGTTATAGTTTGCGATGCTTCACTTCTGGTTTACTGTATCCCTCTGACCTTCCTATTGACGATGAAACACAGAAATTGCATCGGAATTAAATACAAAAGGCACAATGCCGGCTTGAGGACAAGAAAACTGACTCTTCTTACTGTCTATGTTTGAACCATTCATGTGACACTAGTTATAGATTCCGATGCTTCACTTCAGGTTTACTGTATCCCTCTGACCATCTTATTGTCGATGAAACACAGAAATATCATCGGAATTAAATACAAAAGGCACAATGCCGACTTAAGTACAAGAAAACTGACTCTTCTTACTGTCTATGTTTTGAACCATTCCTGTGACACTAGTTACGGATTCCGATGCTTCACTTCAGGTTTACTGTATCCCTCTGACCATCTTATTGTCGATGAAACACAGAAATATCATCGGAATTAAATACAAAAGGCACAATGCCGACTTAAGTACAAGAAAACTGACTCTTCTTACTGTCTATGATTTGAACCATTCCTGTGACACAAGTAATAGGTTCCGATGCTTCACTTCCGGTTTACTGTATCCCTCTGACCTTCTTATTGACGATGAAACACAGAAATTGAATCGGAATTAAATACAAAAGGCACAATGCTGACTTAAGTACAACAAAATTGACTCTTCTTTTTGTCTATGTTTTGAACCATTCCTGTGACACTAGTTATAGATTCCGATGCTTCACTTGAGGTTTACTGTATCCCTCTGACCGTCTTATTGACGATGAAACACAGAAATTGCATCGGAATTAAATACAAAAGCACAATGCCGACTTAAGTACAAAACAGCTGAATCTTCTTACTGTCTATGTTTTGAACCATTCCTGTGACAATAGATATAGATTCCGATGCTTCACTTCAGGTTTACTGTATCCCTCTGTCCTTCTTATTGACGGTGAATCACAGAAATTGCATCGGAAATAAATACAAAAGGCACAATTCCGACTTAAGTACAAGAAAACTGACTCTTTTTGCAGTCTATGTTTTGAACAATTCCTGTGACACTAGATATATTTTCCGATGCTTCACTTCAGGTTTACTGTATCCCTCTGACCTTCTTATTGACGATGAAACACAGAAATTGCATCGGAATTAAATACAAAAGGCACAATGCCAATTTAAGGACAAGAAAACTGACTCTTCTTACTGTCTATGTTTGAACCATTCATGTGACACTAGTTATAGATTCCGATGCTTCATTTCAGGTTTACTCTATCCCTATGACCTTCCTATTGTTGATGAAACACAGAAATTGCATCGGAATAAAATACAAATGGCACAATGCCGACTTAAGTACAAGAAAACTGACTCTTCTTACTGTCTATGTTTTGAACCATTCCTGTGACACTAGTTATGGATTCCGATGCTTCACTTCAGGTTTACTGTATCCCTCTGACCTTCTTATTGACGATGAAACACAGAAATTGCATCGGAATTAAATACAAAAGTCACAATGCCGACTTAAGTACAAGATAACTGACTCTTCTTACAGTCCATGTTTTGAAACATTCCTGTGACACTAGTTACAGATTTATAGATTCAGATGCTTCACTTCATTTTTACTGTATCCCTCTGACCTTCTTATTGAAGATGAAACAAAGAAATTGAATCGGAATTGAATACAAAAGGCACAATGCCGACTTAAGTACAAGAAAACTGACTCTTCTTACTGTCTATGTTTAGAAACATTCCTGTGACACTAGATATAGATTCCGATGCTTCACTTCAGGTTTACTGTATCCCTCTGACCTTCTTATTGACGATGAATCACAGAAATTGCATCGGAATTAAATACAAAAGGCACAATGCCGACTTAAGTACAAGAAAACTGACTCTTCTTACAGTCTATGTTCTGAACCATTCCTGTGACACTAGATATAGATTACGATGCTTCACTTCAGGTTTACTGTATCCCTCTGACCTTCTTATTGACGATGAAACAGAGAAATTGCATCGGAATTAAATACAAAAGGCACAATGCCCTCTTAAGGACAAGAAAACTGACTCTTCTTACTGTCTATGTTTGAACCATTCATGTGACATTAGTTATAGATTCCGATGCTTCACTTCAGGTTTACTGTATCCCTCTGACCTTCTTATTGACGAAGAAACACAGATATTGCATCGGAATTAAATACAAAAGGCACAATGCCGACTTAAGTACAAGAAGACTGACTCTTCTTACTGTCTATGTTTTGAACCATTCCTGTGACACTAGTTATAGATTCCGATGCTTCACTTCAGGTTTACTGTATCCCTCTGACCATCTTATTGTCAATGAAACACGGATATATCATCGGAATTAAATACAAAAGGCACAATGCCGACTTAAGTACAAGAAAACTGACTCTTCTTACTGTTTATGTTATTAACCATTCCTGTGACGCTAGTTATAGATTCCGATGCTTCACCTCAAGTTTACTGTATCCCTCTGACCTCCTTATTGACGATGAAACACAGAAATTGCATCTGAAATAAATAGAAAAGGCACAATGCCGACTTAAGTACAAGAAAACTGACTCTTCTTACTGTCTAGATTTGAACCATTACTGTGACACTAGTTATAGATTCCGATGCTTCACTTCAGGTTTACTGTATCCCTCTGACCTTCTGATTGACGATGAAACACAGAAATTGCATCGGAATTAAATACAAAAGGCACAATGCCGAGTTAAGTACAAGAAAACTGACTCTTCTTACTGTCTAGGTTTTGAACCATTCCTGTGACACAAGTTATAGATTCCGATGCTTCACTTCAGCTTTACAGTATCCCTCTGACCGTCTTATTGACGATGAAACACAGAAATTGCATGGGAATTAAATACAAAAGGCACAATGCCGACTTAAGTAAAAAACATCTGAATCTTCTTACTGTCAATGATTTGAACCATTCATGTGACACTAGTTATAGATTCCGAAGCTTCACTTCATTTTTACTGAATCCCTCTGACCTTCTTATTGTCGATGAAACGCAGAAATTACGTCGGAATAAAATATAAAAGGCACAATGCCGACTTACGTACAAGAAAACTGACTCTTCTTACTGTCTATGCGTTGAACCATTCCTGTGACACTAGTTACAGATTCCGATGCTTCACCTCAGGTTTACTGTATCCCTCCGACCATCTTGTTGTCGATGAAACACAGAAATGTCATCGGAATTAAATACAAAAGGCACAATGCCGACTTAAGTACAAGAAAACTGACTCTTCTTACTGTCTATGTTTTGAACCATTCCTGTGACACTAGTTATAGATTCCGATGCTTCACTTCAGGTTTACTGTATCCCTCTGACCATCGTATTGTCGATGAATCACAGAAATTGCATCGGAATTAAATACAAAAGGCACAATGCCGACTTAAGTACAAGAAAACTGACTCTTCTTACAGTCTATGTTTTGAACCATTCCTGTGACACTAGATATAGATTCCGATGCTTCACTTCAGGTTTACTGTATCCCTCTGACCTTCTTATTGACGATGAAACACAGAAATTGCATCGGAATTAAATACAAAAGGCACAATGCCGACTTAAGCACAAGAAAACTGACTCGTCTAACTGTCTATGTTTGAGCCATTCATGTGATACTAGTTATAGATTCCGATTCTTCACTTCAGGTTTACTGTATCCCTCTGACCTTCTTATTGACGAAGAAACACAGATATTGCATCGGAATTAAATACAAAAGGCACAATGCCGACTTACGTACAAGAAGACTGACTCTTCTTGCTGTCTATGTTTTGAACCATTCCTGTGACACTAGTTATGGATTCCGATGCTTCACTTCAGGTTTACTGTAACCCTCTGACCTTCTTTTTGACGATGAAACACAGAAATTGCATCGGAATTAAATACAAATGGCATAATGCCGACTAAAGTACAAGAAAACTGACTCTTCTTACTGTCTATGTTTTGAACCATTCATGTGACAGTAGTTATAGTTTCCGATGCTTCACTTCTGGTTTACTGTATCCCTCTGACAATCTTATTGACGTTGAAACACAGAAATTGCATCGGAATTAAATACAAAAGGCACAATGCCGACTTAAGTACAAGAAAACTGACTCTTCTCACAGTCTATGTTTTGAATCATTCCTGTGACACTAGATATAGACTCCGATGCTTCACTTCAGGTTTACTGTATCCCTCTGACCATCTTATTGTCGATGAAACACAGAAATATCATCGGAATTAAATACAAAAGGCACAATGCTGACTTAAGTACAAGAAAACTGACTCTTCTTACTGTCTAAGTTTTGAACCATTCCTGTGACACAAGTTATAGATTCCGATGCTTCACTTCAGCTTTACAGTATCCCTCTGACCTTCTTATTGACGATGAAACACAGAAATTGAATCGGAATTAAAAACAAAACGCACAATGCTGACTTAAGTACAAGAAAATTGACTCTTCTTACTGTCTATGTTTTGAACCATTCCTGTGACACTAGTTATAGATTCCGATGCTTCACTTGAGGTTTACTGTATCCCTCTGACAGTCTTATTGACGATGAAACACAGAAATTGCATCGGAATTAAATACAAAAGGCACAATGCCGACTTAAGTACAAAACATCTGAATCTTCTTACTGTCAATGATTTGAACCATTCCTGTGACACTAGTTATAGATTCCGATGCTTCACTTCAGGTTTACTGTATCCCTCTGACCTTCTTTTTGACGATGAAACACAGAAATTGCATCGGAATTAAATACAAATGGCATAATGCCGACTAAAGTACAAGAGAACTGACTCTTCTTACTGTCTATGTTTTGAACCATTCATGTGACACTAGTTATAGTTTCCGATGCTTCACTTCTGGTTTACTGTATCCCTCTGACATTCATATTTACGATGAAACACAGAAAGTGCATCGGAATTAAATACAAAAGGCACAATGCCGGCTTGAGGACAAGAAAACTGACTCTTCTTACGGTCTATGTTTGAACCATTCATGTGCCACTAGTTATAGATTCCGATGCTTCACTTCAGGTTTACTGTATCCCTCTGACCATCTTATTGTCGATGAAACACAGAAATATCATCGGAATTAAATACAAAAGGCACAATGCCGACTTAAGTACAAGAAAAATGACTCTTCTTACTGTCTATGTTTGAACCATTCCTGTGACACTAGTTATGGATTCCGATGCTTCACTTCAGGTTTACTGTATCCCTCTGACCATCTTATTGTCGATGAAACACAGAAATATCATCGGAATTAAATACAAAAAGCACAATGCCGACTTAAGTACAAGAAAACTCACTCTTATTACTGTCTATGATTTGAACCATTCCTGTGACACAAGTAATAGGTTCAGATACTTCACTTCCGGTTTACTGTATCCCTCTGACCTTCTTATTGACGATGAAACACAGAAATTGAATCGGAATTAAATACAAAAGGCACAATGCCGTCTTAAGTGCAAGAAAACTGACTCTTCTTACTGTCTATGTTTTGAACCATTCCTCTGACAATAGATATAGATTCCGATGCTTCACTTCAGGTTTACTGTATCCCTCTGACCTTCTTATTGACGATGAAACACAGAAATTGCATCGGAATTAAATACAAAAGGCACAATGCCAATTTAAGGACAAGAAAACTGACTCTTCATACTGTCTATGTTTGAACCATTCATGTGACACTAGTTATAGTTTCCGATGCTTTATTTCAGGTTTACTCTATCCCTATGACCTTCCTATTGTTGATGAAACACAGAAATTGCATCGGAATAAAATACAAATGGCACAATGCCGACTTAAGTACAAGAAAACTGACTCTTCTTACTGTCTATGTTTTGAACCATTCCTGTGACACTAGTTATGGATTCCGATGCTTCACTTCAGGTTCACTGTAGCCCTCTGACCTTCTTATTGACGATGAAACACAGAAATTGCATCGGAATTAAATAAAAAAGTCACAATGCCGACTTAAGTACAAGATAACTGACTCTTCTTACAGTCCATGTTTTGAAACATTCCTGTGACACTAGTTACAGATTTATAGATTCAGATGCTTCACTTCATTTTTACTGTATCCCTCTGACCTTCTTATTGACGATGAAACAAAGAAATTGAATCGGAATTAAATACAAAAGGCACAATGCCGACTTAAGTACAAGAAAACAGACTCTTCTTACTGTCTATGTTTTCAATCATTCCTGTGACACTAGATATGGATTCCGATGATTCACTTCAGGTTTACTGTATCCCTCTGACCTTCTTATTGACGATGAATCACAGAAATTGCATCGGAATTAAATACAAAAGGCACAAGGCCGACTTAAGCACAAGAAAACTGACTCTTCTTACAGTCTATGTTTTGAACCATTCCTGTGACACTAGATATAGATTCCGAAGCTTCACTTCAGGTTTACTGTATCCCTCTGACCTTCTTATTGACGATGAAACAGAGAAATTGCATCGGAATTAAATACAAAAGGCACAATGCCCTCTTAAGGACAAGAAAACTGACTCTTCTTACTGTCTATGTTTGAACCATTCATGTGACATTAGTTATAGATTCCGATGCTTCACTTCAGGTTTACTGTATCCCTCTGACCTTCTTATTGACGAAGAAACACAGATATTGCATCGGAATTAAATACAAAAGGCACAATGCCGACTTAAGTACAAGAAGACTGACTCTTCTTACTGTCTATGTTTTGAACCATTCCTGTGACACTAGTTATAGATTCCGATGCTTCACTTCAGGTTTACTGTATCCCTCTGACCATCTTATTGTCAATGAAACACGGATATATCATCGGAATTAAATACAAAAGGCACAATGCCGACTTAAGTACAAGAAAACTGACTCTTCTTACTGTTTATGTTATTAACCATTCCTGTGACGCTAGTTATAGATTCCGATGCTTCACCTCAAGTTTACTGTATCCCTCTGACCTCCTTATTGACGATGAAACACAGAAATTGCATCTGAAATAAATAGAAAAGGCACAATGCCGACTTAAGTACAAGAAAACTGACTCTTCTTACTGTCTAGATTTGAACCATTACTGTGACACTAGTTATAGATTCCGATGCTTCACTTCAGGTTTACTGTATCCCTCTGACCTTCTGATTGACGATGAAACACAGAAATTGCATCGGAATTAAATACAAAAGGCACAATGCCGAGTTAAGTACAAGAAAACTGACTCTTCTTACTGTCTAGGTTTTGAACCATTCCTGTGACACAAGTTATAGATTCCGATGCTTCACTTCAGCTTTACAGTATCCCTCTGACCGTCTTATTGACGATGAAACACAGAAATTGCATGGGAATTAAATACAAAAGGCACAATGCCGACTTAAGTAAAAAACATCTGAATCTTCTTACTGTCAATGATTTGAACCATTCATGTGACACTAGTTATAGATTCCGAAGCTTCACTTCATTTTTACTGAATCCCTCTGACCTTCTTATTGTCGATGAAACGCAGAAATTACGTCGGAATAAAATATAAAAGGCACAATGCCGACTTACGTACAAGAAAACTGACTCTTCTTACTGTCTATGCGTTGAACCATTCCTGTGACACTAGTTACAGATTCCGATGCTTCACCTCAGGTTTACTGTATCCCTCCGACCATCTTGTTGTCGATGAAACACAGAAATGTCATCGGAATTAAATACAAAAGGCACAATGCCGACTTAAGTACAAGAAAACTGACTCTTCTTACTGTCTATGTTTTGAACCATTCCTGTGACACTAGTTATAGATTCCGATGCTTCACTTCAGGTTTACTGTATCCCTCTGACCATCGTATTGTCGATGAATCACAGAAATTGCATCGGAATTAAATACAAAAGGCACAATGCCGACTTAAGTACAAGAAAACTGACTCTTCTTACAGTCTATGTTTTGAACCATTCCTGTGACACTAGATATAGATTCCGATGCTTCACTTCAGGTTTACTGTATCCCTCTGACCTTCTTATTGACGATGAAACACAGAAATTGCATCGGAATTAAATACAAAAGGCACAATGCCGACTTAAGCACAAGAAAACTGACTCGTCTAACTGTCTATGTTTGAGCCATTCATGTGATACTAGTTATAGATTCCGATTCTTCACTTCAGGTTTACTGTATCCCTCTGACCTTCTTATTGACGAAGAAACACAGATATTGCATCGGAATTAAATACAAAAGGCACAATGCCGACTTACGTACAAGAAGACTGACTCTTCTTGCTGTCTATGTTTTGAACCATTCCTGTGACACTAGTTATGGATTCCGATGCTTCACTTCAGGTTTACTGTAACCCTCTGACCTTCTTTTTGACGATGAAACACAGAAATTGCATCGGAATTAAATACAAATGGCATAATGCCGACTAAAGTACAAGAAAACTGACTCTTCTTACTGTCTATGTTTTGAACCATTCATGTGACAGTAGTTATAGTTTCCGATGCTTCACTTCTGGTTTACTGTATCCCTCTGACAATCTTATTGACGTTGAAACACAGAAATTGCATCGGAATTAAATACAAAAGGCACAATGCCGACTTAAGTACAAGAAAACTGACTCTTCTCACAGTCTATGTTTTGAATCATTCCTGTGACACTAGATATAGACTCCGATGCTTCACTTCAGGTTTACTGTATCCCTCTGACCATCTTATTGTCGATGAAACACAGAAATATCATCGGAATTAAATACAAAAGGCACAATGCTGACTTAAGTACAAGAAAACTGACTCTTCTTACTGTCTAAGTTTTGAACCATTCCTGTGACACAAGTTATAGATTCCGATGCTTCACTTCAGCTTTACAGTATCCCTCTGACCTTCTTATTGACGATGAAACACAGAAATTGAATCGGAATTAAAAACAAAACGCACAATGCTGACTTAAGTACAAGAAAATTGACTCTTCTTACTGTCTATGTTTTGAACCATTCCTGTGACACTAGTTATAGATTCCGATGCTTCACTTGAGGTTTACTGTATCCCTCTGACAGTCTTATTGACGATGAAACACAGAAATTGCATCGGAATTAAATACAAAAGGCACAATGCCGACTTAAGTACAAAACATCTGAATCTTCTTACTGTCAATGATTTGAACCATTCATGTGACACTAGTTATAGATTCCGAAGCTTCACTTCATTTTTACTGTATCCCTCTGACCTTCTTATTGTCGATGAAACACAGAAATTGCGTCGGAATTAAATACAAAAGGCACAATGCCGACTTACGTACAAGAAAACTGACTCTTCTTACTGTCTATGCGTTGAACCATTCCTGTGACACTAGTTACAGATTCCGATGCTTCACTTCAGGTTTACTGTATCCCTCCGACCATCTTGTTGTCGATGAAACACAGAAATGTCATCGGAATTAAATACAAAAGGCACAATGCCGACTTAAGTACAAGAAAACTGACTCTTCTTACTGTCTATGTTTTGAACCATTCCTGTGACACTAGTTATAGATTCCGATGCTTCACTTCAGGTTTACTGTATCCCTCTGACCATCGTATTGTCGATGAATCACAGAAATTGCATCGGAATTAAATACAAAAGGCACAATGCCGACTTAAGTACAAGAAAACTGACTCTTCTTACAGTCTATGTTTTGAACCATTCCTGTGACACTAGATAGAGATTCCGATGCTTCACTTCAGGTTTACTGTATCCCTCTGACCTTCTTATTGACGATGAAACACAGAAATTGCATCGGAATTAAATACAAAAGGCACAATGCCGACTTAAGCACAAGAAAACTGACTCGTCTAACTGGCTATGTTTGAGCCATTCATGTGACACTAGTTATAGATTCCGATGCTTCACTTCAGGTTTACTGTATCCCTCTGACCTTCTTATTGACGAAGAAACACAGATATTGCATCGGAATTAAATACAAAAGGCACAATGCCGACTTACGTACAAGAAGACTGACTCTTCTTGCTGTCTATGTTTTGAACCATTCCTGTGACACTAGTTATAGATTCCGATGCTTCACTTCAGGTTTACTGTATCCCTCTGACCTTCTTTTTGACGATGAAACACAGAAATTGCATCGGAATTAAATACAAATGGCATAATGCCGACTAAAGTACAAGAGAACTGACTCTTCTTACTGTCTATGTTTTGAACCATTCATGTGACACTAGTTATAGTTTCCGATGCTTCACTTCTGGTTTACTGTATCCCTCTGACATTCATATTTACGATGAAACACAGAAAGTGCATCGGAATTAAATACAAAAGGCACAATGCCGGCTTGAGGACAAGAAAACTGACTCTTCTTACGGTCTATGTTTGAACCATTCATGTGCCACTAGTTATAGATTCCGATGCTTCACTTCAGGTTTACTGTATCCCTCTGACCATCTTATTGTCGATGAAACACAGAAATATCATCGGAATTAAATACAAAAGGCACAATGCCGTCTTAAGTACAAGAAAAATGACTCTTCTTACTGTCTATGTTTTGAACCATTCCTGTGACACTAGTTATGGATTCCGATGCTTCACTTCAGGTTTACTGTATCCCTCTGACCATCTTATTGTCGATGAAACACAGAAATATCATCGGAATTAAATACAAAAAGCACAATGCCGACTTAAGTACAAGAAAACTCACTCTTATTACTGTCTATGATTTGAACCATTCCTGTGACACAAGTAATAGGTTCAGATACTTCACTTCCGGTTTACTGTATCCCTCTGACCTTCTTATTGACGATGAAACACAGAAATTGAATCGGAATTAAATACAAAAGGCACAATGCCGTCTTAAGTGCAAGAAAACTGACTCTTCTTACTGTCTATGTTTTGAACCATTCCTCTGACAATAGATATAGATTCCGATGCTTCACTTCAGGTTTACTGTATCCCTCTGACCTTCTTATTGACGATGAAACACAGAAATTGCATCGGAATTAAATACAAAAGGCACAATGCCAATTTAAGGACAAGAAAACTGACTCTTCATACTGTCTATGTTTGAACCATTCATGTGACACTAGTTATAGTTTCCGATGCTTTATTTCAGGTTTACTCTATCCCTATGACCTTCCTATTGTTGATGAAACACAGAAATTGCATCGGAATAAAATACAAATGGCACAATGCCGACTTAAGTACAAGAAAACTGACTCTTCTTACTGTCTATGTTTTGAACCATTCCTGTGACACTAGTTATGGATTCCGATGCTTCACTTCAGGTTCACTGTAGCCCTCTGACCTTCTTATTGACGATGAAACACAGAAATTGCATCGGAATTAAATAAAAAAGTCACAATGCCGACTTAAGTACAAGATAACTGACTCTTCTTACAGTCCATGTTTTGAAACATTCCTGTGACACTAGTTACAGATTTATAGATTCAGATGCTTCACTTCATTTTTACTGTATCCCTCTGACCTTCTTATTGACGATGAAACAAAGAAATTGAATCGGAATTAAATACAAAAGGCACAATGCCGACTTAAGTACAAGAAAACAGACTCTTCTTACTGTCTATGTTTTCAATCATTCCTGTGACACTAGATATGGATTCCGATGATTCACTTCAGGTTTACTGTATCCCTCTGACCTTCTTATTGACGATGAATCACAGAAATTGCATCGGAATTAAATACAAAAGGCACAAGGCCGACTTAAGCACAAGAAAACTGACTCTTCTTACAGTCTATGTTTTGAACCATTCCTGTGACACTAGATATAGATTCCGAAGCTTCACTTCAGGTTTACTGTATCCCTCTGACCTTCTTATTGACGATGAAACACAGAAATTGCATCGGAATTAAATACAAAAGGCACAATGCCGACTTAAGGACAAGAAAACTGACTCTTCTTACTGTCTATGTTTGAACCATTCATGTGACATTAGTTATAGATTCCGATGCCTCACTTCAGGTTTACTGTATCCCTCTGACCATCTTATTGTCGATGAAACACGGATATATCATCGGAATTAAATACAAAAGGCACAATGCCGACTTAAGTACAAGAAAACTGTCTGTTCTTACTGTTTATGTTATTAACCATTCGTGTGACGCTAGTTATAGATTCCGATGCTTCACCTCAGGTTTACTGTATCCCTCTGACCTTCTTATTGACGATGAAACACAGAAATTCCATCGGAAATAAATAGAAAAGGCACAATGCCGACGTAAGTACAAGAAAACTGATCTTCTTACTGTCTATGATTTGAACCATTACTGTGACACTAGTTATAGATTCCGATGCTTCATTTCAGGTTTACTGTATCCCTCTGACCTTCTGATTGACGATGAAACACAGAAATTGCATCGGAATTAAATACAAAAGGCACAATGCCGAGTTAAGTACAAGAAAACTGACTCTTCTTACTGTCTAAGTTTTGAACCATTCCTGTGACACTAGTTATAGATTCCGAATCTTCACATCAGCTTTACAGTATCCCTCTGACCTACTTATTGACGATGAAACACAGAAATTGAATCGGAATTAAATACAAAAGGCACAATGCTGACTTAAGTACAAGAAAATTGACTCTTCTTACTGTCTATGTTTTGAACCATTCCTGTGACACTAGTTATAGATTCCGATGCTTCACTTGAGGTTTACTGTATCCCTCTGACCGTCTTATTGACGATGAAACACAGAAATTGCATCGGAATTGAATACAAAAGGCACAATGCCGACTTAAGTACAAAACAACTGAATCTTCTTACTGTCAATGATTTGAACCATTCATGTGACACTAGTTATAGATTCCGATGCTTCACTTCAGGTTTACTGTATCCCTCTGACCTTCTTATTGACGATGAAACACAGAAATTGAATCGGAATTAAATACAAAAGGCACAATGCCGACTTAAGTGCAAGAAAACTGACTCTTCTTACTGTCTATGTTTTGAACCATTCCTGTGACAATAGATATAGATTCCGATGCTTCACTTCAGGTTTACTGTATCCCTCTGACCTTCTTATTGACGGTGAATCACAGAAATTGCATCGGAATTAAATACAAAAGGCACAATTCCGACTTAAGTACAAGAAAACTGACTCTTTTTGCAGTCCATGTTTTGAACAATTCCTGTGACACTAGATATAGATTCCGATGCTTCACTTCAGGTTTACTGTATCCCTCTGTCCTTCTAATTGACGATGAAACACAGAAATTGCATCGGAATTAAATACAAAAGGCACAATGCCAATTTAAGGACAAGAAAACTGACTCTTCTTACTGTCTATGTTTGAACCATTCATGTGACACTAGTTATAGATTCCGATGCTTCATTTCAGGTTTACTCTATCCCTATGACCTTCCTATTGTTGATGAAACACAGAAATTGCATCGGAATAAAATACAAATGGCACAATGCCGACTTAAGTACAAGAAAACTGACTCTTCTTACTGTCTATGTTTTGAACCATTCCTGTGACACTGGTTATGGATTCCGATGCTTCACTTCAGGTTTACTGTATCCCTCTGACCTTCTTATTGACGATGAAACACAGAAATTGCATCGGAATTAAATACAAAAGTCACAATGCCGACTTAAGTACAAGATAACTGACTCTTCTTACAGTCCGTGTTTTGAAACATTCCTGTGACACTAGTTACAGATTTATAGATTCAGATGCTTCACTTCATTTTTACTGTATCCCTCTGACCTTCTTATTGACGATGAAACAAAGAAATTGAATCGGAATTGAATACAAAAGGCACAATGCCGACTTAAGTACAAGAAAACTGACTCTTCTTACTGTCTATGTCTGAATCATTCCTGTGACACTAGATATAGATTCCGATGCTTCACTTCAGGTTTACTGTATCCCTCTGACCTTCTTATTGACGATGAATCACAGAAATTGCATCGGAATTAAATACAAAAGGCTCAATGCCGACTTAAGTACAAGAAAACTGACTCTTCTTACAGTCTATGTTCTGAACCATTCCTGTGACACTAGATATAGATTCCGATGCTTCACTTCAGGTTTACTGTATCCCTCTGACCTTCTTATTGACGATGGAACACAGAAATTGCATCGGAATTAAATACAAAAGGCACAATGCCGACTTAAGTACAAGAAAACTGACTCTTCTTACAGTCTATGCTTTGAACAATTCCTGTGACACTAGTTATAGATTCCGATGCTTCACTTCAGCTTTACAGTATCCCTCTGACCTTCTTATTGACGATGAAACACAGAAATTGAATCGGAATTAAATGCAAAAGGCACAATGCTGACTTAAATACAAGAAGACTGACTCTTCTTACTGTCTATGTTTTGAACCATTCCTGTGACACTAGTTATAGATTCCGATGCTTCACTTCAGGTTTACTGTATCCCTCTGACCATCTTATTGTCGATGAAACACAGATATATCATCGGAATACAATACAAAAGGCACAATGTCGACTTAAGTACAAGAAAACTGACTCTTCTTACTGTCTATGCTTTGAACCATTCCTGTGACGCTAGTTATAGATTCCGATGCTTCACCTCAGGTTTACTGTATCCCTCTGACCTCCTTATTGACGATGAAACACAGAAATTGCATCGGAAATAAACAGAAAAGGCACAATGCCGGCTTAAGTACAAGAAAACTGACTCTTCTTACTGTCTATGATTTGAACCATTACTGTGACACTAGTAATAGATTCCGATGCTTCACTTCAGGTTTACTGTATCCCTCTGACCTTCTGATTGACGATGAAACACAGAAATTGCATCGGAATTAAATACAAAAGGCACAATGCCGAATTAAGTACAAGAAAACTGACTCTTCTTACTGCCTAAGTTTTGAACCATTCCTGTGACACTAGTTATAGGTTCCGATGCTTCACTTCAGCTTTACAGTATCCCTCTGACCTTCTTATTGACGATGAAACACAGAAATTGCATCGGAATTAAATACAAAAGGCACAATGCCGACTTAAGTACAAAACAACTGAATCTTCTTACTGTCAATGATTTGAACCATTCATGTGACACTAGTTATAGATTCCGAAGCTTCACTTCATTTTTACTGTATCCCTCTGACCTTCTTATTGACGATGAAACACAGAAATTGCGTCGGAATTAAATACAAAAGGCACAATGCCGACTTACGTACAAGAAAACTGACTCTTCTTACTGTCTATGCGTTGAACCATTCCTGTGACACTAGTTACAGATTCCGATGCTTCACTTCAGGTTTACTGTATCCCTCTGACCATCTTATTGTCGATGAAGCACAGAAATGCCATCGGAATTAAATACAAAAGGCACAATGCCGACTTAAGTACAAGAAAACTGACTCTTCTTACTGTCTATGTTTTGAACCATTCCTGTGACACTAGTTATAGATTCCGATGCTTCACTTCAGGTTTACTGTATCCCTCTGACCATCGTATTGTCGATGAAACACAGAAATATCATCGGAATTAAATACAAAAGGCACAATGCCGACTTAAGTACAAGAAAACTGACTGTTTTTACTGTCTATGATTTGAACCATTGCTGTGACACTAGTTATAGATTCCGATGCTTCACTTCAGGTTTACTGTATCCCTACGACCTTCTTATTGACGATGAAACACTGAAATTGCATCGGAAATAAATAGAAAAGGCACAATGCCGACTTAAGTACAAGAAAACTGATTCATCTTACTGTCTATGATTTGAACCATTACTGTGACACTAGTTATAGATTCCGATGCTTCATTTCAGGTTTACTGTATCCCTCTGACCTTCTGATTGACGATGAAACACAGAAATTGAATCCGAATTAATTACAAAAGGCACAATGCCGACTTAAGTACAAGAAAACTGACTCTTCTTACTGTCTATGTTTTGAACCATTCCTGTGACAATAGATATAGATTCCGATGCTCACTTCAGGTTTACTGTATCCCTCTGACCTTCTTATTGACGGTGAATCACAGAAATTGCATCGGAATTAAATACAAAAGGCACAATTCCGATTTAAGTACAAGAAAACTGACTCTTTTTGCAGTCTATGTTTTGAACAATTCCTGTGACACTAGATATAGATTCCGATGCTTCACTTCAGGTTTACTGTATCCCTCTCACCTTCTTATTGACGATGAAACACAGAAATTGCATCGGAATTAAATACAAAAGGCACAATGCCAATTTAAGGACAAGAAAACTGACTCTTCTTACTGTCTATGTTTGAACCATTCATGTGACACTAGTTATAGATTCCAATGCTTCATTTCAGGTTTACTCTATCCCTCTGACCGTCCTATTGTTGATGAAACACAGAAATTGCATCGGAATAAAATACAAATGGCACAATGCCGACTTAAGTACAAGAAAACTGACTCTTCTTACTGTCTATGTTTTGAACCATTCCTGTGACACTAGTTATGGATTCCGATGCTTCACTTAAGGTTTACTGTATCCCTCTGACCATCGTATTGTCGATGAAACACAGAAATTGCATCGGATTTAAATACAAAAGGCACAATGCCGACTTAAGTACAAGAAAACTGACTCTTCTTACAGTCTATGTTTTGAACCATTCCTGTGACACTAGTTATAGATTCCGATGCTTCACTTCAGCTTTACAGTATCCCTCTGACCTTCTTATTGACGATGAAACACAGAAATTGAATCGGAATTAAATGCAAAAGGCACAATGCTGACTTAAGTACAAGAAAATTGACTCTTCTTACTGTCTATGTTTTGAACCATTCCTGTGACACTAGTTATATATTCCGATGCTTCACTTGAGGTTTACTGTATCCCTCTGACCCTCTTATTGACGATGAAACACAGAAATTGCATCGGAATTAAATACAAAAGGCACAATGCCGACTTAAGTACAAAACAACTGAATCTTCGTACTGTCAATGATTTGAACCATTCATGTGACACTAGTTATAGATTCCGATGCTTCACTTCAGGTTTACTGTATCCCTCTGACCTTCTTATTGACGATGAAACACAGAAATTGCATCGGAATTAAATACAAAAGGCACAATGCCGACTTAAGTACAAGAAAACTGACTCTTCTTACTGTCTATGTTTTGAACCATTCCTGTGACACTAGTTACAGATTCCGATGCCTCCCCTCAGGTTTACTGTATCCCTCTGACCATCTTATTGTCGATGAAACATAGAAATATCATCGGAATTAAATACAAAAGGCACAATGCCGACTTAAGTACAAGAAAACTGACTCTTCTTACTGTCTATGATTTGAACCATTCCTGTGACACTAGTTATAGAATCCGATGCTTCACTTGAGGTTTACTGTACCCCTCTGACCTTCTTATTGACGATGAAACACAGAAATTGCATCGGAATTAAATAGAAAAGGCACAATGCCGACTTAAGTACAAGAAAACAGACTCTTCTTACTGTCTATGTTTCAACCATTCATGTGACACAAGTTATAGATTCCGATGCTTCACTTCAGGTTTACTGTATCCCTCTGACCTTCTTATTTTGATGAAACACAGAAATTGCATCGGAATAGAATACAAAAGGCACGATGCCGACTTAAGTAATAGAAAACTGACTCTTCTTACTGTCTATGTTTTGAACCATTCCTGTGACAATAGATATAGATTCCGATGCTTCACTTCATGTTTACTGTATCCCTCTGACCTTCTTATTGACGGTGAATCACAGAAATTGCATCGGAATTAAATACAAAAGGCACAATTCCGACTTAAGTACAAGAAAACTGACTCTTTTTGCAGTCTATGTTTTGATCAATTCCTGTGACACTAGATATAGATTCCGATGCTTCACTTCAGGTTTTCTGTATCCCTCTGACCTTCTTATTGACGATGAAACACAGAAATTGCATCGGAATTAAATACAAAAGGCACAATGCCAATTTAAGGACAAGAAAACTGACTCTTCTTACTGTCTATGTTTGAACCATTCATGTGACACTAGTTATAGATTCCGATGCTTCATTTCAGGTTTACTCTATCTCTCTGACCTTCCTATCGTTGATGAAACACAGAAATTGCATCGAAATAAAATACAAATGGCACAATGCCGACTTAAGTACAAGAAAACTGACTCTTTTTACTGTCTATGTTTTGAACCATTCCTGTGACACTAGTTATGGATTCCAATGCTTCACTTCTGGTTTACTGTATCCCTCTGACGTTCTTTTTGACGATGAAACACAGAAATTGCATCGGAATTAAATACAAAAGGCACAATGCCGACTTAAGTACAAGATAACTGACTCTTCTTACAGGCTATGTTTTGAGACATTCCTGTGACACTAGTTACAGATTTATAGATTCCGATGCTTCACTTCATTTTTACTGTATCCCTCTGACCTTCTTATTGACGATGAAACACAGAAATTGCGTCGGAAATAAATACAAAAGGCACAATGCCGACTTACGTACAAGAAAACTGACTCTTCTTACTGTATATGCGTTGAAATATTCCTGTGACACTAGTTATAGATTCCGATGCTTCACTTCAGGATTACTGTATCCCTCCGACCATCTTATTGTCGATGAAACATAGAAATTGCATCGGAATTAAATACAAAAGGCACAATGCGGACTTAAGTACAAGAGAACTGACTCTTCTTCCTGTCTATGTTATGAACCATTCCTGTGACACTAGTTATAGATTCCGATGCTTCACTTCAGGTTTACTGTATCCGTCCGACCGTCTTATTGACGTTGAAACACAGAAATTCCATCGGAATTAAATACAAAAGGCACAATGCCGACTTACGTACAAAACAACTGACTCTTCTTACCGTCAATGATTTGAACCATTCATGTGACACTAGTTATAGATTCCGATGCTTCACTTCAGGTTTACTGTATCCCTCTGACCTTCTTATTGACGATGAAACACAGAAATTGCATCGGAATTAAATAGAATAGGCACAATGCCGACTTAAGTACAAGAAAACTGACTCTTCTTACTGTCTATGTTTTGAACCATTCATGTGACACTAGTTATAGATTCCGAAGCTTCACTTTAGGTTTACTGTATCCCTCTGACCATCTTATTGTCGATGAAACACAGAAATATCATCGGAATTAAATACAAAAGGCACAATGCCGACTTAAGTACAAGAAAACTGACTCTTCTTACTGTCTATGATTTGAACCACTCATGTGACACTAGTTATAGATTCCGATGCTTCGCTTCAGGTTTACTGTATCCCTCTGACCTTCTTATTGACAATGAAACACAGAAATTTCATTGGAATTAAATACAAAAGGCACAATGCAGGCTTAAGGACAAGAAATCTGACTCTTCTTACTGTCTATGTTTGAACCATTCATGTGACACTAGTTACAGATTCCGATGCTTCACTTGAGAATTACTGTATCCCTCTGACCACCTTATTGTCGATGGAACACAGAAATATCATCGGAATTAAATACAAAAGGCACAATGCCGACTTAAGTACAAGAAAACTGACTCTTCTTACTGTCTATGTTTTGAACCATTCCTGTGACACTAGTTATACATTCCGATGCTTCACTTCAGGTTTACTGTATCCCTCTCACCATCTTATTGTCGATGAAACACAGAAATATCATCGGAATTAAATACAAAAGGCACAATGCCGACTTAAGTACAAGAAAAGTGACTCTTCTTACTGTCTATGATTTGAACCATTCCTGTGACACTAGTTATAGATTCCGATGCTTCACTTCAGGTTTACTGTATTCCTCTCACCTTCTTATTGGCGATGAAACACAGAAATTGCATCGGAATTAAAAAGAAAAGGCACAATGCCGACTTAAGTACAAGAAAACTGACTCTTCTTACTGTCTATGTTTTTAAACATTCCTGTGACACTAGTTATAGATACCGATGCTTCACCTCAGGTTTACTGTATCCCTCTGACCTTCTTATTGACGATGAAACACAGAAATTGCATCGGAAATAAATATAAAAGGCACAATGCCGACTTAAGTACAAGAAAACTGACTCTTCTTACTGTGTATGTTTTGAACCATTACTGTGACACTAGTTATAGATTCCGATGCTTCACTTCAGGTTTACTGTATCGCTCTGACCTTCTTATTGACGATGAAACACAGAAATTGCATCGGAATTAAATACAAAAGGCACAATGCCGAGTTAAGTACAAGAAAACTGACTCTTCTCACTGTCTAAGTTTTGAACCATTCCTGTGACACTAGTTATAGATTCCGATGCTTCACTTCAGCTTTACAGTATCCCTCTGACCTTCTTATTGACGATGAAACACAGAAATTGCATCGGAATTAAATAAAAAAGGCACAATGCCGACTTAAGTACAAGAAAACTCACTCTTCTTACTGTCTATGTTTTGAACCATTCATGTGACACTAGTTATAGATTCCGATGCTTCACTTCAGGTTTACTGTATCCGTCTGACCATCTTATTGTCGATGAAACACAGAAATATCATCGGAATTAAATACAAAAGGCACAATGCCGACTTAAGTACAAGAAAACTGACTCTTCTTACTGTCTATGATTTGAAACATTCCTGTGACACTAGTTATAGATTCTGATGCTTCACTTCAGGTTTACTGTATCCCTCTCACCTTCTTATTGACGATGAAACACAGAAATTGCATCGGAATTAAATAGAAGAGGCACAATGCCGACTTAAGTACAAGAAAATTGACTCTTCTTACTGTCTATGTTTTTAACCATTCCTGTGACACTAGTTATAGATTCCGATGCTTCACCTCTGGCTTACGGTATCCCTCTGACCTTCTTATTGACGATGAAACACAGAAATTGCATCGCAAATAAATAGAAAAGGCACAATGCCGACTTAAGTACAAGAAAACTGACTCTTCTTACTGTCTATGTTTTGAACCATTACTGTGACACTAGTTATAGATTCCGATGCTTCACTTCAGGTTTACTGTATTCCTCTGACCTTCTTATTGACGATGAAACACAGAAATTGCATCGGAATTAATTACAAAAGGCACAATGCCGAGTTAAGTACAAGAAAACTGACTCTTTTTACTGTCTCTGTTTTGAACCATTCCTGTGACACTAGTTATAGATTGCGATGCTTCACTTCAGGTTTACTGTATCCCTCTGACCTTCTTATTGACGATGAAACACAGAAATTGCATGGGAATTAAATACAAAAGGCACAATGCCGGCTTAAGGACAAGAAAACTGACTCTTCTTACTGTCTATGTTTGAACCATTGATGTGACACTAGTTATAAATTCCGATGCTTCATTTCACGTTTACGCTATCCCTCTGACCTTCTTATTGTTGATGAAACACAGAAATTGCATCGGAATAAAATACAAATAGCACAATGCCGACTTAAGTACAAGAAAACTGACTCTTCTTACTGTCTATGTTTTGAACCATTCCTGTGACACTAGTTATAGATTCCGATGCTTCACTTCAGGTTTACTGTATCCCTCTGACCGTCTTATTGACGATGAAACACAGAAATTGCATCGGAATTAAATACAAAAGGCACAATGCCGACTTAAGTACAAAACAACTGACTCTTCTTACTGTCTATGATTTGAACCATTCCTGTGACACTGGTTATAGATTCCGATGCTTCACTTCAGGCTTACTGTATCCCTCTGACCGTCTTATTGACAATGAAACACAGAAATTGCATCGGAATTAAATACAAAAGGCACAATGCCGACTTAAGTACAAGAATACTGACTCTTCTTACTGTCTATGTTTTGAACCATTCATGTGACACTAGTTATAGATTCCGATGCTTCACTTCAGGTTTACTGTATCCCTCTGACCCTCTTATTGACGATGATACACAGAAATTGCATCGGAATTAAATACAAAAGGCACAATGCCGAGTTAAGTACAAGAAAACTGACTCTTCTTACTGTCTATGTTTTGAACCATTCCTGTGACACTAGTTATAGATTCCTATGATTCACTTCAGCTTTACAGTATCCCTCTGACCTTCTTATTGACGATGAAACACAGAAATTGCATCGGAATTAAATACAAAAGGCACAATGCCGACTTAAGTACAAGAAAACTGACTCTTCTTACTGACTATGTTTTGAGCCATTCATGTGACACTAGTTATAGATTCCGATGCTTCACTTCAGGTTTACTGTATCCCTCTGACCATCTTATTGTCGATGAAACACAGAAATATCATCGGAATTAAATACAAAAAAAGCACAATGCCGACTTAAGTACAAGAAAACTGACTCTTCTTACTGTCTATGATTTGAACCATTCCTGTGACACTAGTTATAGATTCCGATGCTTCACTTCAGGTTTACTGTATCCCTCTGACCATCTTATTGTCGATGAAACACAGAAATATCATCGGAATTAAATACAAAAGGCACAATGCCGACTTAAGTACAAGAAAACTGACTCTTCTTACTGTCTATGTTTTGAACCATTATTGTGACACTAGTTATAGATTCCGATGCTTCACTTCAGGTTTACTGTATCCCTCTGACCGTCTTATTGACGATGAAACACAGAAATTGAATCGGAATTAAATACAAAAGGCACAATGCCGACTTAAGTACAAAGCAACTGACTCTTCTTACTGTCTATGATTTGAACCACTCATGTGACACTAGTTATAGATCCGGATGCTTCGCTTCAGGTTTACTGTATCCCTCTGACCTTCTTATTGACAATGAAACGCAGAAATTTCATTGGAATTAAATACAAAAGGCACAATGCAGGCTTAAGGACAAGAAATCTGACTCTTCTTACTGTCTATGTTTAAACCATTCATGTGACACTAGTTTTAGATTCCGATGCTTCACTTGAGAATTACTGTATCCCTCTGACCACCTTATTGTCGATGGAACACAGAAATATCATCGGAATTAAATACAAAAGGCACAATGCCGACTTAAGTACAAGAAAACTGACTCTTCTTACTGTCTATGTTTTGAACCATTCCTGTGACACTAGTTATCGATTCCGATGCTTCACTTCAGGTTTACTGTATCCCTCTCACCATCTTATTGTCGATGAAACACAGAAATATCATCGGAATTAAATACAAAAGGCACAATGCCGACTTAAGTACAAGAAAAGTGACTCTTCTTACTGTCTATGATTTGAACCATTCCTGTGACACTAGTTATAGATTCCGATGCTTCACTTCAGGTTTACTGTATTCCTCTCACCTTCTTATTGGCGATGAAACACAGAAATTGCATCGGAATTAAAAAGAAAAGGCACAATGCCGACTTAAGTACAAGAAAACTGACTCTTCTTACTGTCTATGTTTTTAACCATTCCTGTGACACTAGTTATAGATTCCGATGCTTAACCTCAGGTTTACTGTATCCCTCAGACCTTCTTATTGACGATGAAACACAGAAATTGCATCGGAAATAAATATAAAAGGCACAATGCCGACTTAAGTACAAGAAAACTGACTCTTCTTACTGTCTATGTTTTGAACCATTACTGTGACACTAGTTATAGATTCCGATGCTTCACTTCAGGTTTACTGTATCGCTCTGACCTTCTTATTGACGATGAAACACAGAAATTGCATCGGAATTAAATACAAAAGGCACAATGCCGAGTTAAGTACAAGAAAACTGACTCTTCCCACTGTCTAAGTTTTGAACCATTCCTGTGACACTAGTTATAGATTCCGATGCTTCACTTCAGCTTTACAGTATCCCTCTGACCTTCTTATTGACGATGAAAAACAGAAATTGCATCGGAATTAAATAAAAAAGGCACAATGCCGACTTAAGTACAAGAAAACTGACTCTTCTTACTGTCTATGTTTTGAACCATTCATGTGACACTAGTTATAGATTCCGATGCTTCACTTCAGGTTTACTGTATCCATCTGACCATCTTATTGTCGATGAAACACAGAAATATCATCGGAATTAAATACAAAAGGCACAATGCCGACTTAAGTACAAGAAAACTGACTCTTCTTACTGTCTATGATTTGAAACATTCCTGTGACACTAGTTATAGATTCTGATGCTTCACTTCAGGTTTACTGTATCCCTCTCGCCTTCTTATTGACGATGAAACACAGAAATTGCATCGGAATTAAGTAGAAGAGGCACAATGCCGACTTAAGTACAAGAAAATTGACTCTTCTTACTGTCTATGTTTTTAACCATTCCTGTGACACTAGTTATAGATTCCGATGCTTCACCTCAGGTTTACGGTATCCCTCTGACCTTCTTATTGACGATGAAACACAGAAATTGCATCGGAAATAAATAGAAAAGGCACAATGCCGACTTAAGTACAAGAAAACTGACTCTTCTTACTGTCTATGTTTTGAACCATTACTGTGACACTAGTTATAGATTCCGATGCTTCACTTCAGGTTTACTGTATTCCTCTGACCTTCTTATTGACGATGAAACACAGAAATTGCATCGGAATTAATTACAAAAGGCACAATGCCGAGTTAAGTACAAGAAAACTGACTCTTTTTACTGTCTATGTTTTGAACCATTCCTGTGACACTAGTTATAGATTCCGATGCTTCACTTCAGGTTTACTGTATCCCTCTGACCGTCTTATTGACGATGAAACACAGAAATTGCATCGGAATTAAGTACAAAAGGCACAATGCCGACTTAAGTACAAAACAACTGACTCTTCTTACTGTCTATGATTTGAACAATTCATGTGACACTAGTTATAGATTCCGATGCTTCACTTCAGGTTTACTGTATCCCTCTGACCTTCTTATTGACGATGAAACACAGAAATTGCATCGGAATTAAATACAAAAGGCACAATGCCGACTTAAGTACAAGAATGCTGACTCTTCTTACTGTCTATGTTTTGAACCATTCATGTGACAGTAGTTATAGATTCCGATGCTTCACTTCTGGTTTACTGTATCCCTCTGACCTTCTTTTTGACGATGAAACACAGAAATTGCATCGAAATTAAATACAAAAGGCTCAATGCCGGCTTAAGGACAAGAAAACTGACTCTTCTTACTGTCTATGTTTGAACCATTCATGTGACACTAGTTATAAATTCCGATGCTTCATTTCAGGTTTACGCTATCCCTCTGACCTTCTTATTGTTGATGAAACACAGAAATTGCATCGGAATAAAATACAAATAGCACAATGCCGACTTAAGTACAAGAAAACTGACTCTTCTTACTGTCTATGTTTTGAACCATTCCTGTGACACTAGTTATAGATTCCGATGCTTCACTTCAGGTTTACTGTATCCCTCTGACCGTCTTATTGACGATGAAACACAGAAATTGCATCGGAATTAAATACAAAAGGCACAATGCCGACTTAAGTACAAAACAACTGACTCTTCTTACTGTCTATGATTTGAACCATTCCTGTGACACTGGTTATAGATTCCGATGCTTCACTTCAGGTTTACTGTATCCCTCTGACCGTCTTATTGACGATGAAACACAGAAATTGCATCGGAATTAAATACAAAAGGCACAATGCCGACTTAAGTACAAGAATACTGACTCTTCTCACTGTCTATGTTTTGAACCATTCATGTAACAGTAGTTATAGATTCCGATGCTTCACTTCTGGTTTACTGTATCCCTCTGACCTTCTTTTTGACGATGAAACACAGAAATTGCATCGAAATTAAATACAAAAGGCACAATGCCGGCTTAAGGACAAGAAAACTGACTCTTCTTACTGTCTATGTTTGAACCATTCATGTGACACTAGTTATAAATTCCGATGCTTCATTTCAGGTTAACGCTATCCCTCTGACCTTCTTATTGTTGATGAAACACAGAAATTGCATCAGAATAAAATACAAATAGCATAATGCCGACTTAAGTACAAGAAAACTGACTCTTCTTACTGTCTATGTTTTGAACCATTCCTTTGACACTAGTTATAGATTCCGATGCTTCACTTCAGGTTTACTGTATCCCTCTGACCTTCTTATTGGTGATGAAACACAGAAATTGCATCGGAATTAAATACAAAAAGCACAATGCCGACTTAAGTACAATAAAACTGACTCTTCATACTGTCTATATTTTGAACCATTCCTGTGACACTAGTTATAGATTCCGATGCTTCACTTCAGGTTTACTGTATCCCTCTGACCTTCTTATTGAGGATGAAACACAGAAATTGCATCGGAATTAAATACAAAAGGTACAATGCCGACTTAAGTACAAGAAAACTGACTCTTCTCACAGTCTATGTTTTTAACCATTCCTGTGACACTAGATATAGATTCCGATGCTTCACTTCAGGTTTACTGTATCCCTCTGACCATCTTATTGTCGATGAAACACAGAAATCACAGTGGAATTAAATACAAAAGGCACAATGCTGACTTAAGTACAAGAAAACTGACTCTTCTTACTGTCTATGTTTTGAACCATTCCTGTGACACTAGTTATAGATTCCGATGCTTCACTTCAGGTTTACTGTATCCCTCTGACCATCTTATTGTCGATGAAACACAGAAATTGCATCGGAATTAAATAGAAGAGGCACAATGCCGACTTAAGTACAAGAAAACTGACTCTTCTTACTGTCTATGTTTTTAACCATTCCTGTGACACTAGTTATAGATTCCGATGCTTCACTTCAGGTTTACTGTATCCCTCTGACCTTCTTATTGACTATGAAACACAGAAGTTGCGTCGGAATTAAATACAAAAGCACAACGCCGACTTAAGTACAAAACAACTGACTCTTCTTACTGTCTATGATTTGAACCATTCCTGTGACACTAGTTATAGATTCCGATGCTTCACTTCAGGTTTACTGTATCCCTCTGACCGTCTTATTGACGATGAAACACAGAAATTGCATCGGAATTAAATACAAAAATCACAATGCCGACTTAAGTACAAAACAACTGACTCTTCTTACTGTCTATGATTTGAACCATTCATGTGACACTAGTTATAGATTCTGATGCTTCACTTCAGGTTTACTGTATCCCTCTCACCTTCTTATTGACGATGAAACACAGAAATTGCATCGGAATTAAGTAGAAGAGGCACAATGCCGACTTAAGTACAAGAAAATTGACTCTTCTTACTGTCTATGTTTTTAACCATTCCTGTGACACTAGTTATAGATTCCGATGCTTCACCTCAGGTTTACGGTATCCCTCTGACCTTCTTATTGACGATGAAACACAGAAATTGCATCGGAAATAAATAGAAAAGGCACAATGCCGACTTAAGTACAAGAAAACTGACTCTTCTTACTGTCTATGTTTTGAACCATTACTGTGACACTAGTTATAGATTCCGATGCTTCACTTCAGGTTTACTGTATTCCTCTGACCTTCTTATTGACGATGAAACACAGAAATTGCATCGGAATTAATTACAAAAGGCACAATGCCGAGTTAAGTACAAGAAAACTGACTCTTTTTACTGTCTATGTTTTGAACCATTCCTGTGACACTAGTTATAGATTCCGATGCTTCACTTCAGGTTTACTGTATCCCTCTGACCGTCTTATTGACGATGAAACACAGAAATTGCATCGGAATTAAGTACAAAAGGCACAATGCCGACTTAAGTACAAAACAACTGACTCTTCTTACTGTCTATGATTTGAACAATTCATGTGACACTAGTTATAGATTCCGATGCTTCACTTCAGGTTTACTGTATCCCTCTGACCTTCTTATTGACGATGAAACACAGAAATTGCATCGGAATTAAATACAAAAGGCACAATGCCGACTTAAGTACAAGAATACTGACTCTTCTTACTGTCTATGTTTTGAACCATTCACGTGACAGTAGTTATAGATTCCGATGCTTCACTTCTGGTTTACTGTATCCCTCTGACCTTCTTTTTGACGATGAAACACAGAAATTGCATCGAAATTAAATACAAAAGGCACAATGCCGGCTTAAGGACAAGAAAACTGACTCTTCTTACTGTCTATGTTTGAACCATTCATGTGACACTAGTTATAAATTCCGATGCTTCATTTCAGGTTTACGCTATCCCTCTGACCTTCTTATTGTTGATGAAACACAGAAATTGCATCGGAATAAAATACAAATAGCACAATGCCGACTTAAGTACAAGAAAACTGACTCTTCTTACTGTCTATGTTTTGAACCATTCCTGTGACACTAGTTATAGATTCCGATGCTTCACTTCAGGTTTACTGTATCCCTCTGACCGTCTTATTGACGATGAAACACAGAAATTGCATCGGAATTAAATACAGAAGGCACAATGCCGACTTAAGTACAAAACAACTGACTCTTCTTACTGTCTATGATTTGAACCATTCCTGTGACACTGGTTATAGATTCCGATGCTTCACTTCAGGTTTACTGTATCCCTCTGACCGTCTTATTGACGATGAAACACAGAAATTGCATCGGAATTAAATACAAAAGGCACAATGCCGACTTAAGTACAAGAATACTGACTCTTCTCACTGTCTATGTTTTGAACCATTCATGTGACAGTAGTTATAGATTCCGATGCTTCACTTCTCGTTTACTGTATCCCTCTGACCTTCTTTTTGACGATGAAACACAGAAATTGCATCGAAATTAAATACAAAAGGCACAATGCCGGCTTAAGGACAAGAAAACTGACTCTTCTTACTGTCTATGTTTGAACCATTCATGTGACACTAGTTATAAATTCCGATGCTTCATTTCAGGTTAACGCTATCCCTCTGACCTTCTTATTGTTGATGAAACACAGAAATTGCATCAGAATAAAATACAAATAGCACAATGCCGACTTAAGTACAAGAAAACTGACTCTTCTTACTGTCTATGTTTTGAACCATTCCTTTGACACTAGTTATAGATTCCGATGCTTCACTTCAGGTTTACTGTATCCCTCTGACCTTCTTATTGTTGATGAAACACAGAAATTGCATCGGAATTAAATACAAAAAGCACAATGCCGACTTAAGTACAATAAAACTGACTCTTCATACTGTCTATATTTTGAACCATTCCTGTGACACTAGTTATAGATTCCGATGCTCCACTTCAGGTTTACTGTATCCCTCTGACCTTCTTATTGAGGATGAAACACAGAAATTGCATCGGAATTAAATACAAAAGGCACAATGCCGACTTAAGTACAAGAAAACTGACTCTTCTCACAGTCTATGTTTTTAACCATTCCTGTGACACTAGATATAGATTCCGATGCTTCACTTCAGGTTTACTGTATCCCTCTGACCATCTTATTGTCGATGAAACACAGAAATCTCATCGGAATTAAATACAAAAGGCACAATGCTGACTTAAGTACAAGAAAACTGACTCTTCTTACTGTCTATGATTTGAACCATTCCTGTGACACTAGTTATAGATTCCGATGCTTCACTTCAGGTTTACTGTATCCCTCTGACCATCTTATTGTCGATGAAACACAGAAATTGCATCGGAATTAAATAGAAGAGGCACAATGCCGACTTAAGTACAAGAAAACTGACTCTTCTTACTGTCTATGTTTTTAACCATTCCTGTGACACTAGTTATAGATTCCGATGCTTCACTTCAGGTTTACTGTATCCCTCTGACCTTCTTATTGACTATGAAACACAGAAGTTGCGTCGGAATTAAATACAAAAGCACAACGCCGACTTAACTACAAAACAACTGACTCTTCTTACTGTCTATGATTTGAACCATTCCTGTGACACTAGTTAATGATTCCGATGCTTCACTTCAGGTTTACTGTATCCCTCTGACCGTCTTATTGACGATGAAACACAGAAATTGCATCGGAATTAAATACAAAAATCACAATGCCGACTTAAGTACAAAACAACTGACTCTTCTTACTGTCTATGATTTGAACCATTCATGTGACACTAGTTATAGATTCCGATGCTTCACTTCTGGTTTACTGTATCCCTCTGACCTCCTTTTTGACGATGAAACACAGAAATTGCATCGAAATTAAATACAAAATGCACAATGACGGCTTAAGAACAAGAAAACTGACTCTTCTTACTGTCTATGTTTGAACCATTCATGTGACACTAGTTATAGATTCCGATGCTTCATTTCAGGTTTACTCTATCCCTCTGACCTTCTTATTGTTGATGAAACACAGATATTGCATCGGAATAAAATACAAATAGCACAATGCCGACTTAAGTACAAGAAAACTGACTCTTCTTACTGTCTATGTTTTGAACCATTACTGTGACACTTGTTATAGATTCCGATACTTCACTTCAGGTTTACTGTATCCCTCTCGCCTTCTTATTGACGATGAAACACAGAAATTGCATCGGAATTAAGTAGAAGAGGCACAATGCCGACTTAAGTACAAGAAAATTGACTCTTCTTACTGTCTATGTTTTTAACCATTCCTGTGACACTAGTTATAGATTCCGATGCTTCACCTCAGGTTTACGGTATCCCTCTGACCTTCTTATTGACGATGAAACACAGAAATTGCATCGGAAATAAATAGAAAAGGCACAATGCCGACTTAAGTACAAGAAAACTGACTCTTCTTACTGTCTATGTTTTGAACCATTACTGTGACACTAGTTATAGATTCCGATGCTTCACTTCAGGTTTACTGTATTCCTCTGACCTTCTTATTGACGATGAAACACAGAAATTGCATCGGAATTAATTACAAAAGGCACAATGCCGAGTTAAGTACAAGAAAACTGACTCTTTTTACTGTCTATGTTTTGAACCATTCCTGTGACACTAGTTATAGATTCCGATGCTTCACTTCAGGTTTACTGTATCCCTCTGACCGTCTTATTGACGATGAAACACAGAAATTGCATCGGAATTAAGTACAAAAGGCACAATGCCGACTTAAGTACAAAACAACTGACTCTTCTTACTGTCTATGATTTGAACAATTCATGTGACACTAGTTATAGATTCCGATGCTTCACTTCAGGTTTACTGTATCCCTCTGACCTTCTTATTGACGATGAAACACAGAAATTGCATCGGAATTAAATACAAAAGGCACAATGCCGACTTAAGTACAAGAATGCTGACTCTTCTTACTGTCTATGTTTTGAACCATTCATGTGACAGTAGTTATAGATTCCGATGCTTCACTTCTGGTTTACTGTATCCCTCTGACCTTCTTTTTGACGATGAAACACAGAAATTGCATCGAAATTAAATACAAAAGGCTCAATGCCGGCTTAAGGACAAGAAAACTGACTCTTCTTACTGTCTATGTTTGAACCATTCATGTGACACTAGTTATAAATTCCGATGCTTCATTTCAGGTTTACGCTATCCCTCTGACCTTCTTATTGTTGATGAAACACAGAAATTGCATCGGAATAAAATACAAATAGCACAATGCCGACTTAAGTACAAGAAAACTGACTCTTCTTACTGTCTATGTTTTGAACCATTCCTGTGACACTAGTTATAGATTCCGATGCTTCACTTCAGGTTTACTGTATCCCTCTGACCGTCTTATTGACGATGAAACACAGAAATTGCATCGGAATTAAATACAAAAGGCACAATGCCGACTTAAGTACAAAACAACTGACTCTTCTTACTGTCTATGATTTGAACCATTCCTGTGACACTGGTTATAGATTCCGATGCTTCACTTCAGGTTTACTGTATCCCTCTGACCGTCTTATTGACGATGAAACACAGAAATTGCATCGGAATTAAATACAAAAGGCACAATGCCGACTTAAGTACAAGAATACTGACTCTTCTCACTGTCTATGTTTTGAACCATTCATGTAACAGTAGTTATAGATTCCGATGCTTCACTTCTGGTTTACTGTATCCCTCTGACCTTCTTTTTGACGATGAAACACAGAAATTGCATCGAAATTAAATACAAAAGGCACAATGCCGGCTTAAGGACAAGAAAACTGACTCTTCTTACTGTCTATGTTTGAACCATTCATGTGACACTAGTTATAAATTCCGATGCTTCATTTCAGGTTAACGCTATCCCTCTGACCTTCTTATTGTTGATGAAACACAGAAATTGCATCAGAATAAAATACAAATAGCATAATGCCGACTTAAGTACAAGAAAACTGACTCTTCTTACTGTCTATGTTTTGAACCATTCCTTTGACACTAGTTATAGATTCCGATGCTTCACTTCAGGTTTACTGTATCCCTCTGACCTTCTTATTGGTGATGAAACACAGAAATTGCATCGGAATTAAATACAAAAAGCACAATGCCGACTTAAGTACAATAAAACTGACTCTTCATACTGTCTATATTTTGAACCATTCCTGTGACACTAGTTATAGATTCCGATGCTTCACTTCAGGTTTACTGTATCCCTCTGACCTTCTTATTGAGGATGAAACACAGAAATTGCATCGGAATTAAATACAAAAGGTACAATGCCGACTTAAGTACAAGAAAACTGACTCTTCTCACAGTCTATGTTTTTAACCATTCCTGTGACACTAGATATAGATTCCGATGCTTCACTTCAGGTTTACTGTATCCCTCTGACCATCTTATTGTCGATGAAACACAGAAATCACATCGGAATTAAATACAAAAGGCACAATGCTGACTTAAGTACAAGAAAACTGACTCTTCTTACTGTCTATGTTTTGAACCATTCCTGTGACACTAGTTATAGATTCCGATGCTTCACTTCAGGTTTACTGTATCCCTCTGACCATCTTATTGTCGATGAAACACAGAAATTGCATCGGAATTAAATAGAAGAGGCACAATGCCGACTTAAGTACAAGAAAACTGACTCTTCTTACTGTCTATGTTTTTAACCATTCCTGTGACACTAGTTATAGATTCCGATGCTTCACTTCAGGTTTACTGTATCCCTCTGACCTTCTTATTGACTATGAAACACAGAAGTTGCGTCGGAATTAAATACAAAAGCACAACGCCGACTTAAGTACAAAACAACTGACTCTTCTTACTGTCTATGATTTGAACCATTCCTGTGACACTAGTTATAGATTCCGATGCTTCACTTCAGGTTTACTGTATCCCTCTGACCGTCTTATTGACGATGAAACACAGAAATTGCATCGGAATTAAATACAAAAATCACAATGCCGACTTAAGTACAAAACAACTGACTCTTCTTACTGTCTATGATTTGAACCATTCATGTGACACTAGTTATAGATTCTGATGCTTCACTTCAGGTTTACTGTATCCCTCTCACCTTCTTATTGACGATGAAACACAGAAATTGCATCGGAATTAAGTAGAAGAGGCACAATGCCGACTTAAGTACAAGAAAATTGACTCTTCTTACTGTCTATGTTTTTAACCATTCCTGTGACACTAGTTATAGATTCCGATGCTTCACCTCAGGTTTACGGTATCCCTCTGACCTTCTTATTGACGATGAAACACAGAAATTGCATCGGAAATAAATAGAAAAGGCACAATGCCGACTTAAGTACAAGAAAACTGACTCTTCTTACTGTCTATGTTTTGAACCATTACTGTGACACTAGTTATAGATTCCGATGCTTCACTTCAGGTTTACTGTATTCCTCTGACCTTCTTATTGACGATGAAACACAGAAATTGCATCGGAATTAATTACAAAAGGCACAATGCCGAGTTAAGTACAAGAAAACTGACTCTTTTTACTGTCTATGTTTTGAACCATTCCTGTGACACTAGTTATAGATTCCGATGCTTCACTTCAGGTTTACTGTATCCCTCTGACCGTCTTATTGACGATGAAACACAGAAATTGCATCGGAATTAAGTACAAAAGGCACAATGCCGACTTAAGTACAAAACAACTGACTCTTCTTACTGTCTATGATTTGAACAATTCATGTGACACTAGTTATAGATTCCGATGCTTCACTTCAGGTTTACTGTATCCCTCTGACCTTCTTATTGACGATGAAACACAGAAATTGCATCGGAATTAAATACAAAAGGCACAATGCCGACTTAAGTACAAGAATACTGACTCTTCTTACTGTCTATGTTTTGAACCATTCACGTGACAGTAGTTATAGATTCCGATGCTTCACTTCTGGTTTACTGTATCCCTCTGACCTTCTTTTTGACGATGAAACACAGAAATTGCATCGAAATTAAATACAAAAGGCACAATGCCGGCTTAAGGACAAGAAAACTGACTCTTCTTACTGTCTATGTTTGAACCATTCATGTGACACTAGTTATAAATTCCGATGCTTCATTTCAGGTTTACGCTATCCCTCTGACCTTCTTATTGTTGATGAAACACAGAAATTGCATCGGAATAAAATACAAATAGCACAATGCCGACTTAAGTACAAGAAAACTGACTCTTCTTACTGTCTATGTTTTGAACCATTCCTGTGACACTAGTTATAGATTCCGATGCTTCACTTCAGGTTTACTGTATCCCTCTGACCGTCTTATTGACGATGAAACACAGAAATTGCATCGGAATTAAATACAGAAGGCACAATGCCGACTTAAGTACAAAACAACTGACTCTTCTTACTGTCTATGATTTGAACCATTCCTGTGACACTGGTTATAGATTCCGATGCTTCACTTCAGGTTTACTGTATCCCTCTGACCGTCTTATTGACGATGAAACACAGAAATTGCATCGGAATTAAATACAAAAGGCACAATGCCGACTTAAGTACAAGAATACTGACTCTTCTCACTGTCTATGTTTTGAACCATTCATGTGACAGTAGTTATAGATTCCGATGCTTCACTTCTCGTTTACTGTATCCCTCTGACCTTCTTTTTGACGATGAAACACAGAAATTGCATCGAAATTAAATACAAAAGGCACAATGCCGGCTTAAGGACAAGAAAACTGACTCTTCTTACTGTCTATGTTTGAACCATTCATGTGACACTAGTTATAAATTCCGATGCTTCATTTCAGGTTAACGCTATCCCTCTGACCTTCTTATTGTTGATGAAACACAGAAATTGCATCAGAATAAAATACAAATAGCACAATGCCGACTTAAGTACAAGAAAACTGACTCTTCTTACTGTCTATGTTTTGAACCATTCCTTTGACACTAGTTATAGATTCCGATGCTTCACTTCAGGTTTACTGTATCCCTCTGACCTTCTTATTGTTGATGAAACACAGAAATTGCATCGGAATTAAATACAAAAAGCACAATGCCGACTTAAGTACAATAAAACTGACTCTTCATACTGTCTATATTTTGAACCATTCCTGTGACACTAGTTATAGATTCCGATGCTCCACTTCAGGTTTACTGTATCCCTCTGACCTTCTTATTGAGGATGAAACACAGAAATTGCATCGGAATTAAATACAAAAGGCACAATGCCGACTTAAGTACAAGAAAACTGACTCTTCTCACAGTCTATGTTTTTAACCATTCCTGTGACACTAGATATAGATTCCGATGCTTCACTTCAGGTTTACTGTATCCCTCTGACCATCTTATTGTCGATGAAACACAGAAATCTCATCGGAATTAAATACAAAAGGCACAATGCTGACTTAAGTACAAGAAAACTGACTCTTCTTACTGTCTATGATTTGAACCATTCCTGTGACACTAGTTATAGATTCCGATGCTTCACTTCAGGTTTACTGTATCCCTCTGACCATCTTATTGTCGATGAAACACAGAAATTGCATCGGAATTAAATAGAAGAGGCACAATGCCGACTTAAGTACAAGAAAACTGACTCTTCTTACTGTCTATGTTTTTAACCATTCCTGTGACACTAGTTATAGATTCCGATGCTTCACTTCAGGTTTACTGTATCCCTCTGACCTTCTTATTGACTATGAAACACAGAAGTTGCGTCGGAATTAAATACAAAAGCACAACGCCGACTTAACTACAAAACAACTGACTCTTCTTACTGTCTATGATTTGAACCATTCCTGTGACACTAGTTAATGATTCCGATGCTTCACTTCAGGTTTACTGTATCCCTCTGACCGTCTTATTGACGATGAAACACAGAAATTGCATCGGAATTAAATACAAAAATCACAATGCCGACTTAAGTACAAAACAACTGACTCTTCTTACTGTCTATGATTTGAACCATTCATGTGACACTAGTTATAGATTCCGATGCTTCACTTCTGGTTTACTGTATCCCTCTGACCTCCTTTTTGACGATGAAACACAGAAATTGCATCGAAATTAAATACAAAATGCACAATGACGGCTTAAGAACAAGAAAACTGACTCTTCTTACTGTCTATGTTTGAACCATTCATGTGACACTAGTTATAGATTCCGATGCTTCATTTCAGGTTTACTCTATCCCTCTGACCTTCTTATTGTTGATGAAACACAGATATTGCATCGGAATAAAATACAAATAGCACAATGCCGACTTAAGTACAAGAAAACTGACTCTTCTTACTGTCTATGTTTTGAACCATTACTGTGACACTTGTTATAGATTCCGATACTTCACTTCAGGTTTACTGTATCCCTCTGACCTTCTTATTGACGATGAAACACAGAAATTGCATCGGAATTAAATACAAAAGGCACAATGCCGACTTAAGTACAAGAAAACTGACTCTTCTCACAGTCTATGTTTTTAACCATTCCTGTGACACTAGATATAGATTCCGATGCTTCACTTCAGGTTTACTGTATCCCTCTGACCATCTTATTGTCGATGAAACACAGAAATCTCATCGGAATTAAATACAAAAGGCACAATGCTGACTTAAGTACAAGAAAACTGACTCTTCTTACTGTCTATGTTTTGAACCATTCCTGTGACACTAGTTATAGATTCCGATGCTTCACTTCAGGTTTACTGTATCCCTCTGACCATCTTATTGTCGATGAAACACAGAAATTGCATCGGAATTAAGTAGAAGAGGCACAATGCCGACATAAGTACAAGAAAACTGACTCTTCTTACTGTCTATGTTTTTAACCATTCCTGTGACACTAGTTATAGATTCCGATGTTTCACTTCAGGTTTACTGTATCCCTCTGACCTTCTTATTGACGATGAAACACAGAAATTGCGTCGGAATTAAATTCAAAAGGCACAATGCCGACTTAAGTACAAAACAACTGACTCTTCTTACTGTCTATGATTTGAACCATTCCTGTGACACTAGTTATAGATTCCGATGCTTCACTTCAGGTTTACTGTATCCCTCTGACCGTCTTATTGACGATGAAACGCAGAAATTGCATCGGAATTAAATACAAAAGGCACAATGCCGACTTAAGTACAAAACAACTGACTCTTCTTACTGTCTATGATTTGAACCATTCATGTGACACTAGTTATAGATTCCGATGCTTCACTTCAGGTTTACTGTTTCCCTCTGACCTTCTTATTGACGATGAAACACAGAAATTGCATCGGAATTAAATACAAAAGGAACAATGCCGACTTAAGTACAAGAAAACTGACTCTTCTTACTGTCTATGTTTTGAAACATTCATGTGACACTAGTTATAGATTCCGATGCTTCACTTCTGGTTTACTGTATCCCTCTGACCTCCTTTTTGACGATGAAACACAGAAATTGCATCGAAATTAAATACAAAATGCACAATGACGGCTTAAGGACAAGAAAACTGACTCTTCTTACTGTCTATGTTTGAACCATTCATGTGACACTAGTTATAGATTCCGATGCTTCATTTCAGGTTTACTCTATCCCTCTGACCTTCTTATTGTTGATGAAACACGGATATTGCATCGGAATAAAATACAAATAGCACAATGCCGACTTAAGTACAAGAAAACTGACTCTTCTTACTGTCTATGTTTTGAACCATTACTGTGACACTTGTTATAGATTCCGATGCTTCATTTCAGGTTTACTGTATCCCTCTGACCTTCTGATTGACGATGAAACACAGAAATTGCATCGGAATTAAATACAAAAGGCACAATGCCGAGTTAAGTACAAGAAAACTGACTCTTCTTACTGTCTAAGTTTTGATCCATTCCTGTGACACTAGTTATAGATTCCGATGCTTCACTTCAGCTTTACAGTATCCCTCTGACCTACTTATTGACGATGAAACACAGAAATTGAATCGGAATTAAATACAAAAGGCACAATGCTGACTTAAGTACAAGAAAACTGACTCTTCTCACTGTCTATGTTTTGAATCATTCCTGTGACACTAGTTATAGATTCCGATGCTTCACTTCAGGTTTACTGTATCCCTCTGACCATCTTATTGTCGATGAAACACAGAAATTGCATCGGAATTAAATAGAAGAGGCACAATGCCGACTTAAGTACAAAACAACTGACTCTTCTTACTGTCTATGATTTGAACCATTCATGTGACACTAGTTATAGATTCCGATGCTTCACTTCAGGTTTACTGTATCCCTCTGACCTTCTTATTGACGATGAAACACAGAAATTGCATCGGAATTAAATACAAAAGGAACAATGCCGACTTAAGTACAAGAAAACTGACTCTTCTTACTGTCTATGTTTTGAACCATTCATGTGACACTAGTTATAGATTCCGATGCTTCACTTCTGGTTTACTGTATCCCTCAGACCTCCTTTTTGACGATGAAACAAGGAAATTGCATCGAAATTAAATACAAAATGCACAATGACGGCTTAAGGACAAGAAAACTGACTCTTCTTACTGTCTATGTTTGAACCATTCATGTGACTATAGTTATAGATTCCGATGCTTCATTTCAGGTTTACTCTATCCCTCTGACCTTCTTATTGTTGATGAAACACAGATATTGCATCGGAATAAAATGCAAATAGCACAATGCCGACATAAGTACAAGAAAACTGACTCTTCTTACTGTCTATGTTTTGAACCATTACTGTGACACTTGTTATAGATTCCGATACTTCACTTCAGGTTTACTGTATCCCTCTGACCTTCTTATTGTCGATGAAACACAGAAATTGCAACTGAATTAAATACAAAAGGCACAATGCCGAGTTAAGTACAAGAAAACTGACTCTTCTTACTGTCTATGTTTTGAACCATTACTGTGACACTAGTTATAGATTCCGATGCTTCACTTCAGGTTTACTGTATCCCTCTGACCGTCTTATTGACAATGAAACACAGAAATTGAATCAGAATTAAATACAAAAGGCACAATGCCGACTTAAGTACAAAACAACTGACTCTTCTTACTGTCTATGATTTGAACCATTCATGTGACACTAGTTATAGATTCCGATGCTTCACTTGAGAATTACTGTATCCCTCTGACCACCTTATTGTCGATGAAACACAGAAATATCATCGGAATTAAATACAAAAGGCACAATGCTGACTTAAGTACAAGAAAACTGACTCCTCTTACTGTCTATGTTTTTAACCATTCCTGTGACACTAGATATAGATTCCGATGCTTCACTTCAGGTTTACTGTATCCCTCTGACCATCTTATTGTCGATGAAACACAGAAATTGCATCGGAATTAAGTAGAAGAGCCACAATGCCGACTTAAGTACAAGAAAACTGACTCTTCTTACTGTCTATGTTTTTAACCATTCCTGTGACACTAGTTATAGATTCCGATGTTTCACTTCAGGTTTACTGTATCCCTCTGACCTTCTTATTGACGATGTAACACAGAAATTGCGTCGGAATTAAATACAAAAGGCACAATGCCGACTTAAGTACAAAACAACTGACTCTTCTTACTGTCTATGATTTGAACCATTCCTGTGACACTAGTTATAGATTCCGATGCTTCACTTCAGGTTTACTGTATCCCTCTGACCGTCTTATTGACGATGAAACGCAGAAATTGCATCGGAATTAAATACAAAAGGCACAATGCCGACTTAAGGACAAAACAACTGACTCTTCTTACTGTCTATGATTTGAACCATTCATGTGACACTAGTTATAGATTCCGATGCTTCACTTCAGGTTTACTGTTTCCCTCTGACCTTCTTATTGACGATGAAACACAGAAATTGCATCGGAATTAAATACAAAAGGAACAATGCCGACTTAAGTACAAGAAAACTGACTCTTCTTACTGTCTATGTTTTGAAACATTCATGTGACACTAGTTATAGATTCCGATGCTTCGCTTCTGGTTTACTGTATCCCTCTGACCTCGTTTTTGACGATGAAACACAGAAATTGCATCGAAATTAAATACAAAATGCACAATGACGGCTTAAGGACAAGAAAACTGACTCTTCTTACTGTCTATGTTTGAACCATTCATGTGACACTAGTTATAGATTCCGATGCTTCATTTCAGGTTTACTCTATCCCTCTGACCTTCTTATTGTTGATGAAACACAGATATTGCATCGGAATAAAATACAAATAGCACAATGCCGACTTAAGTACAAGAAAACTGACTCTTCTTACTGTCTATGTTTTGAACCATTACTGTGACACTTGTTATAGATTCCGATGCTTCATTTCAGGTTTACTGTATCCCTCTGACCTTCTGATTGACGATGAAACACAGAAATTGCATCGGAATTAAATACAAAAGGCACAATGCCGAGTTAAGTACAAGAAAACTGACTCTTCTTACTGTCTAAGTTTTGATCCATTCCTGTGACACTAGTTATAGATTCCGATGCTTCACTTCAGCTTTACAGTATCCCTCTGACCTACTTATTGACGATGAAACACAGAAATTGAATCGGAATTAAATACAAAAGGCACAATGCTGACTTAAGTACAAGAAAACTGACTCTTCTCACTGTCTATGTTTTGAATCATTCCTGTGACACTAGTTATAGATTCCGATGCTTCACTTCAGGTTTACTGTATCCCTCTGACCATCTTATTGTCGATGAAACACAGAAATTGCATCGGAATTTAATAGAAGAGGCACAATGCCGACTTAAGTACAAAACAACTGACTCTTCTTACTGTCTATGATTTGAACCATTCATGTGACACTAGTTATAGATTCCGATGCTTCACTTGAGAATTACTGTATCCCTCTGACCATCTTATTGACGATGAAACACAGAAATTGCATCGGAATTAAATACAAAAGGAACAATGCCGACTTAAGTACAAGAAAACTGACTCTTCTTACTGTCTATGTTTTGAACCATTCATGTGACACTAGTTATAGATTCCGATGCTTCACTTCTGGTTTACTGTATCCCTCTGACCTCCTTTTTGACGATGAAACAAGGAAATTGCATCGAAATTAAATACAAAATTCACAATGACGGCTTAAGGACAAGAAAACTGACTCTTCTTACTGTCTATGTTTGAACCATTCATGTGACTATAGTTATAGATTCCGATGCTTCATTTCAGGTTTACTCTATCCCTCTGACCTTCTTATTGTTGATGAAACACAGATATTGCATCGGAATAAAATGCAAATAGCACAATGCCGACTTAAGTACAAGAAAACTGACTCTTCTTACTGTCTATGTTTTGAACCATTACTGTGACACTTGTTATAGATTCCGATACTTCACTTCAGGTTTACTGTATCCCTCTGACCTTCTTATTGTCGATGAAACACAGAAATTGCAACTGAATTAAAAACAAAAGGCACAATGCCGAGTTAAGTACAATAAAACTGACTCTTCTTACTGTCTATGTTTTGAACCATTACTGTGACACTAGTTATAGATTCCGATGCTTCACTTCAGGTTTACTGTATCCCTCTGACCGTCTTATTGACAATGAAACACAGAAATTGAATCAGAATTAAATACAAACGGCACAATGCCGACTTAAGTACAAAACAACTGACTCTTCTTACTGTCTATGATTTGAACCATTCATGTGACACTAGTTATAGATTCCGATGCTTCACTTGAGAATTACTGTATCCCTCTGACCACCTTATTGTCGATGAAACACAGAAATATCATCGGAATTACATACAAAAGGCACAATGCTGACTTAAGTACAAGAAAACTGACTCCTCTTACTGTCTATGTTTTGAACCATTCCTGTGGCACTAGTTATAGATTCCGATGCTTCAATTCAGGTTTACTGTATCCCTCTCACCATCTTAGTGTCGATGAAACACATAAATATCGTCGGAATTAAATACAAAAGGCACAATGCCGACTTAAGTCCAAAAAAAGTGACTCTTCTTACTGTCTATGATTTGAACCATTCCTGTGACACTAGTTATAGATTCCGATGCTTCACTTCAGGTATACTGTATTCCTCTCACCTTCTTATAGACGATGAAACACAGAAATTGCATCGGAATTAAAAAGAAAAGGCACAATGCCGACTTAAGTACAAGAAAACTGACTCTTCTTACTGTCTACGTTTTTAACCATTCCTGTGACACTAGTTATAGATTCCGATGCTTCACCTCAGGTTTACTGTATCCCTCTGACCTTCTTATTGACGATGAAACACAGAAATTGCATCGGAAATAAATAGAAAAGGCACAATGCCGACTTCAGTACAAGAAAACTGACTCTTCTTACTGTCTATGTTTTGAACCATTACTGTGACACTAGTTATAGATTCCGATGCTTCACTTCAGGTTTACTGTATTGCTCTGACCTTCTTATTGACGATGAAACACAGAAATTGCATCGGAATTAAATACAAAAGGCACAATGCCGGGTTAAGTACAAGAAAACTGACTCTTCTTACTGTCTAAGTTTTGAACCATTCCTGTGACACCAGTTATAGATTCCGATGCTTCACTTCAGCTTTACAAAATCCCTCTGACCTTCATATTGACGATGAAACACAGAAATTGCATCGGAATTAAATAAAAAAGCTGAATGCCGACTTAAGTACAAGAAAACTGACTCTTCTTACTGTCTATGTTTTGAACCATTCCTGTGACACTAGTTATAGATTCCGATGCTTCACTTCAGGTTTACTGTATCCCTCTGACCGTCTTATTGACGATGAAACACAGAAATTGCATCGGAATTAAATGCAAAAGGCACAATGCCGACTTAAGTACAAAACAACTGACTCTTCTTACTGTCTATGATTTGAACCATTCATGTGACACTAGTTATAGATTCCGATGCTTCACTTCAGGTTTACTGTATCCCTCTGACCTTCTTATTGACGATGAAACACAGAAATTGCATCAGAATTAAATACAAAAGGCACAATGCCGACTTAAGTACAAGAAAACTGACTCTTCTCACAGTCTATGCTTTTAACCATTCCTGTGACACTAGATATAGATTCCGATGCTTCACTTCAGGTTTACTGTATCCCTCTGACCATCTTATTGTCGATGAAACACAGAAATCTCATCGGAATTAAATACAAAAGGCACAATGCTGACTTAAGTACAAGAAAACTGACTCTTCTTACTGTCTATGTTTTGAACCATTCCTGTGACACTAGTTATAGATTCCGATGCTTCACTTCAGGTTTACTGTATCCCTCTGACCATCTTATTGTCGATGAAACACAGAAATTGCATCGGAATTAAATAGAAGAGGCACAATGCCGACTTAAGTACAAGAAAACTGACTCTTCTTACTGTCTATGTTTTTAACCATTCCTGTGACACTAGTTATAGATTCCGATGCTTCACTTCAGGTTTACTGTATCCCTCTGACCTTCTTATTGACGATGAAACACAGAAATTGCGTCGGAATTAAATACAAAAGGCACAATGCCGACTTAAGTACAAAACAACTGACTCTTCTTACTGTCTATGATTTGAACCATTCCTGTGACACTAGTTATAGATTCCGATGCTTCACTTCAGGTTTACTGTATCCCTCTGACCGTCTTATTGACGATGAAACACAGAAATTGCATCGGAATTAAATACAAAAGGCACAATGCCGACTTAAGTACAAAACAACTGACTCTTCTTACTGTCTATGATTTGAACCATTCATGTGACACTAGTTATAGATTCCGATGCTTCACTTCAGGTTTACTGTATCCCTCTGACCTTCTTATTGACGATGAAACACAGAAATTGCATCGGAATTAAATACAAAAGGAACAATGCCGACTTAAGTACAAGAAAACTGACTCTTCTTACTGTCTATGTTTTGAACCATTCATGTGACACTAGTTATAGATTCCGATGCTTCACTTCTGGTTTACTGTATCCCTCTAACCCTCTTTTTGACGATGAAACACGGAAATTGCATCGAAATTAAATACAAAATGCACAATGACGGCTTAAGGACAAGAAAACTGACTCTTCTTACTGTCTATGTTTGAACCATTCATGTGACACTAGTTATAGATTCCGATGCTTCATTTCAGGTTTACTCTATCCCTCTGACCTTCTTATTGTTGATGAAACACAGATATTGCATCGGAATAAAATACAAATAGCACAATGCCGACTTAAGTACAAGAAAACTGACTCTTCTTACTGTCTATGTTTTGAACCATTACTGTGACACTTGTTATAGATTCCGATACTTCACTTCAGGTTTACTGTATCCCTCTGACCATCTTATTGACGATGGAACACAGAAATTGCATCTGAATTAAATACAAAAGGCACAATGCCGAGTTAAGTACAAGAAAACTGACTCTTCTTACTGTCTATGTTTTGAACCATTACTGTGACACTAGTTATATATTCCGATGCTTCACTTCAGGTTTACTGTATCCCTCTGACCTTCTTATTGACGATGAAACACAGAAATTGCGTCGGAATTAAATACAAAAGGCACAATGCCGACTTAAGTACAAAACAACTGACTCTTCTTACTGTCTATGATTTGAACCATTCATGTGACACTAGTTATAGATTCCGATGCTTCACTTGAGAATTACTGTATCCCTCTGACCACCTTATTGTCGATGAAACACAGAAATATCATCGGAATTAAATACAAAAGGCACAATGCCGACTTAAGTACAAGATATCTGACTCTTCTTACTGTCTATGTTTTGAACCATTCCTGTGCCACTAGTTATAGATTCCGATGCTTCACTTCAGGTTTACTGTATCCCTCTCACCATCTTAGTGTCGATGAAGCACAGAAATATCATCGGAATTAAATACAAAAGGCACAATGCCGACTTAAGTCCAAAAAAAGTGACTCTTCTTACTGTCTATGATTTGAACCATTCCTGTGACACTAGTTATAGATTCCGATGCTTCACTTCAGGTTTACTGTATTCCTCTCACCTTCTTATTGACGATGAAACACAGAAATTGCATCGGAATTAAAAAGAAAAGGCACAATGCCGACTTAAGTACAAGAAAACTGACTCTTCTTACTGTCTATGTTTTTAACCATTCCTGTGACACTAGTTATAGATTCCGATGCTTCACCTCAGGTTTACTGTATCCCTCTGACCTTCGTATTGACGATGAAACACAGAAATTGCATCGGAAATAAATAGAAAAAGCACAATGACGACTTAAGTACAAGAAAACTGACTCTTCTTACTGTCTATGTTTTGAACCATTACTGTGACACTAGTTATAGATTCCGATGCTTCACTTCAGGTTTACTGTATCACTCTGACCTTCTTATTGACGATGAAACACAGAAATTGCATCGGAATTAAATACAAAAGGCACAATGCCGAGTTAAGTACAAGAAAACTGACTCTTCTTACTGTCTAAGTTTTGAACCATTCCTGTGACACCAGTTATAGATTCCGATGCTTCACTTCAGCTTTACAAAATCCCTCTGACCTTCATATTGACGATGAAACACAGAAATTGCATCGGAATTAAATAAAAAAGGCTGAATGCCGACTTAAGTACAAGAAAACTGACTCTTCTTACTGTCTATGTTTTGAACCATTCCTGTGACTCTAGTTATAGATTCCGATGCTTCACTTCAGGTTTACTGTATCCCTCTGACCGTCTTATTGACGATGAAACACAGAAATTGCATCGGAATTAAATACAAAAGGCACAATGCCGACTTAAGTACAAAACAACTGACTCTTCTTACTGTCTATGATTTGAACCATTCATGTGACACTAGTTATAGATTCCGATGCTTCACTTCAGGTTTACTGTATCCCTCTGACCTTCTTATTGACGATGAAACACAGAAATTGCATCGGAATTAAATACAAATGGCACAATGCCGACTTAAGTACAAGAATACTGACTCTTCTTACTGTCTATGTTTTGAACCATTCATGTATCAGTAGTTATAGATTCCGATGCTTCACTTCTGGTTTGCTGTATCCCTCTGACCGTCTTATTGACGATGAAACACAGAAATTGCATCGGAATTAAATACAAAAGGCACAATGCCGACTTAAGTACAAAACAACTGACTCTTCTTACTGTCTATGATTTGAACCATTCATGTGACACTAGTTATAGATTCCGATGCTTCACTTAAGATTTACTGTATCCCTCTGACCTTCTTATTGACGATGAAACACAGAAATTACATCGGAATTAAATACAAAAAGCACAATGCCGACTTAAGTACAAGAATACTGACTCTTCTTACTGTCTATGTTTTGAACCATTCATGTGACAGTAGTTATAGATTGCGATGCTTCACTTCTGGTTTACTGTATCCCTCTGACCTTCTTTTTGACGATGAAACACAGAAATTGCATCGAAATTAAATACAAAAGGCACAATGCCGGCTTAAGGACAAGAAAACTGACTCTTCTTACTGTCTATGTTTGAACCATTCATGTGACACTAGTTATAAATTCCGATGCTTCATTTCAGGTTTACGCTATCCCTCTGACATTCTTATTGTTGATGAACCACAGAAATTGCATCGGAATAAAATACAAATAGCACAATGCCGACTTACGTACAAGAAAACTGACTCTTCTTACCGTCTATGTTTTGAACCATTCCTGTGACACTAGTTATAGATTCCGATGCTTCACTTCAGGTTTACTAGATCCCTCTGACCTTCTTATTGTTGATGAAACACAGAAATTGCATCGGAATTAAATACAAAAAGCACAATGCCGACTTAAGTACAATAAAACTGACTCTTCATACTGTCTATGTCTTGAACCATTCCTGTGACACTAGTTATAGATTCCGATGCTTCACTTCCGGTTTACTGTATCCCTCTGACCTTCTTATTGACGATGAAACACAGAAATTGCATCGGAATTAAATACAAAAAGCACAATGCCGACTTAAGTACAAGAAAACTGACTCTTCTCACAGTCTATGTTTTGAACCATTCCTGTGACACTAGATATAGATTCCGATGCTTCAATCCAGGTTTACTGTATCCCTCTGACCATCTTATTGTCGATGAAACACAGAAATCTCATCGGAATTAAATACAAAATGCACAATGCTGACTTAAGTACAAGAAAACTTACTCTTCTTACTGTCTATGTTTTGAACCATTCCTGTGACACTAGTTATAGATTCCGATGCTTCACTTCAGGTTTACTGTATCCCTCTGACCATCTTATTGTCGATGAAACACAGAAATTGCATCGGAATTAAATAGAAGAGGCACAATGCCGACTTAAGTACAAGAAAACTGACTCTTCTCACTGTCTACGTTTTTAACCATTCCTGTGACACTAGTTATAGATTCCGATGCTTCACTTCAGGTTTACTGTATCCCTCTGACCTTCTTATTGACGATGAAACACAGAAATTGCGTCGGAATTAAATACAAAAGGCACAATGCCGACCTAAGTACAAAACAACTGACTCTTCTTACTGTCTATGTTTTGAACCATTCCTGTGACACTAGTTATAGATTCCGATGCTTCACTTCAGGTTTACTGTATCCCTCTGACCGTCTTATTGACGATGAAACACAGAAATTGCATCGGAATTAAATACAAAATGCACAATGCCGACTTAAGTACAAAACAACTGACTCTTCTTACTGTCTATGATTTGAACCATTCCTGTGACACTAGTTATAGATTCCGATGCTTCACTTCAGGTTTACTGTATCCCTCTGACCGTCTTATTGACGATGAAACACAGAAATTGCATCGGAATTAAATAAAAAAGGCACAATGCCGACTTAAGTACAAAACAACTGACTCTTCTTACTGTCTATGATTTGAACCATTCCTGTGACACTGGTTATAGATTCCGATGCTTCACTTCAGGTTTACCGTATCCCTCTGACTGTCTTATTGACGATGAAACACAGAAATTGCATCGGAATTAAATACAAAAGGCACAATGCCGACTTAAGTACAAGAATACTGACTCTTCTTACTGTCTATGTTTTGAACCATTCATGTGACAGTAGTTATAGATTCCGATGCTTCACTTCTGGTTTACTGTATTCCTCTGACCTTCTTTTTGACGATAAAACACAGAAATTGCATCGAAATTAAATACAAAAGGCACAATGCCGGCTTAAGGACAAGAAAACTGACTCTTCTTACTGTCTATGTTTGAACCATTCATGTGACACTAGTTATAAATTCCGATGCTTCATTTCAGGTTTTCGCTATCCCTCTGACCTTCTTATTGTTGATGAAACACAGAAATTGCATCGGAATAAAATACAAATAGCACAATGCCGACTTAAGTACAAGAAAACTGACTCTTCTTACTGTCTATGTTTTGAACCATTCCTGTGACACTAGTTATAGATTCCGATGCTTCACTTCAGGTTTACTGTATCCCTCTGACCTTCTTATTGTTGATGAAACACAGAAATTGCATCGGAATTAAATACAAAAAGCACAATGCCGACTTAAGTACAATAAAACTGACTCTTCATACTGTCTATGTTTTGAACCATTCCTGTGACACTAGTTATAGATTCCGATGCATCACTTCAGGTTTACTGTATCACTCTGACCTTCTTATTGACGATGAAACACAGAAATTGCATCGGAATTAAATACAAAAGGCACAATGCCGACTTAAGTACAAGAAAACTGACTCTTCTCACAGTCTATGTTTTTAACCATTCCTGTGACACTAGATATAGATTCCGATGCTTCACTTCAGGTTTACTGTATCCCTCTGACCATCTTATTGTCGATGAAACACAGAAATCTCATCGGAATTAAATACAAAAGGCACAATGCTGACTTAAGTACAAGAAAACTGACTCTTCTTACTGTCTATGTTTTGAACCATTGCTGAGACACTAGTTATAGATTCCGATGCTTCACGTCAGGTTTACTGTATCCCTCTGACCATCTTATTGTCGATGAAACACAGAAATTGCATCGGAATTAAATAGAAGAGGCACAATGCCGACTTAAGTACAAGAAAACTGACTCTTCTTACTGTCTATGATTTAACCATTCCTGTGACACTAGTTATAGATTCCGATGCTTCACTTCAGGTTTACTGTATCCCTCTGACCTTCTTATTGACGATGAAACACAGAAATTGCGTCGGAATTAAATACAAAAGGCACAATGCCGACTTAAGTACAAAACAACTGACTCTTCTTACTGTCTATGATTTGAACCATTCCTGTGACACTAGTTATAGATTCCGATGCTTCACTTCAGGTTTACTGTATCCCTCTGACCGTCTTATTGACGATGAAACACAGAAATTGCATCGGAATTAAATACAAAAGGCACAATGCCGACTTAAGTACAAAACAACTGACTCTTCTTACTGTCTATGATTTGAACCATTCATGTGACACTAGTTATAGATTCCGATGCTTCACTTCAGGTTTGCAGTATCCCTCTGACCTTCTTATTGACGATGATACACATAAATTGCATCGGAATTAAATACAAAAGGAACAATGCCGACTTAAGTACAAGAAAACTGACTCTTCTTACTGTCTATGTTTTAAACCATTCATGTGACACTAGTTATAGATTCCGATGCTTCACTTCTGGTTTACTGTATCCCTCTGACCTCCTTTTTGACGATGAAACACAGAAATTGCATCGAAATTAAATACAAAATGCACAATGACGGCTTAAGGACAAGAAAACTGACTCTTCTTACTGTCTATGTTTTGAACCATTACTGTGACACTAGTTATAGATTCCGATGCTTCACTTCAGGTTTACTGTATCCCTCTGACCGTCTTATTGACAAAGAAACACAGAAATTGAATCGGAATTAAATACAAAAGGCACAATGCCGACTTAAGTACAAAACAACTGACTCTTCTTACTGTCTATGATTTGAACCATTCATGTGACACTAGTTATAGATTCCGATGCTTCACTTGAGAATTACTATATCCCTCTGACCACCTTATTGTCGATGAAACACAGAAATATCATCGGAATTAAATACAAAAGGCACAATGCCGACTTAAGTACAAGAAAACTGACTCTTCTTACTGTCTATGTTTTGAACCATTCCTGTGACACTAGTTATAGATTCCGATGCTTCACTTCAGGTTTACTGTATCCCTCTCACCATCTTATTGTCGATGAAACACAGAAATATCATTGGAATTAAATACAAAAGGCACAATGCCGACTTAAGTACAAGAAAAGTGATTCTTCTTACTGTCTATGATTTGAACCATTCCTGTGTCACTAGTTATAGATTCCGATGCTTCACTTCAGGTTTACTGTATTCCTCTCACCTTCTTAATGACGATGAAACACAGAAATTGCATCGGAATTAAAAAGAAAAGGCACAATGCCGACTTAAGTCCAAGAAAACTGACTCTTCTTACTGTCTATGTTTTTAACCATTCCTGTGACACTAGTTATAGATTCCGATGCTTCACCTCAGGTTTACTGTATCCCTCTGACCTTCTTATTGACGATGAAACACAGAAATTGCATCGGAAATAAATAGAAAATGCACAATGCCGACTTAAGTACAAGAAAACTGACTCTTCTTTGTGTCTATGTTTTGAACCATTCCTGTGACACTAGTTATAGATTCCGATGTTTCGCTTCAGGTTTACTTTATCACTCTGACCTTCTTATTGACGATATAACACAGAAATAGCATCGGAAATAAGTACAAAAGGCACAATGCCGACTTAAGTACAAGAAAACTGACTCTTCTTACTGTCTATGTTTTGAACCATTCCTGTGACACTAGTTATAGATTCCGATGCTTCACTTCAGGTTTACTGTATCCCACTGACCATCTTATTGTCGATGAAACACAGAAATTGCATCGGAATTAAATAGAAGAGGCACAATGCCGACTTAAGTACAAGAAAACTGACTCTTCTTACTGTCTATGTTTTTAACCATTCCTGTGACACTAGTTATAGATTCCGATGCTTCACTTCAGGTTTACTGTATCCCTCTGACCTTCTTATTGACGATGAAACACAGAAATTGCGTCGGAATTAAATACAAAAGGCACAATGCCGACCTAAGTACAAAACAACTGACTCTTCTTACTGTCTATGATTTGAACCATTCCTGTGACACTAGTTATAGATTCCGATGCTTCACTTCAGGTTTACTGTATCCCTCTAACCGTCTTATTGACGATGAAACACAGAAATTGCATCGGAATTGAATACAAAATGCACAATGCCGACTTAAGTACAAAACAACTGACTCTTCTTACTGTCTATGATTTGAACCATTCCTGTGACACTAGTTATAGATTCCGATGCTTCACTTCAGGTTTACTGTATCCCTCTGACTGTCTTATTGACGATGAAACACAGAAATTGCATCGGAATTAAATAAAAAAGGCACAATGCCGACTTAAGTACAAAACAACTGACTCTTCTTACTGTCTATGATTTGAACCATTCCTGTGACACTGGTTATAGATTCCGATGCTTCACTTCAGGTTTACCGTATCCCTCTGACCGTCTTATTGACGATGAAACACAGAAATTGAATCGTAATTAAATACAAAAGGCACAATGCCGACTTAAGTACAAGAATACTGACTCTTCTTACTGTCTATGTTTTGAACCATTCATGTGACAGTAGTTATAGATTCCGATGCTTCACTTCTGGTTTACTGTATTCCTCTGACCTTCTTTTTGACGATAAAACACAGAAATTGCATCGAAATTAAATACAAAAGGCACAATGCCGGCTTAAGGACAAGAAAACTGACTCTTCTTACTGTCTATGTTTGAACCATTCATGTGACACTAGTTATAAATTCCGATGCTTCATTTCAGGTTTACGCTATCCCTCTGACCTTCTTATTGTTGATGAAACACAGAAATTGCATCGGAATAAAATACAAATAGCACAATGCCGACTTAAGTACAAGAAAACTGACTCTTCTTACTGTCTATGTTTTGAACCATTCCTGTGACACTAGTTATAGATTCCGATGCATCACTTCAGGTTTACTGTATCCCTCTGACCTTCTTATTGTTGATGAAACACAGAAATTGCATCGGAATTAAATACAAAAAGCACAATGCCGACTTAAGTACAATAAAACTGACTCTTCATACTGTCTATGTTTTGAACCATTCCTGTGACACTAGTTATAGATTCCGATGCATCACTTCAGGTTTACTGTATCACTCTGACCTTCTTATTGACGATGAAACACAGAAATTGCATCGGAATTAAATACAAAAGGCACAATGCCGACTTAAGTACAAGAGAACTGACTCTTCTCACAGTCTATGTTTTTAACCATTCCTGTGACACTAGATATAGATTCCGATGCTTCACTTCAGGTTTACTGTATCCCTCTGACCATCTTATTGTCGATGAAACACAGAAATCTCATCGGAATTAAATACAAAAGGCACAATGCTGACTTAAGTACAAGAAAACTGACTCTTCTTACTGTCTATGTTTTGAACCATTGCTGAGACACTAGTTATAGATTCCGATGCTTCACTTCAGGTTTACTGTATCCCTCAGACCATCTTATTGTCGATGAAACACAGAAATTGCATCGGAATTAAATAGAAGAGGCACAATGCCGACTTAAGTACAAGAAAACTGACTCTTCTTACTGTCTATGATTTAACCATTCCTGTGACACTAGTTATAGATTCCGATGCTTCACTTCAGGTTTACTGTATCCCTCTGACCTTCTTATTGACGATGAAACACAGAAATTGCGTCGGAATTAAATACAAAAGGCACAATGCCGACTTAAGTACAAAACAACTGACTCTTCTTACTGTCTATGATTTGAACCATTCCTGTGACACTAGTTATAGATTCCGATGCTTCACTTCAGGTTTACTGTATCCCTCTGACCGTCTTATTGACGATGAAGCACAGAAATTGCATCGGAATTAAATACAAAAGGCACAATGCCGACTTAAGTACAAAACAACTGACTCTTCTTACTGTCTATGATTTGAACCATTCATGTGACACTAGTTATAGATTCCGATGCTTCACTTCAGGTTTACAGTATCCCTCTGACCTTCTTATTGACGATGATACACAGAAATTGCATCGGAATTAAATACAAAAGGAACAATGCCGACTTAAGTACAAGAAAACTGACACTTCTTACTGTCTATGTTTTGAACCATTCATGTGACACTAGTTATAGATTCCGATGCTTCACTTCTGGTTTACTGTATCCCTCTGACCTCCTTTTTGACGATGAAACACAGAAATTGCATCGAAATTAAATACAAAATGCACAATGACGGCTTAAGGACAAGAAAACTGACTCTTCTTACTGTCTATGTTTTGAACCATTACTGTGACACTAGTTATAGATTCCGATGCTTCACTTCAGGTTTACTGTATCCCTCTGACCGTCTTATTGACAAAGAAACACAGAAATTGAATCGGAATTAAATACAAAAGGCACAATGCCGACTTAAGTACAAAACAACTGACTCTTCTTACTGTCTATGATTTGAACCATTCATGTGACACTAGTTATAGATTCCGATGCTTCACTTGAGAATTACTATATCCCTCTGACCACCTTATTGTCGATGAAACATAGAAATATCATCGGAATTAAATACAAAAGGCACAATGCCGACTTAAGTACAAGAAAACTGACTCTTCTTACTGTCTATGTTTTGAACCATTCCTGTGACACTAGTTATAGATTCCGATGCTTCACTTCAGGGTTACTGTATCCCTCTCACCATCTTATTGTCGATGAAACACAGAAATATCATTGGAATTAAATACAAAAGGCACAATGCCGACTTAAGAACAAGAAAAGTGATTCTTCTTACTGTCTATGATTTGAACCATTCCTGTGACACTAGTTATACATTCCGATGCTTCACTTCAGGTTTACTGTATTCCTCCCATCTTCTTAATGACGATGAAACACAGAAATTGCATCGGAATTAAAAAGAAAAGGCACAATGCCGACTTAAGTCCAAGAAAACTGACTCTTCTTACTGTCTATGTTTTTAACCATTCCTGTGACACTAGTTATAGATTCCGATGCTTCACCTCAGCTTTACTGTATCCCTCTGACCTTCTTATTGACGATGAAACACAGAAATTGCATCGGAAATAAATAGAAAATGCACAATGCCGACTTAAGTACAAGAAAACTGACTCTTCTTACTGTCTATGTTTTGAACCATTACTGTGACACTAGTTATAGATTCCGATGCTTCACTTCAGGTTAACTGTATCGCTCTGACCTTCTTATTGACGATAAAACACAGAAATTGCATCGGAATTAAATACAAAAGGCACAATGCCGAGTTAAGTACAAGAAAACTGACTCTTCTTACTGTCTATGATTTGAACCATTCCTGTGACACTAGTTTAGATTCTGATGCTTCACTTCAGGTTTACTGTATCCCTCTCACCTTCTTATTGACGATGAAACACAGAAATTGCATCGGAATTAAATAGAAGAGGCACAATGCCGACTTAAGTACAAGAAAATTGACTCTTCTTACTGTCTATGTTTTTAACCATTCCTGTGACACTAGTTATAGATTCCGATGCTTCACCTCGGGTTTACGGTATCCCTCTGACCTTCTTATTGACGATGAAACACAGAAATTGCATCGGAAATAAATAGAAAAGGCACAATGCCGACTTAAGTACAAGAAAACTGACGCTTCTTACTGTCTATGTTTTGAACCATTACTGTGACACTAGTTATAGATTCCGATGCTTCACTTCAGGTTTACTGTATTCCTCTGACCTTCTTATTGACGATGAAACACAGAAATTGCATCGGAATTAATTACAAAAGGCACAATGCCGAGTTAAGTACAAGAAAACTGACTCTTCTTACTGTCTATGTTTTGGACCATTCCTGTGACACTAGTTATAGATTCCGATGCTTCACTTCAGGTTTACTGTATCCCTCTGACCGTCTTATTGACGATGAAACACAGAAATTGCATCGGAATTAAATACAAAAGGCACAATGCCGACTTAAGTACAAAACAACTGACTCTTCTTACTGTCTATGATTTGAACCATTCATGTGACACTAGTTATAGATTCCGATGCTTCACTTCAGGTTTACTGTATCCCTCTGACCTTCTTATTGACGATGAAACACAGAAATTGCATCGGAATTAAATACAAAAGGCACAATGCCGACTTAAGTACAAGAATACTGACTCTTCATATTGTCTATGTTTTGAACCATTACTGTGACACTAGTTATAGATTCCGATGCTTCACTTCTGGTTTACTGTATCCCTCTGACCTTCTTTTTGACGATGAAACACAGAAATTGCGTCGAAATTAAGTACAAAAGGCACAATGCCGGCTTAAGGACAAGAAAACTGACTCTTCTTACTGGCTATGTTTGAACCATTCATGTGACACTAGTTATAGATTCCGATGCTTCATTTCAGGTTTACGCTATCTCTCTGACCTTCCTATTGTTAATGAAACACAGAAATTGCATCGGAATAAAATACAAATGGCACAATGCCGACTTAAGTACAAGAAAACTGACTCTTCTTACTGTCTATGTTTTGAACCATTCCTGTGACACTAGTTATAGATTCCGATGCTTCACTTCAGGTTTACTGTATCCCTCTGACCTTCTTATTGTTGATGAAACACAGAAATTGCATCGGAATTAAATACAAAAAGCACAATGCCGACTTAAGTACAATAAAACTGACTCTTCATACTGTCTATGTTTTGAACCATTCCTGTGACACTAGTTATAGATTCCGATGCTTCACTTCAGGTTTACTGTATCCCTCTGACCTTCTTATTGACGATGAAACACAGAAATTGCATCGGAATTAAATACAAAAGGCACAATGCCGACTTAAGTACAAGAAAACTGACTCTTCTCACAGTCTATGTTTTGAACCATTCCTGTGACACTAGATATAGATTCCGATGCTTCACTTCAGGTTTACTGTATCCCTCTGACCTTCCTATTGACGATGAAACAGAGAAATTGCATCGGAATTGAATACAAAAGGCACAATGCCGACTTAAGTACAATACAACTGACTCTTCTTACTGTCTATGATTTGAACCATTCCTGTGACACTAGTTATAGATACCGATGCTTCACTTAAGGTTTACTGTATCCCTCTGACCGTCTTATTGACGATGAAACACAGAAATTGCATCGGAATTAAATACAAAAGGCACAATGCCGACTTAAGTACAAGACAACTTACTCTTCTTACTGTCTATGATTTGAACCATTCATGTGACACTAGTTATAGATTCCGATGCTTCACTTCAGGTTTACTGTATCCCTCTGACCTTCTTATTGACGATGAAACACAGAAATTGCATCGGAATTAAATACAAAAGGTACAATGCTGACTTAAGTACAAGAATACTGACTCTTCTTACTGTCTATGTTTTGAACCATTCATGTGACACTAGTTATAGATTCCGATGCTTCACTTCTGGTTTACTGTATCCCTCTGACCTTCTTTTTGACGATGAAACACAGAAATTGCATCGGAATTAAATACAAAAGGCACAATGCCGACTTAAGTACAAGAATACTGACTCTTCATACTGTCTATGTTTTGAACCATTACTGTGACACTAGTTATAGATTCCGATGCTTCACTTCTGGTTTACTGTATCCCTCTGACCTTCTTATTGTCGATGAAACACAGAAATCTCATCGGAATTAAATACAAAAAGCACAATGCTGACTTAAGTACAAGAAAACTGACTCTTCTTACTGTCTATGTTTTGAACCATTCCTGTGACACTAGTTATAGATTCCGATGCTTCACTTCAGGTTTACTGTATCCCTCTGACCATCTTATTGTCGATGAAACACAGAAATTGCATCGGAATTAAATAGAAGAGGCACAATGCCGACTTAAGTACAAGAAAACTGACTCTTCTTACTGTCTATGTTTTTAACCATTCCTGTGACACTAGTTATAGATTCCGATGCTTCACTTCAGGTTTACTGTATCCCTCTGACCTTCTTATTGACGATGAAACACAGAAATTGCATCGGAATTAAATACAAAAGGCACATAGCCGACTTAAGTTCAAGAAAACTGACTCTTCTCACAGTCTATGTTTTGAACCATTCCTGTGACATTAGATATAGATTCCGATGCTTCACTTCAGGTTTACTGTATACCTCTGACCATCTTATTGTCGATGAAACACAGAAATCTCATCGGAATTAAATAGTAAAGGCACAATGCTGACTTAAGTGCAAGAAAACTGACTCTTCTTACTGTCTATGTTTTGAACCATTCCTGTGACACTAGTTATAGATTCCGATGCTTCACTTCAGGTTTACTGTATCCCTCTGGCCATCTTATTGTCGATGAAACACAGAAATATCATCTGAATTAAATACAAAAGGCACAATGCCGACTTAAGTACAAGAAAACTGATTCTTCTTACTGTCTATGTTTTTAACCATTCCTGTGACATTAGTTATAGATTCCGATGCCTCACCTCAGGGTTACTGTATCCCTCTGACCTTCTTATTGACGAAGAAACACAGAAATTGCATCGGAAATAAATAGAAAAGGCACAATGCCGACTTAAGTACAAGAAAACTGACTCTTCTTACTGTCTATGTTTTGAATCATTACTGTGACACTAGTTATTGATTCCGATGAACACTTCAGGTTTACTGTATCCCTCTGACCTTCTTATTGACGATGAAACACAGAAATTGCATCGGAATTAAATACAAAAGGCACAATGCCGAGTTAAGTACAAGAAAACTGACTCTTCTTACTGTCTAAGTTTTGAACCATTCCTGTGACACTAGTTATAGATTCCGATGCTTCACTTCAGCTTTACAGTATCCCTCTGACCTTCTTATTGACGATGAAACTCAGAAATAGCATCGGAATGAAATACAAAAGGCACAATGCTGACTTAAGTACAAGAAAACTGACTCTTCTTACTGTCTATGTTTTGAACCATTCCTGTGACACTAGTTATAGATTCCGATGCTTCACTTCAGGTTTACTGTATCCCTCTGACCGTCTTATTGACGATGAAACACAGAAATTGCATCGGAATTAAATACAAATGGCACAATGCCGACTTAAGTACAAAACAACTGACTCTTCTTACTGTCTATGTTTTGAACCATTCATGTGACACTAGTTATAGATTCCGATGCTTCACTTCAGGTTTACTGTATCCCTCTGACCATCTTATTGTCGATGAAACACAGAAATATCATCGGAATTAAATACAAAAAGCACAATGCCGACTTAAGTACAAGAAAACTGACTCTTATTACTGTCTATGATTTGAACCATTCCTGTGCCACTAGTTATAGATTCCGATGCTTCACTTCAGGTTTACTGTATCCCTCTCACCTTCTTATTGACGATGAAACACAGAAATTGCATCGGAAATAAATAGAAAAGGCACAATTCCGACTTAAGTACAAGAAAACTGACTCTTCTTACTGTCTATGTTTTGAACCATTACTGTGACACTAGTTATAGATTCCGATGCTTCACTTCAGGTTTACTGTATCCCTCTGACCTCCTTATTGACGATGAAACACAGAAATTGCATCCGAATTAAATACAAAAGGCACAATGCCGAGTTAAGTACAAGAAAACTGACTCTTCTTACTGTCTAAGTTTGAACCATTCCTGTGACACTAGATATAGATTCCGATGCTTCACTTCAGCTTTACAGTATCCCTCTGACCTTCTTATTGACGATGAAACACAGAAATTGCATCGGAATTAAATACAAAAGGCACAATGCTGACTTAAGTACAAGAAAACTGACTCTTCTTACTGTCTATGTTTTGAACCATTCCTGTGACACTAGTTACTGATTCCGATGCTTCACTTCAGGTTTACTGTATCCCTCTGACCGTCTTATTGACGATGAAACACAGATATTGCATCGGAATTAAATACAAAAGGCACAATGCCGACTTATGTACAAGAAAACTGACTCTTCCAGCTGTCTATGTTTGAACCATTCATGTGACACTAGTTATAGATTCCGATGCTTCACTTCAGGTTTACTGTATCCCTCTGACCATCTTATTGTCGATGAAACACAGAAATATCATCGGAATTAAATACAAAAGGCACAATGCCGACTTAAGTACAAGAAAACTGACTCTTCTTACTGTCTATGTTTTTAACCATTCCTGTGACACTAGTTATAGATTCCGATGCTTCACCTCAGGGTTACTGTATCCCTCTGACCTTCTTATTGACGATGAAACACAGAAATTGCATCGGAAATAAATAGAAAAGGCACAATGCCGACTTAAGTAAAAGAAAACTGACTCTTCTTACTGTCTATGTTTTGAATCATTACTGTGACACTAGTTATTGATTCCGATGATCACCTCAGGTTTACTGTATCCCTCTGACCTTCTTATTGACGATGAAACACAGAAATTGCATCGGAATTAAATACAAAAGGCACAATGCCGAGTTAAGTACAAGAAAACTGACTCTTCTTACTGTCTAAGCTTTGAACCATTCCTGTGACACTAGTTATAGATTCCGATGCTTCACTTCAGGTTTACTGTATCCCTCTCACCTTCTTATTGACGATGAAACACAGAAATTGCATCGGAAATAAATAGAAAAGGCACAATTCCGACTTAAGTACAAGAAAACTGACTCTTCTTACTGTCTATGTTTTGAACCATTACTGTGACACTAGTTATAGATTCCGATGCTTCACTTGAGGTTTACTGTATCCCTCTGACCTCCTTATTGACGATGAAACACAGAAATTGCATCCGAATTAAATACAAAAGGCACAATGCCGAGTTAAGTACAAGAAAACTGACTCTTCTTACTGTCTAAGTTTGAACCATTCCTGTGACACTAGTTATAGATTCCGATGCTTCACTTCAGCTTTACAGTATCCCTCTGACCTTCTTATTGACGATGAAACACAGAAATTGCATCGGAATGAAATACAAAAGGCACAATGCTGACTTAAGTACTAGAAAACTGACTCCTCTTACTGTCTATGTTTTGAACCATTCCTGTGACACTAGTTATAGATTCCGATGCTTCACTTCAGGTTTACTGTATCCCTCTGACCGTCTTATTGACGATGAAACACAGAAATTGCATCGGAATTAAATACAAAAGGCACAATGCCGACTTAAGTACAAAACAACTGACTCTTCTTACTGTCTATGTTTTGAACCATTCATGTGACACTAGTTATAGATTCCGATGCTTCACTTCAGGGTTACTATATCCCTCTGACCATCTTATTGTCGATGAAACACAGAAATATCATCGGAATTAAATACAAGAAGCACAATGCCGACTTAAGTACAAGAAAACTGACTCTTCTTACTGTCTATGATTTGAACCATTCCTGTGCCACTAGTTATAGATTCCGATGCTTCACTTCAGGTTTACTGTATCCCTCTCACCTTCTTATTGACGATGAAACACAGAAATTGCATCGGAAATAAATAGAAAAGGCACAATGCCGACTTAAGTACAAGAAAACTGACTCTTCTTACTGTCTATGTTTTGAACCATTACTGTGACACTAGTTATAGATTCCGATGCTTCACTTCAGGTTTACTGTATCCCTCTGACCTTCTTATTGACGATGAAACACAGAAATTGCATCCGAATTAAATACAAAAGGCACAATGCCGAGTTAAGTACAAGAAAACTGACTCTTCTTACTGTCTAAGTTTGAACCATTCCTGTGACACTAGTTATAGATTCCGATGCTTCACTTCAGCTTTACAGTATCCCTCTGACCTTCTTATTGACGATGAAACACAGAAATTGCATCGGTATTAAATACAAAAGGCACAATGCTGACTTAAGTACAAGAAAACTGACTCTTCTTACTGTCTATGTTTTGAACCATTCCTGTGACACTAGTTACAGATTCCGATGCTTCACTTCAGGTTTACTGTATGCCTCTGACCGTCTTATTGACGATGAAACACAGATATTGCATCGGAATTAAATACAAAAGGCACAATGCCGACTTAAGTACAAAACAACTGACTCTTTTTACTGCCTATGATTTGAACCATTCATCTGACACTAGTTATAGATTCCGATGATTCACTTCAGGTTTACTGTATCCCTCTGACCTTCTTATTGACGATGAAACACAGAAATTGCATCGGAATTAAATACAAAAGGCACAATGCCGACTTATGTACAAGAAAACTGACTCTTCCAACTGTCTATGTTTGAACCATTCATGTGACACTAGTTATACATTCCGATGCTTCACTTTAGGTTTACTGTATCCCTCTGACCTTCTTATTGACGATGAAACACAGAAATTGCATCGGAATTGAATACAAAAGGCACATTGCGGACTTAAGTACAAGAAAACTGACTCTTCTCACAGTCTATGTTTTGAACCATTCCTGTGTCACTAGTTACTGATTCCGATGCTTCACTTCAGGTTTACTGTATCCCTCTGACCGTCTTATTGACGATGAAACACAGATATTGCATCGGAATTAAATACAAAAGGCACAATGCCGACTTATGTACAAGAAAACTGACTCTTCCAGCTGTCTATGTTTGAACCATTCATGTGACACTAGTTATAGATTCCGATGCTTCACTTCAGGTTTACTGTATCCCTCTGACCATCTTATTGTCGATGAAACACAGAAATATCATCGGAATTAAATACAAAAGGCACAATGCCGACTTAAGTACAAGAAAACTGACTCTTCTTACTGTCTATGTTTTTAACCATTCCTGTGACACTAGTTATAGATTCCGATGCTTCACCTCAGGGTTACTGTATCCCTCTGACCTTCTTATTGACGATGAAACACAGAAATTGCATCGGAAATAAATAGAAAAGGCACAATGCCGACTTAAGTAAAAGAAAACTGACTCTTCTTACTGTCTATGTTTTGAATCATTACTGTGACACTAGTTATTGATTCCGATGATCACCTCAGGTTTACTGTATCCCTCTGACCTTCTTATTGACGATGAAACACAGAAATTGCATCGGAATTAAATACAAAAGGCACAATGCCGAGTTAAGTACAAGAAAACTGACTCTTCTTACTGTCTAAGCTTTGAACCATTCCTGTGACACTAGTTATAGATTCCGATGCTTCACTTCAGGTTTACTGTATCCCTCTCACCTTCTTATTGACGATGAAACACAGAAATTGCATCGGAAATAAATAGAAAAGGCACAATTCCGACTTAAGTACAAGAAAACTGACTCTTCTTACTGTCTATGTTTTGAACCATTACTGTGACACTAGTTATAGATTCCGATGCTTCACTTGAGGTTTACTGTATCCCTCTGACCTCCTTATTGACGATGAAACACAGAAATTGCATCCGAATTAAATACAAAAGGCACAATGCCGAGTTAAGTACAAGAAAACTGACTCTTCTTACTGTCTAAGTTTGAACCATTCCTGTGACACTAGTTATAGATTCCGATGCTTCACTTCAGCTTTACAGTATCCCTCTGACCTTCTTATTGACGATGAAACACAGAAATTGCATCGGAATGAAATACAAAAGGCACAATGCTGACTTAAGTACTAGAAAACTGACTCCTCTTACTGTCTATGTTTTGAACCATTCCTGTGACACTAGTTATAGATTCCGATGCTTCACTTCAGGTTTACTGTATCCCTCTGACCGTCTTATTGACGATGAAACACAGAAATTGCATCGGAATTAAATACAAAAGGCACAATGCCGACTTAAGTACAAAACAACTGACTCTTCTTACTGTCTATGTTTTGAACCATTCATGTGACACTAGTTATAGATTCCGATGCTTCACTTCAGGGTTACTATATCCCTCTGACCATCTTATTGTCGATGAAACACAGAAATATCATCGGAATTAAATACAAGAAGCACAATGCCGACTTAAGTACAAGAAAACTGACTCTTCTTACTGTCTATGATTTGAACCATTCCTGTGCCACTAGTTATAGATTCCGATGCTTCACTTCAGGTTTACTGTATCCCTCTCACCTTCTTATTGACGATGAAACACAGAAATTGCATCGGAAATAAATAGAAAAGGCACAATGCCGACTTAAGTACAAGAAAACTGACTCTTCTTACTGTCTATGTTTTGAACCATTACTGTGACACTAGTTATAGATTCCGATGCTTCACTTCAGGTTTACTGTATCCCTCTGACCTTCTTATTGACGATGAAACACAGAAATTGCATCCGAATTAAATACAAAAGGCACAATGCCGAGTTAAGTACAAGAAAACTGACTCTTCTTACTGTCTAAGTTTGAACCATTCCTGTGACACTAGTTATAGATTCCGATGCTTCACTTCAGCTTTACAGTATCCCTCTGACCTTCTTATTGACGATGAAACACAGAAATTGCATCGGTATTAAATACAAAAGGCACAATGCTGACTTAAGTACAAGAAAACTGACTCTTCTTACTGTCTATGTTTTGAACCATTCCTGTGACACTAGTTACAGATTCCGATGCTTCACTTCAGGTTTACTGTATGCCTCTGACCGTCTTATTGACGATGAAACACAGATATTGCATCGGAATTAAATACAAAAGGCACAATGCCGACTTAAGTACAAAACAACTGACTCTTTTTACTGCCTATGATTTGAACCATTCATCTGACACTAGTTATAGATTCCGATGATTCACTTCAGGTTTACTGTATCCCTCTGACCTTCTTATTGACGATGAAACACAGAAATTGCATCGGAATTAAATACAAAAGGCACAATGCCGACTTATGTACAAGAAAACTGACTCTTCCAACTGTCTATGTTTGAACCATTCATGTGACACTAGTTATACATTCCGATGCTTCACTTTAGGTTTACTGTATCCCTCTGACCTTCTTATTGACGATGAAACACAGAAATTGCATCGGAATTGAATACAAAAGGCACATTGCGGACTTAAGTACAAGAAAACTGACTCTTCTCACAGTCTATGTTTTGAACCATTCCTGTGTCACTAGTTATAGATTCCGATGCTTCACCTCAGGTTTACTGTATCCCTCTGACCTTCTTATTGACGATGAAATACAGAAATTGCATCGGAAATAAATAGAAAAGGCACAATGCCGACTTAAGTACAAGAAAACTGACTCTTCTTACTGTCTATGTTTTGAATCATTACTGTGACACTAGTTATTGATTCCGATGATCACTTCAGGTTTACTGTATCCCTCTGACCTTCTTATTGACGATGAAACACAGAAATTGCATCGGAATTAAATACAAAAGGCACAATGCCGAGTTAAGTACAAGAAAACTGACTCTTCTTAGTGTCTAAGTTTTGAACCATTCCTGTGACACTAGTTATAGATTCCGATGCTTCACCTCAGGTTTACTGTATCCCTCTGACCTTCTTATTGACGATGAAACACAGAAATTGCATCGGAATTAAATACAAAAGGCAGAATGCCGACTCAAATACAAGACGACAGGCTCTTCTTACTGTCTATAATTTGAACCATCACTGTGACACTAGTTATAGATTCCGATGCTTCAATTCAGGTTTACTGTATCCCTCTGACCTTCTTATTGACGATGAAACACAGAAATTGCATCGGAATTAAATACAAAAGAGACAATGCCGAGTTAAGTACAAGTAAACAGACTCTTCTTACTGTCTAAGTTTGAATCATTCCTGTGACACTAGTTATAGATTCCGATGCTTCACTTCAGCTTTACAGTATCCCTCTGACCTTCTTATTGACGATGAAACACAGAAATTGCATCGGAATTAAATACAAAAGGCACAATGCTGACTTAAGTACAAGAAAACTGAGTCTTCTTACTGTCTATGTTTAGAACCATTCCTGTGACACTGGTTACAGATTCCGATGTTTCACTTCAGGTTTAGTGTATCCCTCTGACCGTCTTATTGACGGTGAAACACAGATATTGCATCGGAATTAAATACAAAAGGCACAATGCCGACTTAAGTACAAAACAACTGACTCTTTTTACTGCCTATGATTTGAACCATTCATGTGACACTAGTTATGGATTCCGATGCTTCACTTCAGGTTTACTGTATCCCTCTGACCTTCTTATTGACGATGAAACACAGAAATTGCATCGGAATTAAATACAAAAGGCACAATGCCGACATATGTACAAGAAAACTGACTCTTCCAACTGTCTATGTTTGAACCATTACTGTGACACTAGTTATGTATTCCGATGCTTCACTTCAGGTTCACTGTATCCCTCAGACCTTCTTATTGACGATGAAACTCTGAAATTGCATCGGAATTAAATACAAAAGGCACAATGCCGACTTAAGTACAAGAAAACTGACTCTTCTTACTGTTCTTTTTTTAATCATTCCTGTGACACTAGTTATAGATTCCGATGCTTCCCTTCAGGTTTACTTTATCACTCTGACCTTCTTATTGACGATCAAACACAGATATTGCATCGGAAATAAATACAAAAGGCACAATACCAACTTAAGTACAAGAAAACTGACTCTTCTAACTGTCTATGTTTTGAACCATTCCTGTGACACTAATTATAGATTCCGATGCTTCACTTCAGGTTAACTGTATCCCTCTGACCATCTTATTGACGATGAAAAACAGAAATTGCATCGGAATTAAGTACAAGAGGCACAATGCCGACTTAAGTACAAGAAGACTGACTCTTCTTACTGTCTATGTTTTGAACCATTCCTGTGACACTAGTTATAGATTCCTATGCTTCACTTCAGGTTTACTGTATCCCTCTGACCTTCTTATTGACGATGAAACACAGAAATTGCATCGGAATTAAATACAAAAGGCACAATGCTGACTTAAGTACAAGAAAACTGACTCTTCTTACTGTCTATGTTTTGAACCATTCCTGTGACACTAGTTACAGATTCCGATGCTTCACTTCAGGTTTACTGTATCCCTCTGACCGTCTTATTGACGATGAAACACAGATATTGTACCGGAATTAAATACAAAAGGCACAATGCTGACTTAATTACAAGAAAACTTACTCTTCGTACTGTCTATGTTTTGAAACATTCCTGTGACACTAGTTATAGATCCCGATGCTCCACTTCGGGTTTACTGTATCCCTCTGACCATCTTGTTGACGATGAAAAACTGAAATTGCATCGGAATTAAGTACAAGAGGCACAATGCCGACTTAAGTACAAGAAGACTGACTCTTCTTACTGTCTATGTTTTGAACCATTCCTGTGACACTAGTTATAGATTCCTATGCTTCACTTCAGGTTTACTGTATCCCTCTGACGTTCTTATTGACGATGAAACACAGAAAATGCATCGGAATTAAATACAAAAGGAACAATGCCGACTTAAGTGCAAGAGAACTGACTCTTCTTACTGTCTATGTTTTGAACCACACCTGTGACACTAGTTATAGATTCCGATGCTTTACTTCACGTTTACTGTATCCCTCTGACCTTCTTATTGACGATGAAACACAGAAATAGCATCGGAATTAAATACAAAAGGCACAATGAAGACTTAAGTACAAGATAACTTTCTCTTCTTACTGTCTATGTTTTGAACCATTCCTGTGACACTAGTTATAGATTCCGATGTTTCACTTCAGGTTAACTGTATCCCTCTGACCTTCTTATTGACGATGAAACACAGAAATTTCATCGGATATAAATTCAAAAGGCACAATGCCGACTTAAGTACAAGAAAACTGACTCTTCTTAATGTCTATGTTTTGAACCATTCCTGTGACACTAGTTATAGATTCCGATGCTTCACTTCAGGTTTACTGTATCCCTCTGACCTTCTTATTGACGATGAAACACAGAAATTGCATCGGAATTAAATACAAAACGCACAATGCTGCCTTAAGTACAAGAAAACTGACTCTTCTTACTGTCTATGTTTTGAACCATTCCTGTGACACTAGTTATAGATTCCGATGCTTCACTTCAGGTTTACTGTATCCCTCTGACCGTCTTATTGACGATGAAACACAGAAATTGCATCGGAATTAAATACAAAAGGCACAATGCAGACTTAAGTACCAAACAACTGACTCTTCATACTGTCTATGTTTTGAACCATTCATGTGACACTATTTATAGATTCCGATGCTTCACTTCAGGTTTACTGTATCCCTCTGACCATCTTATTGTCGATGAAACACAGAAATATCATCGGAATTAAATACAAAAAGCACAATGCCGACTTAAGTACAAGAAAACTGACTCTTCTTACTGTCTATGATTTGAACTATTCCTGTGACACTAGTTATAGATTCCGATGCTTCACTTCAGATTTACTGTATCCCTCTCACCTTCTAATTGACGATGAAACACAGAAATTGCATCGGAATTAAATAGAAAAGGCACAATGCCGACTTAAGTACAAGAAAACTGACTCTTCTTACTGTCTATGTTTTTAACCATTCCTGTGACACTAGTTATAGATTCCGATGCTTCACCTCAGATTTACTGTATCCATCTGACCTTCTTATTGACGATGAAACACAGAAATTGCATCGGAAATAAATAGAAAAGGCACAATGCCGACTTAAGTACAAGAAAACTGAGTCTTCTTACTGTCTATGTTTTGAACCATTACTGTGACACTAGTTATAGATTCCGATGCTTCACTTCAGGTTTACTGTATCCCTTTGACCTTCTTGTTGACGATATAACACTGAAATTGCATCAGAATTAAATACGAAAGGCACAATGCCGACTTAAGTACAAGAAAACTGACTCTTCTTACTGTCTATGTTTTGAACCATTCCTGTGACACTAGTTATAGATCCCGATATTTCACTTCAGGTTTACTGTATCCCTCAGACCATCTTATTGGCGATGAAAAACAGAAATTGCATTGGAATTAAGTACAAGAAACACAATGCCGACTTAAGTACAAGAAAACTGACTCTTCTTACTGCCTATGATTTGAACCATTCATGTGACACTAGTTATGTATTCCGATGCTTCACTTCAGGTTCACTGTATCCCTCTGACCTTCTTATTGACGATGAAACTCTGAAATTGCATCGGAATTAAATACAAAAGGCACAATGCCGACTTAAGTACAAGAAAACTGACTCTTCTTACTGTTCTTTTTTTAATCATTCCTGTGACACTAGTTATAGATTCCGATGCTTCACTTCAGGTTTACTTTATCACTCTGACCTTCGTATTGACGATCAAACACAGATATTGCATCGGAAATAAATACAAAAGGCACAATACCATCTTAAGTACAGGAAAACTGACTCTTCTAACTCTCTATGTTTTGAACCATTCCTGTGACACTAGTTATAGATTCCGATGCTTCAATTCAGATTTACTGTATCCCCCTGACATTCTTATTGACGAACAGACACAGAAATTGTACCGGAATTAAATACAAAAGGCACAATGCCGACTTAAGTACAAGAAAACTGACTCTTCTTACTGTCCATGTTTTGAACCATTCCTGTGACACTAGTTATAGATTCCGATGCTTCACTTCACGTTTACTGTATCCCCCTGACCTTCTTATTGACTATGAAACACAGAAATAGCATCGGAATTAAATACAAAAGGCACAATGACGACTTAAGTACAAGATAACTTTCTCTTCTTACTGTCTATGTTTTGAACCATTCCTGTGACACTAGTTATAGATTCCGATGTTTCACTTCAGGTTTACTGTATCCCTCTGACCTTCTTATTGACGATGAAACACAGAAATTCCATCGGAATTAAATTCAAAAGGCACAATGCTGACTTAAGTACAAGAAAACTGACTCTTCTTACTGTCTATGTTTTCAACCATTGCTGTGACACTAGTTATAGATTCCGATGCTTCACTTCAGGTTTACTGCATCCCTCTGACCGTCTTATTGACGATGAAACACAGAAATTGCATCGGAATTAAATACAAAAGGCACAATGCTGACTTAAGTACCAAACAACTGACTCTTCTTACTGTCTATGTTTTGAACCATTCATGTGACACTAGTTATAGATTCCGATGCTTCACTTCAGGTTTACTGTATCCCTCTGACCATCTTATTGTCGACGAAACACAGAAATATCATCGGAATTAAATACAAAAAGCACAATGCCGACTTAAGTACAAGAAAACTGACTCTTCTTACTGTCTATGTTTTCAACCATTGCTGTGACACTAGTTATAGATTCCGATGCTTCACTTCAGGTTTACTGTATCCCTCTGACCGTCTTATTGACGATGAAACACAGAAATTGCATCGGAATTAAATACAAAAAGCACAATGCTGACTTAAGTACCAAACAACTGACTCTTCTTACTGTCTATGTTTTGAACCATTCATGTGGCACTAGTTATAGATTCCGATGCTTCACTTCAGGTTTACTGTATCCCTCTGACCATCTTATTGTCGACGAAACACAGAAATATCATCGGAATTAAATAGAAAAGGCACAATGCCGACTTAAGTACAAGAAAACTGACTCTTCTTACTGTCTATGTTTTTAACCATTCCTGTGACACTAAATATAGATTCCGATGCTTCACCTCAGATTTACTGTATCCCTCTGACCTTCTTATTGACGATGAAACACAGAAATTGCATCGGAAATAAATAGAAAATGCACAATGCCGACTTAAGTACAAGAAAACTGACTCTTCTTACTGTCTATGTTTTGAACCATTACTGTGACACTAGTTATAGATTCCGATGCTTCACTTCAGGTTTACTGTATCCCTCTGACCTTCTTATTGACGATGAAACACAGAAATTGCATCGGAATTAAATACAAAAGGCACAATGCCGAGTAAAGTACAAGAAAACTGACTCTTCTTACTGTCTAAGTTTAAACCATTCCTGTGACACTAGTTATAGATTCCGATGCTTCAATTCAGCTTTACAGAATCCCTCTGACCTTCTTATTGACGATGAAACACAGAACTTGCATCGGAATTAAATACAAAAGGCACAATGCTGACTTAAGTACAAGAAAACTGACTCTTCTTACTGTCTATGGTTTGAACCATTCCTGTGACACTAGTTACAGATTCCGATGCTTCACTTCAGGTTTACTGTATCCCTCTGACCTTCTTATTGACGATGAAACACAGAAATTGCATCGGAATTATATACAAAAGGCACAATGCCGACTTAAGTACAAGAAAACTGACTCTTCTTACTGTCTATGTTTTGAAAAATTCATGTGACACTAGTTATAGATTCCGATGCTTCACTTCTGGTTTACTGTATCCCTCTGACCTTCTTATTGACGATGAAACACAGAAATTGCATCGGAATTAAATAGAAAAGGCACAATGCGGACTTAAGTACAAGAAAACTCACTCATCTTACTGTCTATGTTTTGAACCATTCCTGTGAGACTAGTTATAGATTCCGATTCTTCACTTCAGGTTTACTGCATCCCTCTGACCTTCTTATTGACGATGAAACACAGAAATTGCATCGGAATTAAATATAAAAGGGCACAATGCCGACTTATGTACAAGAAAACCGACTCTTCTTACTGTCTTTGTTTAGAAACCTTTCATGTGACACTAGTTATAGATTCCGATGCTTCACTTCAGGTTTACTGTATCCCTCTGACCTTCTTATTGACGATGAAACACAGAAATTGCATCGGAATTAAATACAAAAGGCACAATGCCGACTTATATACAAGAAAACTGACCCTTCCTACTGTCTATGTTTGAACCATTCATGTGACACTAGTTATAGATTCCGATGCTTCACTTCAGGTTTACTGTATCCCTCTGACCTTCTTATTGACGATGAAACTCTGAAATTGCATCGGAATTAAATACAAATGGCACAATGCCGACTTAAGTACAAGAAAACTGACTCTTCTTACTGTTTTTTTTTTATCAATACTGTGATACTAGTTATAGATTCCGATGCTTCACTTAGGGTTTACGGTATCCCTCTGACCTTCTTATTGACGATGAAACACAGAAATTGCATTGGAATTAAATACAAAAGGCACAACGCCGACATAAGTACAAGAAAACTGACTCTTCTTACTGTCTATGTTTTGAACCATTACTGTGAGACTAGTTATAGATTCCGATGCTTCACCTAAGGTTTACTGTATCTCTCTGACCTTCTTATTGACGATGAAACACAGAAATTGCATCGGAATTAAATGCAAAAGGCACAATGCCGAATTAAGTACAAGAAAACTGACTCTTCTTGATGTCTAAGCTTTGAACCATTCCTGTGACACTAGTTATAGATTCCAATGCTTCACTTCAGCTTTACAGTATCCCTCTGACCTTCTTATTGACGATGAAACACAGAAATTGCATCGGAATTGAATAGAAAAGGCACAATGCCGACTTAAGTGCAACAAAACTGACTCTTCTTACTGTCTATGTTTTGAACCAATCATGTGACACTAGTTTTAGATTCCGATGCTTCACCTCAGGTTTACTGTATCCCTCTGACCTTCTTATTGACGATGAAACACAGAAATTGCATCGGAATTAAATACAAAATGCTCAATGCCGACTTATGTACAAGAAAACTGACTCTTCCGACTGTCTATGTTTGAACCATTCATGTGACACTAGTTATGTATTCCGATGCTTCACTTCAGGTTCACTGTATCCCTCTGACCGTCTTATTGACGATGAAACTCTGAAATTGCATCGGAATTAAATACAAAAGGCACAATGCAGACTTAAGTACAAGAAAACTGACTCTTCTTACTGTTGTCTTTTTAATCATTCCTGTGACACTAGTTATAGATTCCGATGCTTCACTTCAGGTTTACTGTATCCCTCTGACCTTCTTATTGACGATGAAACACAGAAATTGCATCGGAATTAATTACAAAATGCACAATGCCGACTTATGTACAAGAAAACTGACTCTTCCAACTGTCTATGTTTGAACCATTCATGTGACACTAGTTATGTATTCCGATGCTTCACTTCACGTTCACTGTATCCCTCTGATCTTCTTATTGACGATGAAACTCTGAAATTGCATCGGAATTAAATACAAAAGGCACAATGCCGACTTAAGTACAAGAAAACTGACTCTTCTTACTATTTTTTTTTAATCATTCCTGTGACACTAGTTACAGATTCCGATGCTTCACTTAAGGTTTACTGTATCCCTCTGACCTTCTTATTGACAATGAAACACAGAAATTCCATCGGAATTAAATACAAAAATAACAATGCCGACTTAAGTACAAGAAAACTGACTCTTCTTACTGTCTAAGTTTTGAACCATTCCTGTGACACTAGTTATAGATTCCGATGCTTCACTTCAGCTTTACAGTATCCCTCTGACCTTCTTATTGACGATGAAACACAGAAATTGCATCGGAATTAAATACAAAAGGCACAATGCCGACTTAAGTACAAGAAAACTGACTCTTCTTACTGTCTATGTTTTGAACCATTCATGTGACACTAGTTATAGATTCCGATGCTTCACTTCAGGTTTACTGTATCCCTCTCACCTTCTTATTGACGATGAAACACAGAAATTGCATCGGAATTAAATAGAAGAGGCACAATGCCGACTTAAGTACAAGAAAACTGACTCTTCTTACTGTCTATGTTTTTAACCATTCCTGTGACACTAGTTATAGATTCCGATGCTTCACCTCAGGTTTACGGTATCCCTCTGACCTTCTTATTGACGATGAAACACAGAAATTGCATCGGAAATAAATAGAAAAGGCACAATGCCGTCTTAAGTACAAGAAAACTGACTCTTCTTAATGTCTATGTTTTGAACCATTACTGTGACACTAGTTATAGATTCCGATGCTTCACTTCAGGTTTACTGTATCCCTCTGACCTTCTTATTGACGATGAAACACAGAAATTGCATCGGAATTAAATACAAAAGGCACAATGCCGAGTTAAGTACAAGAAAACTGCCTCTTCTTACTGTCTATGTTTTGAACCATTCCTGTGACACTAGTTATAGATTCCGATGCTTCACTTAAGGTTTACTGTATCCCTCTGACCGTCTTATTGACGATGAAACACAGAAATTGCATCGGAATTAAATACAAAAGGCACAATGCCGACTTAAGTACAAAACAACTGACTCATCTTACTGTCTATGATTTGAACCATTCATGTGACACTAGTTATAGGTTCCGATGCTTCTCTTCAGGTTTACTGTATCCCTCTGACCTTCTTATTGACGATGAAACAGAGAAATTGCATCGGAATTAAATACAAAAGGCACAATACCGACTTATGTACAAGAATACTGACTCTTCTTACTGTCTATACTTTCAACCATTCATGTGACACTAGTTATAGATTCCGATGCTTCACTTCTGGTTTACTGTATCCCTCTGACCTTCTTTTTGACGATGAAACACAGAAATTGCATAGGAATTAAATACAAAAGGCACAATGCCGACTTAAGTACAAAACAACTGACTCTTCTTACTGTCTATGTTTTGAACCATTCATGTGACACTAGTTATAGATTCCGATGCTTCACTTCAGGTTTACTGTATCCCTCTGACCATCTTATTGTCGATGAAACACAGAAATATCATCGGAATTAAATACAAAAATCACAATGCCGACTTAAGTACAAGAAAACTGACTCTTCTTACTGTCTATGATTTGAACCATTCCTGTGACACTAGTTATAGATTCCGATGCTTCTCTTCAGGTTTACTGTATCCCTCTCACCTTCTTATAGACGATGAAACACAGAAATTGCATCGGAATTAAATAGAAAAGGCACAATGCCGACTTAAGTACAAGAAAACTGACTCTTCTTAATGTCTATGCTTTTAACCATTCCTGTGACACTAGTTATAGATTCCGATGCTTCACCTCAGGTTTACTGAATCCCTCTGACCTTCTTATTGACGATGAAACACAGAAATTCCATTGGAAATAAATAGAAAAAGCACAATGCCAACTTAAGTACAAGAAAACTGACTCTGCTTACTGTCTATGTTTTGAACCATTACTGTGACACTAGTTATAGATTCCGATGCTTCACTTCAGGTTTACTGTATCCCTCTGACCTTCTTATTGACGATGAAACACAGAAATTGCATCGGAAATAAATAGAAAATGCACAATGCCGACTTAAGTACAAGAAAACTGACTCTTCTTACTGTCTATGTTTTGAACCATTACTGTGACACTAGTTATAGATTCCGATGCTTCACTTCAGGTTTACTGTATCCCTCTGACCTTCTTATTGACGATGAAACACAGAAATTGCATCGGAATTAAATACAAAAGGCACAATGCCGAGTTAAGTACAAGAAAACTGACTCTTCTTACTGTCTAAGTTTAAACCATTCCTGTGACACTAGTTATAGATTCCGATGCTTCAATTCAGCTTTACAGAATCCCTCTGACCTTCTTATTGACGATGAAACACAGAACTTGCATCGGAATTAAATACAAAAGGCACAATGCTGACTTAAGTACAAGAAAACTGACTCTTCTTACTGTCTATGGTTTGAACCATTCCTGTGACACTAGTTACAGATTCCGATGCTTCACTTCAGGTTTACTGTATCCCTCTGACCTTCTTATTGACGATGAAACACAGAAATTGCATCGGAATTATATACAAAAGGCACAATGCCGACTTAAGTACAAGAAAACTGACTCTTCTTACTGTCTATGTTTTGAAAAATTCATGTGACACTAGTTATAGATTCCGATGCTTCACTTCTGGTTTACTGTATCCCTCTGACCTTCTTATTGACGATGAAACACAGAAATTGCATCGGAATTAAATAGAAAAGGCACAATGCGGACTTAAGTTAAAGAAAACTCACTCATCTTACTGCCTATGTTTTGAACCATTCCTGTGACACTAGTTATAGATTCCGATTCTTCACTTCAGGTTTACTGCATCCCTCTGACCTTCTTATTGACGATGAAACACAGAAATTGCATCGGAATTAAATATAAAAGGGCACAATGCCGACTTATGTACAAGAAAACCGACTCTTCTTACTGTCTTTGTTTAGAAACCTTTCATGTGACACTAGTTATAGATTCCGATGCTTCACTTCAGGTTTACTGTATCCCTCTGACCTTCTTATTGACGATGAAACACAGAAATTGCATCGGAATTAAATACAAAAGGCACAATGCCGACTTATATACAAGAAAACTGACCCTTCCTACTGTCTATGTTTGAACCATTCATGTGACACTAGTTATAGATTCCGATGCTTCACTTCAGGTTTACTGTATCCCTCTGACCTTCTTATTGACGATGAAACTCTGAAATTGCATCGGAATTAAATACAAATGGCACAATGCCGACTTAAGTACAAGAAAACTGACTCTTCTTACTGTTTTTTTTTATCAATACTGTGATACTAGTTATAGATTCCGATGCTTCACTTAGGGTTTACGGTATCCCTCTGACCTTCGTATTGACGATGAAACACAGAAATTGCATTGGAATTAAATACAAAAGGCACAACGCCGACATAAGTACAAGAAAACTGACTCTTCTTACTGTCTATGTTTTGAACCATTACTGTGAGACTAGTTATAGATTCCGATGCTTCACCTAAGGTTTACTGTATCTCTCTGACCTTCTTATTGACGATGAAACACAGAAATTGCATCGGAATTAAATACAAAAGGCACAATGCCGAATTAAGTACAAGAAAACTGACTCTTCTTGATGTCTAAGTTTTGAACCATTCCTGTGACACTAGTTATAGATTCCAATGCTTCACTTCAGCTTTACAGTATCCCTCTGACCTTCTTATTGACGATGAAACACAGAAATTGCATCGGAATTAAATAGAAAAGGCACAATGCCGACTTAAGTGCAACAAAACTGACTCTTCTTACTGTCTATGTTTTGAACCAATCATGTGACACTAGTTTTAGATTCCGATGCTTCACCTCAGGTTTACTGTATCCCTCTGACCTTCTTATTGACGATGAAACACAGAAATTGCATCGGAATTAAATACAAAAGGCTCAATGCCGACTTATGTACAAGAAAACTGACTCTTCCAACTGTCTATGTTTGAACCATTCATGTGACACTAGTTATGTATTCCGATGCTTCACTTCAGGTTCACTGTATCCCTCTGACCGTCTTATTGACGATGAAACTCTGAAATTGCATCGGAATTAAATACAAAAGGCACAATGCAGACTTAAGTACAAGAAAACTGACTCTTCTTACTGTTGTCTTTTTAATCATTCCTGTGACACTAGTTATAGATTCCGATGCTTCACTTCAGGTTTACTGTATCCCTCTGACCTTCTTATTGACGATGAAACACAGAAATTGCATCGGAATTAATTACAAAATGCACAATGCCGACTTATGTACAAGAAAACTGACTCTTCCAACTGTCTATGTTTGAACCATTCATGTGACACTAGTTATGTATTCCGATGCTTCACTTCACGTTCACTGTATCCCTCTGATCTTCTTATTGACGATGAAACTCTGAAATTGCATCGGAATTAAATACAAAAGGCACAATGCCGACTTAAGTACAAGAAAACTGACTCTTCTTACTATTTTTTTTTAATCATTCCTGTGACACTAGTTATAGATTCCGATGCTTCACTTCAGGTTTACTGTATCCCTCTGACCTTCCTATTGACGATGAAACAGAGAAATTGCATTGGAATTGAATACAAAAGGCACAATGCCGACTTAAGTACAATACAACTGACTCTTCTTACTGTCTATGATTTGAACCATTCCTGTGACACTAGTTATAGATACCAATGCTTCACTTAAGGTTTACTGTATCCCTCTGACCGTCTTATTGACGATGAAACACAGAAATTGCATCGGAATTAAATACAAAAGGCACAATGCCGACTTAAGTACAAGACAACTTACTCTTCTTACTGTCTATTTATTTGAACCATTCATGTGACACTAGTTATAGATTCCGATGCTTCACTTCAGGTTTACTGTATCCCTCTGACCTTCTTATTGACGATGAAACACAGAAATTGCATCGGAATTAAATACAAAAGGTACAATGCCGACTTAAGTACAAGAATACTGACTCTTCTTACTGTCTATGTTTTGAACCATTCATGTGAAACTAGTTATAGATTCCGATGCTTCACTTCTGGTTTACTGTATCCCTCTGACCTTCTTTTTGACGATGAAACACAGAAATTGCATCGATATTAAATACAAAATGCACAATGACGGCTTAAGGACAAGAAAACTGACTCTTCTTACTGTCTATGTTTGAACCATTCATGTGACACTAGTTATAGATTCCGATGCTTCATTTCAGGTTTACTCTATCCCTCTGACCTTCGTATTGTTGATGAAACACAGATATTGCATCGGAATAAAATACAAATAGCACAATGCCGACTTAAGTACAAGAAAACTGACTCTTCTTACCGTCTATGTTTTGAACCATTCCTGTGACACTAGTTATAGATTCCGATGCTTCACTTCAGGTTTACTGTATCCCTCTGACCTTCTTATTGTTGATGAAACACAGAAATTGCATCGGAATTAAATACAAAAAGCACAATGCCGACTTAAGTACAATAAAACTGACTCTTCTTACTGTCTATGTTTTGAACCATTCCTGTGACACTAGTTATAGATTCCGATGCTTCACTTCAGGTTTACTGTATCCCTCTGACCTTCTTATTGACGATGAAACACAGAAATTGCATCGGAATTAAATACAAAAGGCACATAGCCGACTTAAGTTCAAGAAAACTGACTCTTCTCACAGTCTATGTTTTGAACCATTCCTGTGACATTAGATATAGATTCCGATGCTTCACTTCAGGTTTACTGTATACCTCTGACCATCTTATTGTCGATGAAACACAGAAATCTCATCGGAATTAAATAGTAAAGGCACAATGCTGACTTAAGTGCAAGAAAACTGACTCTTCTTACTGTCTATGTTTTGAACCATTCCTGTGACACTAGTTATAGATTCCGATGCTTCACTTCAGGTTTACTGTATCCCTCTGACCATCTTATTGTCGATGAAACACAGAAATATCATCTGAATTAAATACAAAAGGCACAATGCCGACTTAAGTACAAGAAAACTGACTCTTCTTACTGTCTATGTTTTTAACCATTCCTGTGACATTAGTTATAGATTCCGATGCCTCACCTCAGGGTTACTGTATCCCTCTGACCTTCTTATTGACGAAGAAACACAGAAATTGCATCGGAAATAAATAGAAAAGGCACAATGCCGACTTAAGTACAAGAAAACTGACTCTTCTTACTGTCTATGTTTTGAATCATTACTGTGACACTAGTTATTGATTCCGATGATCACTTCAGGTTTACTGTATCCCTCTGACCTTCTTATTGACGATGAAACACAGAAATTGCATCGGAATTAAATACAAAAGGCACAATGCCGAGTTAAGTACAAGAAAACTGACTCTTCTTACTGTCTAAGTTTTGAACCATTCCTGTGACACTAGTTATAGATTCCGATGCTTCACTTCAGCTTTACAGTATCCCTCTGACCTTCTTATTGACGATGAAACTCAGAAATAGCATCGGAATGAAATACAAAAGGCACAATGCTGACTTAAGTACAAGAAAACTGACTCTTCTTACTGTCTATGTTTTGAACCATTCCTGTGACACTAGTTATAGATTCCGATGCTTCACTTCAGGTTTACTGTATCCCTCTGACCGTCTTATTGACGATGAAACACAGAAATTGCATCGGAATTAAATACAAATGGCACAATGCCGACTTAAGTACAAAACAACTGACTCTTCTTACTGTCTATGTTTTGAACCATTCATGTGACACTAGTTATAGATTCCGATGCTTCACTTCAGGTTTACTGTATCCCTCTGACCATCTTATTGTCGATGAAACACAGAAATATCATCGGAATTAAATACAAAAAGCACAATGCCGACTTAAGTACAAGAAAACTGACTCTTATTACTGTCTATGATTTGAACCATTCCTGTGCCACTAGTTATAGATTCCGATGCTTCACTTCAGGTTTACTGTATCCCTCTCACCTTCTTATTGACGATGAAACACAGAAATTGCATCGGAAATAAATAGAAAAGGCACAATTCCGACTTAAGTACAAGAAAACTGACTCTTCTTACTGTCTATGTTTTGAACCATTACTGTGACACTAGTTATAGATTCCGATGCTTCACTTCAGGTTTACTGTATCCCTCTGACCTCCTTATTGACGATGAAACACAGAAATTGCATCCGAATTAAATACAAAAGGCACAATGCCGAGTTAAGTACAAGAAAACTGACTCTTCTTACTGTCTAAGTTTGAACCATTCCTGTGACACTAGTTATAGATTCCGATGCTTCACTTCAGCTTTACAGTATCCCACTGACCTTCTTATTGACGATGAAACACAGAAATTGCATCAGAATTAAATACAAAAGGCACAATGCTGACTTAAGTACAAGAAAACTGACTCTTCTTACTGTCTATGTTTTGAACCATTCCTGTGACACTAGTTACAGATTCCGATGCTTCACTTCAGGTTTACTGTATCCCTCTGACCGTCTTATTGACGATGAAACACAGATATTGCATCGGAATTAAATACAAAAGGCACAATGCCGACTTATGTACAAGAAAACTGACTCTTCCAACTGTCTATGTTTGAACCATTCATGTGACACTAGTTATAGATTCCGATGCTTCACTTCAGGTTTACTGTATCCCTCTGACCATCTTATTGTCGATGAAACACAGAAATATCATCGGAATTAAATACAAAAGGCACAATGCCGACTTAAGTACAAGAAAACTGACTCTTCTTACTGTCTATGTTTTTAACCATTCCTGTGACACTAGTTATAGATTCCGATGCTTCACCTCAGGGTTACTGTATCCCTCTGACCTTCTTATTGACGATGAAACACAGAAATTGCATCGGAAATAAATAGAAAAGGCACAATGCCGACTTAAGTACAAGAAAACTGACTCTTCTTACTGTCTATGTTTTGAATCATTACTGTGACACTAGTTATTGATTCCGATGATCACCTCAGGTTTACTGTATCCCTCTGACCTTCTTATTGACGATGAAACACAGAAATTGCATCGGAATTAAATACAAAAGGCACAATGCCGAGTTAAGTACAAGAAAACTGACTCTTCTTACTGTCTAAGCTTTGAACCATTCCTGTGACACTAGTTATAGATTCCGATGCTTCACTTCAGGTTTACTGTATCCCTCTCACCTTCTTATTGACGATGAAACACAGAAATTGCATCGGAAATAAATAGAAAAGGCACAATTCCGACTTAAGTACAAGAAAACTGACTCTTCTTACTGTCTATGTTTTGAACCATTACTGTGACACTAGTTATAGATTCCGATGCTTCACTTCAGGTTTACTGTATCCCTCTGACCTCCTTATTGACGATGAAACACAGAAATTGCATCCGAATTAAATACAAAAGGCACAATGCCGAGTTAAGTACAAGAAAACTGACTCTTCTTACTGTCTAAGTTTGAACCATTCCTGTGACACTAGTTATAGATTCCGATGCTTCACTTCAGCTTTACAGTATCCCTCTGACCTTCTTATTGACGATGAAACACAGAAATTGCATCGGAATGAAATACAAAAGGCACAATGCTGACTTAAGTACTAGAAAACTGACTCCTCTTACTGTCTATGTTTTGAACCATTCCTGTGACACTAGTTATAGATTCCGATGCTTCACTTCAGGTTTACTGTATCCCTCTGACCGTCTTATTGACGATGAAACACAGAAATTGCATCGGAATTAAATACAAAAGGCACAATGCCGACTTAAGTACAAAACAACTGACTCTTCTTACTGTCTATGTTTTGAACCATTCATGTGACACTAGTTATAGATTCCGATGCTTCACTTCAGGGTTACTATATCCCTCTGACCATCTTATTGTCGATGAAACACAGAAATATCATCGGAATTAAATACAAAAAGCACAATGCCGACTTAAGTACAAGAAAACTGACTCTTCTTACTGTCTATGATTTGAACCATTCCTGTGCCACTAGTTATAGATTCCGATGCTTCACTTCAGGTTTACTGTATCCCTCTCACCTTCTTATTGACGATGAAACACAGAAATTGCATCGGAAATAAATAGAAAAGGCACAATGCCGACTTAAGTACAAGAAAACTGACTCTTCTTACTGTCTATGTTTTGAACCATTACTGTGACACTAGTTATAGATTCCGATGCTTCACTTCAGGTTTACTGTATCCCTCTGACCTTCTTATTGACGATGAAACACAGAAATTGCATCCGAATTAAATACAAAAGGCACAATGCCGAGTTAAGTACAAGAAAACTGACTCTTCTTACTGTCTAAGTTTGAACCATTCCTGTGACACTAGTTATAGATTCCGATGCTTCACTTCAGCTTTACAGTATCCCTCTGACCTTCTTATTGACGATGAAACACAGAAATTGCATCGGTATTAAATACAAAAGGCACAATGCTGACTTAAGTACAAGAAAACTGACTCATCTTACTGTCTATGTTTTGAACCATTCCTGTGACACTAGTTACAGATTCCGATGCTTCACTTCAGGTTTACTGTATGCCTCTGACCGTCTTATTGACGATGAAACACAGATATTGCATCGGAATTAAATACAAAAGGCACAATGCCGACTTAAGTACAAAACAACTGACTCTTTTTACTGCCTATGATTTGAACCATTCATCTGACACTAGTTATAGATTCCGATGATTCACTTCAGGTTTACTGTATCCCTCTGACCTTCTTATTGACGATGAAACACAGAAATTGCATCGGAATTAAATACAAAAGGCACAATGCCGACTTATGTACAAGAAAACTGACTCTTCCAACTGTCTATGTTTGAACCATTCATGTGACACTAGTTATACATTCCGATGCTTCACTTTAGGTTTACTGTATCCCTCTGACCTTCTTATTGACGATGAAACACAGAAATTGCATCGGAATTGAATACAAAAGGCACATTGCGGACTTAAGTACAAGAAAACTGACTCTTCTCACAGTCTATGTTTTGAACCATTCCTGTGACACTAGTTATTGATTCCGATGATCACTTCAGGTTTACTGTATCCCTCTGACCTTCTTATTGACGATGAAACACAGAAATTGCATCGGAATTAAATACAAAAGGCACAATGCCGAGTTAAGTACAAGAAAACTGACTCTTCTTACTGTCTAAGTTTTGAACCATTCCTGTGACACTAGTTATAGATTCCGATGCTTCACCTCAGGTTTACTGTATCCCTCTGACCTTCTTATTGACGATGAAACACAGAAATTGCATCGGAATTAAATACAAAAGGCAGAATGCCGACTCAAATACAAGACGACAGGCTCTTCTTACTGTCTATAATTTGAACCATTACTGTGACACTAGTTATAGATTCCGATGCTTCAATTCAGGTTTACTGTATCCCTCTGACCTTCTTATTGACGATGAAACACAGAAATTGCATCGGAATTAAATACAAAAGAGACAATGCCGAGTTAAGTACAAGTAAACTGACTCTTCTTACTGTCTAAGTTTGAATCATTCCTGTGACACTAGTTATAGATTCCGATGCTTCACTTCAGCTTTACAGTATCCCTCTGACCTTCTTATTGACGATGAAACACAGAAATTGCATCGGAATTAAATACAAAAGGCACAATGCTGACTTAAGTACAAGAAAACTGAGTCTTCTTACTGTCTATGTTTAGAACCATTCCTGTGACACTGGTTACAGATTCCGATGTTTCACTTCAGGTTTAGTGTATCCCTCTGACCGTCTTATTGACGGTGAAACACAGATATTGCATCGGAATTAAATACAAAAGGCACAATGCCGACTTAAGTACAAAACAACTGACTCTTTTTACTGCCTATGATTTGAACCATTCATGTGACACTAGTTATGGATTCCGATGCTTCACTTCAGGTTTACTGTATCCCTCTGACCTTCTTATTGACGATGAAACACAGAAATTGCATCGGAATTAAATACAAAAGGCACAATGCCGACATATGTACAAGAAAACTGACTCTTCCAACTGTCTATGTTTGAACCATTACTGTGACACTAGTTATGTATTCCGATGCTTCACTTCAGGTTCACTGTATCCCTCAGACCTTCTTATTGACGATGAAACTCTGAAATTGCATCGGAATTAAATACAAAAGGCACAATGCCGACTTAAGTACAAGAAAACTGACTCTTCTTACTGTTCTTTTTTTAATCATTCCTGTGACACTAGTTATAGATTCCGATGCTTCCCTTCAGGTTTACTTTATCACTCTGACCTTCTTATTGACGATCAAACACAGATATTGCATCGGAAATAAATACAAAAGGCACAATACCAACTTAAGTACAAGAAAACTGACTCTTCTAACTGTCTATGTTTTGAACCATTCCTGTGACACTAATTATAGATTCCGATGCTTCACTTCAGGTTAACTGTATCCCTCTGACCATCTTATTGACGATGAAAAACAGAAATTGCATCGGAATTAGGTACAAGAGGCACAATGCCGACTTAAGTACAAGAAAACTGACTCTTCTTACTGTCTATGTTTTGAACCATTACTGTGACACTAGTTATGGATTCCGATGCTTCACTTCAGGTTTACTGTATCCCTCTGACCTTCTTATTGACGATGAAACACAGAAATTGCATCGGAATTAAATACAAAAGGCACAATGCTGACTTAAGTACAAGAAAACTGACTCTTCTTACTGTCTATGTTTTGAACCATTCCTGTGACACTAGTTACAGATTCCGATGCTTCACTTCAGGTTTACTGTATCCCTCTGACCGTCCTATTGACGATGAAACACAGATATTGTACCGGAATTAAATACAAAAGGCACAATGCTGACTTAATTACAAGAAAACTTACTCTTCGTACTGTCTATGTTTTGAAACATTCCTGTGACACTAGTTATAAATCCCGATGCTCCACTTCAGGTTTACTGTATCCCTCTGACCATCTTGTTGACGATGAAAAACTGAAATTGCATCGGAATTAAGTACAAGAGGCACAATGCCGACTTAAGTACAAGAAGACTGACTCTTCTTACTGTCTATGTTTTGAACCATTCCTGTGACACTAGTTATAGATTCCTATGCTTCACTTCAGGTTTACTGTATCCCTCTGACGTTCTTATTGACGATGAAACACAGAAAATGCATCGGAATTAAATACAAAAGGAACAATGCCGACTTAAGTGCAAGAGAACTGACTCTTCTTACTGTCTATGTTTTGAACCACACCTGTGACACTAGTTATAGATTCCGATGCTTTACTTCACGTTTACTGTATCCCTCTGACCTTCTTATTGACGATGAAACACAGAAATAGCATCGGAATTAAATACAAAAGGCACAATGAAGACTTAAGTACAAGATAACTTTCTCTTCTTACTGTCTATGTTTTGAACCATTCCTGTGACACTAGTTATAGATTCCGATGTTTCACTTCAGGTTAACTGTATCCCTCTGACCTTCTTATTGACGATGAAACACAGAAATTTCATCGGATATAAATTCAAAAGGCACAATGCCGACTTAAGTACAAGAAAACTGACTCTTCTTAATGTCTATGTTTTGAACCATTCCTGTGACACTAGTTATAGATTCCGATGCTTCACTTCAGGTTTACTGTATCCCTCTGACCTTCTTATTGACGATGAAACACAGAAATTGCATCGGAATTAAATACAAAACGCACAATGCTGCCTTAAGTACAAGAAAACTGACTCTTCTTACTGTCTATGTTTTGAACCATTCCTGTGACACTAGTTATAGATTCCGATGCTTCACTTCAGGTTTACTGTATCCCTCTGACCGTCTTATTGACGATGAAACACAGAAATTGCATCGGAATTAAATACAAAAGGCACAATGCAGACTTAAGTACAAAACAACTGACTCTTCATACTGTCTATGTTTTGAACCATTCATGTGACACTATTTATAGATTCCGATGCTTCACTTCAGGTTTACTGTATCCCTCTGACCATCTTATTGTCGATGAAACACAGAAATATCATCGGAATTAAATACAAAAAGCACAATGCCGACTTAAGTACAAGAAAACTGACTCTTCTTACTGTCTATGATTTGAACTATTCCTGTGACACTAGTTGTAGATTCCGATGCTTCACTTCAGATTTACTGTATCCCTCTCACCTTCTTATTGACGATGAAACACAGAAATTGCATCGGAATTAAATAGAAAAGGCACAATGCCGACTTAAGTACAAGAAAACTGACTCTTCTTACTGTCTATGTTTTTAACCATTCCTGTGACACTAGTTATAGATTCCGATGCTTCACCTCAGATTTACTGTATCCATCTGACCTTCTTATTGACGATGAAACACAGAAATTGCATCGGAAATAAATAGAAAAGGCACAATGCCGACTTAAGTACAAGAAAACTGAGTCTTCTTACTGTCTATGTTTTGAACCATTACTGTGACACTAGTTATAGATTCCGATGCTTCACTTCAGGTTTACTGTATCCCTTTGACCTTCTTGTTGACGATATAACACTGAAATTGCATCAGAATTAAATACGAAAGGCACAATGCCGACTTAAGTACAAGAAAACTGACTCTTCTTACTGTCTATGTTTTGAACCATTCCTGTGACACTAGTTATAGATCCCGATATTTCACTTCAGGTTTACTGTATCCCTCAGACCATCTTATTGGCGATGAAAAACAGAAATTGCATTGGAATTAAGTACAAGAAACACAATGCCGACTTAAGTACAAGAAAACTGACTCTTCTTACTGTCTATGTTTTGAACCATTACTGTGACACTAGTTATAGATTCCGATGCTTCACTTCAGGTTTACTGTATCCCTCTGACCTTCTTATTGACGATGAAACACAGAAATTGCATCGGAATTAAATACAAAAGGCACAATGCCGAGTTAAGTACAAGAAAACTGACTCTTCTTACTGTCTAAGTTTGAAGCATTCCTGTGACACTAGTTATAGATTCCGATGCTTCACTTCAGCTTCACAGTATCCCTCGGACCTTCTTATTGACGATGAAACACAGAAATTGCATCGGGATTAAATAAAAATGGCACAATGCTGACTTGAGTACAAGAAAACTGACTCTTCTTACTGTCTATGTTTTGAACCATTCCTGTGACACTAGTTACAGATTCCCATGCTTCACTTCAGGTTTACTGTATCCCTCTGACCGTCTTATTGACGATGAAACACAGATATTGCATCGGAATTAAATACAAAAGGCACAATGCCTACTTAAGTACAAAACAACTGACTCTTTTTACTGCCTATGATTTGAACCATTCATGTGACACTAGTTATGTATTCCGATGCTTCACTTCAGGTTCACTGTATCCCTCTGACCTTCTTATTGACGATGAAACTCTGAAATTGCATCGGAATTAAATACAAAAGGCACAATGCCGACTTAAGTACAAGAAAACTGACTCTTCTTACTGTTCTTTTTTTAATCATTCCTGTGACACTAGTTATAGATTCCGATGCTTCACTTCAGGTTTACTTTATCACTCTGACCTTCGTATTGACGATCAAACACAGATATTGCATCGGAAATAAATACAAAAGGCACAATACCATCTTAAGTACAGGAAAACTGACTCTTCTAACTCTCTATGTTTTGAACCATTCCTGTGACACTAGTTATAGATTCCGATGCTTCAATTCAGATTTACTGTATCCCCCTGACATTCTTATTGACGAACAGACACAGAAATTGTACCGGAATTAAATACAAAAGGCACAATGCCGACTTAAGTACAAGAAAACTGACTCTTCTTACTGTCCATGTTTTGAACCATTCCTGTGACACTAGTTATAGATTCCGATGCTTCACTTCACGTTTACTGTATCCCCCTGACCTTCTTATTGACTATGAAACACAGAAATAGCATCGGAATTAAATACAAAAGGCACAATGACGACTTAAGTACAAGATAACTTTCTCTTCTTACTGTCTATGTTTTGAACCATTCCTGTGACACTAGTTATAGATTCCGATGTTTCACTTCAGGTTTACTGTATCCCTCTGACCTTCTTATTGACGATGAAACGCAGAAATTCCATCGGAATTAAATTCAAAAGGCACAATGCTGACTTAAGTACAAGAAAACTGACTCTTCTTACTGTCTATGTTTTCAACCATTGCTGTGACACTAGTTATAGATTCCGATGCTTCACTTCAGGTTTACTGTATCCCTCTGACCGTCTTATTGACGATGAAACACAGAAATTGCATCGGAATTAAATACAAAAGGCACAATGCTGACTTAAGTACCAAACAACTGACTCTTCTTACTGTCTATGTTTTGAACCATTCATGTGACACTAGTTATAGATTCCGATGCTTCACTTCAGGTTTACTGTATCCGTCTGACCATCGTATTGTCGACGAAACACAGAAATATCATCGGAATTAAATACAAAAAGCACAATGCCGACTTAAGTACAAGAAAACTGACTCTTCTTACTGTCTATGTTTTCAACCATTGCTGTGACACTAGTTATAGATTCCGATGCTTCACTTCAGGTTTACTGTATCCCTCTGACCGTCTTATTGACGATGAAACACAGAAATTGCATCGGAATTAAATACAAAAAGCACAATGCTGACTTAAGTACCAAACAACTGACTCTTCTTACTGTCTATGTTTTGAACCATTCATGTGGCACTAGTTATAGATTCCGATGCTTCACTTCAGGTTTACTGTATCCCTCTGACCATCTTATTGTCGACGAAACACAGAAATATCATCGGAATTAAATAGAAAAGGCACAATGCCGACTTAAGTACAAGAAAACTGACTCTTCTTACTGTCTATGTTTTTAACCATTCCTGTGACACTAAATATAGATTCCGATGCTTCACCTCAGATTTACTGTATCCCTCTGACCTTCTTATTGACGATGAAACACAGAAATTGCATCGGAAATAAATAGAAAATGCACAATGCCGACTTAAGTACAAGAAAACTGACTCTTCTTACTGTCTATGTTTTGAACCATTACTGTGACACTAGTTATAGATTCCGATGCTTCACTTCAGGTTTACTGTATCCCTCTGACCTTCTTATTGACGATGAAACACAGAAATTGCATCGGAATTAAATACAAAAGGCACAATGCCGAGTAAAGTACAAGAAAACTGACTCTTCTTACTGTCTAAGTTTAAACCATTCCTGTGACACTAGTTATAGATTCCGATGCTTCAATTCAGCTTTACAGAATCCCTCTGACCTTCTTATTGACGATGAAACACAGAACTTGCATCGGAATTAAATACAAAAGGCACAATGCTGACTTAAGTACAAGAAAACTGACTCTTCTTACTGTCTATGGTTTGAACCATTCCTGTGACACTAGTTACAGATTCCGATGCTTCACTTCAGGTTTACTGTATCCCTCTGACCTTCTTATTGACGATGAAACACAGAAATTGCATCGGAATTATATACAAAAGGCACAATGCCGACTTAAGTACAAGAAAACTGACTCTTCTTACTGTCTATGTTTTGAAAAATTCATGTGACACTAGTTATAGATTCCGATGCTTCACTTCTGGTTTACTGTATCCCTCTGACCTTCTTATTGACGATGAAACACAGAAATTGCATCGGAATTAAATAGAAAAGGCACAATGCGGACTTAAGTACAAGAAAACTCACTCATCTTACTGTCTATGTTTTGAACCATTCCTGTGACACTAGTTATAGATTCCGATTCTTCACTTCAGGTTTACTGCATCCCTCTGACCTTCTTATTGACGATGAAACACAGAAATTGCATCGGAATTAAATATAAAAGGGCACAATGCCGACTTATGTACAAGAAAACCGACTCTTCTTACTGTCTTTGTTTAGAAACCTTTCATGTGACACTAGTTATAGATTCCGATGCTTCACTTCAGGTTTACTGTATCCCTCTGACCTTCTTATTGACGATGAAACACAGAAATTGCATCGGAATTAAATACAAAAGGCACAATGCCGACTTATATACAAGAAAACTGACCCTTCCTACTGTCTATGTTTGAACCATTCATGTGACACTAGTTATAGATTCCGATGCTTCACTTCAGGTTTACTGTATCTCTCTGACCTTCTTATTGACGATGAAACACAGAAATTGCATCGGAATTAAATGCAAAAGGCACAATGCCGAATTAAGTACAAGAAAACTGACTCTTCTTGATGTCTAAGTTTTGAACCATTCCTGTGACGCTAGTTATAGATTCCAATGCTTCACTTCAGCTTTACAGTATCCCTCTGACCTTCTTATTGACGATGAAACACAGAAATTGCATCGGAATTGAATAGAAAAGGCACAATGCCGACTTAAGTGCAACAAAACTGACTCTTCTTACTGTCTATGTTTTGAATAAATCATGTGACACTAGTTTTAGATTCCGATGCTTCACCTCAGGTTTACTGTATCCCTCTGACCTTCTTATTGACGATGAAACACAGAAATTGCATCGGAATTAAATACAAAAGGCTCAATGCCGACTTATGTACAAGAAAACTGACTCTTCCGACTGTCTATGTTTGAACCATTCATGTGACACTAGTTATGTATTCCGATGCTTCACTTCAGGTTCACTGTATCCCTCTGACCGTCTTATTGACGATGAAACTCTGAAATTGCATCGGAATTAAATACAAAAGGCACAATGCAGACTTAAGTACAAGAAAACTGACTCTTCTTACTGTTGTCTTTTTAATCATTCCTGTGACACTAGTTATAGATTCCGATGCTTCACTTCAGGTTTACTGTATCCCTCTGACCTTCTTATTGACGATGAAACACAGAAATTGCATCGGAATTAATTACAAAATGCACAATGCCGACTTATGTACAAGAAAACTGACTCTTCCAACTGTCTATGTTTGAACCATTCATGTGACACTAGTTATGTATTCCGATGCTTCACTTCACGTTCACTGTATCCCTCTGATCTTCTTATTGACGATGAAACTCTGAAATTGCATCGGAATTAAATACAAAAGGCACAATGCCGACTTAAGTACAAGAAAACTGACTCTTCTTACTATTTTTTTTTAATCATTCCTGTGACACTAGTTACAGATTCCGATGCTTCACTTAAGGTTTACTGTATCCCTCTGACCTTCTTATTGACGATGAAACACAGAAATTCCATCGGAATTAAATACAAAAATAACAATGCCGACTTAAGTACAAGAAAACTGACTCTTCTTACTGTCTAAGTTTTGAACCATTCCTGTGACACTAGTTATAGATTCCGATGCTTCACTTCAGCTTTACAGTATCCCTCTGACCTTCTTATTGACGATGAAACACAGAAATTGCATCGGAATTAAATACAAAAGGCACAATGCCGACTTAAGTACAAGAAAACTGACTCTTCTTACTGTCTATGTTTTGAACCATTCATGTGACACTAGTTATAGATTCCGATGCTTCACTTCAGGTTTACTGTATCCCTCTCACCTTCTTATTGACGATGAAACACAGAAATTGCATCGGAATTAAATAGAAGAGGCACAATGCCGACTTAAGTACAAGAAAACTGACTCTTCTTACTGTCTATGTTTTTAACCATTCCTGTGACACTAGTTATAGATTCCGATGCTTCACCTCAGGTTTACGGTATCCCTCTGACCTTCTTATTGACGATGAAACACAGAAATTGCATCGGAAATAAATAGAAAAGGCACAATGCCGACTTAAGTACAAGAAAACTGACTCTTCTTAATGTCTATGTTTTGAACCATTACTGTGACACTAGTTATAGATTCCGATGCTTCACTTCAGGTTTACTGTATCCCTCTGACCTTCTTATTGACGATGAAACACAGAAATTGCATCGGAATTAAATACAAAAGGCACAATGCCGAGTTAAGTACAAGAAAACTGCCTCTTCTTACTGTCTATGTTTTGAACCATTCCTGTGACACTAGTTATAGATTCCGATGCTTCACTTAAGGTTTACTGTATCCCTCTGACCGTCTTATTGACGATGAAACACAGAAATTGCATCGGAATTAAATACAAAAGGCACAATGCCGACTTAAGTACAAAACAACTGACTCATCTTACTGTCTATGATTTGAACCATTCATGTGACACTAGTTATAGGTTCCGATGCTTCTCTTCAGGTTTACTGTATCCCTCTGACCTTCTTATTGACGATGAAACAGAGAAATTGCATCGGAATTAAATACAAAAGGCACAATACCGACTTATGTACAAGAATACTGACTCTTCTTACTGTCTATGTTTTCAACCATTCATGTGACACTAGTTATAGATTCCGATGCTTCACTTCTGGTTTACTGTATCCCTCTGACCTTCTTTTTGACGATGAAACACAGAAATTGCATAGGAATTAAATACAAAAGGCACAATGCCGACTTAAGTACAAAACAACTGACTCTTCTTACTGTCTATGTTTTGAACCATTCATGTGACACTAGTTATAGATTCCGATGCTTCACTTCAGGTTTACTGTATCCCTCTGACCATCTTATTGTCGATGAAACACAGAAATATCATCGGAATTAAATACAAAAATCACAATGCCGACTTAAGTACAAGAAAACTGACTCTTCTTACTGTCTATGATTTGAACCATTCCTGTGACACTAGTTATAGATTCCGATGCTTCTCTTCAGGTTTACTGTATCCCTCTCACCTTCTTATAGACGATGAAACACAGAAATTGCATCGGAATTAAATAGAAAAGGCACAATGCCGACTTAAGTACAAGAAAACTGACTCTTCTTAATGTCTATGCTTTTAACCATTCCTGTGACACTAGTTATAGATTCCGATGCTTCACCTCAGGTTTACTGAATCCCTCTGACCTTCTTATTGACGATGAAACACAGAAATTCCATTGGAAATAAATAGAAAAAGCACAATGCCGACTTAAGTACAAGAAAACTGACTCTGCTTACTGTCTATGTTTTGAACCATTACTGTGACACTAGTTATAGATTCCGATGCTTCACTTCAGGTTTACTGTATCCCTCTGACCTTCTTATTGACGATGAAACACAGAAATTGCATCGGAAATAAATAGAAAATGCACAATGCCGACTTAAGTACAAGAAAACTGACTCTTCTTACTGTCTATGTTTTGAACCATTACTGTGACACTAGTTATAGATTCCGATGCTTCACTTCAGGTTTACTGTATCCCTCTGACCTTCTTATTGACGATGAAACACAGAAATTGCATCGGAATTAAATACAAAAGGCACAATGCCGAGTTAAGTACAAGAAAACTGACTCTTCTTACTGTCTAAGTTTAAACCATTCCTGTGACACTAGTTATAGATTCCGATGCTTCAATTCAGCTTTACAGAATCCCTCTGACCTTCTTATTGACGATGAAACACAGAACTTGCATCGGAATTATATACAAAAGGCACAATGCCGACTTAAGTACAAGAAAACTGACTCTTCTTACTGTCTATGTTTTGAAAAATTCATGTGACACTAGTTATAGATTCCGATGCTTCACTTCTGGTTTACTGTATCCCTCTGACCTTCTTATTGACGATGAAACACAGAAATTGCATCGGAATTAAATAGAAAAGGCACAATGCGGACTTAAGTTAAAGAAAACTCACTCATCTTACTGCCTATGTTTTGAACCATTCCTGTGACACTAGTTATAGATTCCGATTCTTCACTTCAGGTTTACTGCATCCCTCTGACCTTCTTATTGACGATGAAACACAGAAATTGCATCGGAATTAAATATAAAAGGGCACAATGCCGACTTATGTACAAGAAAACCGACTCTTCTTACTGTCTTTGTTTAGAAACCTTTCATGTGACACTAGTTATAGATTCCGATGCTTCACTTCAGGTTTACTGTATCCCTCTGACCTTCTTATTGACGATGAAACACAGAAATTGCATCGGAATTAAATACAAAAGGCACAATGCCGACTTATATACAAGAAAACTGACCCTTCCTACTGTCTATGTTTGAACCATTCATGTGACACTAGTTATAGATTCCGATGCTTCACTTCAGGTTTACTGTATCCCTCTGACCTTCTTATTGACGATGAAACTCTGAAATTGCATCGGAATTAAATACAAATGGCACAATGCCGACTTAAGTACAAGAAAACTGACTCTTCTTACTGTTTTTTTTTATCAATACTGTGATACTAGTTATAGATTCCGATGCTTCACTTAGGGTTTACGGTATCCCTCTGACCTTCTTATTGACGATGAAACACAGAAATTGCATTGGAATTAAATACAAAAGGCACAACGCCGACATAAGTACAAGAAAACTGACTCTTCTTACTGTCTATGTTTTGAACCATTACTGTGAGACTAGTTATAGATTCCGATGCTTCACCTAAGGTTTACTGTATCTCTCTGACCTTCTTATTGACGATGAAACACAGAAATTGCATCGGAATTAAATACAAAAGGCACAATGCCGAATTAAGTACAAGAAAACTGACTCTTCTTGATGTCTAAGTTTTGAACCATTCCTGTGACACTAGTTATAGATTCCAATGCTTCACTTCAGCTTTACAGTATCCCTCTGACCTTCTTATTGACGATGAAACACAGAAATTGCATCGAAATTAAATAGAAAAGGCACAATGCCGACTTAAGTGCAACAAAACTGACTCTTCTTACTGTCTATGTTTTGAACCAATCATGTGACACTAGTTTTAGATTCCGATGCTTCACCTCAGGTTTACTGTATCCCTCTGACCTTCTTATTGACGATGAAACACAGAAATTGCATCGGAATTAAATACAAAAGGCTCAATGCCGACTTATGTACAAGAAAACTGACTCTTCCAACTGTCTATGTTTGAACCATTCATGTGACACTAGTTATGTATTCCGATGCTTCACTTCAGGTTCACTGTATCCCTCTGACCGTCTTATTGACGATGAAACTCTGAAATTGCATCGGAATTAAATACAAAAGGCACAATGCAGACTTAAGTACAAGAAAACTGACTCTTCTTACTGTTGTCTTTTTAATCATTCCTGTGACACTAGTTATAGATTCCGATGCTTCACTTCAGGTTTACTGTATCCCTCTGACCTTCTTATTGACGATGAAACACAGAAATTGCATCGGAATTAATTACAAAATGCACAATGCCGACTTATGTACAAGAAAACTGACTCTTCCAACTGTCTATGTTTGAACCATTCATGTGACACTAGTTATGTATTCCGATGCTTCACTTCACGTTCACTGTATCCCTCTGATCTTCTTATTGACGATGAAACTCTGAAATTGCATCGGAATTAAATACAAAAGGCACAATGCCGACTTAAGTACAAGAAAACTGACTCTTCTTACTATTTTCTTTTAATCATTCCTGTGACACTAGTTACAGATTCCGATGCTTCACTTAAGGTTTACTGTATCCCTCTGACCTTCTTATTGACAATGAAACACAGAAATTCCATCGGAATTAAATACAAAAATAACAATGCCGACTTAAGTACAAGAAAACTGACTCTTCTTACTGTCTAAGTTTTGAACCATTCCTGTGACACTAGTTATAGATTCCGATGCTTCACTTCAGCTTTACAGTATCCCTCTGACCTTCTTATTGACGATGAAACACAGAAATTGCATCGGAATTAAATACAAAAGGCACAATGCCGACTTAAGTACAAGAAAACTGACTCTTCTTACTGTCTATGTTTTGAACCATTCATGTGACACTAGTTATAGATTCCGATGCTTCACTTCAGGTTTACTGTATCCCTCTCACCTTCTTATTGACGATGAAACACAGAAATTGCATCGGAATTAAATAGAAGAGGCACAATGCCGACTTAAGTACAAGAAAACTGACTCTTCTTACTGTCTATGTTTTTAACCATTCCTGTGACACTAGTTATAGATTCCGATGCTTCACCTCAGGTTTACGGTATCCCTCTGACCTTCTTATTGACGATGAAACACAGAAATTGCATCGGAAATAAATAGAAAAGGCACAATGCCGACTTAAGTACAAGAAAACTGACTCTTCTTAATGTCTATGTTTTGAACCATTACTGTGACACTAGTTATAGATTCCGATGCTTCACTTCAGGTTTACTGTATCCCTCTGACCTTCTTATTGACGATGAAACACAGAAATTGCATCGGAATTAAATACAAAAGGCACAATGCCGAGTTAAGTACAAGAAAACTGCCTCTTCTTACTGTCTGTGTTTTGAACCATTCCTGTGACACTAGTTATAGATTCCGATGCTTCACTTAAGGTTTACTGTATCCCTCTGACCGTCTTATTGACGATGAAACACAGAAATTGCATCGGAATTAAATACAAAAGGCACAATGCCGACTTAAGTACAAAACAACTGACTCATCTTACTGTCTATGATTTGAACCATTCATGTGACACTAGTTATAGGTTCCGATGCTTCTCTTCAGGTTTACTGTATCCCTCTGACCTTCTTATTGACGATGAAACAGAGAAATTGAATCGGAATTAAATACAAAAGGCACAATACCGACTTATGTACAAGAATACTGACTCTTCTTACTGTCTATGTTTTCAACCATTCATGTGACACTAGTTATAGATTCCGATGCTTCACTTCTGGTTTACTGTATCCCTCTGACCTTCTTTTTGACGATGAAACACAGAAATTGCATAGGAATTAAATACAAAAGGCACAATGCCGACTTAAGTACAAAACAACTGACTCTTCTTACTGTCTATGTTTTGAACCATTCATGTGACACTAGTTATAGATTCCGATGCTTCACTTCAGGTTTACTGTATCCCTCTCACCTTCTTATAGACGATGAAACACAGAAATTGCATCGGAATTAAATAGAAAAGGCACAATGCCGACTTAAGTACAAGAAAACTGACTCTTCTTAATGTCTATGCTTTTAACCATTCCTGTGACACTAGTTATAGATTCCGATGCTTCACCTCAGGTTTACTGAATCCCTCTGACCTTCTTATTGACGATGAAACACAGAAATTCCATTGGAAATAAATAGAAAAAGCACAATGCCGACTTAAGTACAAGAAAACTGACTCTGCTTACTGTCTATGTTTTGAACCATTACTGAGACACTAGTTATAGATTCCGATGCTTCACTTCAGGTTTACTGTATCCCTCTGACCTTCTTATTGACGATGAAACACAGAAATTCCATCGGAATTAAATAAAAAAGGCACAATGCCGGTTAAGTACAAGAAAACTGACTCTTCTTACTGTCTAAGTTTGAACAATTCCTGTGACACTAGTTATAGATTCCGATGCTTCACTTCAGCTTTACAGTATCCCTCTGACCTTCTTATTGACCATGAAACACAGAAATTGCATCGGAATTAAAAACAAAAGGCACAATGCTGACTTAAGTACAAGAAAACTGACTCTTCTTACTGTCTATGTTTTGAAACATTCCTGTGACACTAGTTACAGATTCCGATGCTTCACTTCTGGTTTACTGTATCCCTCTGACCTTCTTATTGACGATGAAACACAGGAATTGCATCGGAATTAAATACAAAAGGCACAATGCCGACTTAAGTACAAGAAAACTGACTCTTCTTACTGTCTATGTTTTGTACCATTCATGTGACACTAGTTACAGATTCCGATGCTTCACTTCTGGTTTACTGTATCCCTCTGTCCTTCTTATTGACGATGAAACACAGAAATTGCATCGGAATTAAATAGAAAAGGCACAATGCAGACTTAAGTATAAGAAAACTGACTCTTCTTACTGTCTTTGTTTTGAACCATTCCTGTGACACTAGTTATAGATTCCGTAGCTTCATTTCAGCTTTACTGCATCCCTCTGACCTTCTTATTGACGATGAAACACAGAAACTGCATCGGAAATAAATACAAAGGGCACAATGCCGACTTATGTACAAGAAAACTGACTCTTCTTACTGTCTATGTTTTGAACCGTTCCTGTGACACTAGTTATAGATTCCAATGCTTCACTTCAGCTTTACAGTATCCCTCTGACCTTCTTATTGACGATGAAACACAGAAATTGCATCGGAATTAAATAGAAAAGGCACAATGCCGACTTAAGTACAACAAAACTGACTCTTCTTACTGTCTATGTTTTGAACCAATCATGTGACACTAGTTTTAGATTCCGATGCTTCACTTCAGGTTTACTGTATCCCTCTGACCTAATTATTGACGATGAAACACAGAAATTGCATCGGAATTAAATACAAAAGGCACAATACCGACTTATGTACAAGAAAACTGACTCTTCCAACTGTCTATGTTTGAACCATTCATGTGACACTAGTTATGTATTCCGATGCGGCACTTCAGGTTCACTGTATCCCTCAGACCGTCTTATTGACGATGAAACTCTGAAATTGCATCGGAATTAAATACAAAAGGCACAATGCCGACTTAAGTACAAGAAAACTGACTCTTCTTACTGTTGTCTTTTTAATCATTCCTGTGACACTAGTTATAGATTCCGATGCTTCACTTCAGGTTTACTGTATCCCTCTGACCTTCTTATTGACGATGAAACACAGAAATTGCTTCGGAATTAATTACAAAATGCACAATGCCGACTTATGTACAAGAAAACTGACTCTTCCAACTGTCTATGTTTGAACCATTCATGTGACACTAGTTATGTATTCCGATGCTTCACTTCAGGTTCACTGTATCCCTCTGACCTTCTTATTGACGATGAAACTCTGAAATTGCATCGGAATTAAATCCAAAAGGCACAATGCCGACTTAAGTACAAGAAAACTGACTCTTATTACTATTTTTCTTTTAATCATTCCTGTGACACTAGTTACAGATTCCGATGCTTCTCTTAAGGTTTACTGTATCCCTCTGACCTTCTTATTGACGATGAAACACAGAAATTCCATCGGAATTAAATACAAAAATAACAATGCCGACTTAAGTACAAGAAAACTGACTCTTCTTACTATCTAAGTTTTGAACCATTCCTGTGCCACTAGTTATAGATTCCGATGCTTCACTTCAGCTTTACAGTATCCCTCTGACCTTCTTATTGACGATGAAACACAGAAATTGCATCGGAATTAAATACAAAAGGCACAATGCCGACTTAAGTACAAGAAAACTGACTCTTCTTACTGTCTATGTTTTGAACCATTCATGTGACACTAGTTATAGATTCCGATGCTTCACTTCAGGTTTACTGTATCCCTCTCACCTTCTTATTGACGATGAAACACAGAAATTGCATCGGAATTAAATAGAAGAGGCACAATGCCGACTTAAGTACAAGAAAACTGACTCTTCTTACTGTCTATGTTTTTAACCATTCCTGTGACACTAGTTATAGATTCCGATGCTTCACTTCAGGTTCACTGTATCCCTCAGACCGTCTTATTGACGATGAAACTCTGAAATTGCATCGGAATTAAATACAAAAGGCACAATGCCGACTTAAGTACAAGGAAACTGACTCTTCTTACTGTTGTCTTTTTAATCATTCCTGTGACACTAGTTATAGATTCCGATGCTTCACTTCATGTTTACTGTATCCCTCTGACCTTCTTATTGACGATGAAACGCAGAAATTGCATCGGAATTAATTACAAAATGCACAATGCCGACTTATGTACAAGAAAACTGACTCTTCCAACTGTCTATGTTTGAACCATTCATGTGACACTAGTTATGTATTCCGATGCTTCACTTCAGGTTCACTGTATCCCTCTGACCTTCTTATTGACGATGAAACTCTGAAATTGCATCGGAATTAAATACAAAAGGCACAATGCCGACTTAAGTACAAGAAAACTGACTCTTCTTACTATTTTCTTTTTAATCATTCCTGTGACACTAGTTACAGATTCCGATGCTTCACTTAAGGTTTACTGTATCCCTCTGACCTTCTTATTGACGATGAAACACAGAAATTCCATCGGAATTAAATACAAAAATAACAATGCCGACTTAAGTACAAGAAAACTGACTCTTCTTACTGTCTAAGTTTTGAACCATTCCTGTGACACTAGTTATAGATTCCGATGCTTCACTTCAGCTTTACTGTATACCTCTCACCTTCTTATTGACGATGAAACACAGAAATTGCATCGGAATTAAATAGAAGAGGCACAATGCCGACTTAAGTACAAGAAAACTGACTCTTCTTACTGTCTATGTTTTTAACCATTCTTGTGAAACTAGTTATAGATTCCGATGCCTCACCTCAGGTTTACGGTATCCCTCTGACCTTCTTATTGACGATGAAACACAGAAATTGCATCGGAAATAAATAGAAAAGGCACAATGCCGACATAAGTACAAGAAAACTGACTCTTCTTAATGTCTATGTTTTGAACCATTACTGTGACACTAGTTATAGATTCCGATGCTTCACTTCAGGTTTACTGTATCCCTCTGACCTTCTTATTGTCGATGAAACACAGAAATTGCATCGGAATTAAATACAAAAGGCACAATGCCGAGTTAAGTACAAGAAAACTGCCTCTTCTTACTGTCTATATTTTGAACCATTCCTGTGACACTAGTTATAGATTCCGATGCTTCACTTAAGGTTTACTGTATCCCTCTGACCGTCTTATTGACGATGAAACACAGAAAATGCATCGGAATTAAATACAAAAGGCACAATGCCGACTTAAGTACAAAACAACTGACTCATCTTACTGTCTATGATTTGAACCATTCATGTGACACTAGTTATAGGTTCCGATGCTTCTCTTCAGGTTTACTGTATCCCTCTGACCTTCTTATTGACGATGAAACACAGAAATTGCATCGGAATTAAATACAAAAGGCACAATACCGACTTATGTACAAGAATACTGACTCTTCTTACTGTCTATGTTTTCAACCATTCATGTGACACTAGTTATAGATTCCGATGCTTCACTTCTGGTTTACTGTATCCCTCTGACCTTCTTTTTGACGATGAAACACAGAAATTGCATCGGAATTAAATACAAAAGGCACAATGCCGACTTAAGTACAAAACAACTGACTCTTCTTACTGTCTATGTTTTGAACCATTCATGTGACACTAGTTATAGATTCCGATGCTTCACTTCAGGTTTACTGTATCCCTCTGACCATCTTATTGTCGATGAAACACAGAAATATCATCGGAATTAAATACAAAAAGCACAATGCCGACTTAAGTACAAGAAAACTGACTCTTCTTACTGTCTATGATTTGAACCATTCCTGTGACACTAGTTAGAGATTCCGATGCTTCACTTCAGGTTTACTGTATCCCTCTCACCTTCTTATAGACGATGAAACACAGAAATTGCATCGGAATTAAATAGAAAAGGCACAATGCCGACTTAAGTACAAGAAAACTGACTCTTCTTAATGTCTATGTTTTTAACCATTCCTGTGACACTAGTTATAGATTCCGATGCTTCACCTCAGGTTTACTGTATCCCTCTGACCTTCTTATTGACGATGAAACACAGAAATTCCATTGGAAATAAATAGAAAAAGCACAATGCCGACTTAAGTACAAGAAAACTGACTCTGCTTACTGTCTATATTTTGAACCATTACTGTGACACTAGTTATAGATTCCGATGCTTCACTTCAGGTTTACTGTATCCCTCTGACCTTCTTATTGACGATGAAACACAGAAATTCCATCGGAATTAAATAAAAAAGGCACAATGCCGGTTAAGTACAAGAAAACTGACTCTTCTTACTGTCTAAGTTTGAACCATTCCTGTGACACTAGTTATAGATTCCGATGCTTCACTTCAGTTTTACAGTATCCCTCTGACCTTCTTATTGACCGTGAAACACAGAAATTGCATCGGAATTAAATACAAAAGGCACAATGCTGACTTAAGTACAAGAAAACTGACTCTTCTTACTGTCTATGTTTTGAAACATTCCTGTGACACTAGTTACAGATTCCGATGCTTCACTTCAGGTTTACTGTATCCCTCTGACCGTCTTATTGACGATGAAATACAGAAATTGCATCGGAATTAAATACAAAAGGCACAATGCCGACTTAAGTACAAAACAACTGACTCTTTTTACTGTCTATGATTTGAACCATTCATGTGACACTAGTTATAGATTCCGATGCTTCACTTCAGGTTTACTGTATCCCTCTGACCTTCTTATTGACGATGAAACACAGAAATTGCATCGGAAATAAATACAAAAGGCACAATGCCGACTTAAGTACAAGAAAACTGACTCTTCTTACTGTCTATGTTTTGTACCATTCATGTGACACTAGTCATAGATTCCGATGCTTCACTTCTGGTTTACTGTATCCCTCTGACCTTCTTATTGACGATGAAACACAGAAATTGCATCGGAATTAAATAGAAAAGGCACAATGCAGACTTAAGTATAAGAAAACTGACTCTTCTTACTGTCTTTGTTTTGAACCATTCCTGTGACACTAGTTATAGATTCCGTAGCTTCATTTCAGGTTTACTGCATCCCTCTGACCTTCTTATTGACGATGAAACACAGAAATTGCATCGGAAATAAATACAAAGGGCACAATGCCGACTTATGTACAAGAAAACTGACTCTTCTTACTGTCTATGTTTTGAACCATTCATGTGACACTAGTTATAGATTACGATGCTTCACTTCAGGTTTACTGTGTCCCTCTGACCTTCTTATTGACGATGAAACACAGAAATTGCATCGGAATTAAATACAAAAGGCACAATGCCGACTTATGTACAAGAAAACTGACCCTTCATACTGTCTATTTTTGAATCATTCATGTGACAGTAGTTATAGATTCCGATGCTTCACTTCAGGTTTACTGTATCCCTCTGACCTTCTTATTGACGATGAAACTCTGAAATTGCATCGGAATTAAATACAAATGTCACAATGCCGACTTAAGTACAAGAAAACTGACTCTTCTTACTGTTTCTTTTTATCATTCCTGGGTCACTACTTATAGATTCCGATGCTTCACTTAAGGTTTACTGTATCCCTCTGACCTTCTTATTGACGATGAAACACATAAATTGCATCGGAATTAAATACAAAAGGCACAACGCCGACATAAGTACAAGAAAACTGACTCTTCTTACTGTCTATGTTTTGAACCATTACTGTGACACTAGTTATAGATTCAGATGCTTCACTTCAGGTTTACTGTATCCCTCTGACCTTCTTATTGACGATGAAACACAGAAATTGCATCGGAATTAAATACAAAAGGCACAATGCCGAATTAAGTACAAGAAAACTGACTCTTCTTACTGTCTAAGTTTTGAACCATTCCTGTGACACTAGTTATAGATTCCGATGCTTCACTTCAGCTTTATAGTATCCCTCTGACCTTCTTATTGACGATGAAACACAGAAATTGCATCGGAATTAAATAGAAAAGGCATAATGCCGACTTAAGTACAACAAAACTGACTCTTCTTACTGTCTATGTTTTGAACCATTCATGTGACACTAGTTATAGATTCCGATGCTTCACATCAGGTTTACTGTATCCCTCTGACCTTCTTATTGACGATGAAACACAGAAATTGCATCGGAATTAAACACAAAATGCACAATGCCGACTTATGTACGAGAAAACTGACTCTTCCAACTGTCTATGTTTGAACCATTCATGTGACACTAGTCATGTATTCCGATGCTTCACTTCAGGTTCACTGTATCCCTCTGACCTTCTTATTGACGATGAAACTCTGAAATTGCATCGGAATTAAATACAAAAGGCACAATGCCGACCTAAGTACAAGAAAACTGACTCTTCTTACTGTTTTTTTTATAATCATTCCTGTGACACTAGTTATAGATTCCGATGCTTCACTTAAGGTTTACTGTATCCCTCTGACCTTCTTATTGACGATGAAACACAGAAATTCCATCGGAATTAAATACAAAAATAACAATGCCGACTTAAGTACAAGAAAACTGACTCTTCTTACTGTCTAAGTTTTGAACCATTCCTGTGACACTAGTTATAGATTCCGATGCTTCACTTCAGCTTTACAGTATCCCTCTGACCTTCTTATTGACGATGAAACACAGAAATTGCATCGGAATTAAATACAAAAGGCACAATGCCGACTTAAGTACAAGAAAACTGACTCTTCTTACTGTCTATGTTTTGAACCATTCATGTGACACTAGTTATAGATTCCGATGCTTCACTTCAGGTTTACTGTATCCCTCTCACCTTCTTATAGACGATGAAACACAGAAATTGCATCGGAATTAAATAGAAGAGGCACAATGCCGACTTAAATACAAGAAAACTGACTCTTCTTACTGTCTATGTTTTTAACCATTCCTGTGACACTAGTTATAGATTCCGATGCTTCACCTCAGGTTTACGGTATCCCTCTGACCTTCTTATTGACGATGAAACACAGAAATTGCATCGGAAATAAATAGATAAGGCACAATGCCGACTTAAGTACAAGAAAACTGACTCTTCATACTGTCTATGTTTTGAACCATTACTGTGACACTAGTTATAGATTCCGATGCTTCACTTCAGGTTTACTGTATCCCTCTGACCTTCGTATTGACGATGAAACACAGAAATTGCATCGGAATAAAATACAAATAGCACAATGCCGACTTAAGTACAAGAAAACTGTCTCTTCTTACTGTCTATGTTTTGAACCATTCCTGTGACCCTAGTTATAGATTCCGATGCCTCACTTCAGGTTTACTGTATCCCTCTGACCTCCTTATTGTTGATGAAACACAGAAATTGCATCGGAATTAAATACAAAAAGCACAATGCCGACTTAAGTACAAGAAAACTGACTCTTCATACTGTCTATGTTTTGAACCATTACTGTGACACTAGTTATAGATTCCGATGCTTCACCTCAGGTTTACTGTATCCCTCTGACCTTCTTATTGACGATGAAACACAGAAATTCCATTGGAAATAAATAGAAAAAGCACAATGCCGACTTAAGTACAAGAAAACTGACTCTGCTTACTGTCTATATTTTGAACCATTACTGTGACACTAGTTATAGATTCCGATGCTTCACTTCAGGTTTACTGTATCCCTCTGACCTTCTTATTGACGATGAAACACAGAAATTCCATCGGAATTAAATAAAAAAGGCACAAAGCCGGTTAAGTACAAGAAAACTGACTCTTCTTACTGTCTAAGTTTGAACCATTCCTGTGACACTAGTTATAGATTCCGATGCTTCACTTCAGTTTTACAGTATCCCTCTGACCTTCTTATTGACCATGAAACACAGAAATTGCATCGGAATTAAATACAAAAGGCACAATGCTGACTTAAGTACAAGAAAACTGACTCTTCTTACTGTCTATGTTTTGAAACATTCCTGTGACACTAGTTACAGATTCCGATGCTTCACTTCAGGTTTACTGTATCCCTCTGACCGTCTTATTGACGATGAAATACAGAAATTGCATCGGAATTAAATACAAAAGGCACAATGCCGACTTAAGTACAAAACAACTGACTCTTTTTACTGTCTATGATTTGAACCATTCATGTGACACTAGTTATAGATTCCGATGCTTCACTTCAGGTTTACTGTATCCCTCTGACCTTTTTATTGACGATGAAACACAGAAATTGCATCGGAAATAAATACAAAAGGCACAATGCCGACTTAAGTACAAGAAAACTGACTCTTCTTACTGTCTATGTTTTGTACCATTCATGTGACACTAGTCATAGATTCCGATGCTTCACTTCTGGTTTACTGTATCCCTCTGACCTTCTTATTGACGATGAAACACAGAAATTGCATCGGAATTAAATAGAAAAGGCACAATGCAGACTTAAGTATAAGAAAACTGACTCTTCTTACTGTCTTTGTTTTGAACCATTCCTGTGACACTAGTTATAGATTCCGTAGCTTCATTTCAGGTTTACTGCATCCCTCTGACCTTCTTATTGACGATGAAACACAGAAATTGCATCGGAAATAAATACAAAGGGCACAATGCCGACTTATGTACAAGAAAACTGACTCATCTTACTGTCTATGTTTTGAACCATTCATGTGACACTAGTTATAGATTACGATGCTTCACTTCTGGTTTACTGTGTCCCTCTGACCTTCTTATTGACGATGAAACACAGAAATTGCATCGGAATTAAATACAAAAGGCACAATGCCGACTTATGTACAAGAAAACTAGCCCTTCATACTGTCTATTTTTGAATCATTCATGTGACAGTAGTTATAGATTCCGATGCTTCACTTCAGGTTTACTGTATCCCTCTGACCTTCTTATTGACGATGAAACTCTGAAATTGCATCGGAATTAAATACAAATGTCACAAAGCCGACTTAAGTACAAGAAAACTGACTCTTCTTACTGTTTTTTTTTATCATTCCTGGGTCACTACTTATAGATTCCGATGCTTCACTTAAGGTTTACTGTATCCCTCTGACCTTCTTATTGACGATGAAACACAGAAATTGCATCGGAATTAAATACAAAAGGCACAACGCCGACATAAGTACAAGAAAACTGACTCTTCTTACTGTCTATGTTTTGAACCATTACTGTGACACTAGTTATAGATTCAGATGCTTCACTTCAGGTTTACTGTATCCCTCTGACCTTCTTATTGACGATGAAACACAGAAATTGCATCGGAATTAAATACAAAAGGCACAATGCCGAATTAAATACAAGAAAACTGACTCTTCTTACTGTCTAAGTTTTGAACCATTCCTGTGACACTAGTTATAGATTCCGATGCTTCACTTCAGCTTTACAGTATCCCTCTGACCTTCTTATTGACGATGAAACACAGAAATTGCATCGGAATTAAATAGAAAAGGCATAATGCCGACTTAAGTACAACAAAACTGACTCTTCTTACTGCCTATGTTTTGAACCATTCATGTGACACTAGTTATAGATTCCGATGCTTCACTTCAGGTTTACTGTATCCCTCTCACCTTCTTATAGACGATGAAACACAGAAATTGCATCGGAATTAAATAGAAGAGGCACAATGCCGACTTAAATACAAGAAAACTGACTCTTCTTACTGTCTATGTTTTTAACCATTCCTGTGACACTAGTTATAGATTCCGATGCTTCACCTCAGGTTTACGGTATCCCTCTGACCTTCTTATTGACGATGAAACACAGAAATTGCATCGGAATAAAATACAAATAGCACAATGCCGACTTAAGTACAAGAAAACTGTCTCTTCTTACTGTCTATGTTTTGAACCATTCCTGTGACCCTAGTTATAGATTCCGATGCCTCACTTCAGGTTTACTGTATCCCTCTGACCTCCTTATTGTTGATGAAACACAGAAATTGCATCGGAATTAAATACAAAAAGCACAATGCCGACTTAAGTACAATAAAACTGACTCTTCTTACTGTCTATGTTTGAACCATTCCTGTGACACTAGTTATAGATTCCGATGCTTCACTTCAGGTTTACTGTATCCCTCTGACCTTCTTATTGACGATGAAACACAGAAATTGCATCGGAATTAAATACAAAAGGCACAATGCCGACTTAAGTACAAAACAACTGACTCATCTTACTGTCTATGATTTGAACCATTCATGTGACACTAGTTATAGGTTCCGATGCTTCTCTTCAGGTTTACTGTATCCCTCTGACCTTCTTATTGACGATGAAACACAGAAATTGCATCGGAATTAAATACAAAAGGCACAATACCGACTTATGTACAAGAATACTGACTCTTCTTACTGTCTATGTTTTCAACCATTCATGTGACACTAGTTATAGATTCCGATGCTTCACTTCTGGTTTACTGTATCCCTCTGACCTTCTTTTTGACGATGAAACACAGAAATTGCATCGGAATTAAATACAAAAGGCACAATGCCGACTTAAGTACAAAACAACTGACTCTTCTTACTGTCTATGTTTTGAACCATTCATGTGACACTAGTTATAGATTCCGATGCTTCACTTCAGGTTTACTGTATCCCTCTGACCATCTTATTGTCGATGAAACACAGAAATATCATCGGAATTAAATACAAAAAGCACAATGCCGACTTAAGTACAAGAAAACTGACTCTTCTTACTGTCTATGATTTGAACCATTCCTGTGACACTAGATAGAGATTCCGATGCTTCACTTCAGGTTTACTGTATCCCTCTCACCTTCTTATAGACGATGAAACACAGAAATTGCATCGGAATTAAATAGAAAAGGCACAATGCCGACTTAAGTACAAGAAAACTGACTCTTCTTAATGTCTATGTTTTTAACCATTCCTGTGACACTAGTTATAGATTCCGATGCTTCACCTCAGGTTTACTGTATCCCTCTGACCTTCTTATTGACGATGAAACACAGAAATTCCATTGGAAATAAATAGAAAAAGCACAATGCCGACTTAAGTACAAGAAAACTGACTCTGCTTACTGTCTATATTTTGAACCATTACTGTGACACTAGTTATAGATTCCGATGCTTCACTTCAGGTTTACTGTATCCCTCTGACCTTCTTATTGACGATGAAACACAGAAATTCCATCGGAATTAAATAAAAAAGGCACAATGCCGGTTAAGTACAAGAAAACTGACTCTTCTTACTGTCTAAGTTTGAACCATTCCTGTGACACTAGTTATAGATTCCGATGCTTCACTTCAGTTTTACAGTATCAGTCTGACCTTCTTATTGACCATGAAACACAGAAATTGCATCGGAATTAAATACAAAAGGCACAATGCTGACTTAAGTACAAGAAAACTGACTCTTCTTACTGTCTATGTTTTGAAACATTCCTGTGACACTAGTTACAGATTCCGATGCTTCACTTCAGGTTTACTGTATCCCTCTGACCGTCTTATTGACGATGAAATACAGAAATTGCATCGGAATTAAATACAAAAGGCACAATGCCGACTTAAGTACAAAACAACTGACTCTTTTTACTGTCTATGATTTGAACCATTCATGTGACACTAGTTATAGATTCCGATGCTTCACTTCAGGTTTACTGTATCCCTCTGACCTTCTTATTGACGATGAAACACAGAAATTGCATCGGAAATAAATACAAAAGGCACAATGCCGACTTAAGTACAAGAAAACTGACTCTTCTTACTGTCTATGTTTTGTACCATTCATGTGACACTAGTCATAGATTCCGATGCTTCACTTCTGGTTTACTGTATCCCTCTGACCTTCTTATTGACGATGAAACACAGAAATTGCATCGGAATTAAATAGAAAAGGCACAATGCAGACTTAAGTATAAGAAAACTGACTCTTCTTACTGTCTTTGTTTTGAACCATTCCTGTGACACTAGTTATAGATTCCGTAGCTTCATTTCAGGTTTACTGCATCCCTCTGACCTTCTTATTGACGATGAAACACAGAAATTGCATCGGAAATAAATACAAGGGGCACAATGCCGACTTATGTACAAGAAAACTGACTCTTCTTACTGTCTATGTTTTGAACCATTCATGTGACACTAGTTATAGATTACGACGCTTCACTTCAGGTTTACTGTGTCCCTCTGACCTTCTTATTGACGATGAAACACAGAAATTGCATCGGAATTAAATACAAAAGGCACAATGCCGACTTATGTACAAGAAAACTGACCCTTCATACTGTCTATTTTTGAATCATTCATGTGACAGTAGTTATAGATTCCGATGCTTCACTTCAGGTTTACTGTATCCCTCTGACCTTCTTATTGACGATGAAACTCTGAAATTGCATCGGAATTAAATACAAATGTCACAATGCCGACTTAAGTACAAGAAAACTGACTCTTCTTACTGTTTTTTTTTATCATTCCTGGGTCACTACTTATAGATTCCGATGCTTCACTTAAGGTTTACTGTATCCCTCTGACCTTCTTATTGACGATGAAACACAGAAATTGCATCGGAATTAAATACAAAAGGCACAACGCCGACATAAGTACAAGAAAACTGACTCTTCTTACTGTCTATGTTTTGAACCATTACTGTGACACTAGTTATAGATTCAGATGCTTCACTTCAGGTTTACTGTATCCCTCTGACCTTCTTATTGACGATGAAACACAGAAATTGCATCGGAATTAAATACAAAAGGCACAATGCCGAATTAAGTACAAGAAAACTGACTCTTCTTACTGTCTAAGTTTTGAACCATTCCTGTGACACTAGTTATAGATTCCGATGCTTCACTTCAGCTTTATAGTATCCCTCTGACCTTCTTATTGACGATGAAACACAGAAATTGCATCGGAATTAAATAGAAAGGGCATAATGCCGACTTAAGTACAACAAAACTGACTCTTCTTACTGTCTATGTTTTGAACCATTCATGTGACACTAGTTATAGATTCCGATGCTTCACATCAGGTTTACTGTATCCCTCTGACCTTCTTATTGACGATGAAACACAGAAATTGCATCGGAATTAAACACAAAATGCACAATGCCGACTTATGTACGAGAAAACTGACTCTTCCAACTGTCTATGTTTGAACCATGCATGTGACACTAGTCATGTATTCCGATGCTTCACTTCAGGTTCACTGTATCCCTCTGACCTTCTTATTGACGATGAAACTCTGAAATTGCATCGGAATTAAATACAAAAGGCACAATGCCGACCTAAGTACAAGAAAACTGACTCTTCTTACTGTTTTTTTTATAATCATTCCTGTGACACTAGTTATAGATTCCGATGCTTCACTTAAGGTTTACTGTATCCCTCTGACCTTCTTATTGACGATGAAACACAGAAATTCCATCGGAATTAAATACAAAACTAACAATGCCGACTTAAGTACAAGAAAACTGACTCTTCTTACTGTCTAAGTTTTGAACCATTCCTGTGACACTAGTTATAGATTCCGATGCTTCACTTCAGCTTTACAGTATCCCTCTGACCTTCTTATTGACGATGAAACACAGAAATTGCATCGGAATTAAATACAAAAGGCACAATGCCGACTTAAGTACAAGAAAACTGACTCTTCTTACTGTCTATGTTTTGAACCATTCATGTGACACTAGTTATAGATTCCGATGCTTCACTTCAGGTTTACTGTATCCCTCTCACCTTCTTATAGACGATGAAACACAGAAATTGCATCGGAATTAAATAGAAGAGGCACAATGCCGACTTAAATACAAGAAAACTGACTCTTCTTACTGTCTATGTTTTTAACCATTCCTGTGACACTAGTTATAGATTCCGATGCTTCACCTCAGGTTTACGGTATCCCTCTGACCTTCTTATTGACGATGAAACACAGAAATTGCATCGGAAATAAATAGATAAGGCACAATGCCGACTTAAGTACAAGAAAACTGACACTTCATACTGTCTATGTTTTGAACCATTACTGTGACACTAGTTATAGATTCCGATGCTTCACTTCAGGTTTACTGTATCCCTCTGACCTTCGTATTGACGATGAAACACAGAAATTGCATCGGAATAAAATACAAATAGCACAATGCCGACTTAAGTACAAGAAAACTGTCTCTTCTTACTGTCTATGTTTTGAACCATTCCTGTGACCCTAGTTATAGATTCCGATGCCTCACTTCAGGTTTACTGTATCCCTCTGACCTCCTTATTGTTGATGAAACACAGAAATTGCATCGGAATTAAATACAAAAAGCACAATGCCGACTTAAGTACAAGAAAACTGACTCTTCATACTGTCTATGTTTTGAACCATTACTGTGACACTAGTTATAGATTCCGATGCTTCACCTCAGGTTTACTGTATCCCTCTGACCTTCTTATTGACGATGAAACACAGAAATTCCATTGGAAATAAATAGAAAAAGCACAATGCCGACTTAAGTACAAGAAAACTGACTCTGCTTACTGTCTATATTTTGAACCATTACTGTGACACTAGTTATAGATTCCGATGCTTCACTTCAGGTTTACTGTATCCCTCTGACCTTCTTATTGACGATGAAACACAGAAATTCCATCGGAATTAAATAAAAAAGGCACAAAGCCGGTTAAGTACAAGAAAACTGACTCTTCTTACTGTCTAAGTTTGAACCATTCCTGTGACACTAGTTATAGATTCCGATGCTTCACTTCAGTTTTACAGTATCCCTCTGACCTTCTTATTGACCATGAAACACAGAAATTGCATCGGAATTAAATACAAAAGGCACAATGCTGACTTAAGTACAAGAAAACTGACTCTTCTTACTGTCTATGTTTTGAAACATTCCTGTGACACTAGTTACAGATTCCGATGCTTCACTTCAGGTTTACTGTATCCCTCTGACCGTCTTATTGACGATGAAATACAGAAATTGCATCGGAATTAAATACAAAAGGCACAATGCCGACTTAAGTACAAAACAACTGACTCTTTTTACTGTCTATGATTTGAACCATTCATGTGACACTAGTTATAGATTCCGATGCTTCACATCAGGTTTACTGTATCCCTCTGACCTTTTTATTGACGATGAAACACAGAAATTGCATCGGAAATAAATACAAAAGGCACAATGCCGACTTAAGTACAAGAAAACTGACTCTTCTTACTGTCTATGTTTTGTACCATTCATGTGACACTAGTCATAGATTCCGATGCTTCACTTCTGGTTTACTGTATCCCTCTGACCTTCTTATTGACGATGAAACACAGAAATTGCATCGGAATTAAATAGAAAAGGCACAATGCAGACTTAAGTATAAGAAAACTGACTCTTCTTACTGTCTTTGTTTTGAACCATTCCTGTGACACTAGTTATAGATTCCGTAGCTTCATTTCAGGTTTACTGCATCCCTCTGACCTTCTTATTGACGATGAAACACAGAAATTGCATCGGAAATAAATACAAAGGGCACAATGCCGACTTATGTACAAGAAAACTGACTCATCTTACTGTCTATGTTTTGAACCATTCATGTGACACTAGTTATAGATTACGATGCTTCACTTCTGGTTTACTGTGTCCCTCTGACCTTCTTATTGACGATGAAACACAGAAATTGCATCGGAATTAAATACAAAAGGCACAATGCCGACTTATGTACAAGAAAACTAGCCCTTCATACTGTCTATTTTTGAATCATTCATGTGACAGTAGTTATAGATTCCGATGCTTCACTTCAGGTTTACTGTATCCCTCTGACCTTCTTATTGACGATGAAACTCTGAAATTGCATCGGAATTAAATACAAATGTCACAATGCCGACTTAAGTACAAGAAAACTGACTCTTCTTACTGTTTTTTTTTATCATTCCTGGGTCACTACTTATAGATTCCGATGCTTCACTTAAGGTTTACTGTATCCCTCTGACCTTCTTATTGACGATGAAACACAGAAATTGCATCGGAATTAAATACAAAAGGCACAACGCCGACATAAGTACAAGAAAACTGACTCTTCTTACTGTCTATGTTTTGAACCATTACTGTGACACTAGTTATAGATTCAGATGCTTCACTTCAGGTTTACTGTATCCCTCTGACCTTCTTATTGACGATGAAACACAGAAATTGCATCGGAATTAAATACAAAAGGCACAATGCCGAATTAAGTACAAGAAAACTGACTCTTCTTACTGTCTAAGTTTTGAACCATTCCTGTGACACTAGTTATAGATTCCGATGCTTCACTTCAGCTTTACAGTATCCCTCTGACCTTCTTATTGACGATGAAACACAGAAATTGCATCGGAATTAAATAGAAAAGGCATAATGCCGACTTAAGTACAACAAAACTGACTCTTCTTACTGTCTATGTTTTGAACCATTCATGTGACACTAGTTATAGATTCCGATGCTTCACTTCAGGTTTACTGTATCCCTCTCACCTTCTTATAGACGATGAAACACAGAAATTGCATCGGAATTAAATAGAAGAGGCACAATGCCGACTTAAATACAAGAAAACTGACTCTTCTTACTGTCTATGTTTTTAACCATTCCTGTGACACTAGTTATAGATTCCGATGCTTCACCTCAGGTTTACGGTATCCCTCTGACCTTCTTATTGACGATGAAACACAGAAATTGCATCGGAAATAAATAGATAAGGCACAATGCCGACTTAAGTACAAGAAAACTGACTCTTCATACTGTCTATGTTTTGAACCATTACTGTGACACTAGTTATAGATTCCGATGCTTCACTTCAGGTTTACTGTATCCCTCTGACCTTCGTATTGACGATGAAACACAGAAATTGCATCGGAATAAAATACAAATAGCACAATGCCGACTTAAGTACAAGAAAACTGTCTCTTCTTACTGTCTATGTTTTGAACCATTCCTGTGACCCTAGTTATAGATTCCGATGCCTCACTTCAGGTTTACTGTATCCCTCTGACCTCCTTATTGTTGATGAAACACAGAAATTGCATCGGAATTAAATACAAAAAGCACAATGCCGACTTAAGTACAATAAAACTGACTCTTCTTACTGTCTATGTTTGAACCATTCCTGTGACACTAGTTATAGATTCCGATGCTTCACTTCAGGTTTACTGTATCCCTCTGACCTTCTTATTGACGATGAAACACAGAAATTGCATCGGAATTAAATACAAAAGGCACAATGCCGACTTAAGTACAAGAAAACTGACTCTTCTCACAGTCTATGTTTTGAACCATTCCTGTGACACTAGATATAGATTCCGATGCTTCACTTCAAGTTTACTATATCCCTCTGACCATCTTATTGTCGAAGAAACACAGAAATATCATCGGAATTAAATTCAAAAGGCACAATGCTTACTTAAGTACAAGAAAACTGACTCTTCTTACTGTCTATGTTTTGAAACATTCCTGTGACACTTGTTATAGATTCCGATGCTTCACTTCAGGTTTACTGTATCCCTCTGACCATCTTATTGTCGATGAAACACAGAAATATCATCGGAATTAAATACAAAAGGCACAATGCCGACTTAAGTACAAGAAAACTGACTCTTCTTACTGTCTATGTTTTTAACCATTCCTGTGACACTAGTTATAGATTCCGATGCTTCACCTCAGGTTTACTGTATCCCTCTGACATTCTTATTGACGATGAAACACAGAAATTGCATCGGAAATAAATAGAAAAGGCACAATGCCGACTTAAGTACAAGAAATCTGACTCTTCTTACTGTCTATGTTTTGAATCATTACTGTGACACTAGTTATTGATTCCGATGATCACTTCAGGTTTACTGCATCCCTCTGACCTTCTTATTGACAGAAATTGCATCGGAATTAAATAGAAAAGGCACAATGCCGACTTAAGTACAACAAAACTGACTCTTCTTACTGTTTATGTTTTGAACCAAACATGTGACACTAGTTTTAGATTCCGATGCTTCACTTCAGGTTTACTGTATCCCTCTGACCTTCTTATTGACGATGAAACACAGAAATTGCATCGGAATTAAATACAAAAGGCACAATGCCGACTTATGTACAAGAAAACTGACTCTTCCAACTGTCTATGTTTGAACCATTCATGTGACACTAGTTATGTATTCCGATGCTTCACTTCAGGTTCACTGTATCCCTCAGACCGTCTTATTGACGATGAAACTCTGAAATTGCATTGGAATTAAATACAAAAGGCACAATGCCGACTTAAGTACAAGAAAACTGACTTTTCTTACTGTTGTCTTTTTAATCATTCCTGTGACACTAGTTATAGATTCCGATGCTTCACTTCAGGTTTACTGTATCCCTCTGACCTTCTTATTGACGATGAAACACAGAAATTGCATCGGAATTAATTACAAAATGCACAATGCCGACTTATGTACAAGAAAACTGACTCTTCCAACTGTCTATGTTTGAACCATTCATGTGACACTAGTTATGTATTCCGATGCTTCACTTCAGGTTCACTGTATCCCTCTGACCTTCTTATTGACGATGAAACTCTGAAATTGCATCGGAATTAAATACAAAAGGCACAATGCCGACTTAAGTACAAGAAAACTGACTCTTCTTACTATTTTTTTTTTAATCATTCCTGTGACACTAGTTACAGATTCCGATGCTTCACTTAAGGTTTACTGTATCCCTCTGACCTTCTTATTGACGATGAAACACAGAAATTCCATCGGAATTAAATACAAAAATAACAATGCCGACTTAAGTACAAGAAAACTGACTCTTCTTACTGTCTAAGTTTTGAACCATTCCTGTGACACTAGTTATAGATTCCGATGCTTCACTTCAGCTTTACAGTATCCCTCTGACCTTCTTATTGACGATGAAACACAGAAATTGCATCGGAATTAAATACAAAAGGCACAATGCCGACTTAAGTACAAGAAAACTGACTCTTCTTACTGTCTATGTTTTGAACCATTCATGTGACACTAGTTATAGATTCCGATGCTTCACTTCAGGTTTACTGTATCCCTCTCACCTTCTTATTGACGATGAAACACAGAAATTGCATCGGAATTAAATAGAAGAGGCACAATGCCGACTTAAGTACAAGAAAACTGACTCTTCTTACTGTCTATGTTTTTAACCATTCCTGTGACACTAGTTATAGATTCCGATGCTTCACCTCAGGTTTACGGTATCCCTCTGACCTTCTTATTGACGATGAAACACAGAAATTGCATCGGAAATAAATAGAAAAGGCACAATGCCTACTTAAGTACAAGAAAACTGACTCTTCTTAATGTCTATGTTTTGAACCATTACTGTGACACTAGTTATAGATTCCGATGCTTCACTTCAGGTTTACTGTATCCCTCTGACCTTCTTATTGACGATGAAACACAGAAATTGCATCGGAATTAAATACAAAAGGCACAATGCCGGGTTAAGTACAAGAAAACTGCCTCTTCTTACTGTCTATGTTTTGAACCATTCCTGTGACACTAGTTATAGATTCCGATGCTTCACTTAAGGTTTACTGTATCCCTCTGACCGTCTTATTGACGATGAAACACAGAAATTGCATCGGAATTAAATACAAAAGGCACAATGCCGACTTAAGTACAAAACAACTGACTCATCTTACTGTCTATGATTTGAACCATTCATGTGACACTAGTTATAGGTCCGATGCTTCTCTTCAGGTTTACTGTATCCCTCTGACCTTCTTATTGACGATGAAACACAGAAATTGCATCGGAATTAAATACAAAAGGCACAATACCGACTTATGTACAAGAATACTGACTCTTCTTACTGTCTATGTTTTCAACCATTCATGTGACACTAGTTATAGATTCCGATGCTTCACTTCTGGTTTACTGTATCCCTCTGACCTTCTTTTTGACGATGAAACACAGAAATTGCATCGGAATTAAATACAAAAGGCACAATGCCGACTTAAGTACAAAACAACTGACTCTTCTTACTGTCTATGTTTTGAACCATTAATGTGACACTAGTTATAGATTCCGATGCTTCACTTCAGGTTTACTGTATCCCTCTGACCATCTTATTGTCGATGAAACACAGAAATATCATCGGAATTAAATACAAAAAGCACAATGCCGACTTAAGTACAAGAAAACTGACTCTTCTTACTGTCTATGATTTGCACCATTCCTGTGACACTAGTTATAGATTTTGATGCTTCACTTCAGGTTTACTGTATCCCTCTCACCTTCTTATAGACGATGAAACACAGAAATTGCATCGGAAGTAAATAGAAAAGGCACAATGCCGACTTAAGTACAAGAAAACTGACTCTTCTTAATGTCTATGTTTTAACCATTCCTGTGACACTAGTTATAGATTCCGATGCTTCACCTCAGGTTTACTGTATCCCTCTGACCTTCTTATGGACGATGAAACACAGAAATTCCATTGGAAATAAATAGAAAAAGCACAATGCCGACTTAAGTACAAGAAAACTGACTCTGCTTTCTGTCTATGTTTTGAACCATTACTGTGACACTAGTTATAGATTCCGATGCTTCACTTCAGGTTTACTGTATCCCCCTGACCTTCTTATTGACGATGAAACACTGAAATTGCATCGGAATTAAATAAAAAAGGCATAATGCCGGTTAAGTACAAGAAAACTGACTCTTCTTACTGTCTAAGTTTGAACCATTCCTGTGACACTAGTTATAGATTCCGATGCTTCACTTCAGCTTTACAGTATCCCTCTGACCTTCTTATTGACCATGAAACACAGAAATTGCATCGGAATTAAATACAAAAGGCACAATGCTGACTTAAGTACTTGAAAACTGACTCTACTTACTGTCTATGTTTTGAAACATTCCTGTGACACTAGTTACAGATTCCGATGCTTCACTTCAGGTTTACTGTATCCCTCTGACCGTCTTATTGACGATGAAACACAGAAATTGCATCGGAATTAAATACAAAAGGCACAATGCCGACTTAAGTACAAAACAACTGACTCTTCTTACTGTCTATGTTTTGTACCATTCACGTGACACTAGTTATAGATTCCGACGCTTCACTTCTGGTTTACTGTATCCCTCTGACCTTCTTATTGACGATGAAACACAGAAATTGCATCGGAATTAAATAGAAAAGGCACAATGCAGACTTAAGTATAAAAAAACTGACTCTTCTTACTGTCTTTGTTTTGAACCATTCCTGTGACACTAGTTATAGATTCCGTAGCTTCACTTCAGGTTTACTGCATCCCTCTGACCTTCTTATTGACGATGAAACACAGAAATTGCATCGGAAATAAATACAAAGGGCACAATGCCGACTTATGTACAAGAAAACTGACTCTTCTTACTGTCTATGTTTTGAACCATTCATGTGACACTAGTTATAGATTCCGATGCTTCACTTCAGGTTTACTGTGTCCCTCTGACCTTCTTATTCACGATGAAACACAGAAATTGCATCGGAATTAAATACAAAAGGCACAATGCCGACTTATGTACAAGAAAACTGACCCTTCATACTGTCTATTTTTGAACCATTCATGTGACACTAGTTATAGATTCCGATGCTTCACTTCAGGTTTACTCTATCCCTCTGACCTTCTTATTGACGATGAAACTCTGAAATTGCATCGGAATTAAATACAAATGTCACAATGCCGACTTAAGTACAAGAAAACTGACTCTTCTTACTGTTTTTTTTTTATCATTCCTGGGTCACTACTTATAGATTCCGATGCTTCACTTAAGGTTTACTGTGTCCCTCTGACCTTCGTATTGACGATGAAACACAGAAATTGCATCGGAATTAAATACAAAAGGCACAATGCCGACTTATGTACAAGAAAACTGACCCTTCATACTGTCTATTTTTGAACCATTACTGTGACACTAGTTATAGATTCCGATGCTTCACTTCAGGTTTACTGTATCCCTCTGACCTTCTTATTGACGATGAAACACAGAAATTGCATCGGAATTAAATACAAAAGGCACAATGCCGGGTTAAGTACAAGAAAACTGCCTCTTCTTACTGTCTATGTTTTGAACCATTCCTGTGACACTAGTTATAGATTCCGATGCTTCACTTAAGGTTTACTGTATCCCTCTGACCGTCTTATTGACGATGAAACACAGAAATTGCATCGGAATTAAATACAAAAGGCACAATGCCGACTTAAGTACAAAACAACTGACTCATCTTACTGTCTATGATTTGAACCATTCATGTGACACTAGTTATAGGTTCCGATGCTTCTCTTCAGGTTTACTGTATCCCTCTGACCTTCTTATTGACGATGAAACACAGAAATTGCATCGGAATTAAATACAAAAGGCACAATACCGACTTATGTACAAGAATACTGACTCTTCTTACTGTCTATGTTTTCAACCATTCATGTGACACTAGTTATAGATTCCGATGCTTCACTTCTGGTTTACTGTATCCCTCTGACCTTCTTTTTGACGATGAAACACAGAAATTGCATCGGAATTAAATACAAAAGGCACAATGCCGACTTAAGTACAAAACAACTGACTCTTCTTACTGTCTATGTTTTGAACCATTAATGTGACACTAGTTATAGATTCCGATGCTTCACTTCAGGTTTACTGTATCCCTCTGACCATCTTATTGTCGATGAAACACAGAAATATCATCGGAATTAAATACAAAAAGCACAATGCCGACTTAAGTACAAGAAAACTGACTCTTCTTACTGTCTATGATTTGCACCATTCCTGTGACACTAGTTATAGATTTTGATGCTTCACTTCAGGTTTACTGTATCCCTCTCACCTTCTTATAGACGATGAAACACAGAAATTGCATCGGAAGTAAATAGAAAAGGCACAATGCCGACTTAAGTACAAGAAAACTGACTCTTCTTAATGTCTATGTTTTAACCATTCCTGTGACACTAGTTATAGATTCCGATGCTTCACCTCAGGTTTACTGTATCCCTCTGACCTTCTTATGGACGATGAAACACAGAAATTCCATTGGAAATAAATAGAAAAAGCACAATGCCGACTTAAGTACAAGAAAACTGACTCTGCTTTCTGTCTATGTTTTGAACCATTACTGTGACACTAGTTATAGATTCCGATGCTTCACTTCAGGTTTACTGTATCCCCCTGACCTTCTTATTGACGATGAAACACTGAAATTGCATCGGAATTAAATAAAAAAGGCATAATGCCGGTTAAGTACAAGAAAACTGACTCTTCTTACTGTCTAAGTTTGAACCATTCCTGTGACACTAGTTATAGATTCCGATGCTTCACTTCAGCTTTACAGTATCCCTCTGACCTTCTTATTGACCATGAAACACAGAAATTGCATCGGAATTAAATACAAAAGGCACAATGCTGACTTAAGTACTTGAAAACTGACTCTACTTACTGTCTATGTTTTGAAACATTCCTGTGACACTAGTTACAGATTCCGATGCTTCACTTCAGGTTTACTGTATCCCTCTGACCGTCTTATTGACGATGAAACACAGAAATTGCACCGGAATTAAATACAAAAGGCACAATGCCGACTTAAGTACAAAACAACTGACTCTTCTTACTGTCTATGTTTTGTACCATTCACGTGACACTAGTTATAGATTCCGACGCTTCACTTCTGGTTTACTGTATCCCTCTGACCTTCTTATTGACGATGAAACACAGAAATTGCATCGGAATTAAATAGAAAAGGCACAATGCAGACTTAAGTATAAAAAAACTGACTCTTCTTACTGTCTTTGTTTTGAACCATTCCTGTGACACTAGTTATAGATTCCGTAGCTTCACTTCAGGTTTACTGCATCCCTCTGACCTTATTGACGATGAAACACAGAAATTGCATCGGAAATAAATACAAAGGGCACAATGCCGACTTATGTACAAGAAAACTGACTCTTCTTACTGTCTATGTTTTGAACCATTCATGTGACACTAGTTATAGATTCCGATGCTTCACTTCAGGTTTACTGTGTCCCTCTGACCTTCTTATTGACGATGAAACACAGAAATTGCATCGGAATTAAATACAAAAGGCACAATGCCGACTTATGTACAAGAAAACTGACCCTTCATACTGTCTATTTTTGAACCATTCATGTGACACTAGTTATAGATTCCGATGCTTCACTTCAGGTTTACTCTATCCCTCTGACCTTCTTATTGACGATGAAACTCTGAAATTGCATCGGAATTAAATACAAATGTCACAATGCCGACTTAAGTACAAGAAAACTGACTCTTCTTACTGTTTTTTTTTATCATTCCTGGGTCACTACTTATAGATTCCGATGCTTCACTTAAGGTTTACTGTGTCCCTCTGACCTTCGTATTGACGATGAAACACAGAAATTGCATCGGAATTAAATACAAAAGGCACAATGCCGACTTATGTACAAGAAAACTGACCCTTCATACTGTCTATTTTTGAACCATTCATGTGACACTAGTTATAGATTCAGATGCTTCACTTCAGGTTTACTGTATCCCTCTGACCTTCTTATTGACGATGAAACACAGAAATTGCATCGGAATTAAATACAAAAGGCACAATGCCGAATTAAGTACAAGATAACTGACTCTACTTACTGTGTAAGTTTTGAACCATTCCTGTGACACTAGTTATAGATTCCGATGCTTCACTTCAGCTTTACAGTATCCCTCTGACCTTCTTATTGACGATGAAACACAGAAATTGCATCGGAATTAAATAGAAAAGGCATAATGCCGACTTAAGTACAACAAAACTGACTCTTCTTACTGTCTATGTTTTGAACCATTCATGTGACACTAGTTATAGATTCCGATGCTTCACTTCAGGTTTACTGTATCCCTCTGACCTTCTTATTGACGATGAAACACAGAAATTGCATCGGAATTAAATACAAAATGCACAATGCCGACTTATGTACAAGAAAACTGACTCTTCAAACTGTCTATGTTTGAACCATTCATGTGACACTAGTCATGTATTCCGATGCTTCACTTCAGGTTCACTGTTTCCCTCTGACCTTCTTATTGACGATGAAACTCTGAAATTGCATCGGAATTAAATACAAAAGGCACAATGCCGACCTAAGTACAAGAAAACTGACTCTTCTTACTTTTTTTTTTTAATCATTCCTGTGACACTAGTTATAGATTCCGATGCTTCACTTAAGGTTTACTGTATCCCTCTGACCTTCTTATTGACGATGAAACACAGAAATTCCATCGGAATTAAGTACAAAAATAACAATGCCGACTTAAGTACAAGAAAACTGACTCTTCTTACTGTCTAAGTTTTGAACCATTCCTGTGACACTAGTTATAGATTTCGATGCTTCACTTCAGGTTTACTGTATCCCTCTGACCTTCTTATTGACGATGAAACACAGAAATTGCATCGGAATTAAATAGAAAAGGCACAATGCAGAGTTAAGTACAAGAATACTGCCTCTTCTTACTGTCTATGTTTTGAACCATTCCTGTGACACTAGTTATAGATTCCGATGCTCCACTTAAGGTTTACTGTATCCCTCTGACGGTCTTATTGACGATGAAACACAGAAATTGAATCGGAATTAAATACAAAAGGCACAATGCCGACTTAAGTACAAAACAACTGACTCATCTTACTGTCTATGATTTGAACCATTCATGTGACACTAGTTATAGGTTCCGATGCTTCACTTCAGGTTTACTGTATCCCTCTGACCTTCTTATTGACGATGAAACACAGAAATTGCATCGGAATTAAATACAAAAGGCACAATGCCGACTTAAGTACAAGAATACTGACTCTTCTTACTGCCTATGTTTTCAACCATTCATGTGACACTAGTTATAGATTCCGATGCTTCAGTTCTGGTTTACTGTATCCCTCTGACCTTCTTTTTGACGATGAAACACAGAAATTTCATCGAAAATAAATACAAAAGGCACAATGCCGGCTTAAGGACAAGAAAACTGACTCTTCTTACTGTCTATGTTTGAACCATTCATGTGACACTAGTTATAGATTCCGATGCTTCATTTCAGGTTTACTCTATCCCTCTGACCTTCTTATTGTTGATGAAACACAGAAATTGCATCGGAATAAAATACAAATAGCACAATGCCGACTTAAGTACAAGAAAACTGTCTCTTCTTACTGTCTATGTTTTGAACCATTCCTGTGACCCTAGTTATAGATTCCGATGCTTCACTTCAGGTTTACTGTATCCTTCTGACCTCCTTATTGTTGATGAAACACAGAAATTGCATCGGAATTAAATACAAAAAGCACAATGCCGACTTAAGTACAATAAAACTGAGTCTTCTTACTGTCTAAGTTTGAACCATTCCTGTGACACTAGTTATAGATTCCGATGCTTCACTTCAGCTTTACAGTATCCCTCTGACCTTCTTATTGACCATGAAACACAGAAATTGCATCGGAATTAAATACAAAAGGCACAATGCTGACTTAAGTACAAGAAAACTGACTCTTCTTACTGTCTATGTTTTGAAACATTCCTGTGACACTAGTTACAGATTCCGATGCTTCACTTCAGGTTTACTGTATCCCTCTGACCGTCTTATTGACGATGAAACACAGAAATTGCATCGGAATTAAATACAAAAGGCACAATGCCGACTTAAGTACAAAACAACTGACTCTTCTTACTGTCTATGTTTTGTACCATTCACGTGACACTAGTTATAGATTCCGACGCTTCACTTCTGGTTTACTGTATCCCTCTGACCTTCTTATTGACGATGAAACACAGAAATTGCATCGGAATTAAATAGAAAAGGCACAATGCAGACTTAAGTATAAGAAAACTGACTCTTCTTACTGTCTTTGTTTTGAACCATTCCTGTGACACTAGTTATAGATTCCGTAGCTTCACTTCAGGTTTACTGCATCACTCTGACCTTCTTATTGACGATGAAACACAGAAATTGCTTCGGAAATACATACAAAGGGCACAATGCCGCCTTATGTACAAGAAAACTGACTCTTCTTACTGTCTATGTTTTGAACCATTCATGTGACACTAGTTATAGATTCCGATGCTTCACTTCAGGTTTACTGTGTCCCTCTGACCTTCTTATTGACGATGAAACACAGAAATTGCCTCGGAATTAAATACAAAAGGCACAATGCCGACTTATGTACAAGAAAACTGACCCTTCATACTGTCTATTTTTGAACCATTCATGTGACACTAGTTATAGATTCCGTAGCTTCACTTCAGGTTTACTGCATCACTCTGACCTTCTTATTGACGATGAAACACAGAAATTGCTTCGGAAATACATACAAAGGGCACAATGCCGACTTATGTACAAGAAAACTGACTCTTCTTACTGTCTATGTTTTGAACCATTCATGTGACACTAGTTATAGATTCCGATGCTTCACTTCAGGTTTACTGTGTCCCTCTGACCTTCTTATTGACGATGAAACTCTGAAATTGCATCGGAATTAAATACAAATGTCACAATGCCGACTTAAGTACAAGAAAACTGACTCTTCTTACTGTTTTTTTTTATCATTCCTGGGTCACTACTTATAGATTCCGATGCTTCACTTAAGGTTTACTGTATCCCTCTGACCTTCTTATTGACGATGAAACACAGAAATTGCATCGGAATTAAATACAAAAGGCACAACGCCGACATAAGTACAAGAAAACTGACTCTTCTTACTGTCTATGTTTTGAACCATTACTGTGACACTAGTTATAGATTCAGATGCTTCACTTCAGGTTTACTGTATCCCTCTGACCTTCTCATTGACGATGAAACACAGAAATTGCATCGGAATTAAATACAAAAGGCACAATGCCGAATTAAGTACAAGATAACTGACTCTTCTTACTTTGTAAGTTTTGAACCATTCCTGTGACACTAGTTATAGATTCCGATGCTTCACTTCAGCTTTACAGTATCCCTCTGACGTTCTTATTGACGATGAAACACAGAAATTGCATCGGAATTAAATAGAAAAGGCATAATGCCGACTTAAGTACAACAAAACTGGCTCTTCTTACTGTCTATGTTTTGAACCATTCATGTGACACTAGTTATAGATTCCGATGCTTCACTTAAGGTTTACTGTATCCCTCTGACCTTCTTATTGACGATGAAACACAGAAATTCCATCGGAATTAAGTACAAAAATAACAATGCCGACTTAAGTACAAGAAAACTGACTCTTCTTACTGTCTAAGTTTTGAACCATTCCTGTGACACTAGTTATAGATTTCGATGCTTCACTTCAGGTTTACTGTATCCCTCTGACCTTCTTATTGACGATGAAACACAGAAATTGCATCGGAATTAAATAGAAAAGGCACAATGCAGAGTTAAGTACAAGAATACTGCCTCTTCTTACTGTCTATGTTTTGAACCATTCCTGTGACACTAGTTATAGATTCCGATGCTCCACTTAAGGTTTACTGTATCCCTCTGACGGTCTTATTGACGATGAAACACAGAAATTGAATCGGAATTAAATACAAAAGGCACAATGCCGACTTAAGTACAAAACAACTGACTCATCTTACTGTCTATGATTTGAACCATTCATGTGACACTAGTTATAGGTTCCGATGCTTCACTTCAGGTTTACTGTATCCCTCTGACCTTCTTATTGACGATGAAACACAGAAATTGCATCGGAATTAAATACAAAAGGCACAATGCCGACTTAAGTACAAGAATACTGACTCTTCTTACTGCCTATGTTTTCAACCATTCATGTGACACTAGTTATAGATTCCGATGCTTCAGTTCTGGTTTACTGTATCCCTCTGACCTTCTTTTTGACGATGAAACACAGAAATTTCATCGAAAATAAATACAAAAGGCACAATGCCGGCTTAAGGACAAGAAAACTGACTCTTCTTACTGTCTATGTTTGAACCATTCATGTGACACTAGTTATAGATTCCGATGCTTCATTTCAGGTTTACTCTATCCCTCTGACCTTCTTATTGTTGATGAAACACAGAAATTGCATCGGAATAAAATACAAATAGCACAATGCCGACTTAAGTACAAGAAAACTGTCTCTTCTTACTGTCTATGTTTTGAACCATTCCTGTGACCCTAGTTATAGATTCCGATGCTTCACTTCAGGTTTACTGTATCCTTCTGACCTCCTTATTGTTGATGAAACACAGAAATTGCATCGGAATTAAATACAAAAAGCACAATGCCGACTTAAGTACAATAAAACTGAGTCTTCTTACTGTCTAAGTTTGAACCATTCCTGTGACACTAGTTATAGATTCCGATGCTTCACTTCAGCTTTACAGTATCCCTCTGACCTTCTTATTGACCATGAAACACAGAAATTGCATCGGAATTAAATACAAAAGGCACAATGCTGACTTAAGTACAAGAAAACTGACTCTTCTTACTGTCTATGTTTTGAAACATTCCTGTGACACTAGTTACAGATTCCGATGCTTCACTTCAGGTTTACTGTATCCCTCTGACCGTCTTATTGACGATGAAACACAGAAATTGCATCGGAATTAAATACAAAAGGCACAATGCCGACTTAAGTACAAAACAACTGACTCTTCTTACTGTCTATGTTTTGTACCATTCACGTGACACTAGTTATAGATTCCGACGCTTCACTTCTGGTTTACTGTATCCCTCTGACCTTCTTATTGACGATGAAACACAGAAATTGCATCGGAATTAAATAGAAAAGGCACAATGCAGACTTAAGTATAAGAAAACTGACTCTTCTTACTGTCTTTGTTTTGAACCATTCCTGTGACACTAGTTATAGATTCCGTAGCTTCACTTCAGGTTTACTGCATCACTCTGACCTTCTTATTGACGATGAAACACAGAAATTGCTTCGGAAATACATACAAAGGGCACAATGCCGCCTTATGTACAAGAAAACTGACTCTTCTTACTGTCTATGTTTTGAACCATTCATGTGACACTAGTTATAGATTCCGATGCTTCACTTCAGGTTTACTGTGTCCCTCTGACCTTCTTATTGACGATGAAACACAGAAATTGCCTCGGAATTAAATACAAAAGGCACAATGCCGACTTATGTACAAGAAAACTGACCCTTCATACTGTCTATTTTTGAACCATTCATGTGACACTAGTTATAGATTCCGTAGCTTCACTTCAGGTTTACTGCATCACTCTGACCTTCTTATTGACGATGAAACACAGAAATTGCTTCGGAAATACATACAAAGGGCACAATGCCGACTTATGTACAAGAAAACTGACTCTTCTTACTGTCTATGTTTTGAACCATTCATGTGACACTAGTTATAGATTCCGATGCTTCACTTCAGGTTTACTGTGTCCCTCTGACCTTCTTATTGACGATGAAACTCTGAAATTGCATCGGAATTAAATACAAATGTCACAATGCCGACTTAAGTACAAGAAAACTGACTCTTCTTACTGTTTTTTTTTATCATTCCTGGGTCACTACTTATAGATTCCGATGCTTCACTTAAGGTTTACTGTATCCCTCTGACCTTCTTATTGACGATGAAACACAGAAATTGCATCGGAATTAAATACAAAAGGCACAACGCCGACATAAGTACAAGAAAACTGACTCTTCTTACTGTCTATGTTTTGAACCATTACTGTGACACTAGTTATAGATTCAGATGCTTCACTTCAGGTTTACTGTATCCCTCTGACCTTCTCATTGACGATGAAACACAGAAATTGCATCGGAATTAAATACAAAAGGCACAATGCCGAATTAAGTACAAGATAACTGACTCTTCTTACTTTGTAAGTTTTGAACCATTCCTGTGACACTAGTTATAGATTCCGATGCTTCACTTCAGCTTTACAGTATCCCTCTGACGTTCTTATTGACGATGAAACACAGAAATTGCATCGGAATTAAATAGAAAAGGCATAATGCCGACTTAAGTACAACAAAACTGGCTCTTCTTACTGTCTATGTTTTGAACCATTCATGTGACACTAGTTATAGATTCCGATGCTTCACTTCAGGTTTACTGTATCCCTCTGACCTTCTTATTGACGATGAAACACAGAAATTGTATCGGAATTAAATACAAAATGCACAATGCCGACTTATGTACAAGAAAACTGACTCTTCCAACTGTCTATGTTTGAACCATTCATGTGACACTAGTCATGTATTCCGTTGCTTCACTTCAGGTTCACTGTATCCCTCTGACCTTCTTATTGACGATGAAACTCTGAAATTGCATCGGAATTAAATAGAAAAGGCACAATGCCGACCTAAGTACAAGAAAACTGACTCTTCTTACTGTTTTTTTTTAATCATTCCTGTGACACTAGTTATAGATTCCGATGCTTCACTTAAGGTTTACTGTATCCCTCTGACCTTCTTATTGACGATGAAACACAGAAATTCCATCGGAATTAATTACAAAAATAACAATGCCGACTTAAGTACAAGAAAACTGACTCTTCTTACTGTCTAAGTTTTGAACCATTCCTGTGACACTAGTTATAGATTCCGATGCTTCACTTCAGGTTTACAGTATCCCTCTGACCTTCTTATTGACGATAAAACACAGAAATTGCATCGGAATTAAGTACAAAAGGCACAATGCCGACTTAAGTACAAGAAAACTGACTCTTCTTACTGTCTATGTTTTGAACCATTCATTTGACACTAGTTATAGATTCCGATGCTTCACTTCAGGTTTACTGTATCCCTCTCACCTTCTTATAGACGATGAAACACAGAAATTGCATCGGAATTAAATAGAAGAGGCACAATGCCGACTTAAATACAAGAAAACTGACTCTTCTAGCTGTCTATGTTTTTAACCATTCCTGTGACACTAGTTATAGATTCCGATGCTTCACCTCAGGTTTACGGTATCCCTCTGACCTTCTTATTGACGTTGAAACACAGAAATTGCATCGGAAATAAATAGATAAGGCACAATGCCGACTTAAGTACAAGAAAACTGACTCTTCTTACTGTCTATGTTTTGAACCATTACTGTGACATTAGTTATAGATTTCGATGCTTCACTTCAGGTTTACTGTATCCCTCTGACCTTCTTATTGACGATGAAACACAGAAATTGCATCGGAATTAAATACAAAAGGCACAATGCAGAGTTAAGTACAAGAATACTGCCTCTTCTTACTGTCTATGTTTTGAACCATTCCTGTGACACTAGTTATAGATTCCGATGCTTCACTTAAGGTTTACTGTATCCCTCTGACCGTCTTATTGACGATGAAACACAGAAATTGCATCGGAATTAAATACAAAAGGCACAATGCCGACTTAAGTACGAAACAACTGACTCATCTAACTGTCTATGATTTGAACCATTCATGTGACACTAGTTATAGGTTCCGATGCTTCACTTCAGGTTTACTGTATCCCTCTGACCTTCTTATTGACGATGAAACACAGAAATTGCATCGGAATTAAATACAAAAGGCACAATGCCGACTTAAGTACAAGAATACTGACTCTTCTTACTGCCTATGTTTTCAACCATTCATGTGACACTAGTTATAGATTCCGATGCTTCACTTCTGGTTTACTGTATCCCTCTGACCTTCTTTTTGACGATGAAACACAGAAATTTCATCGAAAATAAATACAAAATGCACAATGCCGGCTTAAGGACAAGAAAACTGACTCTTCTTACTGTCTATGTTTGAACCATTCATGTGACACTAGTTATAGATTCCGATGCTTCATTTCAGGTTTACTCTATCCCTCTGACCTTCTTATTGTTGATGAAACACAGAAATTGCATCGGAATAAAATACAAATAGCACAATGCCGACTTAAGTACAAGAAAACTGTCTCTTCTTACTGTCTATGTTTTGAACCATTCCTGAGACCCTAGTTATAGATTCCGATGCTTCACTTCAGGTTTACTGTATCCTTCTGACCTCCTTATTGTTGATGAAACACAGAAATTGCATCGGAATTAAATACAAAAAGCACAATGCCGACTTAAGTACAATAAAACTGACTCTTCTTACTGTCTATGTTTGAACCATTCCTGTGACACTAGTTATAGATTCCGATGCTTCACTTCAGGTTTACTGTATCCCTCTGACCTTCTTATTGACGATGAAACACAGAAATTGCATCGGAATTAAATACAAAAGGCACAATGCCGACTTAAGTACAAGAAAACTGACTCTTCTCACAGTCTATGTTTTGAACCATTCCTGTGACACTAGATATAGATTCCGATGCTTCACTTCAAGTTTACTATATCCCTCTGACCATATTATTGTCGAAGAAACACAGAAATATCATCGGAATTAAATTCAAAAGGCACAATGCTGACTTAAGTACAAGAAAACTGACTCTTCTTACTGTCTATGTTTTGAACCATTCCTGTGACACTAGTTATAGATTCCGATGCTTCACTTCAGGTTTACTGTATCCTTCTGACCTCCTTATTGTTGATGAAACACAGAAACTGCATCGGAATTAAATACAAAAAGCACAATGCCGACTTAAGTACAATAAAACTGACTCTTCTTACTGTCTAAGTTTGAACCATTCCTGTGACACTAGTTATAGATTCCGATGCTTCACTTCAGCTTTACAGTATCCCTCTGACCTTCTTATTGACCATGAAACACAGAAATTGCATCGGAATTAAATACAAAAGGCACAATGCTGACTTAAGTACAAGAAAACTGACTCTTCGTACTGTCTATGTTTTGAAACATTCCTGTGACACTAGTTACAGATTCCGATGCTTCACTTCAGGTTTACTGTATCCCTCTGACCGTCTTATTGACGATGAAACACAGAAATTGCATCGGAATTAAATACAAAAGGCACAATGCCGACTTAAGTACAAAACAACTGACTCTTCTTACTGTCTATGTTTTGTACCATTCACGTGACACTAGTTATAGATTCCGACGCTTCACTTCTGGTTTACTGTATCCCTCTGACCTTCTTATTGACGATGAAACACAGAAATTGCATCGGAATTAAATAGAAAAGGCACAATGCAGACTTAAGTATAAGAAAACTGACTCTTCTTACTGTCTTTGTTTTGAACCATTCCTGTGACACTAGTTATAGATTCCGTAGCTTCACTTCAGGTTTACTGCATCACTCTGACCTTCTTATTGACGATGAAACACAGAAATTGCTTCGGAAATACATACAAAGGGCACAATGCCGACTTATGTACAAGAAAACTGACTCTTCTTACTGTCTATGTTTTGAACCATTCATGTGACACTAGTTATAGATTCCGATGCTTCACTTCAGGTTTACTGTGTCCCTCTGACCTTCTTATTGACGATGAAACACAGAAATTGCCTCGGAATTAAATACAAAAGGCACAATGCCGACTTATGTACAAGAAAACTGACCCTTCATACTGTCTATTTTTGAACCATTCATGTGACACTAGTTATAGATTCCGATGCTTCACTTCAGGTTTACAGTATCCCTCTGACCTTCTTATTGACGATGAAACTCTGAAATTGCATCGGAATTAAATACAAATGTCACAATGCCGACTTAAGTACAAGAAAACTGACTCTTCTTACTGTTTTTTTTTTTATCATTCCTGGGTCACTACTTATAGATTCCGATGCTTCACTTAAGGTTTACTGTATCCCTCTGACCTTCTTATTGACGATGAAACACAGAAATTGCATCGGAATTAAATACAAAAGGCACAACGCCGACATAAGTACAAGAAAACTGACTCTTCTTACTGTCTATGTTTTGAACCATTACTGTGACACTAGTTATAGATTCAGATGCTTCACTTCAGGTTTACTGTATCCCTCTGACCTTCTCATTGACGATGAAACACAGAAATTGCATCGGAATTAAATACAAAAGGCACAATGCCGAATTAAGTACAAGATAACTGACTCTTCTTACTGTGTAAGTTTTGAACCATTCCTGTGACACTAGTTATAGATTCCGATGCTTCACTTCAGCTTTACAGTATCCCTCTGACGTTCTTATTGACGATGAAACACAGAAATTGCATCGGAATTAAATAGAAAAGGCATAATGCCGACTTAAGTACAACAAAACTGGCTCTTCTTACTGTCTATGTTTTGAACCATTCATGTGACACTAGTTATAGATTCCGATGCTTCACTTCAGGTTTACTGTATCCCTCTGACCTTCTTTTTGACGATGAAACACAGAAATTGTATCGGAATTAAATACAAAATGCACAATGCCGACTTATGTACAAGAAAACTGACTCTTCCAACTGTCTATGTTTGAACCATTCATGTGACACTAGTCATGTATTCCGATGCTTCACTTCAGGTTCACTGTATCCCTCTGACCTTCTTATTGACGATGAAACTCTGAAATTGCATCGGAATTAAATACAAAAGGCACAATGCCGACCTAAGTACAAGAAAACTGACTCTTCTTACTGTTTTTTTTTAATCATTCCTGTGACACTAGTTATAGATTCCGATGCTTCACTTAAGGTTTACTGTATCCCTCTGACCTTCTTATTGACGATGAAACACAGAAATTCCATCGGAATTAATTACAAAAATAACAATGCCGACTTAAGTACAAGAAAACTGACTCTTCTTACTGTCTAAGTTTTGAACCATTCCTGTGACACTAGTTATAGATTCCGATGCTTCACTTCAGGTTTACAGTATCCCTCTGACCTTCTTATTGACGATAAAATACAGAAATTGCATCGGAATTAAGTACAAAAGGCAAAATGCCGACTTAAGTACAAGAAAACTGACTCTTCTTACTGTCTATGTTTTGAACCATTCATGTGACACTAGTTATAGATTCCGATGCTTCACTTCAGGTTTACTGTATCCCTCTCACCTTGTTATAGACGATGAAACACAGAAATTGCATCGGAATTAAATAGAAGAGGCACAATGCCGACTTAAATACAAGAAAACTGACTCTTCTAGCTGTCTATGTTTTTAACCATTCCTGTGACACTAGTTATAGTTTCCGATGCTTCACCTCAGGTTTACGGTATCCCTCTGACCTTCTTACTGACGTTGAAACACAGAAATTGCATCGGAAATAAATAGATAAGGCACAATGCCGACTTAAGTACAAGAAAACTGACTCTTCTTACTGTCTATGTTTTGAACCATTACTGTGACATTAGTTATAGATTTCGATGCTTCACTTCAGGTCTACTGTATCCCTCTGACCTTCTTATTGACGATGAAACACAGAAATTGCATCGGAATTAAATACAAAAGCCACAATGCAGAGTTAAGTACAAGAATACTGCCTCTTCTTACTGTCTATGTTTTGAACCATTCCTGTGACACTAGTTATAGATTCCGATGCTTCACTTAAGGTTTACTGTATCCCTCTGACCGTCTTATTGACGATGAAACACAGAAATTGCATCGGAATTAAATACAAAAGGCACAATGCCGACTTAAGTACAAAACAACTGACTCATCTAACTGTCTATGATTTGAACCATTCATGTGACACTAGTTATAGGTTCCGATGCTTCACTTCAGGTTTACTGAATCCCTCTGACCTTCGTATTGACGATGAAACACAGAAATTGCATCGGAATTAAATACAAAAGGCACAATGCCGACTTAAGTACAAGAATACTGACTCTTCTTACTGCCTATGTTTTCAACCATTCATGTGACACTAGTTATAGATTCCGATGCTTCACTTCTGGTTTACTGTATCCCTCTGACCTTCTTTTTGACGATGAAACACAGAAATTTCATCGAAAATAAATACAAAAGGCACAATGCAGGCTTAAGGACAAGAAAACTGACTCTTCTTACTGTCTATGTTTGAACCATTCATGTGACACTAGTTATAGATTCCGATGCTTCATTTCAGGTTTACTCTATCCCTCTGACCTTCTTATTGTTGATGAAACACAGAAATTGCATCGGAATAAAATACAAATAGCACAATGCCGACTTAAGTACAAGAAAACTGTCTCTTCTTACTGTCTATGTTTTGAACCATTCCTGAGACCCTAGTTATAGATTCCGATGCTTCACTTCAGGTTTACTGTATCCTTCTGACCTCCTTATTGTTGATGAAACACAGAAATTGCATCGGAATTAAATACAAAAAGCACAATGCCGACTTAAGTACAATAAAACTGACTCTTCTTACTGTCTGTGTTTTTAACCATTCCTGTGACACTAGTTATAGATTCCGATGCTTCACCTCAGGTTTACTGTATCCCTCTGACATTCTTATTGACGATGAAACACAGAAATTGCATCGGAAATAAACAGAAAAGGCACAATGCCGGCTTAAGTACAAGAAAACTGACTCTTCTTACTGTCTATGTTTTGAATCATTACTGTGACACTAGTTATTGATTCCGATGATCACTTCAGGTGTACTGTATCCCTCTGACCTTCTTATTGACGATGAAACACAGAAATTGCATCGGAATCAAATACAAAAGGCACAATGCCGAGTTAAGTACAAGAAAACTGACTCTTCTTACTGTCTAAGTTTGAACCATTCCTGTGATCCTAGTTATAGATTCCGATGTTTCACTTCAGCTTTACAGTATCCCTCTGACCGTCTTATTGACGATGAAACACAGAAATAGCATCGGAATTAAATACAAAAGGCACAATGCTGACTTAAGTACAAGAAAACTGACTCTCCTTACTGTCTATGTTTTGAACCATTCCTGTGACACTAGTTATTGATTCCGATGCTTCACTTCAGGTTTACTGTATCCCTCTGACCGTCTTATTGACGATGAAACACAGAAATTGCATCGGAATTAAATACAAAAGGCACAATGCCGACTTAAGTACAAAACAACTGACCCTTCTTACTGTCGATGTTTTGAACCATTCATGTGACACTAGTTATAGATTCCGATGCTTCACTTCAGGTTTACTGTATCCCTCTGACCATCTTATTGTCGATGAAACACAGAAATATCATCGGTATTAAATACAAAAAGCACAATGCCGACTTAAGTACAAGAAAACTGAGTCTTCTTACTGTCTATGATTTGAACCATTCCTGTGACACTAGTTATAGATTCCGATGCTTCACTTCAGCTTTACAGTATCCCTCTGACCTTCTTATTGACGATGAAACACTGAAATTGCATCGGAATTAAATACGAAAGGCACAATGCCGACTTAAGTACAAGAAAACTGACTGTTCTTACTGTCTATGTTTTTAACCATTCCTGTGACACTAGTTATAGATTCCGATGCTTCACCTCAGGTTTACTGTATCCCTCTGACCTTCTTATTGACGATGAAACACAGAAATTGCATCGGAAATAAATAGAAAAGGCACAATGCCGACTTAAGTAAAAGAAAACTGCCTTTTCTTACTGTCTATGTTTTGAACCATTCCTGTGACACTAGTTATAGATTCCGATGCTTCACTTCAGGTTTACTGTATCCCTCTGACCGTCTTATTGACGATGAAACACAGAAATTGCATCGGAATTAAATACAAAAGGCACAATGCCGACTTAAGTACAAAACAACTGACTCTTCTTACTGTCGATGTTTTGAACCATTCATGTGACACTAGTTATAGATTCCGATGCTTCACTTCAGGTTTACTGTATCCCTCTGACCATCTTATTGTCGATGAAACACAGAAATATCATCGGTATTAAATACAAAAAGCACAATGCTGACTTAAGTACAAGAAAACTGACTCTCCTTACTGTCTATGTTTTGAACCATTCCTGTGACACTAGTTATAGATTCCGATGCTTCACTTCAGGTTTACTGTATCCCTCTGACCGTCTTATTGACGATGAAACACAGAAATTGCATCGGAATTAAATACAAAAGGCACAATGCCGACTTAAGTACAAAACAACTGACTCTTCTTACTGTCGATGTTTTGAACCATTCATGTGACACTAGTTATAGATTCCGATGCTTCACTTCAGGTTTACTGTATCCCTCTGACCATCTTATTGTCGATGAAACACAGAAATATCATCGGTATTAAATACAAAAAGCACAATGCCGACTTAAGTACAAGAAAACTGAGTCTTCTTACTGTCTATGATTTGAACCATTCCTGTGACACTAGTTATAGATTCCGATGCTTCACTTCAGGTTTACTGTATCCCTCTGACCTTCTTATTGAAGATGAAACACAGAAATTGCATCGGAATTAAATACAAAAGGCACAATGCCGAGTTAAGTACAAGAAAACTGACTCTTCTTACTGTCTAAGTTTGAACCATTCCTGTGACACTAGTTATAGATTCCGATGCTTCACTTCAGGTTTACTGTATCCCTCTGACCTTCTTATTGAAGATGAAACACAGAAATTGCATCGGAAATAAATAGAAAAGGCACAATGCCGACTTAAGTAAAAGAAAACTGACTTTTCTTACTGTCTATGTTTTGAACCATTACTGTGACACTAGTTATAGATTCCGATGCTTCGCTTCAGGTTTACTGTATCCCTCTGACCTTCTTATTGAAGATGAAACACAGAAATTGCATCGGAATTAAATACAAAAGGCACAATGCCGAGTTAAGTACAAGAAAACTGACTCTTCTTACTGTCTAAGTTTGAACCATTCCTGTGACACTAGTTATAGATTCCGATGCTTCACTTCAGCTTTACAGTATCCCTCTGACCTTCATATTGACGATGAAACACAGAAATTGCATCGGAATTAAATACAAAAGGCACAATGCCGACTTAAGTACAAAACAACTGACTCTTCTTACTGTCGATGTTTTGAACCATTCATGTGACACTAGTTATAGATTCCGATGCTTCACTTCAGGTTTACTGTATCCCTCTGACCATCTTATTGTCGATGAAACACAGAAATATCATCGGTATTAAATACAAAAAGCACAATGCCGACTTAAGTACAAGAAAACTGAGTCTTCTTACTGTCTATGATTTGAACCATTCCTGTGACACTAGTTATAGATTCCGATGCTTCACTTCAGGTTTACTGTATCCCTCTGACCGTCTTATTGACGATGAAACACAGAAATTGCATCGGAATTAAATACAAAAGGCACAATGCCGACTTAAGTACAAAACAACTGACTCTTCTTACTGTCGATGTTTTGAACCATTCATGTGACACTAGTTATAGATTCCGATGCTTCACTTCAGGTTTACTGTATCCCTCTGACCATCTTATTGTCGATGAAACACAGAAATATCATCGGTATTAAATACAAAAAGCACAATGCCGACTTAAGTACAAGAAAACTGAGTCTTCTTACTGTCTATGATTTGAACCATTCCTGTGACACTAGTTATAGATTCCGATGCTTCACTTCAGGTTTACTGTATCCCTCTGACCTTCTTATTGAAGATGAAACACAGAAATTGCATCGGAATTAAATACAAAAGGCACAATGCCGAGTTAAGTACAAGAAAACTGACTCTTCTTACTGTCTAAGTTTGAACCATTCCTGTGACACTAGTTATAGATTCCGATGCTTCACTTCAGGTTTACTGTATCCCTCTGACCGTCTTATTGACGATGAAACACAGAAATTGCATCGGAATTAAATACAAAAGGCACAATGCCGACTTAAGTACAAAACAACTGACTCTTCTTACTGTCGATGTTTTGAACCATTCATGTGACACTAGTTATAGATTCCGATGCTTCACTTCAGGTTTACTGTATCCCTCTGACCATCTTATTGTCGATGAAACACAGAAATATCATCGGTATTAAATACAAAAAGCACAATGCTGACTTAAGTACAAGAAAACTGACTCTCCTTACTGTCTATGTTTTGAACCATTCCTGTGACACTAGTTATAGATTCCGATGCTTCACTTCAGGTTTACTGTATCCCTCTGACCGTCTTATTGACGATGAAACACAGAAATTGCATCGGAATTAAATACAAAAGGCACAATGCCGACTTAAGTACAAAACAACTGACTCTTCTTACTGTCGATGTTTTGAACCATTCATGTGACACTAGTTATAGATTCCGATGCTTCACTTCAGGTTTACTGTATCCCTCTGACCATCTTATTGTCGATGAAACACAGAAATATCATCGGTATTAAATACAAAAAGCACAATGCCGACTTAAGTACAAGAAAACTGAGTCTTCTTACTGTCTATGATTTGAACCATTCCTGTGACACTAGTTATAGATTCCGATGCTTCACTTCAGGTTTACTGTATCCCTCTGACCTTCTTATTGAAGATGAAACACAGAAATTGCATCGGAATTAAATACAAAAGGCACAATGCCGAGTTAAGTACAAGAAAACTGACTCTTCTTACTGTCTAAGTTTGAACCATTCCTGTGACACTAGTTATAGATTCCGATGCTTCACTTCAGGTTTACTGTATCCCTCTGACCTTCTTATTGAAGATGAAACACAGAAATTGCATCGGAAATAAATAGAAAAGGCACAATGCCGACTTAAGTAAAAGAAAACTGACTTTTCTTACTGTCTATGTTTTGAACCATTACTGTGACACTAGTTATAGATTCCGATGCTTCGCTTCAGGTTTACTGTATCCCTCTGACCTTCTTATTGAAGATGAAACACAGAAATTGCATCGGAATTAAATACAAAAGGCACAATGCCGAGTTAAGTACAAGAAAACTGACTCTTCTTACTGTCTAAGTTTGAACCATTCCTGTGACACTAGTTATAGATTCCGATGCTTCACTTCAGCTTTACAGTATCCCTCTGACCTTCATATTGACGATGAAACACAGAAATTGCATCGGAATTAAATACAAAAGGCAGAATGCTGACTTAAGTACAAGAAAACTGACTCTTCTTACTGTCTATGTTTTGAACCATTCCTGTGAAACTAGTTACAGATTCCGATGCTTCACTTCAGGTTTACTGTATCCCTCTGACCGTCTTATTGACGATGAAACACAGATATTGCATCGGAATTAAATACAAAAGGCACAATGCCGACTTAAGTACAAGAAAACTGACTCTTCTTACTGTCTAAGTTTTGAACCATTCCTGTGACACTAGTTATAGATTCCGATGCTTCACTTCAGCTTTACAGTATCCCTCTGACCTTCTTATTGACGATGAAACACAGAAATTGCATAGGAATTAAATACAAAAGGCACAATGCCGACTTAAGTACAAGAAAACTGACTCTTCTTACTGTCTATGTTTTGAACCATTCATGTGACACTAGTTATAGATTCCGATGCTTCACTTCAGGTTTACTGTATCCCTCTCACCTTCGTATTGACGATGAAACACAGAAATTGCATCGGAATTAAATAGAAGAGGCACAATGCCGACTTAAGTACAAGAAAACTGTCTCTTCTTACTGTCTATCTTTTTAACCATTCCTGTGACACTAGTTATAGATTCCGATGCTTCACCTCAGGTTTACGGTATCCCTCTGACCTTCTTATTGACGATGAAACACAGAAATTGCATCGGAAATAAATAGAAAAGGCACAATGCCGACTTAAGTACAAGAAAACTGACTCTTCTTAATGTCTATGTTTTGAACCATTACTGTGACACTAGTTATAGATTCCGATGCTTCACTTCAGGTTTACTGTATCCCTCTGACCGTCTTATTGACGATGAAACACAGAAATTGTATCGGAATTAAATACAAAAGGCACAATGCCGACTTAAGTACAAAACAACTGACTCATCTTACTGTCTATGATTTGAACCATTCATGTGACACTAGTTATAGGTTCCGATGCTTCACTTCAGGTTTACTGTATCCCTCTGACCTTCTTATTGACGATGAAACACAGAAATTGCATCGGAATTAAATACAAAAGGCACAATGCCGACTTAAGTACAAGAATACTGACTCTTCTTACTGTCTATGTTTTCAACCATTCATGTGACACTAGTTATAGATTCCGATGCTTCACTTCTGGTTTACTGTATCCCTCTGACCTTCTTTTTGACGATGAAACACAGAAATTTCATCGAAAATAAATACAAAAGGCACAATGCCGGCTTAAGGACAAGAAAACTGACTCTTCTTACTGTCTATGTTTGAACCATTCATGTGACACTAGTTATAGATTCCGATGCTTCATTTCTGGTTTACTCTATCCCTCTGACCTTCTTATTGTTGATGAAACACAGAAATTGCATCGGAATAAAATACAAATAGCACAATGCCGACTTAAGTACAAGAAAACTGTCTCTTCTTACTGTCTATGTTTTGAACCATTCCTGTGACCCTAGTTATAGATTCCGATGCTTCACTTCAGGTTTACTGTATCCTTCTGACCTATTTATTGTTGATGAAACACAGAAATTGCATCGGAATTAAATACAAAAAGCACAATGCCGACTTAAGTACAATAAAACTGACTCTTCTTACTGTCTATGTTTGAACCATTCCTGTGACACTAGTTATAGATTCCGATGCTTCACTTCAGGTTTACTGTATCCCTCTGACCTTCTTATTGACGATGAAACACAGAAATTGCATCGGAATTAAATACAAAAGGCACAATGCCGACTTAAGTACAAGAAAACTGACTCTTCTCACAGTCTATGTTTTGAACCATTCCTGTGACACTAGATATGGATTCCGATGCTTCACTTCAAGTTTACTATATCCCTCTGACCATCTTATTGTCGAAGAAACACAGAAATATCATCGGAATTATATTCAAAAGGCACAATGCTGACTTAAGTACAAGAAAACTGACTCTTCTTACTGTCTATGTTTTGAACCATTCCTGTGACACTTGTTATGGATTCCGATGCTTCACTTCAGGTTTACTGTATCCCTCTGACCATCTTATTGTCGATGAAACACAGAAATATCATCGGAATTATATACAAAAGGCACAATGCCGACTTAAGTACAAGAAAACTGACTCTTCTTACTGTCTATGTTTTTAACCATTCCTGTGACACTAGTTATAGATTCCGATGCTTCACATCAGGTTTACTGTATCCCTCTGACATTCTTATTGACGATGAAACACAGAAATTGCATCGGAAATAAATAGAAAAGGCACAATGCCGACTTAAGTACAAGAAAACTGACTCTTCTTACTGTCTATGTTTTGAATAATTACTGTGACACTAGTTATTGATTCCGATGATCACTTCAGGTTTACTGTATCCCTCTGACCTTCTTATTGACGATGAAACACAGAAATTGCATCGGAATCAAATACAAAAGGCACAATGCCGAGTTAAGTACAAGAAAATTGACTCTTCTTACTGTCTAAGTTTTGAACCATTCCTGTGATCCTAGTTATAGATTCCGATGCTTCACTTCAGCTTTACAGTATCCCTCTCACCGTCTTATTGACGATGAAACACAGAAATTGCATCGGAATTAAATACAAAAGGCACAATGCTGACTTAAGTACAAGAAAACTGACTCTCCTTACTGTCTATGTTTTGAACCATTCCTGTGACACTAGTTATAGATTCCGATGCTTCACTTCAGGTTTACTGTATCCCTCTGACCGTCTTATTGACGATGAAACACAGAAATTGCATCGGAATTAAATACAAAAGGCAGAATGCCGACTTAAGTACAAAACAACTGACTCTTCTTACTGTCGATGTTTTGAACCATTCAAGTGACACTAGTTATAGATTCCCATGCTTCACTTCAGGTTTACTGTATCCCTCTGACCATCTTATTGTCGATGAAACACAGAAATATCATCGGAATTAAATACAAAAAGCACAATGCCGACTTAAGTACAAGAAAACTGAGTCTTCTTACTGCCTATGATTTGAACCATTCCTGTGACACTAGTTATAGATTCCGATGCTTCACTTCAGCTTTACAGTATCCCTCTGACCTTCTTATTGACGATGTAACCCTGAAATTGCATCGGAATTAAATACGAAAGGCACAATGCCGACTTAAGTACAAGAAAACTGACTATTCTTACTGTCTATGTTTTTAACCATTCCTGTGACACTAGTTATAGATTCCGATGCTTCACCTCAGGTTTACTGTATCCCTCTGACCTTCTTATTGACGATGAAACACAGAAATTGCATCGGAAATAAATAGAAAAGGCACAATGCCGACTTAAGTAAAAGAAAACTGACTTTTCTTACTGTCTATGTTTTGAACCATTACTGTGACACTAGTTATAGATTCCGATGCTTCACTTCAGGTTTACTGTATCGCTCTGACCTTCTTATTGAAGATGAAACACAGAAATTGCATCGGAATTAAATACAAAAGGCACAATGCCGAGTTAAGTACAAGAAAACTGACTCTTCTTACTGTCTAAGTTTGAACCATTCCTGTGACACTAGTTATAGATTCCGATGCTTCACTTCAGCTTTACAGTATCCCTCTGACCTTCTTATTGACGATGAAACACAGAAATTGCATCGGAATTAAATACAAAAGGCAGAATGCTGACTTAAGTACAAGAAAACTGACTCTTCTTACTGTCTATGTTTTGAACCATTCCTGTGAAACTAGTTACAGATTCCGATGCTTCACTTCAGGTTTACTGTATCCCTCTGACCGTCTTATTGACGATGAAACACAGATATTGCATCGGAATTAAATACAAAAGGCACAATGCCGACTTAAGTACAAGAAAACTGACTCTTCTTACTGTCTAAGTTTTAAACCATTCCTGTGACACTAGTTATAGATTCCGATGCTTCACTTCAGCTTTACAGTATCCCTCTGACCTTCTTATTGACGATGAAACACAGAAATTTCATCGGAATTAAATACAAAAGGCGCTATCCTGACTTAAGTACAAGAAAACTGACTCTTCTTACTGTCTATGTTTGAACCATTCCTGTGGCACTAGTTATAGATTCCGATGCTTCACTTCAGGTTTACTGTACCCCTCTGACCTTCTTATTGACGATGAATCACAGAAATTGCATCGGAATTAAATACAAAAGGCACAATGCCGACTTAGTTACAAAACAACTGACTCATGTTACTGTCTATGATTTGAACCATTCATGTGACACTAGTTATAGGTTCCGATGCTTCACTTCAGGTTTACTGTATCCCTCTGACCTTCTTATTGACGATGAAACACAGAAATTGCATCGGAAATAAATAGAAAAGGCACAATGCCGACTTAAGTACAAGAAAACTGACTCTTCTTAATGTCTATGTTTTGAACCATTACTGTGACACTAGTTATAGATTCCGATGCTTCACTTCAGGTTTACTGTATCCCTCTGACCGTCTTATTGACGATGAAACACAGAAATTGTATCGGAATTAAATACAAAAGGCACAATGCCGACTTAAGTACAAAACAACTGACTCATCTTACTGTCTATGATTTGAACCATTCATGTGACACTAGTTATAGGTTCCGATGCTTCACTTCAGGTTTACTGTATCCCTCTGACCTTCTTATTGACGATGAAACACAGAAATTGCATCGGAATTAAATACAAAAGGCACAATGCCGACTTAAGTACAAGAATACTGACTCTTCTTACTGTCTATGTTTTCAACCATTCATGTGACACTAGTTATAGATTCCGATGCTTCACTTCTGGTTTACTGTATCCCTCTGACCTTCTTTTTGACGATGAAACACAGAAATTTCATCGAAAATAAATACAAAAGGCACAATGCCGGCTTAAGGACAAGAAAACTGACTCTTCTTACTGTCTATGTTTGAACCATTCATGTGACACTAGTTATAGATTCCGATGCTTCATTTCTGGTTTACTCTATCCCTCTGACCTTCTTATTGTTGATGAAACACAGAAATTGCATCGGAATAAAATACAAATAGCACAATGCCGACTTAAGTACAAGAAAACTGTCTCTTCTTACTGTCTATGTTTTGAACCATTCCTGTGACCCTAGTTATAGATTCCGATGCTTCACTTCAGGTTTACTGTATCCTTCTGACCTATTTATTGTTGATGAAACACAGAAATTGCATCGGAATTAAATACAAAAAGCACAATGCCGACTTAAGTACAATAAAACTGACTCTTCTTACTGTCTATGTTTGAACCATTCCTGTGACACTAGTTATAGATTCCGATGCTTCACTTCAGGTTTACTGTATCCCTCTGACCTTCTTATTGACGATGAAACACAGAAATTGCATCGGAATTAAATACAAAAGGCACAATGCCGACTTAAGTACAAGAAAACTGACTCTTCTCACAGTCTATGTTTTGAACCATTCCTGTGACACTAGATATAGATTCCGATGCTTCACTTCAAGTTTACTATATCCCTCTGACCATCTTATTGTCGAAGAAACACAGAAATATCATCGGAATTATATTCAAAAGGCACAATGCTGACTTAAGTACAAGAAAACTGACTCTTCTTACTGTCTATGTTTTGAACCATTCCTGTGACACTTGTTATGGATTCCGATGCTTCACTTCAGGTTTACTGTATCCCTCTGACCATCTTATTGTCGATGAAACACAGAAATATCATCGGAATTATATACAAAAGGCACAATGCCGACTTAAGTACAAGAAAACTGACTCTTCTTACTGTCTATGTTTTTAACCATTCCTGTGACACTAGTTATAGATTCCGATGCTTCACATCAGGTTTACTGTATCCCTCTGACATTCTTATTGACGATGAAACACAGAAATTGCATCGGAAATAAATAGAAAAGGCACAATGCCGACTTAAGTACAAGAAAACTGACTCTTCTTACTGTCTATGTTTTGAATAATTACTGTGACACTAGTTATTGATTCCGATGATCACTTCAGGTTTACTGTATCCCTCTGACCTTCTTATTGACGATGAAACACAGAAATTGCATCGGAATCAAATACAAAAGGCACAATGCCGAGTTAAGTACAAGAAAATTGACTCTTCTTACTGTCTAAGTTTTGAACCATTCCTGTGATCCTAGTTATAGATTCCGATGCTTCACTTCAGCTTTACAGTATCCCTCTCACCGTCTTATTGACGATGAAACACAGAAATTGCATCGGAATTAAATACAAAAGGCACAATGCTGACTTAAGTACAAGAAAACTGACTCTCCTTACTGTCTATGTTTTGAACCATTCCTGTGACACTAGTTATAGATTCCGATGCTTCACTTCAGGTTTACTGTATCCCTCTGACCGTCTTATTGACGATGAAACACAGAAATTGCATCGGAATTAAATACAAAAGGCAGAATGCCGACTTAAGTACAAAACAACTGACTCTTCTTACTGTCGATGTTTTGAACCATTCAAGTGACACTAGTTATAGATTCCAATGCTTCACTTCAGGTTTACTGTATCCCTCTGACCATCTTATTGTCGATGAAACACAGAAATATCATCGGAATTAAATACAAAAAGCACAATGCCGACTTAAGTACAAGAAAACTGAGTCTTCTTACTGCCTATGATTTGAACCATTCCTGTGACACTAGTTATAGATTCCGATGCTTCACTTCAGCTTTACAGTATCCCTCTGACCTTCTTATTGACGATGTAACCCTGAAATTGCATCGGAATTAAATACGAAAGGCACAATGCCGACTTAAGTACAAGAAAACTGACTATTCTTACTGTCTATGTTTTTAACCATTCCTGTGACACTAGTTATAGATTCCGATGCTTCACCTCAGGTTTACTGTATCCCTCTGACCTTCTTATTGACGATGAAACACAGAAATTGCATCGGAAATAAATAGAAAAGGCACAATGCCGACTTAAGTAAAAGAAAACTGACTTTTCTTACTGTCTATGTTTTGAACCATTACTGTGACACTAGTTATAGATTCCGATGCTTCACTTCAGGTTTACTGTATCGCTCTGACCTTCTTATTGAAGATGAAACACAGAAATTGCATCGGAATTAAATACAAAAGGCACAATGCCGAGTTAAGTACAAGAAAACTGACTCTTCTTACTGTCTAAGTTTGAACCATTCCTGTGACACTAGTTATAGATTCCGATGCTTCACTTCAGCTTTACAGTATCCCTCTGACCTTCTTATTGACGATGAAACACAGAAATTGCATCGGAATTAAATACAAAAGGCAGAATGCTGACTTAAGTACAAGAAAACTGACTCTTCTTACTGTCTATGTTTTGAACCATTCCTGTGAAACTAGTTACAGATTCCGATGCTTCACTTCAGGTTTACTGTATCCCTCTGACCGTCTTATTGACGATGAAACACAGATATTGCATCGGAATTAAATACAAAAGGCACAATGCCGACTTAAGTACAAGAAAACTGACTCTTCTTACTGTCTAAGTTTTAAACCATTCCTGTGACACTAGTTATAGATTCCGATGCTTCACTTCAGCTTTACAGTATCCCTCTGACCTTCTTATTGACGATGAAACACAGAAATTTCATCGGAATTAAATACAAAAGGCACTATCCTGACTTAAGTACAAGAAAACTGACTCTTCTTACTGTCTATGTTTGAACCATTCCTGTGGCACTAGTTATAGATTCCGATGCTTCACTTCAGGTTTACTGTACCCCTCTGACCTTCTTATTGACGATGAATCACAGAAATTGCATCGGAATTAAATACAAAAGGCACAATGCCGACTTAGTTACAAAACAACTGACTCATGTTACTGTCTATGATTTGAACCATTCATGTGACACTAGTTATAGGTTCCGATGCTTCACTTCAGGTTTACTGTATCCCTCTGACCTTCTTATTGACGATGAAACACAGAAATTGCATCGGAATTAAATACAAAAGTCACAATACCGACTTAAGTACAAGAATACTGACTCTTCTTACTGTCTATGTTTTCAACCATTCATGTGACAGTAGTTATAGATTCCGATGCTTCACTTCTGGTTTACTGTATCCCTCTGACCTTCTCTTTGACGATGAAACACAGTAATTGCATCGGAATTAAATACAAAAGGCACAATGCCGACTTAAGTACAAAACAACTGACTCTTCTTACTGTCTATGTTTTGAACCATTCATGTGACACTAGTTATAGATTCCGATGCTTCACTTCAGGTTTACTGTATCCCTCTGACCATCTTATTGTCGATGAAACACAGAAATATCATCGGAATTAAATACAAAAAGCACAATGCCGACTTAAGTACAAGAAAACTGACTCTTCTTACTATCTATGATTTGAACCATTCCTGTGACACTAGTTATAGATTCCAATGCTTCACTTCAGATTTACTGTATCCCTCTCACCTTCTTATTGACGATGAAACACAGAAATTGCATCGGAATTAAATAGAAAAGGCACAATGCCGACTTAAGTGCAAGAAAACTGACTCTTCTTACTGTCTATATTTTTAACCATTCCTGTGACACTAGTTATAGATTCCGATGCTTCACCTCAGGTTTACTGTAGCCCTCTGACCTTCTTATTGACGATGAAACACAGAAATTGCATTGGAAATAAATAGAAAAAGCACAATGCCGACTTAAGTACAAGAAAACTGACTCTTCTTACTGTCTATGTTTTGAACCATTACTGTGACACTAGTTATAGATTCCGATGCTTCACTTCAGGTTTACTGTATCCCTCTGACCTTCTTATTGACGATGAAACACAGAAATTGCATCGGAATTAAATACAAAAGGCACAATGCCGGTTAAGTACAAGAAAACTGACTCTTCTTACTGTCTAAGTTTGAACCATTCCTGTGATACTAGTTATAGATTCCGATGCTTCACTTCAGCTTTACAGTATCCCTCTGACCTTCTTATTGACCATGAAACACAGAAATTGCATCGGAATTAAATAGAAAAGGCACAATGCAGACTTAAGTATAAGAAAACTGACTCTTCTTACTGTCTTTGTTTTGAACCATTCCTGTGACACTATTTATAGATTCCGATGCTTCACTTCAGGTTTACTGCATCCCTCTGACCTTCTTATTGACGATGAAACACAGAAATTGCATCGGAAATAAATACAAAGGGCACAATGCCGACTTATGTACAAGAAAACTGACTCTTCTTACTGTCTATGTTTTGAACCATTCATGTGACACTAGTTATAAATTCCGATGCTTCACTTCAGGTTTACTGTGTCCCTCTGACCTTCTTATTGACGATGAAACACAGAAATTGCATCGGAATTAAATACAAAAGGCACAATGCCGACTTATGTACAAGAAAACTGACTCTTCTTACTGTTTTTTTTTTATCATTCCTGTGTCACTAATTATAGATTCCGATGCTTCACTTAAGGTTTACTGTATCCCTCTGACCTTCTTATTGACGATGAAGCTCTGAAATTGCATCGGAATTAAATACAAATGTCACAATGCCGACTAAAGTACAAGAAAACTGACTCTTCTTACTGTTTTTTTTTTATCATTCCTGTGTCACTAATTATAGATTCCGATGCTTCACTTAAGGTTTACTGTATCCCTCTGACCTTCTTATTGACGATGAAACACAGAAATTGCATCGGAATTAAATACAAAAGGCACAACGCCGACATAAGTACAAGAAAACTGACTCTTCTTACTGTCTATGTTTTGAACCATTACTGTGACACTAGTTAAAGATTCAGATGCTTCACTTCAGGTTTACTGTATCCCTCTGACCTTCTTATTGGCGATGAAACACAGAAATTGCATCGGAATTAAATACAAAAGGCACAATGCCGAATTAAGTACAAGAAAACTGACTCTTCTTACTGTCTAAGTTTTGAACCATTCCTGTGACACTAGTTATAGATTCCGATGCTTCACTTCAGCTTTACAGTATCCCTCTGACCTTCTTATTGTCGATGAAACACAGAAATTGCATCGGAATTAAATAGAGAAGGCATAATGCCGACTTAAGTACAACAAAACTGACTCTTCTTACTGTCTATGTTTTGCACCATTCATGTGACACTAGTTATAGATTCAGATGCTTCACTTCAGGTTTACTGTATCCCTCTGACCTTCTTATTGACGATGAAACACAGAAATTGCATCGAAATTAAATACAAAATGCACAATGCCGACTTATGTACAAGAAAACTGACTCTTCCAACTTCCTATGTTTGAACCATACATGTGACACTAGTTATGTATTCCGATGCTTCACTTCAGGTTCACTGTATCCCTCTGACCCTCTTATTGACGATGAAACTCTGAAATTGCATCGGAATTAAATACAAAAGGCACAATGCCGACTTAAGTACAAGAAAACTGACTCTTCTTACTGTTTTTTTTTTAATCATTCCTGTGACACTAGTTATAGATTCCGATGCTTCACTTAAGGTTTACTGTATCCCTCTGACCTTCTTATTGACGACGAAACACAGAAATTCCATCGGAATTAAATACAAAAATAACAATGCCGACTTAAGTACAAGAAAACTGACTCTTCTTACTGTCTAAGTTGGGAACCATTCCTGTGACACTAGTTATGGATTCCGATGCTTCACTTCAGCTTTACAGTATCCCTCTGACCTTCTTATTGACGATGAAACACAGAAATTGCATCGGAATTAAATACAAAAGGCACAATGCCGACTTAAGTACAAGAAAACTGAATCTTCTTACTGTCTATATTTTGAACCATTCATGTGACACTAGTCATAGATTCCGATGCTTCACTTCAGGTTTACTGTATCCCTCTCACCTTCTTATTGACGATGAAACACAGAAATTGCATCGGAATTAAATAGAAGAGGCACAATGCCGACTTAAGTACAAGAAAACTAACGCTTCTTACTGTCTATGTTTTAACCATTCCTGTGACACTAGTTATAGATTCCGATGCTTCACCTCAGGTTTACGGTATCCCTCTGACCTTCTTATTGACGATGAAACACAGAAATTGCATCGGAAATAAATAGAAAAGGCACAATGCCGACTGAAGTACAAGAAAACTGACTGTTCTTACTGTCTATGTTATGAACCATTACTGTGACACTAGTTATAGATTCCGATGCTTCACTTCAGGTTTACTGTATCCCTCTGACCTTCTTATTGACGATGAAACACAGAAATTGCATCGGAATTAAATACAAAAGGCACAATGCCGAGTTAAGTACAAGAAAACTGCCTCTTCTTACTGTCTATGTTTTGAACCATTCCTGTGACACTAGTTATAGATTCCGATGCTTCACTTAAGGTTTACTGTATCCCTCTGACCGTCTTATTGACGATGAAACACAGAAATTGCATCGGAATTAAATACAAAAGGCACAATGCCGACTTAAGTACAAGAATACTGACTCTTCTTACTGTCTATGGTTTCAACCATTCATGTGACACTAGTTATAGATTCCGATGCTTCACTTCTGGTTTACTGTATCCCTCTGACCTTCTTTTTGACGATGAAACACAGAAATTTCATCGAAAATAAATACAAAAGGCACAATGCCGGCTTAAGGACAAGAAAACTGACTCTTCTTACTGTCTATGTTTGAACCATTCATGTGACACTAGTTATAGATTCCGATGCTTCATATCAGGTTTACTGTATCCCTCTGACCTTCTTATTGACGCAGAAACACAGAAATTGCATCGGAATTAAATACAAAAGGCACAATGCCGACTTAAGTACAAGAAAACTGACTCTTCTCACAGTCTATGTTTTGAACCATTCCTGTGACACTAGATATAGATTCCGATGCTTCACTTCAAGTTTACTATATCCCTCTGACCATCTTATTGTCGATGAAACACAGAAATATCATCGGAATTAAATACAAAAGGCACAATACTGACTTAAGTACAAAAAAACTGACTCTTCTTACTGTCTATGTTTTGAACCATTCCTGTGACACTAGTTATAGATCCCGATGCTTCACTTCAGGTTTACTGTATCCCTCTGACCATCTTATTGTCGATGAAACACAGAAATATCATCGGAATTAAATACAAAAGGCACAATGCCGACTTAAGTACAAGAAAACTGACTCTTCTTACTGTCTATGTTTTTAACCATTCCTGTGACACTAGTTATAGATTCCGATGCTTCACCTCAGGTTTACTGTATCCCTCTGACCTTCTTATTGACAATGATACACAGAAATTGCATCGGAAATAAATAGAAAAGGCACAATGCCGACTTAAGTTCAAGAAAACTGACTCTTCTTACTGTCTATGTTTTGAATCATTACTGTGACACTAGTTATTGATTCCGATGATCACTTCAGGTTTACTGTATCCCTCTGACCTTCTTATTGACGATGAAACACAGAAATTGCATCGGAATCAAATACAAAAGGCACAATGCCGAGCTAAGTACAAGAAAACTGACTCTTCTTACTGTCTAAGTTTTGAACCATTCCTGTGATCCTAGTTATAGATTCCGATGCTTCACTTCAGCTTTACAGTATCCCTCTGACCTTCTTATTGACGATGAAACACAGAAATTGCATCGGAATTAAATACAAAAGGCACAATGCTGACTTAAGTACAAGAAAACTGACTCTTCTTACTGTCTATGTTTTGAACCATTCCTGTGACACTAGTTATAGATTCCGATGCTTCACTTCAGGTTTACTGTATCCCTCTGACCGTCTTATTGACGATGAAACACAGAAATTGCATCGGAATTAAATACAAAAATCACAATGCCGACTTAAGTACAAAACAACTGACTCTTCTTACTGTCTATGATTTGAACCATTCCTGTGACACTAGTTATAGATTCCGATGCTTCACTTCAGCTTTACAGTATCCCTCTGACCTTCTTATTGACGATGAAACACTGTAATTGCATCGGAATTAAATACGAAAGGCACAATGCCGAGTTAAGTACAAGAAAACTGACTATTCTTACTGTCTATGTTTTTAACCATTCCTGTGACACTAGTTATAGATTCCGATGCTTCACCTCAGGTTTACTGTATCCCTCTGACCTTCTTATTGAAGATGAAACACAGAAATTGCATCGGAATTAAATACAAAAGCCACAATGCCGAGTTAAGTACAAGAAAACTGACTCTTCTTACTGTCTAAGTTTGAACCATTCCTGTGACACTAGTTATAGATTCCGATGCTTCACTTCAGCTTTACAGTATCCCTCTGACCTTCTTATTGACGATGAAACACAGAAAAGTGCATCGGAATTAAATACAAAAGGCAGAATGCTGACTTAAGTACAAGGAAACAGACTCTTCTTACTGTCTATGTTTTGAAACATTCCTGTGACACTAGTTACAGATTCCGATGCTTCACTTCAGGTTTACTGTATCCCTCTGACCGTCTTATTGACGATGAAACACAGATATTGCATCGGAATTAAATACAAAAGGCACAATGCCGACTTAAGTACAAAACAACTGACTCTTTTTACTGCGTATGATTTGAACCATTGATGTGACACTAGTTATAGATTCCGATGCTTCACTTCAGGTTTACTGTATCCCTCTGACCTTCTTATTGACGATGAAACACAGAAATTGCATCGGAATTAAATACAAAAGGCACAATGCCGACTTATGTACAAGAAAACTGACTCTTCCAACTGTCAATGTTTGAACCATTCATGTGACACTAGTTATGTATTCCGATGCTTCACTTCAGGTTCACTGTATCCCTCTGACCTTTTTATTGACGATGAATCTCTGAAATTGCATCGGAATTAAATACAAAAGGCACAATGCCGACTTAAGTACAAGAAAACTGACACTTCTTACTGTTCCTTTTTTAATCATTCCTGTGACACTAGTTATAGATTCCGATGCTTCACTTCAGGTTTACTTTATCACTCTGACCTTCTTATTGACGATCAAACACAGAAATTGCATCGGAAATAAATACAAAAGGCACAATGCCAACTTAAGTACAAGAAAACTGACTCTTCTAACTGTCTATGTTTTGAACCATTCCTGTGACACTAGTTATAGATTCCGATGCTGCAATTCAGGTTTACTGCACCCCTCTGACATTCTTATTGACGAACAGACACAGAAATTGTACCGGAATTTAATACAAAAGGCACAATGCTGACTTAAGTACAAGAAAACATACTCTTCGTACTGTCTATGTTTTGAAACATTCCTGTGACACTAGTTATAGATCCCGATGCTCCACTTCAGGTTCACTGTATCCCTCTGACCTTCTTATTGACAATGAAACACAGAAATTGAATCGGAATTAAATACATAAGGCACAATGCCGACTTAAGTACAAGAAAACTGACTCTTCTTACTGTCTATGTTCTGAACCATTCCTGTGACACTAGTTATAGATTCCGATGCTTCACTTCAGGTTTACTGTATCCCTTTGACCTTCTTATTGACGATAAAACACTGAAATTGCATCAGAATTAAATACGAAAGGCACAATGCCGACTTAAGTACAAGAAAACTGACTCTTCTTACTGTCCATGTTTTGAACCATTGCTGTGAGACTAGTTATAGATTCCGATGCTTCAATTCAGGTTTACTGTATCCCTCTGACCATCTTATTGACGATGAAAAACAGAAATTACATCGGGATTAAGTACAAAAGGAACAATGCCGACTTAAGTGCAAGAGAACTGACTCTTCTTACTGTCTATGTTTGAACCACTGCTGTGACACTAGTTATAGATTCCGATGCTTCACTTCAGGTTTACTGTATCCCTCTGACCTTCTTATTGACGATGAAACACAGAAATTGCATCGGAAATAAATAGAAAAGGCACAATGCTGACTTAAGTACAAGAAAACTGACTCTTCTTACTGTCTATGTTTTGAACCATTCCTGTGACACTAGTTATAGATTCCGATGCTTCACTTCAGGTTTACTGTATCCCTCTGACCGTCTTATTGACGATGAAACACAGAAAAGTGCATCGGAATTAAATACAAAAGGCAGTATGCTGACTTAAGTACAAGGAAACAGACTCTTCTTACTGTCTATGATTTGAAACATTCCTGTGACACTAGTTACAGATTCCGATGCTTCACTTCAGGTTTACTGTATCCCTCTGACCATCTTATTGACGATGAAACACAGATATTGCATCGGAATTAAATACAAAAGGCACAATGCCGACTTAAGTACAAAACAACTGACTCTTTTTACTGCGTATGATTTGAACCATTGATGTGACACTAGTTATAGATTCCGATGCTTCACTTCAGGTTTACTGTATCCTTCTGACCTTCTTATTGACGATGAAACACAGAAATTGCATCGGAATTAAATACAAAAGGCACAATGCCGACTTATGTACAAGAAAACTGACTCTTCCAACTGTCAATGTTTGAACCATTCATGTGACACTAGTTATGTATTCCGATGCTTCACTTCAGGTTCACTGTACCCCTCTGACCTTTTTATTGACGATGAAACTCTGAAATTGCATCGGAATTAAATACAAAAGGCACAATGCCGACTTAAGTACAAGAAAACTGACACTTCTTACTGTTCTTTTTTTAATCATTCCTGTGACACTAGTTATAGATTCCGATGCTTCACTTCAGGTTTACTTTATCACTCTGACCTTCTTATTGACGATCAAACACAGAAATTGCATCGGAAATAAATACAAAAGGCACAATGCCAACTTAAGTACAAGAAAACAGACTCTTCTAACTGTCTATGTTTTGAACCATTCCTGTGACACTAGTTATAGATTCCGATGCTGCAATTCAGGTTTACTGCACCCCTCTGACATTCTTATTGACGAACAGACACAGAAATCGTACCGGAATTTAATACAAAAGGCACAATGCTGACTTAAGTACAAGAAAACATACTCTTCGTACTGTCTATGTTTTGAAACATTCCTGTGACACTAGTTATAGATCCCGATGCTCCACTTCAGGTTCACTGTATCCCTCTGACCTTCTTATTGACAATGAAACACAGAAATTGCATCGGAATTAAATACATAAGGCACAATGCCGACTTAAGTACAAGAAAACTGACTCTTCTTACTGTCTATGTTTTGAACCATTCCTGTGACACTAGTTATAGATTCCGATGCTTCACTTCAGGTTTACTGTATCCCTTTGACCTTCTTATTGACGATAAAACACTGAAATTGCATCAGAATTAAATACGAAAGGCACAATGCCGACTTAAGTACAAGAAAACTGACTCTTCTTACTGTCCATGTTTTGAACCATTGCTGTGAGACTAGTTATAGATTCCGATGCTTCACTTCAGGTTTACTGTATCCCTCTGACCATCTTATTGACGATGAAAAACAGAAATTACATCGGGATTAAGTACAAAAGGAACAATGCCGACTTAAGTGCAAGAGAACTGACTCTTCTTACTGTCTATGATTGAACCACTGCTGTGACACTAGTTATAGATTCCGATGCTTCACTTCAAGTTTACTGTATCCCTCTGACCTTCTTATTGACGATGAAACACAGAAATAGCATCGGAATTAAATATAAAAGGCACAATGACGACTTAAGTACAAGATAACTTTTTCTTCTTACTGTCTATGTTTTGAACCATTCCTGTGACACTAGTTATTGATTCCGATGTTTCACTTCAGGTTTACTGTATCCCTCTGACCTTCTTATTGACGATGAAACACAGAAATTCCATCGGAATTAAATACAAAAGGCACAATGCCGACTTAGGTACAAGAAAACTGACTCTTCTTACTGTCTATGTTTTGAACCATTCCTGTGACACTAGTTATAGATTCCGATGCTTCACTTTAGGTTTACTGTATCCCTCTGACCTTCTTATTGACGATGAAACACAGAAATTGCATCGGAAATAAATACAAAAGGCACAATGCTGACTTAAGTACAAGAAAACTGACTCTTCTTACTGTCTATGTTTTGAACCATTCCTGTAACACTAGTTATAGATTCCGATGCTTCACTTCAGGTTTACTGTATCCCTCTGACCGTCTTATTGACGATGAAACACAGAAATTGCATCGGAATTAAATACAAAAGGCACAATGCCGACTTAAGTACAAATCAACTGGCTCTTCTTACTCTCTATGTTTTGAACCATTCATGTGACACTAGTTATAGATTCCGATTCTTCACTTCAGGTTTACTGTATCCCTCTGACCATCTTATTGTCGATGAAACACAGAAATATCATCGGAAATAAATACAAAAAGCACAATGCCGACTTAAGTACAAGAAAACTGCCTCTTCTTACTGTCTATGATTTGAACTATTCCTGTGACACTAGTTATAGATTCCGATGCTTCACTTCAGCTTTACAGTATCCCTCTGACCTTCTTATTGACGATGAAACACAGAACTTGCATCGGAATTAAATACAAAAGGCACAATGCTGACTTGAGTACAAGAAAACTGACTCTTCTTACTGTCTATGTTTTGAACCATTCCTGTGACACTAGTTACAGATTCCGATGCTTCACTTCAGGTTTACTGTATCCCTCTGACCTTCATATTGACGATGAAACACAGAAATTGTATCGGAATTAAATACAAAAGGTACAATGCCGACTTAACTACAAGAAAACTGACTCGTCTTACTGTCTATGTTTTGAACCATTCCTGTGACACTAGTTATAGATTCCGATTCTTCACTTCAGGTTTACTGCATCCCTCTGACCTTCTTATTGACGATGAAACACAGAAATTGCATCGGAATTAAATACAAAGGGCACAATGCTGACTTATGTACAAGAAAACTGACTCTTCTTACTGTCTAAGATTTGAACCATTCATGTGACACTAGTTATAGATTCCGATGCTTCACTTCAGGTTTACTGTATCCCTCTGGCCTTCTTATTGACGATGAAACTCTGAAATTGCATCGGAATTAAATACAAATGGCACAATGCCGACTTAAGTACAAGAAAACTGATTCTTCTTACTGTTTTTTTTTTTTTATCATTCCTGTGACACTAGTTATAGATTCCGATGCTTCACTTAAGGTTTACTGTATCCCTCTGACCTTCTTATTGACGATGAAACACAGAAATTGCATCGGAATTAAATACAAAAGGCACAACGCCGACATAAGTACAAGAAAACTGACTCTTCTTACTGTCTATGTTTTGAACCATTACTGTGACACTAGTCATAGATTCCGATGCTTCACTTCAGATTTACTGTTTCCCTCTGACATTCTTATTGACGATGAAACACAGAAATTGCATCGGAATTAAATACAAAAGGCACAATGCCGAATTAAGTACAAGAAAACTGACTCTTCTTACTGTCTAAGTTTGAACCATTCCTGTGTCACTAGTTATAGATTCCGATGCTTCACTTCAGCTTTACAGTATCCCTCTGACCTTGTTATTGACGATGAAACACAGAAATTGCATCGGAATTAAATAGAAAAGGCACAATGCCGACTTAAGTACAACAAAACTGACTCTTCTTACAGTCTTTGTTTTGAACCATGCATGTGACACTAGTTATAGATTCCGATGCTTCACTTCAGGTTTACTGTGTCCCTCTGACCCTCTTATTGACGATGAAACACAGAAATTGCATCGGAATTAAATACAAAAAGCACAATGCCGACTTATGTACAAGAAAACTGACTCTTCCAACTGTCTATGTTTGAACCATTCATGTGACACTAGTTATGTATTCCGATGCTTCACTTCAGGTGCACTGTATCCCTCTGACCATCTTATTGACGATTGAACTCAGAAATTGCATCGGAATTAAATACAAAAGGCACAATGCCGACTTAAGTACAAGAAAACTGACTCTTCTTACTGCTGTTTTTTTAATCATTCCTGTGACACTAGTTATAGATTCCGATGCTTCACTTCAGGTTTACTTTATCACTCTGACCTTCTTATTGACGATCAAACACAGAAATTGCATCGGAAATCAATACAAAAGGCACAATGCCAACTTAAGTACAAGAAAACTGACTCTTCTAACTGTCTATGTTTTGAACCATTCCTGTGACACTAGTTATAGATTCCGATGCCTCACTTCAGATTTACTGTATCCCTCTGACCATCTTATTGACGATGAAACACAGAAATTGCATAGGAATTAAGTACAAAAGGCACATTGCCGACTTAAGTACAAGAAAACTGACTCTTCTTACTGTCTATGTTTTGAACCATTCCTGTGACACTAGTTATAGATTCCGATGCTTCACTTCAGGTTTACTGTATCCCTCTGACCTTCTTATTGACGATGAAACACAGAAAATGCATCGGAATTAAATACCAAATGAACAATGCCGAGTTAAGTGCAAGAGAACTGACTCTTCTTACTGTCTATGTTTGAACCTCTCCTGTGACAATAGTTATAGATTCCGATGCTTCACTTCAGGTTTACTGTATCCCTCTGTCCTTCTTATTGTCGATGAAACACAGAAATAGCATCGGAATTAAATACAAAAGGCACAATGACGACTTAAGTACAAGATAACTTTTTCTTCTTACTGTCTATGTTTTGAACCATTCCTGTGACACTAGTTATAGATTCCGATGTTTCACTTCAGGTTTAGTGTATCCCTCTGACCTTCTTATTGACGATGAAACACAGAAATCCCATCGGAATTAAATACAAAAGGCACAATGCCGACTTAAGTACAAGAAAACTGACTCTTCTTACTGTCTATGTTTTGAACCATTCCTGTGACACTAGTTATAGATTCCGATGCTTCACTTCAGGTTTACTGTATCCCTCTCACCTTCCTATTGACGATGAAACACAGAAATTGCATCGGAAATAAATAGAAAAGGCACAATGCCGACCTAAGTACAAGAAAACTGACTCTTCTTACTGTCTATGTTTTGAACCATTACTGTGACACTAGTTATAGATTCCGATGCTTCACTTCAGGTTTACTGTATCCCTCTGACCTTCTTATTGACGATGAAACACAGAAATGGCATCTGAATTAAATACAAAAGGCACAATGCCGAGTTAAGTACAAGAAAACTGACTCTTCTTACTGTCTAAGTTTGAACCACTCCTGTGACACTAGTTATAGATTCCGATGCTTCACTTCAGCTATACAGTATCCCTCTGACCTTCTTATTGACGATGAAACACAGAAATTGCGTCGGAATTAAATACAAAAGGCACAATGCTGACTTAAGTACAAGAAAACTGACTCTTCTTACTGTCTATGATTTGAACCATTCCTGTGACACTAGTTACAGATTCCGATGCTTCACTTTAGGTTTACTGTATCCCTCTGACCGTCTTATTGACGATGAAACACAGAAATTGCATCGGAATTAAATACAAAAGACACAATGCCGACTTAAGTACAAAACAACTGATTCTTTTTACTGTCTATGATTTGAACCATTCATGTGACACTAGTTATAGATTCCGATGCTTCACTTCAGGTTTACTGTATCCCTCTGACCTTCTTATTGACGATGAAACACAGAAATTGCATCGGAATTAAATACAAAAGGCACAAAGCCGACTTCAGTACAAGAAAACTGACTCTTCTTACTGTCTATGTTTTGAACCATTCATGTGACACTAGTTATAGATTCCGATGCTTCACTTCTGGTTTACTGTATCCCTCTGACCTTCTTATTGACGATGAAACACAGAAATTGCATCGGAATTAAATAGAAAAGGCACAATGCATACTTAAGTACAAGAAAACTGACTCTTCTTACTGTCTATGTTTTGAACCATTTCTGTGACACTAGTTATACATTCCGATGCTTCACTTCGGGTTTACTGCATCCCTCTGACCATCTTATTGACGATGAAACACAGAAATTGCATCGGAATTAAATACAAAGGGCACAATGCCGACTTATGTACAAGAAAACTGACTCTTCTTACTGTCTATGTTTCGAACCATTCATGTGACACTAGTTATTGATTCCGATGCTTCACTTCAGGTTTACTGTATCCCTCTGACCTTCTTATTGACGATGAAACACAGAAATTGCATCGGAATTAAATTCAAAAGGCACAATGCCGACTTATGTACAAGAAAACTGACCCTTCCTACTGTCTATGTTTGAAACATTCATGTGACACTAGTTACAGATTCCGATGCTTCACTTCAGGTTTACTGTATCCCTCTGACCATCTTATTGTCGATGAAACACAGAAATATCATCGGAATTAAATACAAAAAGCACAATGCCGACTTAAGTACAAGAAAACTGCCTCTTCTTACTGTCTATGATTTGAACTATTCCTGTGACACTAGTTATAGATTCCAATGCATCACTTCAGGTTTACTGTACCCCTCTCACCTTCTTATTGACGATGAAACACAGAAATTGCATCGGAATTAAATAGAAAAGGCACAATGCTGACTTAAGTACAAGAAAACTGACTCTTCTTACTGTCTATGTTTTTAACCATTCCTGTGACACTAGTTATAGATTCCGATGCTTCACCTCAGGTTTACTGTATCCCTCTGACCTTCTTATTGACGATGAAACACAGAAATTGCATCGGAAATAAATAGAAAAGGCACAATGCCGACTTAAGTACATGAAAACTGTTTCTTCTTACTGTCTATGTTTTGAACCATTACTGTGACACTAGTTATAGATTCCGATGCTTCACTTCAGGTTTACTGTATCCCTCTGACCTTCTTATTGACGATGAAACACAGAAATTGCATCGGAATTAAATACAAAAGGCACAATGCCGAGTTAAGAACAAGAAAACTGACTCTTCTTACTGTCTAAGTTTGAACCATTCCTGTGACACTAGTTATAGATTTCGATGCTTCACTTCAGCTTTACAGTATCCCTCTGTCCTTCTTATTGACGATGAAACACAGAACTCGCATCGGATTTAAATACAAAAGGCACAATGCTGACTTAGGTACAAGAAAACTGACTCTTCTTACTGTCTATGTTTTGAACCATTCCTGTGACACTAGTTACAGATTCCGATGCTTCACTTCAGGCTTACTGTATCCCTCGGACCTTCTTATTGACGATGAAACACAGAAATTGTATCGGAATTATATACAAAAGGCACAATGCCGACTTATGTACAAGAAAACTGACTCTTCTTACTGTCTATGTTTTGAACCATTCATGTGACACTAGTTATTGATTCCGATGCTTCACTTCTGGTTTACTGTATCCCTCTGACCTTCTTATTGACGATGAAACACAGAAATTGCATCGGAATTAAATAGAAAAGGCACAATGCGGACTTAAGTACAAGAAAACTGCCTCTTCTTACTGTCTATGTTTTGAACCATTCCTGTGACACTAGTTATAGATTCCGATTCTTCACTTCAGGTTTACTGCATCCCTCTGACCTTCTTATTGACGATGAAACACAGAAATTGCATCGGAATTAAATACAAAGGGCACAATGCCGACATAAGTACAAAACAGCTGACTCTTCTTACTGTCTATGTTTTGAACCATTCATGTGACACTGGTTATAGATTCCGATGCTTCACTTCAGGTTTACTGTATCCCTCTGACCTTCTTATTGACGATGAAACACAGAAATTGCATCGGAATTAAATACAAAAGGCACAATGCCGAGTTAAGTACAAGAAAACTGACTCTTCTTACTGTCTACGTTTGAACCATTCCTGTGACACTAGCTATAGATTCCGATGCTTCACTTCAGCTATACAGTATCCCTCTGACCTTCTTATTGACGATGAAACACAGAAATTGCGTCGGAATTAAATACAAAAGGCACAATGCTGACTTAAGTACAAGAAAACTGACTCTTCTTACTGTCTATGTTTTGAACCATTCCTGTGACACTAGTTACAGATTCCGATGCTTCACTTCAGGTTTACTGTATCCCTCTGACCGTCTTATTGACGATGAAACACAGAAATTGCATCGGAATGATATACAAAAGACACAATGCCGACTTAAGTACAAAATAACTGACTCTTTTTACTGTCTATGATTTGAACCATTCATGTGACACTAGTTATAGATTCCGATGCTTCACTTCAGGTTTACTGTATCCCTCTGACCTTCTTATTGACGATGAAACACAGAAATATCATCGGAATTAAATACAAAAAGCACAATGCCGACTTAAGTACAAGAAAACTGACTCTTCTTATTGTCTATGATTTGAACCATTCCTGTGACACTAGTTATAGATTCCGATGCTTCACTTCAGGTTTACTGTATCCCTCTCACCTTCTTATTGACGATGAAACACAGAAATTGCATCGGAATTAAATTGAAAAGGCACAATGCCGACTTAAGTACAAGAAAACTGACTCTTCTTACTGCCTATGTTTTTAACCATACCTGTGACACTAGTTACAGATTCCGATGCTTCACCTCAGGTTTACTGTATCCCTCTGACCTTCTTATTGACGATGAAACACAGAAATTGCATCGGAAATAAATAGAAAAGGCACAATGCCGACTTAAGTACAAGAAAACTGACTCTTCTTACTGTCTATGCTTTGAACCATTACTGTGACACTAGTTATAGATTCCGATGCTTCACTTCATGTTTACTGTATCCCTCTGACCTTCTTATTGACGATGAAACACAGAAATTGCATCGGAATTAAATACAAAAGGCACAATGCCGACTTATGTTTAAGAAAACTGACTCTTCCAACTGTCTATGTTTGAACCATTCATGAGACACTAGTTATGTATTAAGATGCTTGACTTCAGGTTCACTGTATCCCTCTGACCTTCTTATTGACGATGAAACTCTGAAATTGCATCGGAATTAAATACAAAAGGCACAATGCCGACTTAAGTACAAGAAAACTGACTCTTCTTACTGTTGTTTTTTTAATCATTCCTGTGACACTAGTTATAGATTCCGATGCTTCACTTCAGGTTTTTCTTTATCGCTCTGACCTTGTTATTGACGATGAAACACAGAAAATGCATCGGAATTAAATACCAAAGGAACAATGCCGACTTAAGTGCAAGGGAACTGACTCTTCTTACTGTCTATGTTTGAACCACTCCTGTGTCAATAGTTATAGATTCCGATGCTTCACTTCAGGTTTACTGTATCCCTCTGACCTTCTTATTGACGATGAAAAACAGAAATAGCATCGGAATTAAATTCAAAAGGCACAATGACGACTTAAGTACAAGATAACTTTCTCTTCTTACTGTCTATGTTTTGAACCATTCCTGTGACACTAGTTATAGATTCCGATGCTTCACTTCAGGATTACTGTATCCCTCTGACCTTCTTATTGACGATGAAACAAAGAAATTCCATCGGAATTAAAAACAAAAGGCACAATGCCGACTTAAGTACAAGAAAACTGACTCTTCTTACTGTCTATGTTTTGAACCATTCCTGTGACACTAGTTATAGATTCCGATGCTTCACTTCAGCTATACAGTATCCCTCAGACCTTCTTATTGACGATGAAACACAGAAATATCATCGGAATTAAATACAAAAAGCACAATGCCGACTTAAGTACAAGAAAACTGACTCTTCTTATTGTCTATGATTTCAACCATTCATGTGACACTAGTTATAGATTCCGATGCTTCACTTCAGGTTTACTGTATCCCTCTGACCTTCTTATTGACGATGAAACACAGAAATTGCATCGGAATTAAATACAAAAGGCACAACGCCGACATAAGTACAAGAAAACTGACTCTTCTTACTGTCTATGTTTTGAACCATTACTGTGAACCTAGTTATAGATTCAGATGCTTCACTTCAGGTTTACTGTATCCCTCTGACCTTCGTATTGACGATGAAACACAGAAATTGCATCGGAATTAAATACAAAAGGCACAATGCCGATTTAAGTACAAGAAAACTGAATCTTCTTACTGTCTAAGTTTTGAACCATTCCTGTGACACTAGTTATAGATTCCGATGCTTCACTTCAGCTTTACAGTATCCCTCTGACCTTCTTATTGACGATGAAACTCTGAAATTGCATCGGAATTAAATACAAAAGGCACAATGCCGACTTAAGTACAAGAAAACTGACTCTTCTTACTGTTTTTTTTAATCATTCCTGTGACACTATTTATAGATTCCGATGCTTCACTTAAGGTTTACTGTATCCCTCTGATTTTCTTATTGACGATGAAACACAGAAATTCCATCGGAATTAAATACAAAAATAACAATGCCGACTTAAGTACAAGAAAACTGACTCTTCTTACTGTCTATGTTTTGATCCATTTCTGTGACACTAGTTATAAATTCCGATGCTTCACTTCAGGTTTACTGTATCCCTCTGGCCTTCTAATTGACGATGAAAAACAGATATTGCATCGGAATTCAATACAAAAGGCACAACGCCGACTTAAGTACAAGAAAACTGACTCTTCTTACTGTCTATGTTTGAACCATTCCTGTGACACTAATTATAGATTCTGATGTTTCACTTCAGGTTTACTGTATCCCTCTGACCTTCTTACTGACGATGAAACACAGAAATTGCATCGGAATTAAATACAAAAAACACAATGCCGACTTAAGTACATGAAAACTGACTCTTCTAACTGTCAATGTTTGAACCATTCATGTGACACTAGTTATAGACTCCGATGCTTTACTCCAAGTTTACTGTATCCCTCCGACCTTCTTATTGACGATCAATCACAGAAATTGCTTCGGAATTAAATATAAAAGGCACAACGCCGACTTAAGTACAAGAAAACTGACTCTTCTTACTGTCTAAGTTTTGAACTATTCCTGTGTCACTAGTTATAGATTCCGTTGCTTCACTTCAGGTTTACTTTATCACTCTGACCTTCTTATTGACGATCAAACACAGAAATTCCATCGGAAATAAATACAAAAGGCACAATGCCAACTTAAGTACAAGAAAACTGACTCTTCTAACTGTCTATGTTTTGAACCATTCCTGTGACACTAGTTATAGATTCCGATTCTTCAATTCAGGTTTACTGTATCGCTCTGACCTTCTTATTGACGAACAAGCACAGAAATTGTACCGGAATTAAATACAAAAGGCACAATGCTGACTTAAGTACAAGAAAACTGACTCTTCGTACTGTCTATGTTTTGAAACATTCCTGTGACACTAGTTATAGATCCCGATGCTCCACTTCAGGTTCACTGTATCCCTCTGACCTTCTTATTGACGATGAAACACAGAAATTTCATCGGAACTAAATACCTAAGGCACAATGCTGACTTAAGTACAAGAAAACTGACTCTTCTTACTGTCTATGTTTTGAACCAATCCTGTGACACTCGTTATAGATTCCGATGCTTCACTTCAGGTTTACTGTATCCCTCTGACCTTCTTATTGACGATAAAACACTGAAATTGCATCGGAATTAAATACGAAAGGCACAATGCCGACTTAAGTACAAGAAAACTGACTCTTCTTACTGTCTATGTTTTGAACCATTCCTGTGACACTAGTTATAGATTCCGATGCTTCACTTCAGGTTTACTGTATCCCTCTGACCATCTTATTGACGATGAAACACAGAAATTGCATCGGAATTAAATACAAAAGGCACAATGCCGACTTAAGTACAAGAAAATTGACTCTTCTTACTGTCTATGTTTTGAACCACACCTGTGACACTAGTTATAGATTCCGATGCTTCACTTCAGGTTTACTTTATCCCTCTGACCTTTTTATTGACGATGAAACACAGAAAATGCATCGGAATTAAATACAAAAGGAACCCTGCCGACTTAAGTGCAAGAGAACTGACTCTTCTTACTGTCTATGTTTGAACCACTCCTGTGACACTAGTTATAGATTCCGATGCTTCACTTCAGGTTCACTGTATCCCTCTGACCTTCTTATTGACGATGAAACACAGAAATTGCATCGGAATTAAATACAAAAGGCACAAAGCCGACTTCAGTACAAGAAAACTGACTCTTCTTACTGTCTATGTTTTGAACCATTCATGTGACACTAGTTATAGATTCCGATGCTTAACTTCTGGTTTACTGTATCCCTCTGACCTTCTTATTGACGATGAAACACAGAAATTGCATCGGAAATTAATAGAAAAGGCACAATGCAGACTTAAGTACAAGAAAACTGACTCTTCTTACTGTCTATGTTTTGAACCATTTCTGTGACACTAGTTATACATTCCGATGCTTCACTTCGGGTTTACTGCATCCCTCTGACCATCTTATTGACGATGAAACACAGAAATTGCATCGGAATTAAATACAAAGGGCACAACGCCGACTTATGTACAAGAAAACTGACTCTTCTTACTGTCTATGTTTCGAACCATTCATGTGACACTAGTTATTGATTCCGATGCTGCACTTCAGGTTTACTGTATCCCTCTGACCTTCTTATTGACGATGAAACACAGAAATTGCATCGGAATTAAATTCAAAAGGCACAATGCCGACTTATGTACAAGAAAACTGACCCTTCCTACTGTCTATGTTTGAACCATTCATGTGACACTTGTTACAGATTCCGATGCTTCACTTCAGGTTTACTGTATCCCTCTGACCATCTTATTGTCGATGAAACACAGAAATATCATCGGAATTAAATACAAAAAGCACAATGCCGACTTAAGTACAAGAAAACTGCCTCTTCTTACTGTCTATGATTTGAACTATTCCTGTGACACTAGTTATAGATTCCAATGCATCACGTCAGGTTAACTGTACCCCTCTCACCTTCTTATTGACGATGAAACACAGAAATTGCATCGGAATTAAATAGAAAAGGCACAATGCTGACTTAAGTACAAGAAAACTGACTCTTCTTACTGTCTATGTTTTTAACCATTCCTGTGACACTAGTTATAGATTCCGATGCTTCACCTCAGGTTTACTGTATCCCTCTGACCTTCTTATTGACGATGAAACACAGAAATTGCATCGGAAATAAATAGAAAAGGCACAATGCCGACTTAAGTACATGAAAACTGTTTCTTCTTACTGTCTATGTTTTGAACCATTACTGTGACACTAGTTATAGATTCCGATGCTTCACTTCAGGTTTACTGTATCCCTCTGACCTTCTTATTGACGATGAAACACAGAAATTGCATCGGAATTAAATACAAAAGGCACAATGCCGAGTTAAGAACAAGAAAACTGACTCTTCTTACTGTCTAAGTTTGAACTATTCCTGTGACACTAGTTATAGATTCCGATGCTTCACTTCAGCTTTACAGTATCCCTCTGACCTTCTTATTGACGATGAAACACAGAACTTGCATCGGATTTAAATACAAAAGGCACAATGCTGACTTAAGTACAAGAAAACTGACTCTTCTTACTGTCTATGCTTTGAACCATTCCTGTGACACTAGTTATAGATTCCGATTCTTCACTTCAGGTTTACTGCATCCCTCTGACATTCTTATTGACGATGAAACACAGAAATTGCATCGGAATTAAATACAAAGGGCACAATGCCGACATAAGTACAAAACAGCTGACTCTTCTTACTGTCTATGTTTTGAACCATTCATGTGACACTGGTTATAGATTCCGATGCTTCACTTCAGGTTTACTGTATCCCTCTGACCTTCTTATTGACGATGAAACACAGAAATTGCATCGGAATTAAATACAAAAGTCACAATGCCGACTTAAGTACAAAACAACTGACTCTTTTTACTGTCTATGATTTGAACCATTTATGTGACACTAGTTATAGATTCCGATGCTTCACTTCAGGTTTACTGTATCCCTCTGACCTTCTTATTGACGATGAAACACAGAAATATCATCGGAATTAAATACAAAAAGCACAATGCCGACTTAAGTACAAGAAAACTGACTCTTCTTATTGTCTATGATTTGAACCATTCCTGTGACACTAGTTATAGATTCCGATGCTTCACTTCAGGTTTACTGTATCCCTCTCACCTTCTTATTGACGATGAAACACAGAAATTGCATCGGAATTAAATTGAAAAGGCACAATGCCGACTTAAGTACAAGAAAATTGACTCTTCTTACTGCCTATGTTTTTAACCATACCTGTGACACTAGTTACAGATTCCGATGCTTCACCTCAGGTTTACTGTATCCCTCTGACCTTCTTATTGACGATGAAACACAGAAATTGCATCGGAAATAAATAGAAAAGGCACAATGCCGACTTAAGTACAAGAAAACTGACTCTTCTTACTGTCTATGCTTTGAACCATTACTGTGACACTAGTTATAGATTCCGATGCTTCACTTCATGTTTACTGTATCCCTCTGACCTTCTTATTGACGATGAAACACAGAAATTGCATCGGAATTAAATACAAAAGGCACAATGCCGACTTGTGTTTAAGAAAACTGACTCTTCCAACTGTCTATGTTTGAACCATTCATGAGACACTAGTTATGTATTCCGATGCTTCACTTCAGGTTCACTGTATCCCTCTGACCCTCTTATTGACGATGAAACTCTGAAATTGCATCGGAATTAAATACAAAAGGCACAATGCCGACTTAAGTACAAGAAAACTGACTCTTCTTACTGTTGTTTTTTTAATCATTCCTGTGACACTAGTTATAGATTCCGATGCTTCACTTCAGGTTTACTTTATCACTCTGACCTTGTTATTGACGATGAAACACAGAAAATGCATCGGAATTAAATACCAAAGGAACAATGCCGACTTAAGTGCAAGGGAACTGACTCTTCTTACTGTCTATGTTTGAACCACTCCTGTGACAATAGTTATAGATTCCGATGCTTCACTTCAGGTTTACTGTATCCCTCTGACCTTCTTATTGACGATGAAACACAGAAATAGCATCGGAATTAAATTCAAAAGGCACAATGACGACTTAAGTACAAGATAACTTTCTCTTCTTACTGTCTATGTTTTGAACCATTCCTGTGACACTAGTTATAGATTCCGATGCTTCACTTCAGCTATACAGTATCCCGCAGACCTTCTTATTGACGATGAAACACAGAAATTGCATCGGAATTAAATACAAAAGGCACAATGCTGACTTAAGTACAAGAAAACTGACTCTTCTTACTGTCTATGTTTTGAACCATTCCTGTGACACTAGTTACAGATTCCGATGCTTCACTTCAGGTTTACTGTATCCCTCTGACCGTCTTATTGACGATGAAACACAGAAATTGCATCGGAATTAAATACAAAAGACACAATGCCGACTTAAGTACAAAACAACTGACTCTTTTTACTGTCTATGATTTGAAACATTCATGTGACACTAGTTATAGATTCCGATGCTTCACTTCAGGTTTACTGTATCCCTCTGACCTTCTTATTGACGATGAAACACAGAAATTGCATCGGAATTAAATACAAAAGGCACAACGCCGACATAAGTACAAGAAAACTGACTCTTCTTACTGTCTATGTTTTGAACCATTACTGTGACACTAGTTATAGATTCAGATGCTTCACTTCAGGTTTACTGTATCCCTCTGACCTTCTTATTGACGATGAAACACAGAAATTGCATCGGAATTAAATACAAAAGGCACAATGCCGATTTAAGTACAAGAAAACTGAATCTTCTTACTGTCTAAGTTTTGAACCATTCCTGTGACACTAGTTATAGATTCCGATGCTTCACTTCAGCTTTACAGTATCCCTCTGACCTTCTTATTGACGATGAAACTCTTAAATTGCATCGGAATTAAATACAAAAGGCACAATGCCGACTTAAGTACAAGAAAACTGACTCTTCTTACTGTTTTTTTTAATCATTCCTGTGACACTATTTATAGATTCCGATGCTTCACTTAAGGTTTACTGTATCCCTCTGATTTTCTTATTGACGATGAAACACAGAAATTCCATCGGAATTAAATACAAAAATAACAATGCCGACTTAAGTACAAGAAAACTGACTCTTCTTACTGTCTATGTTTTGATCCATTTCTGTGACACTAGTTATAAATTCCGATGCTTCACTTCAGGTTTACTGTATCCCTCTGGCCTTCTAATTGACGATGAAAAACAGATATTGCATCGGAATTCAATACAAAAGGCACAACGCCGACTTAAGTACAAGAAAACTGACTCTTCTTACTGTCTATGTTTGAACCATTCCTGTGACACTAATTATAGATTCTGATGTTTCACTTCAGGTTTACTGTATCCCTCTGACCCTCTTACTGACGATGAAACACAGAAATTGCATCGGAATTAAATACAAAAAACACAATGCCGACTTAAGTACATGAAAACTGACTCTTCTAACTGTCTATGTTTTGAACCATTCCTGTGACACTAGTTATAGATTCCGATTCTTCAATTCAGGTTTACTGTATCGCTCTGACCTTCTTATTGACGAACAAGCACAGAAATTGTACCGGAATCAAATACAAAAGGCACAATGCTGACTTAAGTACAAGAAAACTGACTCTACGTACTGTCTATGTTTTGAAACATTCCTGTGACACTAGTTATAGATCCCGATGCTCCACTTCAGGTTCACTGTATCCCTCTGACCTTCTTATTGACGATGAAACACAGAAATTGCATCGGAACTAAATACCTAAAGCACAATGCTGACTTAAGTACAAGAAAACTGACTCTTCTTACTGTCTATGTTTTGAACCAATCCTGTGACACTCGTTATAGATTCCGATGCTTCACTTCAGGTTTACTGTATCCCTCTGACCTTCTTATTGACGATAAAACACTGAAATTGCATCGGAATTAAATACGAAAGGCACAATGCCGACTTAAGTACAAGAAAACTGACTCTTCTCACTGTCTATGTTTTGAACCATTCCTGTGACACTAGTTATAGATTCCGATGCTTCACTTCAGGTTTACTGTATCCCTCTGACCATCTTATTGACGATGAAACACAGAAATTGCATCGGAATTAAATACAAAAGGCACAATGCCGACTTAAGTACAAGAAAATTGACTCTTCTTACTGTCTATGTTTTGAACCACACCTGTGACACTAGTTATAGATTCCGATGCTTCACTTCAGGTTTACTTTATCCCTCTGACCTTTTTATTGACGATGAAACACAGAAAATGCATCGGAATTAAATACAAAAGGAACCCTGCCGACTTAAGTGCAAGAGAACTGACTCTTCTTACTGTCTATGTTTGAACCACTCCTGTGACACTAGTTATAGATTCCGATGCTTCACTTCAGGTTTACTGTATCCCTCTGACCTTCTTATTGACGATGAAACACAGAAATAGCATCGGAATTAAATACAAAAGGCACAATGACGACTTAAGTACAAGATAACTGTCTCTTCTTACTGTCTATGTTTTGCACCACTCCTGTGATACTAGTTATAGATTCCGATGCTTCACTTCAGGTTTACTGTATCCCTCTGAGCTTCTTATTGACGATGAAACACAGAAATTCCATCGGAATTAAATACAAAAGGCACAATGCCGACTTAAGTACAAGAAAACTGACTCTTCTTACTGTCTATGTTTTGAACCATTCCTGTGACACTAGTTATAGATTCCGATGCTTCACTTCAGGTTTATTGTATCCCTCTGACCTTCTTATTGACGATGAAACACAGAAATTTCATCGGAATTAAATACAAAAGGCACAATGCCGACTTAAGTACAAGAAAACTGACTCTTCTTACTGTTTTTTTTAATCATTCCTGTGACACTATTTATAGATTCCGATGCTTCACTTAAGGTTTACTGTATCCCCCTGATTTTCTTATTGACGATGAAACACAGAAATTCCATCGGAATTAAATACAAAAATAACAATGCCGACTTAAGTACAAGAAAACTGACTCTTCTTACTGTCTATGTTTTGATCCATTTCTGTGACACTAGTTATAAATTCCGATGCTTCACTTCAGGTTTACTGTATCCCTCTGGCCTTCTAATTGACGATGAAAAACAGATATTGCATCGGAATTCAATACAAAAGGCACAACGCCGACTTAAGTACAAGAAAACTGACTCTTCTTACTGTCTATGTTTGAACCATTCCTGTGACACTAATTATAGATTCTGATGTTTCACTTCAGGTTTACTGTATCCCTCTGACCCTCTTACTGACGATGAAACACAGAAATTGCATCGGAATTAAATACAAAAAACACAATGCCGACTTAAGTACATGAAAACTGACTCTTCTAACTGTCAATGTTTTGAACCAATCATGTGACACTAGTTATAGACTCCGATGCTTTACTCCAAGTTTACTGTATCCCTCCGACCTTCTTATTGACGATCAATCACAGAAATTGCTTCGGAATTAAATATAAAAGGCACAATGCCGACTTAAGTACAAGAAAACTGACTCTTCTTACTGTCTAAGTTTTGAACTATTCCTGTGTCACTAGTTATAGATTCCGATGCTTCACTTCAGGTTTACTTTATCACTCTGACCTTCTTAATGACGATCAAACACAGAAATTGCATCGGAAATAAATACAAAAGGCACAATGCCAACTTAAGTACAAGAAAACTGACTCTTCTAACTGTCTATGTTTTGAACCATTCCTGTGACACTAGTTATAGATTCCGATTCTTCAATTCAGGTTTACTGTATCGCTCTGACCTTCTTATTGACGAACAAGCACAGAAATTGTACCGGAATTAAATACAAAAGGCACAATGCTGACTTAAGTACAAGAAAACTGACTCTTCGTACTGTCTATGTTTTGAAACATTCCTGTGACACTAGTTATAGATCCCGATGCTCCACTTCAGGTTCACTGTATCCCTCTGACCTTCTTATTGACGATGAAACACAGAAATTGCATCGGAACTAAATACCTAAGGCACAATGCTGACTTAAGTACAAGAAAACTGACTCTTCTTACTGTCTATGTTTTGAACCAATCCTGTGACACTCGTTATAGATTCCGATGCTTCACTTCAGGTTTACTGTATCCCTCTGACCTTCTTATTGACGATAAAACACTGAAATTGCATCGGAATTAAATACGAAAGGCACAATGCCGACTTAAGTACAAGAAAACTGACTCTTCTTACTGTCTATGTTTTGAACCATTCCTGTGACACTAGTTATAGATTCCGATGCTTCACTTCAGGTTTACTGTATCCCTCTGACCATCTTATTGACGATGAAACACAGAAATTGCATCGGAATTAAATACAAAAGGCACAATGCCGACTTAAGTACAAGAAAATTGACTCTTCTTACTGTCTATGTTTTGAACCACACCTGTGACACTAGTTATAGATTCCGATGCTTCACTTCAGGTTTACTTTATCCCTCTGACCTTTTTATTGACGATGAAACACAGAAAATGCATCGGAATTAAATACAAAAGGAACCCTGCCGACTTAAGTGCAAGAGAACTGACTCTTCTTACTGTCTATGTTTGAACCACTCCTGTGACACTAGTTATAGATTCCGATGCTTCACTTCAGGTTTACTGTATCCCTCTGACCTTCTTATTGACGATGAAACACAGAAATAGCATCGGAATTAAATACAAAAGGCACAATGACGACTTAAGTACAAGATAACTGTCTCTTCTTACTGTCTATGTTTTGAACCACTCCTGTGATACTAGTTATAGATTCCGATGCTTCACTTCAGGTTTACTGTATCCCTCTGAGCTTCTTATTGACGATGAAACACAGAAATTCCATCGGAATTAAATACAAAAGGCACAATGCCGACTTAAGTACAAGAAAACTGACTCTTCTTACTGTCTATGTTTTGAACCATTCCTGTGACACTAGTTATAGATTCCGATGCTTCACTTCAGGTTTATTGTATCCCTCTGACCTTCTTATTGACGATGAAACACAGAAATTTCATCGGAATTAAATACAAAAGGCACAATCCCGACTTAAGTACAAGAAAACTGACTCTTCTTACTGTCTATGTTTGAACCATTCCTGTGGCACTAGTTATAGATTCCGATGCTTCACTTCAGGTTTACAGTATGCCTCTGACCTTCGTATTGTCGATGGAACACAGAAATTGCATCGGAATTAAATACAAAAGGCACAATGCCGACTTAAGTACAAGAAATATGACTCTTCTTACTGTCTATGTTTTGAACTATTCCTGTGACACTAGTTATAGATTCCGAAGCTTCACTTCAGGTTACTGTATCCCTCTGACCTTCGTATTGCCGATGAAACACAGAAATTGCATCGGAATTAAATACAAAAGGCACTATGCCGACTTAAGTACAAAATAACTGATTCATCTTACTGTCTATGATTTGAACCACTCATGTGACACTAGTTACAGATTCCGATGCTTCACTTCAGGTTCACTGTTTCCCTCTGACCTTCTTATTGACGATGAAACACAGAAATTGCATCGAAATTAAATACAAAAGGCACAATGCCGACTTAAGTTCAAGAAAACTGACTCTTCTAACTGTCTATGTTTTGAACCATTCCTGTGACACTAGTTATAGATTCCGATGCTTCACTTCAGCTTTACAGTATGCCTCTGGCCTTCTTATTGACGACGAAACACAGAAATTGCATCGGAATTTAATATAAAAGGCACAATGCCGACTTAAGTACAAGAAAACTGACTCTTCTTACTGTCTATGTTTTGAACTATTGCTGTGACACTAGTTATAGATTCCGATGCTTCACTTCAGGTTTACTGTATTACTCTGACCTTCTTATTGACAATGAAACACAGATATTGCATCGGAATTAAATACAAAAGGCACAAAGCCGACTTAAGTACAAGTAAACTGACTCTTCTTACCGTCTATATTTTAAACCATTCCTTCGACACTAGTTATAGATTCCGATGCTTCACTTCAGGTTTACTGTATCCCACTGACCTTGCTATTGACGATGAAACACAGAAATTGCATCGGAATTAAATACAAAATGCACAATGCCGACTTAAGTACAAGAAAACTGACTCTTCTTACTGTTTATGATTTGAACCATTCCTGTGACACTAGTTATAGATTCCGATGCTTCACTTCAGGTTTACTGTATCCCTCTGACCTTCTTATTGACGATCAAACACAGTTATTGCACCGGAATTAAATACAAAAGACACAATCCCTACTTCAGTACAAGAAATCTGACTCTTCTTACTGTCTATGTATTGAAACATTCCTGTGACACTAGTTATAGATTCCGATGCTTCACTTCAGGTTCACTGTATCACTCTGACCTTCTTATCGACGATGAAACACAGAAATTGCATCGGAATTAAATACAAAAGGCACAATGCCGACTTGTGTTTAAGAAAACTGACTCTTCCAACTGTCTATGTTTGAACCATTCATGAGACACTAGTTATGTATTCCGATGCTTCACTTCAGGTTCACTGTATCCCTCTGACCCTCTTATTGACGATGAAACTCTGAAATTGCATCGGAATTAAATACAAAAGGCACAATGCCGACTTAAGTACAAGAAAACTGACTCTTCTTACTGTCTATGTTTTTATCCATTCCTGTGACACTAGTTATAAATTCCGATGCTTCACTTCAGGTTTACTGTATCCCTCTGGCCTTCTTATTGACGATGAAACACAGAAATTGCATCGGAATTAATTACGAAGGGCACAATGCCGACTTAAATACAAGAAAACTGACTCTTCTTACTGTCTAAGTTTTGAACCATTCCTGTGACACTAGTTATAGATTCCGATGCTTCACTTCAGGTTTACTTTAACACTCTGACCTTCTTATTGACGATCAAACACAGAAATTGCATCGGAAATAAATACAAATTGCACAATACCAAATTAAGTACAAGAAAACTGACTCTTCTAACTGTGTATGTTTTGAACCATTCCTGTGACACTAGTTATAGATTCCGATGCTTCACTTCAGATTTACTGTATCCCTCTGACCATCTTATTGACGATGAAACACAGACATTGCATCGGAATTAAGTACAAAAGGCACAATGCCGACTTAAGTACAAGAAAACTGACTCTTCTTACTGTCTATGTTTTGAACCATTCCTGTGACACTAGTTATAGATTCCGATGCTTCACTTGTGGTTTACTGTATCCCTCTGACCTTCTTATTGACGATGAAACACAGAAATTGCATCGGAATTAAATAGAAAAAGCACAATGCAGACTTAAGTACAAGAAAACTGACTCTTCTTACTGTCTATGTTTTGAACCATTCCTGTGACACTAGTTATAGATTCCAATGCTTCACTTCAGGTTTACTGCATCCCTCTGTCCTTCTTATTGACGATGAAACACAGAAATTGCATCGGAATTAAATACAAATGGCACAATGCCGACTTAAGTACAAGAAAACTGACTCTTCTACTGTTTTTTTTATCATTCCTGTGACACTAATTATAGATTCCGACGCTTCACTTAAGGTTTACTGTATCCCTCTGACCTTCTTATTGACGATGAAACACAGAAATTGCATCGGAATTAAATACAAAACCCACAACGCCAACATAAGTATAAGAAAACTGACTCTTCTTACTGTCTATGTTTTGAACCATTACTGTGACACTAGTTATAGATTCAGATGCTTCACTTCAGGTTTACTGTATCCCTCTGACCTTCTTATTGACGATGAAACACAGAAATTGCAACGGAATTAAATACAAAAGGCACAATGCCGATTTAAGTACAAGAAAACTGAATCTTCTTACTGTCTAAGTTTTGAACCATTCCTGTGACACTAGTTATAGATTCCGATGCTTCACTTCAGCTTTACAGTATCCCTCTGACCTTCTTATTGACGATGAAACACAGAAATTGCATCGGAATTAAATAGAAAAGGCATAATGCCGACTTAAGTACAACAAAACTGACTCTTCTTACTGTCTATGTTTTGAACCATTCATGTGACACTAGTTATAGATTCCGATGCTTCACTTCAGGTTTACTGTATCAATCTAACCTTCTTATTCACGATGAAACACAGAAATTGCATCGGAATTAATTACAAATTGCACAATGCCGACTTATGTACAAGAAAACTGACTCTTCTAACTGTCTATGTTTGAACCATTCATGTGACACTAGTTATGTATTCCGATGCTTCACTTCAGGTTCACTGTATCCCTCTGACCTTCTTATTGACGATGAAACTCTGAAATTGCATCGGAATTAAATACAAAAGGCACAATGCCGACTTAAGTACAAGAAAACTGACTCTTCTTACTGTTTTTTTTTAATCATTCCTGTGACACTAGTTATAGATTCCGATGCTTCACTTAAGGTTTACTGTATCCCTCTGATTTTCTTATTGACGATGAAACACAGAAATTCCATCGGAATTAAATACAAAAATAACAATGCCGACTTAAGTACAAGAAAACTGACTCTTCTTACTGTCTATGTTTTGATCCATTTCTGTGACACTAGTTATAAATTCCGATGCTTCACTTCAGGTTTACTGTATCCCTCTGGCCTTCTAATTGACGATGAAAAACAGATATTGCATCGGAATTCAATACAAAAGGCACAACGCCGACTTAAGTACAAGAAAACTGACTCTTCTTACTGTCTATGTTTGAACCATTCCTGTGACACTAATTATAAATTCTGATGTTTCACTTCAGGTTTACTGTATCCCTCTGACCTTCTTACTGACGATGAAACACAGAAATTGCATCGGAATTAAATACAAAAAACACAATGCCGACTTAAGTACATGAAAACTGACTCTTCTAACTGTCAATGCTTTGAACCATTCATGTGACACTAGTTATAGACTCCGATGATTTACTCCAAGTTTACTGTATCCCTCCGACCTTCGTATTGACGACCAATCACAGAAATTGCTTCGGAATTAAATATAAAAGGCACAATGCCGACTTAAGTACAAGAAAACTGACTCTTCTTACTAAGTTTTGAACTATTCCTGTGTCACTAGTTATAGATTCCGATGCTTCACATCAGGTTTACTTTATCACTCTGACCTTCTTATTGACGATCAAACACAGAAATTGCATCGGAAATAAATACAAAAGGCACAATGCCAACTTAAGTACAAGAAAACTGACTCTTCTAACTGTCTATGTTTTGAACCATTCCTGTGACACTAGTTATAGATTCCGATGCTTCAATTCAGGTTTACTGTATCGCTCTGACGTTCTTATTGACGAACAAGCACAGAAATTGTACCGGAATTAAATACAAAAGGCACAATGCTGACTTAAGTACAAGAAAATTTACTCTTCGTACTGTCTATGTTTTGAAACATTCCTGTGACACTAGTTATAGATCCCGATGCTCCACTTCAGGTTCACTGTATCCCTCTGACCTTCTTATTGACGATGAAACACAGAAATTGCATCGGAACTAAATACATAAGGCACAATGCTGACTTAAGTACAAGAAAACTGACTCTTCTTACTGTCTATGTTTTGAACCAATCCTGTGACACTTGTTATAGATTCGGATGCTTCACTTCAGGTTTACTCTATCCCTCTGACCATCTTATTGACGATGAAACACAGAAATTGCATCGGAATTAAATACAAAAGGCACAATGCCGACTTAAGTACTAGAAAATTGACTCTTCTTACTGTCTATGTTTTGAACCACACCTGTGACACTAGTTATAGATTCCGATGCTTCACTTCAGGTTTACTTTATCCCTCTGACCTTTTTATTGACGATGAAACACAGAAAATGCATCGGAATTAAATACAAAAGGAACCCTGCCGACTTAAGTGCAAGAGAACTGACTCTTCTTACTGTCTATGTTTGAACCACTCCTGTGACACTAGTTATAGATTCCGATGCTTCACTTCAGGTTTACTGTATCCCTCTGACCTTCTTATTGACGATGAAACACAGAAATAGCATCGGAATTAAATACAAAAGGCACAATGACGACTTAAGTACAAAATAACTGTCTCTTCTTACTGTCTATGTTTTGAACCACTCCTGTGACACTAGTTATAGATTCCGATGCTTCACTTCAGGTTTACTGTATCGCTCTGAGCTTCTTATTGACGATGAAACACAGAAATTCCATCGGAATTAAATACAAAAGGCACAATGCCGACTTAAGTACAAGAAAACTGACTCTTCTTACTGTCTATGTTTTGAACCATTCCTGTGACACTAGTTATAGATTCCGATGCTTCACTTCAGGTTTATTGTATCCCTCTGACCTTCTTATTGACGATGAAACACAGAAATTTCATCGGAATTAAATACAAAAGGCACAATCCCGACTTAAGTACAAGAAAACTGACTCTTCTTACTGTCTATGTTTGAACCATTCCTGTGGCACTAGTTATAGATTCCGATGGTTCACTTCAGGTTTACAGTATGCCTCTGACCTTCGTATTGTCGATGGAACACAGAAATTGCATCGGAATTAAATACAAAAGGCACAATGCCGACTTAAGTACAAGAAATATGACTCTTCTTACTGTCTATGTTTTGATCTATTCCTGTGACACTAGTTATAGATTCCGAAGCTTCACTTCAGGTTACTGTATCCCTCTGACCTTCGTATTGCCGATGAAACACAGAAATTGCATCGGAATTAAATACAAAAGGCACTATGCCGACTTAAGTACAAAATAACTGATTCTTCTTACTGTCTATGATTTGAACCACTCATGTGACACTAATTACAGATTCCAATGCTTCACTTCAGGTTTACTGTTTCCCTCTGACCGTCTTATTGACGATGAAACACAGAAATTGCATCGAAATTAAATACAAAAGGCACAATGCCGACTTAAGTTCAAGAAAACTGACTCTTCTAACTGTCTATGTTTTGAACCATTCCTGTGACACTAGTTATAGATTCCGATGCTTCACTTCAGCTTTACAGTATGCCTCTGGCCTTCTTATTGACGACGAAACACAGAAATTGCATCGGAATTTAATTTAAAAGGCACAATGCCGACTTAAGTACAAGAAAACTGACTCTTCTTACTGTCTATGTTTTGAACTATTGCTGTGACACTAGTTATAGATTCCGATGCTTCACTTCAGGTTTACTGTATTACTCTGACCTTCTTATTGACAATGAAACACAGATATTGCATGGGAATTAAATACAAAAGGCACAATGCCGACTTAAGTACAAGTAAACTGACTCTTCTTACCGTCTATATTTTGAACCATTCCTTCGACACTAGTTATAGATTCCGATGCTTCACTTCATGTTTACTGTATCCCACTGACCTTGCTATTGACGATGAAACACAGAAATTGCATCGGAATTAAATACAAAATGCACAATGCCGACTTAAGTACAAGAAAACTGACTCTTCTTACTGTTTATGATTTGAACCATTCCTGTGACACTAGTTATAGATTCCGTAGCTTCACTTCAGGTTTACTGTATCCCTCTGACCTTCTTATTGACGATCAAACACAGAAATTGCACCGGAATTAAATACAAAAGACACAATCCCTACTTCAGTACAAGAAATCTGACTCTTCTTACTGTCTATGTATTGAAACATTCCTGTGACACTAGTTATAGATTCCGATGCTTCACTTCAAGTTCACTGTATCCCTCTGACCTTCTTATCGACGATGAAACACAGAAATTGCATCGGAATTAAATACAAAATTAACAATGCCGCCTTAAGTACAAGAAAACTGACTCTTCTTACTGTCTATGTTTGAACCATTCCTGTGACACTAGTTATAGATTCCGATGCTTCACTTCAGGTTTACTGTATCCCTCTGACCTTCTTATTGACGATGAAACACAGAAATTGCATCGGAATTAAATACAAAAGGCACAATGCCGACTTAAGTACAAGACAACTGACTCTTCTTACTATCTATGTTTTGAACCATTCCTGTGACACTAGTTATAGATTCCGATGCTTCACTTCAGGTATTCCTGTATCCCTCTGTCCTTCTTATTGACGATGAAACACAGATATTTCATCGGAATTAAATACAAAATGCACTATCCTGACTTAAGTACAAGAAAACTGACTCTTCTTACTGTATATGTTTGAACCATTCCTGTGGCACTAGTTATAGATTCCGATGCTTCACTTCAGGTTTACTGTATCCCTCTGACCTTCTTATCGACGATGAAACACAGAAATTGCATCGGAATTAAATACAAAAAGCACAATGCCGACTTATGTACAAGAAAACTGACTCTTCTTACAGTCTACGTTTTGAACCATTCCTGTGACACTAGTTATAGATTCCGATGCTTCACTTCAGGTTTAAGGTATCCCTCTGACCTTCTTATTGACGATGAATCACAGAAATTGCTTTGGAATTAAATACAAAAGGCACAATGCCGACTTAAGTACAACAAAACTGACGCTTCTAACTGTCTAAGTTTGAACCATTACTGTGACACTAGTTATAGATTCCGATGCTTCACTTCAAGTTTACTGTATCCCTCTGACCTTTTTATTGTTGATGAAACACAGAAATTGCATCGGAATTAAATCCAAAAGGCACAATGCCGACCTAGGTACAAGAAAACTGACTCTTCTTACTGTGTATGTTTGAACCATTCCTGTGACACTAGTTATAGATTCCGATGCTTTACTTCAGGTTTTCCTGTATCCCTCTGTCCTTCTTATTGACGATGAAACACAGAAATTTCATCGGAATAAAATACAAAAGGCACTATCCTGACTTAAGTACAAGAAAACTGACTCTTCTTACTGTCTATGTTTGAACCATTCCTGTGGCACTAGTTATAGATTCCGATGCTTCACTTCAGGTTTACTGTATCCCTCTGACCTTGTTATTGACGATGAAACACAGAAAATGCATCGGAATTAAATACCAAAGGAACGTTGCCGACTTAAGTGCAAGGGAACTGACTCTTCTTACTGTCTATGTTTGAACCACTCCTGTGACAATAGTTATAGATTCCGATGCTTCACTTCAGGTTTACTGTATCCCTCTGACCTTCTTATTGACGATGAAACACAGAAATAGCATCGGAATTAAAATCAAAAGGCACAATGACGACTTAAGAACAAGATAACTTTCTCTTCTTACTGTCTATGTTTTGAACCATTCCTGTGACACTAGTTATAGATTCCGATGTTTCACTTCAGGATTACTGTATCCCTCTGACCTTCTTATTGACGATGAAACAAAGAAATTCCATCGGAATTAAATACAAAAGGCACAATGCCGACTTAAGTACAAGAAAACTGACTCTTCTTACTGTCTATGTTTTGAACCATTCCTGTGTCACTAGTTATAGTTTCCGATGCTTCACTTCAGCTATACAGTATCCCTCAGACCTTCTTATTGACGATGAAACACAGAAATTGCATCGGAATTAAATACAAAAGGCACAATGCTGACTTAAGTACAAGAAAACTGACTCTTCTTACTGTCTATGTTTTGAACCATTCCTGTGACACTAGTTACAGATTCCGATGCTTCACTTCAGGATTACTGTATCCCTCTGACCGTCTTATTGACGATGAAACACAGAAATTGCATCGGAATTAAATACAAAAGACACAATGCCGACTTAAGTACAAAACAACTGACTCTTTTTACTGTCTATGATTTGAACCATTCATGTGACACTAGTCATAGATTCCGATGCTTCACTTCAGGTTTACTGTATCCCTCTGACCTTCTTATTGACGATGAAACACAGAAATTGCATCGGAATTAAATACAAAAGGCACAAAGCCGACTTCAGTACAAGTAAACTGACTCTTCTTACTGTCTATGTTTTGAACCATTCATGTGACACTAGTTATAGATTCCGATGCTTCACTTCTGGTTTACTGTATCCCTCTGACCTTCTTATTGACGATGAAACACAGAAATTGCATCGGAATTAAATAGAAAAAGCACAATGCAGACTTAAGTACAAGAAAACTGACTCCTCTTACTGTCTATGGTTTTAACCATTCCTGTGACACTAGTTATAGATTCCGATGCTTCACTTCAGGTTTACTGCATCCCTCTGACCTTCTTATTGACGATGAAACACAGAAATTGCATCGGAATTAAATACAAAGGGCACAATGCCGACTTATGTACAAGAAAACCGACTCTTCTTACTGTCTATGTTTTGAACCATTCATGTGACACTAGTTATAGATTCCGATGCTTCACTTCAGGTTTACTGTATCCCTCTGACCTTCTTATTGACGATGAAACACAGATATTGCATCGGAATTAAATACAAAAGGCACAATGCCGACTTATGTACAAGAAAACTGACCCTACCTACTGTCTATGTTTGAACCATTCATGTGACACTAGTTATAGATTCCGATGCTTCACTTCAGGTTTACTGTATCCCTCTTACCTTCTTATTGACGATGAAACTCTGAAATTGCATCGGAATTAAATACAAATGGCACAATGCCGACTTAAGTACAAGGAAAAAGACTCTTCTTACTGTTTTTTTTTATCATTCCTGTGACACTAATTATAGATTCCGATGCTTCACTTAAGGTTTACTGTATCGCTCTGACCTTCTTATTGACGATGAAACACAGAAATTGCATCAGAATTAAATACAAAAGGCACAACGCCGACATAAGTACAAGAAAACTGTCTCTTCTTACTGTCTATGTTTTGAACCATTACTGTGACACTAGTTATAGATTCAGATGCTTCACTTCAGGTTTACTGTATCCCTCTGACCTTCTTATTGACGATGAAACACAGAAATTGCATCGTAATTGAATACAAAAGGCACAATGCCGATTTAAGTACAAGAAAACTGAATCTTCTTACTGTCTAAGTTTTGAACCATTCCTGTGACACTAGTTATAGATTCCGATGCTTCACTTCAGCTTTACAGTATCCCTATGACCTTCTTATTGACGATGAAACACAGAAATTGCATCGGAATTAAATAGAAAAGGCATAATGCCGACTTAAGTACAACAAAACTGACTCTTCTTACTGTCTATGTTTTGAACCATTCATGTGACACTAGTTATAGATTCCGATGCTTCACTTCAGGTTTACTGTATCCCTCTGACCTTCTTATTGACGATGAAACACAGAAATTGCATCGGAATTAATTACAAATTGCACAATGCCGACTTATGTACAAGAAAACTGACTCTTCCAACTGTCTATGTTTGAACCATTCATGTGACACTAGTTATGTATTCCGATGCTTCACTTCAGGTTCACTGTATCCCTCTGACCTTCTTATTGACGATGAAACTCTGAAATTGCATCGGAATTAAATACAAAAGGCACAATGCCGACTTAAGTACAAGAAAACTGACTCTTCTTACTGTTTTTTTTTAATCATTCCTGTGACACTAGTTATAGATTCCGATGCTTCACTTAAGGTTTACTGTATCCCTCTGATTTTCTTATTGACGATGAAACACAGAAATTCCATCGGAATTAAATACAAAAATAACAATGCCGACTTAAGTACAAGAAAACTGACTCTTCTTACTGTCTATGTTTTGATCCATTTCTGTGACACTAGTTATAAATTCCGATGCTTCACTTCAGGTTTACTGTATCCCTCTGGCCTTCTAATTGACGATGAAAAACAGATATTGCATCGGAATTCAATACAAAAGGCACAACGCCGACTTAAGTACAAGAAAACTGACTCTTCTTACTGTCTAAGTTTGAACCATTCCTGTGACACTAATTATAGATTCTGATGTTTCACTTCAGGTTTACTGTATCCCTCTGACCTTCCTACTGACGATGAAACACAGAAATTGCATCGGAATTAAATACAAAAAACACAATGCCGACTTAAGTACATGAAAACTGACTCTTCTAACTGTCAATGTTTCGAACCATTCATGTGACACTAGTTATAGACTCCGATGCTTTACTCCAAGTTTACTGTATCCCTCCGACCTTCTTATTGACGATCAATCACAGAAATTGCTTCGGAAGTAAATATAAAAGGCACAATGCCGACTTAAGTACAAGAAAACTGACTCTTCTTACTGTCTAAGTTTTGAACTATTCCTGTGTCACTAGTTATAGTTTCAGATGCTTCACTTCAGGTTTACTTTATCACTCTGACCTTCTTATTGACGATCAAACACAGAAATTGCATCGGAAATAAATACAAAAGGCACAATGCCAACTTAAGTACAAGAAAACTGACTCTTCTAACTGTCTATGCTTTGAACCATTCCTGTGACACTAGTTATAGATTCCGATGCTTCAATTCAGGTTTACTGTATCGCTCTGACCTTCTTATTGACGAACAAGCACAGAAATTGTACCGGAATTAAATACAAAAGGCACAATGCTGACTTAAGTACAAGAAAACTGACTCTTCGTACTGTCTATGTTTTGAAACACTCCTGTGACACTAGTTATAGATCCCGATGCTCCACTTCAGGTTCACTGTATCCCTCTGACCTTCTTATTGACGATGAAACACAGAAATTGCATCGGAACTAAATACAAAAGGCATAATGCCGATTTAAGTACAAGAAAACTGAATCTTCTTACTGTCTAAGTTTTGAACCATTCCTGTGACACTAGTTATAGATTCCGATGCTTCACTTCAGCTTTACAGTATCCCTATGACCTTCTTATTGACGATGAAACACAGAAATTGCATCGGAATTAAATAGAAAAGGCATAATGCCGACCTAAGTACAACAAAACTGACTCTTCTTACTGTCTATGTTTTGAACCATTCATGTGACACTAGTTATAGATTCCGATGCTTCACTTCAGGTTTACTGTATCCCTCTGACCTTCTTATTGACGATGAAACACAGAAATTGCATCGGAATTAATTACAAATTGCACAATGCCGACTTATGTACAAGAAAACTGACTCTTCCAACTGTCTATGTTTGAAAAATTCATGTGACACTAGTTATGTATTCCGATGCTTCACTTCAGGTTCACTGTATCCCTCTGACCTTCTTATTGACGATGAAACTCTGAAATTGCATCGGAATTAAATACAAAAGGCACAATGCCGACTTAAGTACAAGAAAACTGACTCTTCTTACTGTTTTTTTTTAATCATTCCTGTGACACTAGTTATAGATTCCGATGCTTCACTTAAGGTTTACTGTATCCCTCTGATTTTCTTATTGACGATGAAACACAGAAATTCCATCGGAATTAAATACAAAAATAACAATGCCGACTTAAGTACAAGAAAACTGACTCTTCTTACTGTCTATGTTTTGATCCATTTCTGTGACACTAGTTATAAATTCCGATGCGTCACTTCAGGTTTACTGTACCCCTCTGGCCTTCTAATTGACGATGAAAAACAAATATTGCATCGGAATTCAATACAAAAGACACAACGCCGACTTACGTACAAGAAAACTGACTCTTCTTACTGTCTATGTTTGAACCATTCCTGTGACACTAATTATAGATTCTGATGTTTCACTTCAGGTTTACTGTATCCCTCTGACCTTCTTACTGACGATGAAACACAGAAATTGCATCGGAATTAAATACAAAAAACACAATGCCGACTTAAGTACATGAAAACTGACTCTTCTAACTGTCAATGTTTCGAACCATTCATGTGACACTAGTTATAGACTCCGATGCTTTACTCCAAGTTTACTGTATCCCTCCGACCTTCTTATTGACGATCAATCACAGAAATTGCTTCGGAATTAAATATAAAAGGCACAATGCCGACTTAAGTACAAGAAAACTGACTCTTCTTACTGTCTAAGTTTTGAACTATTCCTGTGTCACTAGTTATAGTTTCAGATGCTTCACTTCAGGTTTACTTTATCACTCTGACCTTCTTATTGACGATCAAACACAGAAATTGCATCGGAAATAAATACAAAAGGCACAATGCCAACTTAAGTACAAGAAAACTGACTCTTCTAACTGTCTATGCTTTGAACCATTCCTGTGACACTAGTTATAGATTCCGATGCTTCAATTCAGGTTTACTGTATCGCTCTGACCTTCTTATTGACGAACAAGCACAGAAATTGTACCGGAATTAAATGCAAAAGGCACAATGCTGACTTAAGTACAAGAAAACTGACTCTTCGTACTGTCTATGTTTCGAAACATTCCTGTGACACTAGTTATAGATCCCGATGCTCCACTTCAGGTTCACTGTATCCCTCTGACCTTCTTATTGACGATGAAACACAGAAATTGCATCGGAACTAAATACATAAGGCACAATGCTGACTTAAGTACAAGAAAACTGACTCTTCTTACTGTCTATGTTTTGAACCAATCCTGTGACACTCGTTATAGATTCCGATGCTTCACTTCAGGTTTACTGTATCCCTCTGACCTTCTTATTGACGATAAAACACTGAAATTGCATCTGAATTAAATACGAAAGGCACAATGCCGACTTAAGTACAAGAAAACTGACTCTTCTTACTGTCTATGTTTTGAACCATTCCTGTGACACTAGTTATAGATTCCGATGCTTCACTTCAGGTTTACTGTATCCCTCTGACCATCTTATTGACGATGAAACACAGAAATTGCATCGGAATTAAATACAAGAGGCACAATGCCGACTTAAGTACAAGAAAATTGACTCTTCTTACTGTCTATGTTTTGAACCACACCTGTGACACTAGTTATAGATTCCGATGCTTCACTTCAGGTTTACTTTATCCCTCTGACCTTTTTATTGACGATGAAACACAGAAAATGCATCGGAATTAAATACAAAAGGAACCCTGCCGACTTAAGTGCAAGAGAACTGACTCTTCTTACTGTCTATGTTTGAACCACTCCTGTGACACTAGTTATAGATTCCGATGCTTCACTTCAGGTTTACTGTATCCCTCTGACCTTCTTATTGACGATGAAACACAGAAATAGCATCGGAATTAAATACAAAAGGCACAATGACGACTTAAGTACAAGATAACTGTCTCTTCTTACTGTCTATGCTTTGAACCACTCCTGTGACACTAGTTATAGATTCCGATGCTTCACTTCAGGTTTACTGTATCCCTCTGAGCTTCTTATTGACGATGAAACACAGAAATTCCATCGGAATTAAATACAAAAGGCACAATGCCGACTTAAGTACAAGAAAACTGACTCTTCTTACTGTCTATGTTTTGAACCATTCCTGTGACACTAGTTATAGATTCCGATGCTTCACTTCAGCTTTACAGTATGCCTCTGGCCTTCTTATTGACGACGAAACACAGAAATTGCATCGGAAATTAATATAAAAGGCACAATGCCGACTTGAGTGCAAGAAAAATGACTCTTCTTACTGTCTATGTTTTGAACTATTGCTGTGACACTATTTATGGATTCCGATGCTTCACTTCAGGTTTACTGTATTACTCTGACCTTCTTATTGACAATGAAACACAGATATTGCATCGGAATTAAATACAAAAGGCACAATGCCGACTTAAGTACAAGTAAACTGACTCTTCTTACCGTCTATATTTTGAACCATTCCTTCGACACTAGTTATAGATTCCGATGCTTCACTTCAGGTTTACTGTATCCCACTGACCTTGCTATTGACGATGAAACACAGAAATTGCATCGGAATTAAATATAAAATGCACAATGCCGACTTAAGTACAAGAAAACTGACTCTTCTTACTGTTTATGATTTGAACCATTCCTGTGACACTAGTTATAGATTCCGATGCTTCACTTCAGGTTTACTGTATCCCTCTGACCTTCTTATTGACGATCAAACACAGAAATTGCACCGGAATTAAATACAAAAGACACAATCCCTACTTCAGTACAAGAAATCTGACTCTTCTTACTGTCTATGTATTGAAACATTCCTGTGACACTAGTTATAGATTCCGATGCTTCACTTCAGGTTCACTGTATCCCTCTGACCTTCTTATCGACGATGAAACACAGAAATTGCATCGGAATTAAATACAAAATTAACAATGCCGCCTTAAGTACAAGAAAACTGACTCTTCTTACTGTCTATGTTTTGATCCATTCCTGTGACACTAGTTATAAATTCCGATGCTTCACTTCAGGTTTACTGTATCCCTCTGGCCTTCTTATTGACGATGAAACACAGAAATTGCATCGGAATTAATTACGAAGGGCACAATGCCGACTTAAATACAAGAAAACTGACTCTTCTTACTGTCTAAGTTTTGAACCATTCCTGTGACACTAGTTATAGATTCCGATGCTTCACTTCAGGTTTTCTTTATCACTCTGACCTTCTTATTGACGATCAAACACAGAAATTGCATCGGAAATAAATACAAATTGCACAATACCAACTTAAGTACAAGAAAACTGACTCTTCTAACTGTCTATGTTTTGAACCATTCCTGTGACACTAGTTATAGATTCCGATGCTTCACTTCAGGTTTCCTGTATCCCTCTGCCCTTCTTATTGACGATGAAACACAGAAATTGAATTGGAATCAAATACAAAAAACACAATGCCGACTTAAGTACAAGAAAACTGACTCTTCTTACTGTCTATGTTTTGAACCATTCATGTGACACTAGTTATAGATTCTGATGCTTCACTTCAGGTTTACTGCATCCCTCTGACCATCTTATTGACGATGAAACACAGAACTTGCATCGGAAATAAATACAAAAGGCACAATGCCGACTTAAGTACAAGAAAACTGACTCTTCTTACTGTCTATGTTTTGAACCATTCCTGTGACACTAGTTATAGATTCCGATGCTACACTTCAGGTTTCCTGTATCCCTCTGACCTTCGTATTGACGATGAAATACAGAAATAGCATCGGAATTAAATACAAAAGGCACAATGCCTACTTAAGTACCAGATAACTGACTCTTCTTACTGTCTATGTTTTGAACCATTCAAGTGACACTAGTTATAGATTCCGATGCTTCACTTCAGGTTTGCTATATTCCTCTGACCTTCCTATTGACGATGAAACACAGAAAATGCATCGGAATTAAATACAAAAAGAACAATGCCGACTTAAGTGCAAGAGAACTGACTCTTCTTACTTTCTATGCTTGAACCACTCCTGTGACACTAGTTATAGATTCCGATGCTTCACTTCAGGTTTACTGTATCCCTCTGACCTTCTTATTGACGATGAAACACAGATATAGCATCGGAATTAAATACAAAAGGCACAATGCCTACTTAAGTACCAGATAACTGACTCTTCCTACTGTCTATGTTTTGAACCATTCCTGTGACACTAGTTATAGATTCCGATGCTTTACTTCAGGTTTTCCTGTATCCCTCTGTCCTTCTTATTGACGATGAAACACAGAAATTTCATCGGAATTAAATACAAAAGGCACTATCCTGACTTAAGTACAAGAAAACTGACTCTTCTTACTGTCTATGTTTGAACCATTCCTGTGGCACTAGTTATAGATTCCGATGCTTCACTTCAGGTTTACTGTACCCCTCTGACCTTCTTATTGACGATGAAACACAGAAATTGCATCGGAATTAAAAACAAAAAGCGCAATGCCGACTTAAGTACAAGAAAACTGACTCTTCTTACAGTCTATGTTTTGAACCATTCCTGTGCCACTAGTTATAGATTCCGATGCTTCACTTCAGGTTTACTGTATCCCTCTGACCTTCTTATTGACGATGAATCACAGAAATTGCTTTGGAATTAAATACAAAAGGCACAATGCCGACTTAAGTACAACAAAACTGACTCTCCTAACTGTCTAAGTTTGAACCATTACTGTGACACTAGTTATAGATTCCGATGCTTCACTTCAAGTTTACTGTATCCCTCTGACCTTTTTATTGTTGATGAAACACAGAAATTGCATCGGAATTAAATCTAAAAGGCACAATGCCGACTTAAGTACAAGAAAACTGACTCTTCTTACTGTCTATGTTTGAACCATTCCTGTGACACTAGTTATAGATTCCGATGCTTCACTTCAGGTTTACTGTATCCCTCTGACCTTCTTATTGACAATGAAACACAGAAATTGCATCGGAATTAAATACAAAAGCACAATGCCGACTTAAGTACAAGACAACTGACTCTTCTTACTATCTAAGTTTTGAACCATTCCTGTGACACTAGTTATAGATTCCGATGCTTCACTTCAGGTATTCCTGTATCCCTCTGTCCTTCTTATTGACGATGAAACACAGATATTTCATCGGAATTAAATACAAAATGCACTATCCTGACTTAAGTACAAGAAAACTGACTCTTCTTACTGTATATGTTTGAACCATTCCTGTGGCACTAGTTATAGATTCCGATGCTTCACTTCAGGTTTACTGTATCCCTCTGACCTTCTCATCGACGATGAAACACAGAAATTGCATCGGAATTAAATACAAAAAGCACAATGCCGACTTAAGTACAAGAAAACTTACTCTTCTTACAGTCTATGTTTTGAACCATTCCTGTGACACTAGTTATAGATTCCGATGCTTCACTTCAGGTTTACGGTATCCCTTTGACCTTCTTATTGACGATGAATCACAGAAATTGCTTTGGAATTAAATACAAAAGGCACAATGCCGACTTAAGTACAACAAAACTGACTCTTCTAACTGTCTAAGTTTGAACCATTACTGTGACACTAGTTATAGATTCCGATGCTTCACTTCAAGTTTACTGCATCCCTCTGACCTTTTTATTGTTGATGAAACACAGAAATTGCATCGGAATTAAATCCAAAAGGCACAATGCCGACTTAGGTACAAGAAAACTGACTCTTCTTACTGTCTATGTTTGAACCATTCCTGTGACACTAGTTATAGATTCCGATGCTTTACTTCAGGTTTTCCTGTATCCCTCTGTCCTTCTTATTGACGATGAAACACAGAAATTTCATCGGAATTAAATACAAAAGGCACTATCCTGACTTAAGTACAAGAAAACGGACTCTTCTTACTGTCTATGTTTGAACCATTCCTGTGGCACTAGTTATAGATTCCGATGCTTCACTTCAGGTTTACTGTATCCCTCTGACCTTCTTATTGACGATGAAACACAGAAATTGCATCAGAATTAAATACAAAAAGCGCAATGCCGACTTAAGTACAAGAAAACTGACTCTTCTTACAGTCTATGTTTTGAACAATTCCTGTGACACTAGTTACAGATTCCGATGCTTCACTTCAGGTTTACTGTATCCCTCTGACCTTCTTATTGACGATGAATCACAGAAATTGCTTTGGAATTAAATACTAAAGGCACAATGCCGACTTAAGTACAACAAAACTGACTCTTCTAACTGTCTATGTTTGAACCATTACTGTGACACTAGTTATAGATTCCGATGCTTCACTTCAAGTTTACTTTATCCCTCTGACCTTTTTATTGTTGATGAAACACAGAAATTGCATCGGAATTAAATCTAAAAGGCACAATGCCGACTTAAGTACAAGAAAACTGACTCTTCTTACTGTATATGTTTGAACCATTCCTGTGACACTAGTTATAGATTCCGATGCTTCACTTCAGGTTTACTGTATCCCTCTGACCTTCTTATTGACGATGAAACACGGAAATTGCATCGGAATTAAATACAAAAGTCACAATGCCGACTTAAGTACAAGACAACTGACTCCTCTTACTATCTATGTTTAGAACCATTCCTGTGACACTAGTTATGGATTCCGACGCTTCACTTCAGGTTTAGTGTATCCCTCTGACCTAATTATTGAGGATGAAACACAGAAATAGCATCGGAATTAAATCCAAAAGGCACAATGCCAACTGAAGTACAAGAAAACTGACTCTTCTTACTGTCTATGTTTTGAACCATTCATGTGACACTAGTTATAGATTCCGATGCATCACTTCAGGTTTACTGTATCCCTCTGACCATCATATTGACGATGAAACACAGAAATGGCATCGGAATTAAATACAAAAGGCACAATGCCGACTTAAGTACAAGAAAACTGACTCTTCTTACTGTCTATGTTTTGAACCATTCCTGTGACACTAGTTATACATTCCGATGCTTCACTTCAGGTTTACTGTATCCCTCTGACCTTCTTATTGACGATGAAACACAGAAATTGCATTGGAATTAAATACAAAAAACACAATGCCGACTTATGTACAAGAAAACTGACTCTTCTTACTGTCTATGCTTTGAACCATTCATGTGTCACTAGTTATAGATTCCGATGCTTTACTTCAGGTACACTGTATCCCTCTGACCATCTTATTGACGATGGAACACAGAAATTGCATCGGAATTAAATACAAAAGGCACAATGCCGACTTAAGTACAAGAAAACTGACACTTCTTACTGATTATGTTTTGAACCATTCCTGTGACACTACTTATAGATTCCGATGCTTCACTTCAGGTTTAATGTATCCCTTTGACCTTCTTATTGACGGTGAAACACAGAAATAACATCGGAATTAAATACAAAAGGCACAAAACCTACTTAAGTACAAGATAACTGACTCATCTTACTGTCTATGTTTTGAACCATTCATGTGATACTAGTTATAGATTCCGATGCTTCACTTCAGGTTTACTGTATCCCTCTGACCATCATATTGACGATGAAACACAGAAATGGCATCGGAATTAAATACAAAAGGCACAATGCCGACTTATGTACAAGAAAACTGACTCTTCTTACTGTCTATGTTTTGAACCATTCCTGTGACACTAGTTATAGATCCCGATGCTTCACTTCAGGTTTACTGTATCCCTCTGACCTTCTTATTGACGATGAAACACAGAAATTGCATTGGAATTAAATACAAAAAACACAATGACGACTTATGTACAAGAAAACTGACTCTTCTTACTGTCTTTGCTGTGAACCATTCATGTGACACTAGTTATAGATTCCGATGCTTCACTTCAGGTTCCCTGTATCCCTCTGACCATCTTATTGACGATGGAACACAGAAATTGCATCGGAATTAAATACAAAAGGCACAATGCCGACTTAAGTACAAGAAAACTGACACTTCTTACTGATTATGTTTTGAACCATTCCTGTGACACTACTTATAGATTCCGATGCTTCACTTCAGGTTTAATGTATCCCTTTGACCTTCTTATTGACGGTGAAACACAGAAATTACATCGGAATTAAATACAAAAGGCACAATACCTACTTAAGTACAAGATAACTGACTCATCTTACTGTCTATGTTTTGAAGCATTCAAGTGACACTAGTTATAGATTCCGATGCTTCACTTCAGGTTTACTGTATTCCACTGACCTTCTTATTGACGATGAAACACAGAAAATGCATCGGAATTAAATACAAAAGGAACAATGCCGACTTAAGTGCAAGAAAACTGACTCTTTTTACTGTCTATGTTTGAACTATTCCTGTGACACTAGTTATAGATTCCGATGCTTCACTTCAGGTTTACTGTATCCCTCTAACCTTCTTATTGACGATGAAACACAGAAATAGCATCGGAATTAAATCCAAAAGGCACAATGCCAACTGAAGTACAAGAAAACTGACTCTTCTTACAGTCTATGTTTTGAACCATTCCTGTTACACTACTTATAGATTCCGATGCTTCACTTCAGGTTTAATGTATCCCTTTGACCTTCTTATTGACGGTGAAACACAGAAATAACATCGGAATTAAATACAAAAGGCACAAAACCTACTTAAGTACAAGATAACTGACTCATCTTACTGTCTATGTTTTGAACCATTCATGTGATACTAGTTATAGATTCCGATGGTTCACTTCAGGTTTACTGTATCCCTCTGACCATCATATTGACGATGAAACACAGAAATTGCATCGGAATTAAATACAATAGGCACAATGCCGACTTAAGTACAAGATAACTGACTCTCCTTATTGTCTACGATTTGAACCGTTCATGTGACACTAGTTATGGATTCCGATGCTTCACTTCAGGTTTACTGTATCCCTCTGACCTTCTTATTGACGATGAAACACAGAAATAGCATCGGAATTACATCCAAAAGGCACAATGCCAACTGAAGTACAAGAAAACTGACTCTTCTTACAGTCTATGTTTTGAACCATTCCTGTGACACTAGTTATAGATTCTGTTGCTTCACTTCAGGTTTACTGTATCCCTCTGACCTTCTTATTGACGATGAAACACAGAAATAGCATCGGAATTAAATCCAAAAGGCACAATGCCAACTGAAGTACAAGAAAACTGACTCTTCTTACTGTCTATGTTTGAACCATTCCTGTGACACTAGTTATAGATTCCGACGCTTCACTTCAGGTTTACTGTACCCCTCTGACCTAATTATTAAGGATGAAACACAAAAATAGCATCGGAATTAAATCCAAAAGGCACAATGCCAACTGAAGTACAAGAAAACTGACTCTTCTTACTGTCTATGTTTTGAACCATTCATGTGACACTAGTTATAGATTCCGATGCTTCACTTCAGGTTTACTGTATCCCTCTGACCATCATATTGACGATGAAACACAGAAATGGCAACGGAATTAAATACAAAAGGCACAATGCCGACTTAAGTACAAGAAAACTGACTCATCTTACTGTCTATGTTTTGAACCATTCCTGTGACACTAGTTATAGTTTCCGATGCTTCACTTCAGGTTTACTGTATCCCTCTGACCTTCTTATTGACGATGAAACACAGATATTGCATTGGAATTAAATACAAAAAACACAATGCCGACTTATGTACAAGAAAACTGACTCTTCTTACTGTCTATGCTTTGAACCATTCATGTGACACTAGTTATAGATTCCGATGCTTTACTTCAGGTTCACTGTATCCCTCTGACCATCTTATTGACGATGGAACACAGAAATTGCATCGGAATTAAATACAGAAGGCACAATGCCGACTTAAGTACAAGAAAACTGACACTTCTTACTGATTATGTTTTGAACCATTCCTGTGACACTACTTATAGATTCCGATGCTTCACTTCAGGTTTAATGTATCCCTTTGACCTTCTTATTGACGGTGAAACACAGAAATAACATCGGAATTAAATACAAAAGGCACAATACCTACTTAAGTACAAGATAACTGACTCATCTTACTATCTATGTTTTGAACCATTCATGTGACACTAGTTATAGATTCCGATGCTTCACTTCAGGTTTATTGTATCCCTCTGACCATCATATTGACGATGAAACACAGAAATGGCATCGGAATTTAATACAAAAGGCACAATGCCGACTTAAGTACAAGAAAACTGACTCTTCTTACTGTCTATGTTTTGAACCATTCCTGTGACACTAGTTATAGATCCCGATGCTTCACTTCAGGTTTACTGTATCCCTCTGACCTTCTTATTGACGATGAAACACAGAAATTGCATTGGAATTAAATAAAAAAAACACAATGCCGACTTATGTACAAGAAAACTGACTCTTCTTACTGATTATGTTTTGAACCATTCCTGTGACACTACTTATAGATTCCGATGCTTCACTTCAGGTTTAATGTATCCCTTTGACCTTCTTATTGACGGTGAAACACAGAAATAACATCGGAATTAAATACAAAAGGCACAATACCTACTTAAGTACAAGATAACTGACTCATCTTACTGTCTATGTTTTGAAGCATTCAAGTGACACTAGTTATAGATTCCGATGCTTCACTTCAGGTTTACTGTATTCCACTGACCTTCTTATTGACGATGAAACACAGAAAATGCATCGGAATTAAATACAAAAGGAACAATGCCGACTTAAGTGCAAGAAAACTGACTCTTCTTACTGTCTATGTTTGAACTATTCCTGTGACACTAGTTATAGATTCCGATGCTTCACTTCAGGTTTACTGTATCCCTCTAACCTTCTTATTGACGATGAAACACAGAAATTGCATCGGAATTAAATACAATAGGCACAATGCCGACTTAAGTACAAGATAACTGACTCTCCTTATTGTCTACGATTTGAACCGTTCATGTGACACTAGTTATGGATTCCGATGCTTCACTTCAGGTTTACTGTATCCCTCTGACCTTCTTATTGACGATGAAACACAGAAATAGCATCGGAATTAAATCCAAAAGGCACAATGCCAACCGAAGTACAAGAAAACTGACTCTTCTTACAGTCTATGTTTTGAACCATTCCTGTGACACTAGTTATAGATTCCGATGCTTCACTTCAGGTTTACTGTATCCCTCTGACCTTCTTATTGACGATGAATCACAGAAATTGCTTTGGAATTAAATACAAAAGGCACAATGCCGACTTAAGTACAACAAAACTGACTCTTCTAACTGTCTAAGTTTGAACCATTACTGTGACACTAGTTATAGATTCCGATGCTTCACTTCAAGTTTACTGTATCCCTCTGACCTTTTTATTGTTGATGAAACACAGAAATTGCATCGGAATTAAATCCAAAAGGCACAATGCCGACTTAAGTACAAGATAACTGACTCTTCTTACTGTCTATGTTTGAACCATTCCTGTGACACTAGTTATAGATTCCGAAGCTTCACTTCAGGTTTACTGTATCCCTCTCACCTAATTATTGAGGATGAAACACAGAAATAGCATCGGAATTAAATCCAAAAGGCACAATGCCAACTGAAGTACAAGAAAACTGACTCTTCTTACTGTCTATGTTTTGAACCATTCATGTGACACTAGTTATAGATTCCGATGCTTCACTTCAGGTTTACTGTATCCCTCTGACCTTCATATTGACGATGAAACACAGAAATTGCATTGGAATTAAATACAAAAATACAATGCCGACTTATGTACAAGAAAACTGACTCTTCTTACTGTCTATGCTTTGAACCATTCATGTGACACTAGTTATAGATTCCGATGCTTTACTTCAGGTTCACTGTATCCCTCTGACCATCTTATTGACGATGGAACGCAGAAATTGCATCGGAACTAAATACAAAAGGCACAATGCCGACTTAAGTACAAGAAAACTGACACTTCTTACTGATTATGTTTTGAACCATTCCTGTGACACTACTTATAGATTCCGATGCTTCACCTCAGGTTTAATGTATCCCTTTGACCTTCTTATTGACGGTGAAACACAGAAATAACATCGGAATTAAATACAAAAGGCACAATACCTACTTAAGTACAAGATAACTGACTCATCTTACTGTCTATGTTTTGAACCATTCATGTGACACTAGTTATAGATTCCGATGCTTCACTTCAGGTTTACTGTATCCCTCTGACCATCTTATTGACGATGAAACACAGAAAGAGCATCGGAATTAAATACAAAAGGCACAATGCCGACTTAAGTACAAAACAACTGACTCTTCTTACTGTCTATGTTTTGAACCATTCGTGTGACACTAGTTATAGATTCCGATGCTTCACTTCAGGTTTACTGTATCCCTCTGACCTTCTTATTGACGATGAATCACAGAAATTGCTTTTGAATTAAATACAAAAGGCACAATGCCGACTTAAGTACAACAAAACTGACTCTTCTAACTGTCTAAGTTTGAACCATTACTGTGACACTAGTTATAGATTCCGATGCTTCACTTCAAGTTTACTGTATCCCTCTGACCTTTTTATTGTTGATGAAACACAGAAATTGCATCGGAATTAAATCTAAAAGGCACAATGCCGACTGAAGTACAAGAAAACTGACTCTTCTTACTGTCTATGTTTGAACCATTCCTGTGACACTAGTTATAGATTCCGATGCTTCACTTCAGGTTTACTGTATCCCTCTGACCTTCTTATTGACGATGAAACACAGAAATTGCATCGGAATTAAATACAAAAGGCACAATGCCGACTTAAGTACAAGACAACTGACTCTTCTTACTATCTATGTTTTGAACCATTCCTGTGACACTAGTTATAGATTCCGATGCTTCACTTCAGGTATTCCTGTATCCCTCTGTCCTTCTTATTGACGATGAAACACAGATATTTCATCGGAATTAAATACAAAATGCAGTATCCTGACTTAAGTACAAGAAATCTGACTCTTCTTACTGTCTATGTTTGAACCATTCCTGTGGCACTAGTAATAGATTCCGATGCTTCACTTCAGGTTTACTGTATCCCTCTGACCTTCTTATCGACGATGAAACACAGAAATTGCATCGGAATTAAATACAAAAAGCACAATGCCGACTTAAGTACAAGAAAACTGACTCTTCTTACAGTCTATGTTTTGAACCATTCCTGTGACACTAGTTATAGATTCCGATGCTTCACATCAGGTTTACAGTATCACTCTGACCTTCTTATTGACGATGAATCACAGAAATTGCTTTGGAATTAAATACAAAAGGCACAATGCCGACTTAAGTACAACAAAACTGACTCTTCTAACTGTCTAAGTTTGAACCATTACTGTGACACTAGTTATAGATTCCGATGCTTCACTTCAAGTTTACTGTATCCCTCTGACCTTTTTATTGTTGATGAAACACAGAAATTGCATCGGAATTAAATCCAAAAGGCACAATGCCGACTTAAGTACAAGAAAACTGACACTTCTTACTGATTATGTTTTGAACCATTCCTGTGACACTACTTATAGATTCCGATGCTTCACTTCAGGTTTAATGTATCCCTTTGACCTTCTTATTAACGGTGAAACACAGAAATAACATCGGAATTAAATACAAAAGGCACAATACCTACTTAAGTACAAGATAACTGACTCATCTTACTGTCTATGTTTTGAAGCATTCAAGTGACACTAGTTATAGATTCCGATGCTTCACTTCAGGTTTACTGTATTCCACTGACCTTCTTATTGACGATGAAACACAGAAAATGCATCGGAATTAAATACAAAAGGAACAATGCCAACTTAAGTGCAAGAAAACTGACTCTTCTTACTGTCTATGTTTGAACTATTCCTGTGACACTAGTTATAGATTCCGATGCTTCACTTCAGGTTTACTGTATCCCTCTAACCTTCTTATTGACGATGAAACACAGAAATTGCATCGGAATTAAATACAATAGGCACAATGCCGACTTAAGTACAAGATAACTGACTCTCCTTATTGTCTACGATTTGAACCGTTCATGTGACACTAGTTATGGATTCCTATGCTTCACTTCAGGTTTACTGTATCCCTCTGACCTTCTTATTGACGATGAAACACAGAAAGAGCATCGGAATTAAATCCAAAAGGCACAATGCCAACTGAAGTACAAGAAAACTGACTCTTCTTACAGTCTATGTTTTGAACCATTCCTGTGACACTAGTTATAGATTCCGATGCTTCACTTCAGGTTTACTGTATCCCTCTGACCTTCTTATTGACGATGAATCACAGAAATTGCTTTGGAATTAAATACAAAAGGCACAATGCCGACTTAAGTACAACAAAACTGACTCTTCTAACTGTCTAAGTTTGAACCATTACTGTGACACTAGTTATAGATTCCGATGCTTCACTTCAAGTTTACTGTATCCCTCTGACCTTTTTATTGTTGATGAAACACAGAAATTGCATCGGAATTAAATCCAAATGGCACAATGCCGACTTAAGTACAAGAAAACTGACTCTTCTTACTGTCTATGTTTGAACCATTCCTGTGACACTAGTTATAGATTCCGACGCTTCACTTCAGGTTTACTGTATCCCTCTCACCTAATTATTGAGGATGAAACACAGAAATAGCATCGGAATTAAATCCAAAAGGCACAATGCCAACTGAAGTACAAGAAAACTGACTCTTCTTACTGTCTATGTTTTGAACCATTCATGTGACACTAGTTATAGATTCCGATGCTTCACTTCAGGTTTACTGTATCCCTCTGACCATCATATTGACGACGAAACACAGAAATGGCATCGCAATTAAATACAAAAGGCACAATGCCGACTTAAGTACAAGAAAACTAACTCTTCTTACTGTCTATGTTTTGAACCATTCCTGTGACACTAGTTATAGATTCCGATGCTTCACTTCAGGTTTACTGTATCCCTCTGACCTTCTTATTGACGATGAAACACAGAAATTGCATTGGAATTAAATACAAAAAACACAATGCCGACTTATGTACAAGAAAACTGACTCTTCTTACTGTCTATGCTTTGAACTATTCATGTGACACTAGTTATAGATTCCGATGCTTTACTTCAGGTTCACTGTATCCCTCTGACCATCTTATTGACGATGGAACACAGAAATTGCATCGGAACTAAATACAAAAGGCACAATGCCGACTTAAGTACAAGAAAACTGACACTTCTTACTGATTATGTTTTGAACCATTCCTGTGACACTACTTATAGATTCCGATGCTTCACTTAAGGTTTAATGTATCCCTTTGACCTTCCTATTGACGGTGAAACACAGAAATAACATCGGAATTAAATACAAAAGGCACAATACCTACTTAAGTACAAGATAACTGACTCATCTTACTGTCTATGTTTTGAACCATTCATGTGACACTAGTTATAGATTCCGATGCTTCACTTCAGGTTTACTGTATCCCTCTGACCATCTTATTGACGATGAAACACAGAAAGAGCATCGGAATTAAATACAAAAGGCACAATGCCGACTTAAGTACAAAACAACTGACTCTTCTTACTGTCTATGTTTTGAACCATTCATGTGACACTAGTTATAGATTCCGATGCTTCACTTCAGGTTTACTGTATCCCTCTGACCTTCTTATTGACGATGAATCACAGAAAGTGCTTAGGAATTAAATACAAAAGGCACAATGCCGACTTAAGTACAACAAAACTGACTCTTCTAACTGTCTAAGTTTGAACCATTAATGTGACACTAGTTATAGATTCCGATGCTTCACTTCAAGTTTACTGTATCCTTCTGACCTTTTTATTGTTGATGAAACACAGAAATTGCATCGGAATTAAATCTAAAAGGCACAATGCCGACTGAAGTAGAAGAAAAATGACTCTTCTTACTGTCTATGTTTGAACCATTCCTGTGACACTAGTTATAGATTCCGATGCTTCACTTCAGGTTTACTGTATCCCTCTGACCTTCTTATTGACGATGAAACACAGAAATTGCATCGGAATTAAATACAAAAGGCACAATGCCGACTTAAGTACAAGACAACTGACCCTTCTTACTACCTATGTTTTGAACCATTCCCGTGACACTAGTAATAGATTCCGATGCTTCACTTCAGGTATTCCTGTATCCCTCTGTCCTTCTTATTGACGATGAAACACAGATATTTCATCGGAATTAAATACAAAATGCACTATCCTGACTTAAGTACAAGAAAACTGACTCTTCTTACTGTCTATGTTTGAACCATTCCTGTGGCACTAGTTATAGATTCCGATGCTTCACTTCAGGTTTACTGTATCCCTCTGACCTTCTTATCGACGATGAAACACAGAAATTGCATCGGAATTAAATACAAAAAGCACAATGCCGACTTAAGTACAAGAAAACTGACCCTTCTTACAGTCTATGTTTTGAACCATTCCTGTGACACTAGTTATAGATTCCGATGCTTCACTTCAGGTTTACGGTATCCCTCTGACCTTCGTATTGACGATGAATCACAGAAATTGCTTTGGAATTAAATACAAAAGGCACAATGCCGACTTAAGTACAACAAAACTGACTCTTCTAACTGTCTAAGTTTGAACCATTACTGTGACACTAGTTATAGATTCCGATGCTTCACTTCAAGTTTACTGTATCCCTCTGACCTTTTTATTGTTGATGAAACACAGAAATTGCATCGGAATTAAATCCAAAAGGCACAATGCCGACTTAAGTACAAGAAAACTGACACTTCTTACTGATTATGTTTTGAACCATTCCTGTGACACTACTTATAGATTCCGATGCTTCACTTCAGGTTTAATGTATCCCTTTGACCTTCTTATTGACGGTGAAACACAGAAATAACATCGGAATTAAATACAAAAGGCACAATACCTACTTAAGTACAAGATAACTGACTCATCTTACTGTCTATGTTTTGAAGCATTCAAGTGACACTAGTTATAGATTCCGATGCTTCACTTCAGGTTTACTGTATTCCACTGACCTTCTTATTGACGATGAAACACAGAAAATGCATCGGAATTAAATACAAAAGGAACAATGCCGACTTAAGTGCAAGAAAACTGACTCTTCTTACTGTCTATGTTTGAACTATTCCTGTGACACTAGTTATAGATTCCGATGCTTCACTTCGGGTTTACTGTATCCCTCTAACCTTCTTATTGACGATGAAACACAGAAATTGCATCGGAATTAAATACAATAGGCACAATGCCGACTTAAGTACAAGATAACTGACTCTCCTTATTGTCTACGATTTGAACCGTTCATGTGACACTAGTTATGGATTCCGATGCTTCACTTCAGGTTTACTGTATCCCTCTGACCTTCTTATTGACGATGAAACACAGAAAGAGCATCGGAATTAAATCCAAAAGGCACAATGCCAACTGAAGTACAAGAAAACTGACTCTTCTTACAGTCTATGTTTTGAACCATTCCTGTGACACTAGTTATAGATTCCGATGCTTCACTTCAGGTTTACTGTATCCCTCTGACCTTCTTATTGACGATGAATCACAGAAATTGCTTTGGAATTAAATACAGAAGGCACAATGCCGACTTAAGTACAACAAAACTGACTCTTCTAACTGTCTAAGTTTGAACCATTACTGTGACACTAGTTATAGATTCCGATGCTTCACTTCAAGTTTACTGTATCCCTCTGACCTTTTTATTGTTGATGAAACACAGAAATTGCATCGGAATTAAATCCAAATGGCACAATGCCGACTTAAGTACAAGAAAACTGACTCTTCTTACTGTCTATGTTTGAACCATTCCTGTGACACTAGTTATAGATTCCGACGCTTCACTTCAGGTTTACTGTATCCCTCTCACGTAATTTTTGAGGATGAAACACAGAAATAGCATCGGAATTAAATCCAAAAGGCACAATGCCAACTGAAGTACAAGGAAACTGACTCTTCTTACTGTCTATGTTTTGAACCATTCATGTGACACTAGTTATAGATTCCGATGCTTCACTTCAGGTTTACTGTATCCCTCTGACCATCATATTGACGATGAAACACAGAAATGGCATCGCAATTAAATACAAAAGGCACAATGCCGACTTAAGTACAAGAAAACTAACTCTTCTTACTGTCTATGTTTTGAACCATTCCTGTGACACTAGTTATAGATTCCGATGCTTCACTTCAGGTTTACTGTATCCCTCTGACCTTCTTATTGACGATGAAACACAGAAATTGCATTGGAATTAAATACAAAAAACACAATGCCGACTTATGTACAAGAAAACTGACTCTTCTTACTGTCTATGCTTTGAACTATTCATGTGACACTAGTTATAGATTCCGATGCTTTACTTCAGGTTCACTGTATCCCTCTGACCATCTTTTTGACGATGGAACACAGAAATTGCATCGGAACTAAATACAAAAGGCACAATGCCGACTTAAGTACAAGAAAACTGACACTTCTTACTGATTATGTTTTGAACCATTCCTGTGACACTACTTATAGATTCCGATGCTTCACTTCAGGTTTAATGTATCCCTTTGACCTTCTTATTGACGGTGAAACACAGAAATAACATCGGAATTAAATACAAAAGGCACAATACCTACTTAAGTACAAGATAACTGACTCATCTTACTGTCTATGTTTTGAACCATTCATGTGACACCAGTTATAGATTCCGATGCTTCACTTCAGGTTTACTGTATCCCTCTGACCATCTTATTGACGATGAAACACAGAAAGAGCATCGGAATTAAATACAAAAGGCACAATGCCGACTTAAGTACAAAACAACCGACTCTTCTTACTGTCTATGTTTTGAACCATTCATGTGACACTAGTTATAGATTCCGATGCTTCACTTCAGGTTTACTGTATCCCTCTGACCTTCTTATTGACGATGAATCACAGAAAGTGCTTTGGAATTAAATACAAAAGGCACAATGCCGACTTAAGTACAACAAAACTGACTCTTCTAACTGTCTATGTTTGAACCACTAATGTGACACTAGTTATAGATTCCGATGCTTCACTTCAAGTTTACTGTATCCTTCTGACCTTTTTATTGTTGATGAAACACAGAAATTGCATCGGAATTAAATCTAAAAGGCACAATGCCGACTGAAGTAGAAGAAAACTGACTCTTCTTACTGTCTATGTTTGAACCATTCCTGTGACACTAGTTATAGATTCCGATGCTTCACTTCAGGTTTACTGTATCCCTCTGACCTTCTTATTGACGATGAAACACAGAAATTGCATCGGAATTAAATACAAAAGGCACAATGCCGACTTAAGTACAAGACAACTGACCCTTCTTACTACCTATGTTTTGAACCATTCCTGTGACACTAGTAATAGATTCCGATGCTTCACTTCAGGTATTCCTGTATCCCTCTGTCCTTCTTATTGACGATGAAACACAGATATTTCATCGGAATTAAATACAAAATGCACTATCCTGACTTAAGTACAAGGAAACTGACTCTTCTTACTGTCTATGTTTGAACCATTCCTGTGGCACTAGTTATAGATTCCGATGCTTCACTTCAGGTTTACTGTATCCCTCTGACCTTCTTATCGACGATGAAACACAGAAATTGCATCGGAATTAAATACAAAAAGCACAATGCCGACTTAAGTACAAGAAAACTGACTCTTCTTACAGTCTATGTTTTGAACCATTCCTGTGACACTAGTTATAGATTCCGATGCTTCACTTCAGGTTTACGGTATCCCTCTGACCTTCGTATTGACGATGAATCACAGAAATTGCTTTGGAATTAAATACAAAAGGCACAATGCCGACTTAAGTACAACAAAACTGACTCTTCTAACTGTCTAAGTTTGAACCATTACTGTGACACTAGTTATAGATTCCGATGCTTCACTTCAAGTTTACTGTATCCCTCTGACCTTTTTATTGTTGATGAAACACAGAAATTGCATCGGAATTAAATCCAAAAGGCACAATGCCGACTTAAGTACAAGAAAACTGACTCTTCTTACTGTCTATGTTTGAACCATTCCTGTGACACTAGTTATAGATTCCGATGCTTTACTTCAGGTTTTCCTGTATCCCTCTGTCCTTCTTATTGACGATGAAACACAGAAATTTCATCGGAATTAAATACAAAAGGCACTATCCTGACTTAAGTACAAGAAAACTAACTCTTCTTACTGTCTATGTTTGAACCATTCCTGTGGCACTAGTTATAGATTCCGATGCTTCACTTCAGGTTTACTGTATCCCTCTGACCTTCTTATTGACGATGAAACACAGAAATTGCATCGGAATTAAATACAAAAAGCGCAATGCCGACTTAAGTACAAGAAAACTGACTCTTCTTACAGTCTATGTTTTGAACCATTCCTGTGACACTAGTTATAGATTCCGATGCTTCATTTCAGGTTTACTGTATCCCTCTCACCTTCTTATTGACGATGAATCACAGAAATTGCTTTGGAATTAAATACAAAAGGCACAATGCCGACTTAAGTACAACAAAACTGACTCTTCTAACTGTCTATGTTTGAACCATTACCTTGACACTAGTTATAGATTCCGATGCTTCACTTCAAGTTTACTGTATCCCTCTGACCTTTTTATTGTTGATGAAACACAGAAATTGCATCGGAATTAAATCTAAAAGGCACAATGCCAGACTTAAGTACAAGAAAACTGACTCTTCTTACTGTCAATGTTTGAACCATTCCTCTGACACTAGTTATAGATTCCGATGCTTCACTTCAGGTTTACTGTATCCCTCTGACCTTCTTATTGACGATGAAACACAGAAATTGCATCGGAATTAAATACAAAAGTCACAGAGCCGACTTAAGTACAAGACAACTGACTCTTCTTACTATCTATGTTTTGAACCATTCCTGTGACACTAGTTATAGATTCCGATGCTTCACTTCAGGGATTCCTGTATCCCTCTGTCCTTCTTATTGACGATGAAACACAGATATTTCATCGGAATTAAATACAAAATGCACTACCCTGACTTAAGTACAAGAAAACTGACTCTTCTTACTGTCTATGTTTGAACCATTCCTGTTGCACTAGTTATAGATTCCGATGCTTCACTTCAGGTTTACTGTATCCCTCTGACCTTCTTATTGACGATGAAACACAGAAATTGCATCGGAATTAAATACAAAAAGCACAATGCCGACTTAAGTACAAGAAAACTGACTCTTCTTACAGTCTATGTTTTGAACCATTCCTGTGACACTAGTTATAGATTCCGATGCTTCACTTCAGGTTTACTGTATCCCTCTGACCTTCATATTGACGATGAATCACAGAAATTGCTTTGGAATTAAATACAAAAGGCACAATGCCGACTTAAGTACAACAAAACTGACTCTTCTAACTGTCTAAGTTTGAACCATTACTGTGACACTAGTTATAGATTCCGATGCTTCACTTCAAGTTTACTGTATCCCTCTGACCTTTTTATTGTTGATGAAACACAGAAATTGCATCGGAATTAAATACAAAAGGCACAATGCCGACTTAAGTACAAGAAAACTGACTCTTCTTACTGTCTATCTTTGAACCATTCCTGTGACACTAGTTATAGATTCCGACGCTTCACTTCAGGTTTACTGTATCCCTCTGACCTAATTATTGAGGATGAAACACAGAAATAGCATCGGAATTAAATCCAAAAGGCACAATGCCAACTGAAGTACAAGAAAACTGACTCTTCTTACTGTCTATGTTTTGAACCATTCATGTGACACTAGTTATAGATTCCGATGCTTCGCTTCAGGTTTACTGTATCCCTCTGACCATCATATTGACGATGAAACACAGAAATGGCATCGGAATTAAATACAAAAGGCACAATGCCGACTTAAGTGCAAGATAACTGACTCTTCTTACTGTCTATGTTTGAACCACTCCTGTGACAATAGTTATAGATTCCGATGCTTCACTTCAGGTTTGCTGTATCCCTCTGACCTTCTTATTGACGATGAAACACAGAAATAGCATCGGAATTAAATTCAAAAGGCACAATGACGACTTAAGTACAAGATAACTTTCTCTTCTTACTGTCTATGTTTTGAACCATTCCTGTGACACTAGTTATAGATTCCGATGTTTCACTTCAGGTTTACTGTATCCCTCTGACCTTCTTATTGACGATGAAACACAGAAATTGCATCGGAATTAAATACAAAAGGCACAATGCCGACTTAAGTACAAGAAAACTGACTCTTCTTACTGTCTATGTTTTGAACCATTCCTGTGACACTAGTTATAGATTCCGATGCTTCACTTCAGCTATACAGTATCCCTCAGACCTTCTTATTGACGATGAAACACAGAAATTGCATCGGAATTAAATACAAATGGCACAATGCTGACTTAAGTACAAGAAAACTGACTCTTCTTGCTGTCTATGTTTTGAACCATTCATGTGACACTAGTTATAGATTCCGATGCTTCACTTCCGGTTTACTGTATCCCTCTGACCTTCTTATTGACGATGAAACACAGAAATTGCATCGGAATTAATTACAAATTGCACAATGCCGACTTATGTACAAGAAAACTGACTCTTTAGACTGTCTAAGTTTGAACCATTCCTGTGACACTACTTATAGATTCCGATGCTTCACTTCAGGTTTAATGTATCCCTTTGACCTTCTTATTGACGGTGAAACACAGAAATAACATCGGAATTAGATACAAAAGGCACAATGCCGAATTAAGTACAAGAAAACTGAATCTTCTTAATGTCTAAGTTTTGAACCATTCCTGTGACACTAGTTATAGATTCCGATGCTTCACTTCAGGTTTACTGTATCCCTCTGACCTTCTTATTGACGATGAAACACAGAAATTGCATCGGAATTAAATACAAAAGGCACAATGCCGACTTAAGTACAAGACAACTGACCCTTCTTACTACCTATGTTTTGAACCATTCCCGTGACACTAGTAATAGATTCCGATGCTTCACTTCAGGTATTCCTGTATCCCTCTGTCCTTCTTATTGACGATGAAACACAGATATTTCATCGGAATTAAATACAAAATGCACTATCCTGACTTAAGTACAAGAAAACTGACTCTTCTTACTGTCTATGTTTGAACCATTCCTGTGGCACTAGTTATAGATTCCGATGCTTCACTTCAGGTTTACTGTATCCCTCTGACCTTCTTATCGACGATGAAACACAGAAATTGCATCGGAATTAAATACAAAAAGCACAATGCCGACTTAAGTACAAGAAAACTGACCCTTCTTACAGTCTATGTTTTGAACCATTCCTGTGACACTAGTTATAGATTCCGATGCTTCACTTCAGGTTTACGGTATCCCTCTGACCTTCGTATTGACGATGAATCACAGAAATTGCTTTGGAATTAAATACAAAAGGCACAATGCCGACTTAAGTACAACAAAACTGACTCTTCTAACTGTCTAAGTTTGAACCATTACTGTGACACTAGTTATAGATTCCGATGCTTCACTTCAAGTTTACTGTATCCCTCTGACCTTTTTATTGTTGATGAAACACAGAAATTGCATCGGAATTAAATCCAAAAGGCACAATGCCGACTTAAGTACAAGAAAACTGACACTTCTTACTGATTATGTTTTGAACCATTCCTGTGACACTACTTATAGATTCCGATGCTTCACTTCAGGTTTAATGTATCCCTTTGACCTTCTTATTGACGGTGAAACACAGAAATAACATCGGAATTAAATACAAAAGGCACAATACCTACTTAAGTACAAGATAACTGACTCATCTTACTGTCTATGTTTTGAAGCATTCAAGTGACACTAGTTATAGATTCCGATGCTTCACTTCAGGTTTACTGTATTCCACTGACCTTCTTATTGACGATGAAACACAGAAAATGCATCGGAATTAAATACAAAAGGAACAATGCCGACTTAAGTGCAAGAAAACTGACTCTTCTTACTGTCTATGTTTGAACTATTCCTGTGACACTAGTTATAGATTCCGATGCTTCACTTCGGGTTTACTGTATCCCTCTAACCTTCTTATTGACGATGAAACACAGAAATTGCATCGGAATTAAATACAATAGGCACAATGCCGACTTAAGTACAAGATAACTGACTCTCCTTATTGTCTACGATTTGAACCGTTCATGTGACACTAGTTATGGATTCCGATGCTTCACTTCAGGTTTACTGTATCCCTCTGACCTTCTTATTGACGATGAAACACAGAAAGAGCATCGGAATTAAATCCAAAAGGCACAATGCCAACTGAAGTACAAGAAAACTGACTCTTCTTACAGTCTATGTTTTGAACCATTCCTGTGACACTAGTTATAGATTCCGATGCTTCACTTCAGGTTTACTGTATCCCTCTGACCTTCTTATTGACGATGAATCACAGAAATTGCTTTGGAATTAAATACAGAAGGCACAATGCCGACTTAAGTACAACAAAACTGACTCTTCTAACTGTCTAAGTTTGAACCATTACTGTGACACTAGTTATAGATTCCGATGCTTCACTTCAAGTTTACTGTATCCCTCTGACCTTTTTATTGTTGATGAAACACAGAAATTGCATCGGAATTAAATCCAAATGGCACAATGCCGACTTAAGTACAAGAAAACTGACTCTTCTTACTGTCTATGTTTGAACCATTCCTGTGACACTAGTTATAGATTCCGACGCTTCACTTCAGGTTTACTGTATCCCTCTCACGTAATTTTTGAGGATGAAACACAGAAATAGCATCGGAATTAAATCCAAAAGGCACAATGCCAACTGAAGTACAAGGAAACTGACTCTTCTTACTGTCTATGTTTTGAACCATTCATGTGACACTAGTTATAGATTCCGATGCTTCACTTCAGGTTTACTGTATCCCTCTGACCATCATATTGACGATGAAACACAGAAATGGCATCGCAATTAAATACAAAAGGCACAATGCCGACTTAAGTACAAGAAAACTAACTCTTCTTACTGTCTATGTTTTGAACCATTCCTGTGACACTAGTTATAGATTCCGATGCTTCACTTCAGGTTTACTGTATCCCTCTGACCTTCTTATTGACGATGAAACACAGAAATTGCATTGGAATTAAATACAAAAAACACAATGCCGACTTATGTACAAGAAAACTGACTCTTCTTACTGTCTATGCTTTGAACTATTCATGTGACACTAGTTATAGATTCCGATGCTTTACTTCAGGTTCACTGTATCCCTCTGACCATCTTTTTGACGATGGAACACAGAAATTGCATCGGAACTAAATACAAAAGGCACAATGCCGACTTAAGTACAAGAAAACTGACACTTCTTACTGATTATGTTTTGAACCATTCCTGTGACACTACTTATAGATTCCGATGCTTCACTTCAGGTTTAATGTATCCCTTTGACCTTCTTATTGACGGTGAAACACAGAAATAACATCGGAATTAAATACAAAAGGCACAATACCTACTTAAGTACAAGATAACTGACTCATCTTACTGTCTATGTTTTGAACCATTCATGTGACACCAGTTATAGATTCCGATGCTTCACTTCAGGTTTACTGTATCCCTCTGACCATCTTATTGACGATGAAACACAGAAAGAGCATCGGAATTAAATACAAAAGGCACAATGCCGACTTAAGTACAAAACAACCGACTCTTCTTACTGTCTATGTTTTGAACCATTCATGTGACACTAGTTATAGATTCCGATGCTTCACTTCAGGTTTACTGTATCCCTCTGACCTTCTTATTGACGATGAATCACAGAAAGTGCTTTGGAATTAAATACAAAAGGCACAATGCCGACTTAAGTACAACAAAACTGACTCTTCTAACTGTCTATGTTTGAACCACTAATGTGACACTAGTTATAGATTCCGATGCTTCACTTCAAGTTTACTGTATCCTTCTGACCTTTTTATTGTTGATGAAACACAGAAATTGCATCGGAATTAAATCTAAAAGGCACAATGCCGACTGAAGTAGAAGAAAACTGACTCTTCTTACTGTCTATGTTTGAACCATTCCTGTGACACTAGTTATAGATTCCGATGCTTCACTTCAGGTTTACTGTATCCCTCTGACCTTCTTATTGACGATGAAACACAGAAATTGCATCGGAATTAAATACAAAAGGCACAATGCCGACTTAAGTACAAGACAACTGACCCTTCTTACTACCTATGTTTTGAACCATTCCTGTGACACTAGTAATAGATTCCGATGCTTCACTTCAGGTATTCCTGTATCCCTCTGTCCTTCTTATTGACGATGAAACACAGATATTTCATCGGAATTAAATACAAAATGCACTATCCTGACTTAAGTACAAGAAAACTGACTCTTCTTACTGTCTATGTTTGAACCATTCCTGTGGCACTAGTTATAGATTCCGATGCTTCACTTCAGGTTTACTGTATCCCTCTGACCTTCTTATCGACGATGAAACACAGAAATTGCATCGGAATTAAATACAAAAAGCACAATGCCGACTTAAGTACAAGAAAACTGACTCTTCTTACAGTCTATGTTTTGAACCATTCCTGTGACACTAGTTATAGATTCCGATGCTTCACTTCAGGTTTACGGTATCCCTCTGACCTTCGTATTGACGATGAATCACAGAAATTGCTTTGGAATTAAATACAAAAGGCACAATGCCGACTTAAGTACAACAAAACTGACTCTTCTAACTGTCTAAGTTTGAACCATTACTGTGACACTAGTTATAGATTCCGATGCTTCACTTCAAGTTTACTGTATCCCTCTGACCTTTTTATTGTTGATGAAACACAGAAATTGCATCGGAATTAAATCCAAAAGGCACAATGCCGACTTAAGTACAAGAAAACTGACTCTTCTTACTGTCTATGTTTGAACCATTCCTGTGACACTAGTTATAGATTCCGATGCTTTACTTCAGGTTTTCCTGTATCCCTCTGTCCTTCTTATTGACGATGAAACACAGAAATTTCATCGGAATTAAATACAAAAGGCACTATCCTGACTTAAGTACAAGAAAACTAACTCTTCTTACTGTCTATGTTTGAACCATTCCTGTGGCACTAGTTATAGATTCCGATGCTTCACTTCAGGTTTACTGTATCCCTCTGACCTTCTTATTGACGATGAAACACAGAAATTGCATCGGAATTAAATACAAAAAGCGCAATGCCGACTTAAGTACAAGAAAACTGACTCTTCTTACAGTCTATGTTTTGAACCATTCCTGTGACACTAGTTATAGATTCCGATGCTTCATTTCAGGTTTACTGTATCCCTCTCACCTTCTTATTGACGATGAATCACAGAAATTGCTTTGGAATTAAATACAAAAGGCACAATGCCGACTTAAGTACAACAAAACTGACTCTTCTAACTGTCTATGTTTGAACCATTACCTTGACACTAGTTATAGATTCCGATGCTTCACTTCAAGTTTACTGTATCCCTCTGACCTTTTTATTGTTGATGAAACACAGAAATTGCATCGGAATTAAATCTAAAAGGCACAATGCCAGACTTAAGTACAAGAAAACTGACTCTTCTTACTGTCAATGTTTGAACCATTCCTCTGACACTAGTTATAGATTCCGATGCTTCACTTCAGGTTTACTGTATCCCTCTGACCTTCTTATTGACGATGAAACACAGAAATTGCATCGGAATTAAATACAAAAGTCACAGAGCCGACTTAAGTACAAGACAACTGACTCTTCTTACTATCTATGTTTTGAACCATTCCTGTGACACTAGTTATAGATTCCGATGCTTCACTTCAGGGATTCCTGTATCCCTCTGTCCTTCTTATTGACGATGAAACACAGATATTTCATCGGAATTAAATACAAAATGCACTACCCTGACTTAAGTACAAGAAAACTGACTCTTCTTACTGTCTATGTTTGAACCATTCCTGTTGCACTAGTTATAGATTCCGATGCTTCACTTCAGGTTTACTGTATCCCTCTGACCTTCTTATTGACGATGAAACACAGAAATTGCATCGGAATTAAATACAAAAAGCACAATGCCGACTTAAGTACAAGAAAACTGACTCTTCTTACAGTCTATGTTTTGAACCATTCCTGTGACACTAGTTATAGATTCCGATGCTTCACTTCAGGTTTACTGTATCCCTCTGACCTTCATATTGACGATGAATCACAGAAATTGCTTTGGAATTAAATACAAAAGGCACAATGCCGACTTAAGTACAACAAAACTGACTCTTCTAACTGTCTAAGTTTGAACCATTACTGTGACACTAGTTATAGATTCCGATGCTTCACTTCAAGTTTACTGTATCCCTCTGACCTTTTTATTGTTGATGAAACACAGAAATTGCATCGGAATTAAATACAAAAGGCACAATGCCGACTTAAGTACAAGAAAACTGACTCTTCTTACTGTCTATCTTTGAACCATTCCTGTGACACTAGTTATAGATTCCGACGCTTCACTTCAGGTTTACTGTATCCCTCTGACCTAATTATTGAGGATGAAACACAGAAATAGCATCGGAATTAAATCCAAAAGGCACAATGCCAACTGAAGTACAAGAAAACTGACTCTTCTTACTGTCTATGTTTTGAACCATTCATGTGACACTAGTTATAGATTCCGATGCTTCGCTTCAGGTTTACTGTATCCCTCTGACCATCATATTGACGATGAAACACAGAAATGGCATCGGAATTAAATACAAAAGGCACAATGCCGACTTAAGTGCAAGATAACTGACTCTTCTTACTGTCTATGTTTGAACCACTCCTGTGACAATAGTTATAGATTCCGATGCTTCACTTCAGGTTTGCTGTATCCCTCTGACCTTCTTATTGACGATGAAACACAGAAATAGCATCGGAATTAAATTCAAAAGGCACAATGACGACTTAAGTACAAGATAACTTTCTCTTCTTACTGTCTATGTTTTGAACCATTCCTGTGACACTAGTTATAGATTCCGATGTTTCACTTCAGGTTTACTGTATCCCTCTGACCTTCTTATTGACGATGAAACACAGAAATTGCATCGGAATTAAATACAAAAGGCACAATGCCGACTTAAGTACAAGAAAACTGACTCTTCTTACTGTCTATGTTTTGAACCATTCCTGTGACACTAGTTATAGATTCCGATGCTTCACTTCAGCTATACAGTATCCCTCAGACCTTCTTATTGACGATGAAACACAGAAATTGCATCGGAATTAAATACAAATGGCACAATGCTGACTTAAGTACAAGAAAACTGACTCTTCTTGCTGTCTATGTTTTGAACCATTCATGTGACACTAGTTATAGATTCCGATGCTTCACTTCCGGTTTACTGTATCCCTCTGACCTTCTTATTGACGATGAAACACAGAAATTGCATCGGAATTAATTACAAATTGCACAATGCCGACTTATGTACAAGAAAACTGACTCTTTAGACTGTCTAAGTTTGAACCATTCCTGTGACACTACTTATAGATTCCGATGCTTCACTTCAGGTTTAATGTATCCCTTTGACCTTCTTATTGACGGTGAAACACAGAAATAACATCGGAATTAGATACAAAAGGCACAATGCCGAATTAAGTACAAGAAAACTGAATCTTCTTAATGTCTAAGTTTTGAACCATTCCTGTGACACTAGTTATAGATTCCGATGCTTCACTTCTGCTTTACAGTATCCCTCTGACCTTCCTATTGGCGATGAAACACAGAAATTGCATCGGAATTAAATACAAAAGGCACAATGCCGACTTATGTACAAAAAAACTGACCCTTCCTACTGTCTATGTTTGAACCATTCATGTGACACTAGTTATAGATTCCGATGCTTCACTTCAGGTTTACTGTATCCCTCTGACCTTCTTATTGACGATGAAACTCTGAAATTGCATCGGAATTAAATACAAATGGCACAATGCCGACTTAAGTACAAGAAAACTGACTCTTCTTACTGTTTTTTTTTATCATTCCTGTGACACTAATTATAGATTCCGATGCTTCACTTAAGGTTTACTGTATCCCTCTGACCTTCTTATTGACGATGAAACACAGAAATTGCGTTGGAATTAAATACAAAAGGCACAACGCCGACATAAGTACAAGAAAACTGACTCTTCTTACTGTCTATGTTTTGAACCATTACTGTGACACTAGTTATAGATTCAGATGCTTCACTTCAGGTTTACTGTATCCCTCTGACCTTCCTATTGACGATGAAACATAGAAATTGCATCGGAATTAAATACAAAAGGCACAATGCCGAATTAAGTACAAGAAAACTGAATCTTCTTACTGTCTAAGTTTTGAGCCATTCCTTTGACACTAGTTATAGATTCCGATGCTTCACTTCAGCTTTACAGTATCCCTCTGACCTTCTTATTGACGATGAAACACAGAAATTGCATCGGAATTAAATAGAAAAGGCATAATGCCGACTTAAGTACAACAAAACTGACTCTTCTTACTCTCTATGTTTTGAACCATTCATGTGACACTAGTTATAGATTCCGATGCTTCACTTCAGGTTTACTGTATCCCTCTGACCTTCTTATTGACGATGAAACACAGAAATTGCATCGGAATTAATTACAAATTGCACAATGCCGACGTATGTACAAGAAAACTGACTCTTCAGACTGTCTAAGTTTGAACCATTCCTGTGACACTACTTATAGACTCCGATGCTTCACTTCAGGTTTAATGTATCCCTTTGACCTTCTTATTGACGGTGAAACACAGAAATAACATCGGAATTAGATACAAAAGGCACAATACCTACTTAAGTATAAGATAACTGACTCTTCTTACTGTCTACGTTTTGAAGCATTCAAGTGACACTAGTTATAGATTCCGATGCTTCACTTCAGGTTTACTGTATTCCACTGACCTTCTTATTGACGATGAAACACAGAAAATGCATCGGAATTAAATACAAAAGGAACAATGCCGACTTAAGTGCAAGAAAACTGACTCTTTTTACTGTCTATGTTTGAACTATTCCGGTGACACTAGTTATAGATTCCGATGCTTCACTTCAGGTTTACTGTATCCCTCTAACTTTCTTATTGACGATGAAACACAGAAATTGCATCGGAATTAAATACGATAGGCACAATGCCGACTTAAGTAGAAGATAACTGACTCTCCTTATTGTCTACGATTTGAACCGTTCATGTGAAACTAGTTATGGATTCCGATGCTTCACTTCAGGTTTACTGTATCCCTCTGACCTTCTTATTGACGATGAAACACAGAAATAGCATCGGAATTAAATCCAAAAGGCACAATGCCAACTGAAGTACAAGAAAACTGACTCTTCTTACTGTCTATGTTTTGAACCATTCATGTGGCACTAGTTATAGATTCCGATGCTTCACTTAAGGTTTACTGTATCCCTCTGACCATCATTTTGACGATGATACACAGAAATGGCATCGGAATTAAATACAAAAGGCACAATGCCGACTTAAGTACAAGAAAACTAACTCTTCTTACTGTCTATGTTTTGAACCATTCCTGTGACACTAGTTATAGATTCCGATGCTTCACTTCAGGTTTACTGTATCCCTCTGACCTTCTTATTGACTATGAAACACAGAAATTCCATTGGAATTAAATACAAAAAACACAATGAAGACTAATGTACAAGAAAACTGACTCTTCTTACTGTCTATGTTTTGAACCATTCATGTAACACTAGTTATAGATTCCGATGCTTCACTTCAGGTTCACTGTATCCCTCTGACCATCTTATTGACGATGAAACACAGAAATTGCATCGGAATTAAATACAAAAGGCACAATGCCGACTTAAGTACAAGAAAACTGACTCTTCTTACTGTCTATGTTTTGAACCATTACTGTGACACTAGTTATAGATTCCGATGCTTCACTCAGGTTTACTGTATGCCTCTGACCTTCTTATTGACGATGAAACACAGAAATTGCATCGGAATTAAATACAAAAGGCACAATGCCGAGTTAGGTACAAGAAATCTGACTCTTCTTACTGTCTAAGTTTGAACCATTCCTGTGACACTAGTTATAGATTCCGATGCTTCACTTCAGCTTTACAGTATCCCTCTGACCTTCTTATTGACGATGAAACACAGAAATTGCATCGGAATTAAATACAAAAGGCACAATGCTGACTTAAGTACAAGAAAACTGACTCTTCTTACTGTCTATGTTTTGAACCATTCCTGTGTCACTAGTTACAGATTCCGATGCTTCACTTCAGGTTTACTGTATCCCTCTGACCATCTTATTGACGATGAAACACAGATATTGCATCGGAATTAAATACAAAAGGCACAATGCCGACTTAAGTACAAAACAACTGACTCTTTTTACTGCCTATGATTTGAACCATTCATGTGACACTAGTTATAGATTCCGATTCTTCACTTCAGGTTTACTGTATCCCTCTGACCTTCTTATTGACGATGAAACACAGAAATTGCATCGGAATTAAATACAAAAGGCACAATGCCGACTTATGTACAAGAAAACTGACTCTTCCAACTGTCTATGTTTGAACCATTCATGTGACACTAGTTATGTATTCCTATGCTTCACTTCAGGTTCACTGTATCCCTCTGACCATCTTATTGACGATGAAACTCTGAAATTGCGTCGGAATTAAATACCAAAGGCACAATGCCGACTTAAGTACAAGAAAACTGACTCTTCTTACTGTTCTTTTTTTAATCATTCCTGTGACACTAGTTATAGATTCCGATGCTTCACTTCAGGTTTACTTTACCACTCTGACCTTCTTATTGACGATCAAACAGAGAAATTGCATCGGAAATAAATACAAAAGGCACAATGCCAACTTAAGTACAAGAAAACTGACTCTTCTAACTGTCTATTTTTTGAACCATTCCTGTGTCACTAGTTATAGATTCCGATGCTTCACTTCAGGTTTACTGTATCCCTCTGACCATCATTTTGACGATGATACACAGAAATGGCATCGGAATTAAATACAAAAGGCTCAATGCCGACTTAAGTACAAGAAAACTGACTCTTCTTACTGTCTATGTTTGAACCATTCCTGTGACACTAGTTATAGATTCCGATGCTTCACGTCAGGTTTACTGTATCCCTCTGACCTTCTTATTGACTATGAAACACAGAAATTCCATTGGAATTAAATACAAAAAACACAATGCCGACTAATGTACAAGAAAACTGAGTCTTCTTACTGTCTATGTTTTGAACCATTCATGTAACACTAGTTACGGATTCCGATGCTTCACTTCAGGTTTCCTGTATCCCTCTGACCTTCTTATTGACGATGAAACACAGAAATTGCATCGGAATTAAATACAAAAGGCACAATGCCGAATTAAGTACAAGAAAACTGAATCTTCTTACTGTCTAAGTTTTGAACCATTCCTGTGACACTAGTTATAGATTCCGATGCTTCACTTCAGCTTTACAGTATCCCTCTGACCTTCTTATTGACGATGAAACACAGAAATTGCATCGGAATTAAATACAAAAGGCACAATGCCGACTTATTGTACAAGAAAACTGACCCTTCCTACTGTCTATGTTTGAACCATTCATGTGACACTAGTTATAGATTCCGATGCTTCACTTCAGGTTTACTGTATCCCTCTGACCTTCTTATTGACGATAAAACTCTGAAATTGCATCGGAATTAAATACAAATGGCACAATGCCGACTTAAGTACAAGAAAACTGACTCTTCTTACTGTTTTTTTTTATCATTCCTGTGACACTAATTATAGATTCCGATGCTTCACTTAAGGTTTACTGTATCCCTCTGACCTTCATATTGACGATGAAACACAGAAATTGCATCGGAATTAAATACAAAAGGCACAACGCCGACATAAGTACAAGAAAACTGACTCTTCTTACTGTCTATGTTTTGAACCATTACTGTGACACTAGTTATAGATTCACATGCTTCACATCAGGTCTACTGTATCCCTCTGACCTTCTTATTGACGATGAAACACAGAAATTGCATCGGAATTAAATACAAAAGGCACAATGCCGAATTAAGTACAAGAAAACTGAATCTTCTTACTGTCTAAGTTTTGAACCATTCCTGTGACACTAGTTATAGATTCCGATGCTTCACTTCAGCTTTACAGTATCCCTCTGACCTTCTTATTGACGATGAAACACAGAAATTGCATCGGAATTAAATAGAAAAGGCATAATGCCGTCTTAAGTACAACAAAACTGACTCTTCTTACTGTCTATGTTTTGAACCATTCATGTGACACTAGTTATAGATTCCGATGCTTCACTTGAGGTTTACTGTATCCCTCAGACCTTCTTATTGACGATGAAACACAGAAATTGCATCGGAATTAATTACAAATTGCACAATGCCGACTTATGTACAAGAAAACTGACTCTTCAGACTGTCTAAGTTTGAACCATTCCTGTGACACTACTTATAGATTCCGATGCTTCACTTCAGGTTTAATGTATCCCTTTGACCTTCTTATTGACAGTGAAACACAGAAATAACATCGGAATTAGATACAAAAGGCACAATACCTACTTAAGTATAAGATAACTGACTCTTCTTACTGTCTATGTTTTGAAGCATTCAAGTGACACTAGTTATAGATTCCGACACTTCACTTCAGGTTTACTGTATTCCACTGACTTTCTTATTGACGATGAAACACAGAAAATGCATCGGAATGAAATACAAAAGGAACAATGCCGACTTAAGTGCAAGAAAACTGACTCTTTTTACTGTCTATGTTTGAACTATTCCGGTGACACTAGTTATAGATTCCGATGCTTCACTTCAGGTTTACTGTATCCCTCTAACCTTCTTATTGACGATGAAACACAGAAATTGCATCGGAATTAAATACAATAGGCACAATGCCGACTTAAGTACAAGATAACTGACTCTCCTTATTGTCTACGATTTGAACCGTTCATGTGACACTAGTTACGGATTCCGATGCTTCACTTCAGGTTTACTGTATCCCTCTGACCTTCTTATTGACGATGAAACACAGAAATAGCATCGGAATTAAATCCAAAAGGCACAATGCCAACTGAAGTACAAGAAAACTGACTCTTCTTACTGTCTATGTTTTGAACCATTCATGTGGCACTAGTTATAGATTCCGATGCTTCACTTAAGGTTTACTGTATCCCTCTGACCATCATTTTGACGATGATACACAGAAATGGCATCGGAATTAAATACAAAAGGCACAATGCCGACTTAAGTACAAGAAAACTGACTCTTCTTACTGTCTATGTTTTGAACCATTCCTGTGACACTAGTTATAGATTCCGATGCTTTACTTCAGGTTTACTGTATCCCTCTGACCTTCTTACTGACTATGAAACACAGAAATTCCATTGGAATTAAATACAAAAAACACAATGCCGACTAATGTACAAGAAATCTGACTCTTCTTACTGTCTATGTTTTGAACCATTCATGTAACACTAGTTATAGATTCCGATGCTTCACTTCAGGTTCACTGTATCCCTCTGACCATCTTATTGACGATGAAACATAGAAATTGCATCGGAATTAAATACAAAAGGCACAATGCCGACTTAAGTAAAAGAAAACTGACACTTCTTACTGTCTATGTTTTGAACCCTTCCTGTGAGACTACTTATAGATTCCGATGCTTCACTTCAGGTTACTGTATCCCTTTGACCTTCTTATTGACGATGAAACACAGAAATAACATCGGAATTAAATACAAAAGGCATAATCCCTTCTTAAGTACAAGATAACTGACTCTTCTTACTGTATATGCTTTGAACCATTTAAGTGACACTAGTTATAGATTCCGATGCTTCACTTCAGGTTTACTGTATTCCTCTGACCTACTTATTGACGATGAAACAGAGAAAATGCATCGGAATTAAATACAAAAGGAACAATGCCGACTTAAGTGCAAGAAAACTGACTCTTCTTACTGTCTATGTTTGAACTATTCCTGTGACACTAGTTATAGTTTCCGATGCTTCACTTCAGGTTTACTGTATCCCTCTAACCTTCTTATTGACGATGAAACACAGAAAAAGCATCGGAATTAAATACAAAAGGCACAATGCCGGCTTAAGTACAAAACTACTGACTCTTCTTACTGTCTATGTTTTGAACCATTCATGTGACACTAGTTATAGATTCCGATGCTTCACTCAGGCTTACTGTATGCCTCTGACCTTCTTATTGACGATGAAACACAGAAATTGCATCGGAATTAAATACAAAAGGCACAATGCCGACTTAAGTACAAGAAAACTGACTCTTCTTACTGTCTATGTTTTGAACCATTACTGTGACACTAGTTATAGATTCCGATGCTTCACTCAGGTTTACTGTATGCCTCTGACCTTCTTATTGACGATGAAACACAGAAATTGCATCGGAATTAAATACAAAAGGCAAAATGCCGAGTTAAGTACAAGAAAACTGACTCTTCTTACTGACTAAGTTTGAACCATTCCTGTGACACTAGTTATAGATTCCGATGCTTCACTCAGGTTTACTGTATCCCTCTGACCGTCTTATTGACGATGAAACACAGAAATTGCATCGGAATTAAATACAAAAGGCACAATGCCGACTTAAGTACAAAACAACTGACTCTTTTTACTGCCTATGATTTGAACCATTCATGTGACACTAGTTATAGTTTCCGATTCTTCACTTCAGGTTTACTGTATCCCTCTGACCTTCTTATTGACGATGAAACACAGAAATTGCATCGGAATTAAATACAAAAGGCACAATGCCGACTTATGTACAAGAAAACTGACTCTTCCAGCTGCCTATATTTGAACCATTCATGTGACACTAGTTATGTATTCCGATGCTTCACTTCAGGTTCACTGTATCCCTCTGACCTTCTTATTGACGATGAAACTCTGAAATTGCGTCGGAATTAAATACCAAAGGCACAATGCCGACTTAAGTACAAGAAAACTGACTCTTCTTACTGTTCTTTTTTCAATCATTCCTGTGACACTAGTTATAGATTCCGATGCTTCACTTCAGGTTTACTTTACCACTCTGACCTTCTTATTGACGATCAAACACAGAAATTGCATCGGAAATAAATACAAAAGGCACAATGCCAACTTAAGTACAAGAAAACTGACTCTTCTAACTGTCTATTTTTTGAACCATTCCTGTGACACTAGTTATAGATTCCGATGCTTCAATTCAGGTTTACTGTATCCCCCTGACATTCTTATTGACGAACAGACACAGAAATCGTACCGGAATTAAATACAAAAGGCACAATGCTGACTTCATTACAAGAAAACTTAATCTTCGTACTGTCTATGTTTTGAAACATTCCTGTGTCAATAGTTATAGATCCCGATGCTCCACTTCAGGTTCACTGTATCCCTCTGACCTTCTTATTGACAATGAAACACAGAAATTGCATCGGAATTAAATACATAAGGCACAATGCCGACTAAAGTACAAGAAAACTGACTCTTCTTACTGTCTTTGTTTTGAACCATTCCTGTGACACTAGTTATAGATTCCGATGCTTCACTTCAGGTTTACTGTATCCCTTTGACCTTCTTATTGACGATAAAACACTGAAATTGCATCAGAATTAAATACGAAAGGCACTATGCCGACTTAAGTACAGGAAAACTGACTCTTCTTACTGTCTATGTTTTGAACCATTCCTGTGACACTAGTTATAGATTCTGATGCTTCACTTCAGGTTTACTGTATCCCTCTGACCATCTTATTGACGATGAAAAACAGAAATTGCATCGGAATTAAGTACAAAAGGCACAATGCCGACTTAAGTACAAGAAAACTGACTCTTCTTACTGTCTATGTTTTGAACCATTCCTGTGACACTAGTTATAGATTCCTATGCTTCACTTCAGGTTTACTGTATCCCTCTGACCTTCTTATTGACGATGAAACACAGAAAATGCATCGGAATTAAATACAAAAGGAACAATGCAGACTGAGGTGCAAGAGAACTGACTCTTCTTACTGTCTATGTTTGAACCACTCCTGTGACACTAGTTATAGATTCCGATGCTTCACTTCAGGTTTACTGTATCCCTCTGACCTTCTTATTGACGATGAAACACAGAAATAGCATCGGAATTAAAAACAAAAGCCACAATGACGACTTAAGTACAAGATAACTTTCTCTTCTTACTGTCTATGTTTTGAACCATTCCTGTGACACTAGTTATAGATTCCGATGTTGCACTTCAGGTTTACTGTATCCCTCTGACCTTCTTATTGACGATGAAACACAGAAATTGCATCGGAATTAAATACAAAAGGCACAATGCCGAATTAAGTACAAGAAATCTGACTCTTCTTACTGTCTAAGTTTTGAACCATTCCTATGACACCAGTTATAGATTCCGATGCTACACTTCAGCTTTACAGTATCCCTCTGACCTTCTTGTTGACGATGAAACACAGAAATTGCATCGGAATTAAATAGAAGAGGCACAATGCCGACTTAAGTACAACAAAACTGACTCTTCTTACTGTCTATGTTTTGAACCATTCATGTGACACTAGTTATAGATTCCGATGCTTCACTTCAGGTTTACTGTATCCCTCTGACCTTCTTATTGACGATTAAACACAGAAAGTGCATCGGAAGTAAATACAAAAGGAACAATGCTGACTTATGTACAAGAAAACTGACTCTTCCAACTGTCTATGTTTGAACCATTCATGTGACACTAGTTATGTATTCCGATGCTTCACTTTAGGTTCACTGTATCCCTCTGACCTTGTTATTGACGATGAAACGCTGAAATTGCATCGGAATTAAATACAAAAGGCACAATGCCGACTTAAGTACAAGAAAACTGACTCTCCTTACTGTTGTCTTTTTAATCATTCCTGTGACACTAGTTATAGATTCCGATGCTTCACTTCAGGTTTACTTTATCACTCTGACCTTCTTATTGACGATCAAACACAGAAATTGCATCGGAAATAAATACAAAATGCACAATGCCAACTTAAGTACAATAAAACTGACTCTTCTAACTGTCCATGTTTTGAACCATTCCTGTGACACTAGTTATAGATTCCGATGCTTCAATTCAGGTTTACTGTATCCCTCTGACATTCTTATTGACGAACAAACACAGTAATTGTACCGGAATTAAATACATAAGGCACAATGCCGACTTAAGTACAAGAAAACTGACTCTTCTTACTGTCTATGTTTTGAACCATTCCTGTGACACTAGTTATAGATTCCGATGCTTCACTTCAGGTTTACTGTATCCCTCTGACCTTCTTATTGACGAAGAAACACTGAAATTGCATCGGAATTAAATACGAAAGGCACAATGCCGACTTAAGTACAAGAAAACTGACTCTTCTTACTGTCTATGTTTTGAACCATTCCTGTGACACTAGTTATAGATTCCGATGCTTCACTTCAGGTTACTGTATCCCTTTGACCTTCTTATTGACGATGAAACACAGAAATAACATCGGAATTAAATACAAAAGGCACAATCCCTTCTTAAGTACAAGATAACTGACTCTTCTTACTGTCTATGCTTTGAACCATTCAAGTGACACTAGTTATAGATTCCGATGCTCACTTCAGGTTTACTGTATTCCTCTGACCTACTTATTGACGATGAAACAGAGAAAATGCATCGGAATTAAATACAAAAGGAACAATGCCGACTTAAGTGCAAGAAAACTGACTCTTCTTACTGTCTATGTTTGAACTATTCCTGTGACACTAGTTATAGATTCCGATGCTTCACTTCAGGTTTACTGTATCCCTCTAACCTTCTTATTGACGATGAAACACAGAAATAGCATCGGAATTAAATACAAAAGGCACAATGCCGACTTAAGTACAAAACAACTGACTCTTCTTACTGTCTATGTTTTGAACCATTCATGTGACACTAGTTATAGATTCCGATGCTTCACTTCAGGTTTACTGTATCCCTCTGACCATCTTATTGTCGATGAAACACAGAAATATCATTGGAATCAAATACAAAAAGCACAATGCCGACTTAAGTACAAGAAAACTGACTCTTCTTACTGTCTATGATTTAAACCATTCCTGTGACACTAGTTATAGATTCCGATGCTTCACTTCAGGTTTACTGTATCCCTCTCACCTTCTTATTGACGATGAAACACAGAAATAGCATCGGAATTAAATACAAAAGGCACAATGCCGACTTAAGTACAAAACAACTGACTCTTCTTACTGTCTATGTTTTGAACCATTCCTGTGACACTAGTTATAGATTCCGATGCTTCACTTCAGGTTTACTGTATCCCTCTGACCATCTTATTGTCGATGAAACACAGAAATATCATTGGAATCAAATACAAAAAGCACAATGCCGACTTAAGTACAAGAAAACTGACTCTTCTTACTGTCTATGATTTAAACCATTCCTGTGACACTAGTTATGGATTCCGATGCTTCACTTCAGGTTTACTGTATCCCTCTCACCTTCTTATTGACGATAAAACACTGAAATTGCATCAGAATTAAATACGAAAGGCACTATGCCGACTTAAGTACAGGAAAACTGACTCTTCTTACTGTCTATGTTTTGAACCATTCCTGTGACACTAGTTATAGATTCCGATGCTTCACTTCAGGTTTACTGTATCCCTCTGACCATCTTATTGACGATGAAAAACAGAAATTGCATCGGAATTAAGTACAAAAGGCACAATGCCGACTTAAGTACAAGAAAACTGACTCTTCTTACTGTCTATGTTTTGAACCATTCCTGTGACACTGGTTATAGATTCCTATGCTTCACTTCAGGTTTACTGTATCCCTCTGACCTTCTTATTGACGATGAAACACAGAAAATGCATCGGAATTAAATACAAAAGGAACAATGCAGACTTAGGTGCAAGAGAACTGACTCTTCTTACTGTCTATGTTTGAACCACTCCTGTGACACTAGTTATAGATTCCGATGCTTCACTTCAGGTTTACTGTATCCCTCTGACCTTCTTATTGACGATGAAACACAGAAACAGCATCGGAATTAAAAACAAAAGCCACAATGACGACTTAAGTACAAGATAACTTTCTCTTCTTACTGTCTATGTTTTGAACCATTCCTGTGACACTAGTTATAGATTCCGATGTTTCACTTCAGGTTTACTGTATCCCTCTGACCTTCTTATTGACGATGAAACACAGAAATTGCATCGGAATTAAATACAAAAGGCACAATGCCGAATTAAGTACAAGAAAACTGACTCTTCTTACTGTCTAAGTTTTGAACCATTCCTGTGACACTAGTTATAGATTCCGATGCTTCACTTCAGGTTTACTGTATCCCTCTGACCATCTTATTGACGATGAAAAACAGAAATTGCATCGGAATTAAGTACAAAAGGCACAATGCCGACTTAAGTACAAGAAAACTGACTCTTCTTACTGTCTATGTTTTGAACCATTCCTGTGACACTGGTTATAGATTCCTATGCTTCACTTCAGGTTTACTGTATCCCTCTGACCTTCTTATTGACGATGAAACACAGAAAATGCATCGGAATTAAATACAAAAGGAACAATGCAGACTTAGGTGCAAGAGAACTGACTCTTCTTACTGTCTATGTTTGAACCACTCCTGTGACACTAGTTATAGATTCCGATGCTTCACTTCAGGTTTACTGTATCCCTCTGACCTTCTTATTGACGATGAAACACAGAAACAGCATCGGAATTAAAAACAAAAGCCACAATGACGACTTAAGTACAAGATAACTTTCTCTTCTTACTGTCTATGTTTTGAACCATTCCTGTGACACTAGTTATAGATTCCGATGTTTCACTTCAGGTTTACTGTATCCCTCTGACCTTCTTATTGACGATGAAACACAGAAATTGCATCGGAATTAAATACAAAAGGCACAATGCCGAATTAAGTACAACAAAACTGACTCTTCTTACTGTCTATGTTTTGAACCATTCATGTGACACTAGTTATAGATTCCGATGCTTCACTTCAGGTTTACTGTATCCCTCTGACCTTCTTATTGACGATTAAACACAGAAATTGCATCGGAATTAAATACAAAAGGAACAATGCTGACTTATGTACAAGAAAACTGACTCTTCCAACTGTCTATGTTTGAACCATTCATGTGACACTAGTTATGCATTCCGATGCTTCACTTCAGGTTCACTGTATCCCTCTGACCTTGTTATTGACGATGAAACGCTGAAATTGCATCGGAATTAAATACAAAAGGCACAATGCCGACTTAAGTACAAGAAAACTGACTCTCCTTACTGTTGTCTTTTTAATCATTCCTGTGACACTAGTTATAGATTCCGATGCTTCACTTCAGGTTTACTTTATCACTCTGACCTTCTTATTGACGATCAAACACAGAAATTGCATCGGAAATAAATACAAAATGCACAATGCCAACTTAAGTACAATAAAACTGACTCTTCTAACTGTCTATGTTTTGAACCATTCCTGTGACACTAGTTATAGATTCCGATGCTTCAATTCAGGTTTACTGTATCCCTCTGACATTCTTATTGACGAACAAACACAGAAATTGTACCGGAATTAAATACATAAGGCACAATGCCGACTTAAGTACAAGAAAACTGACTCTTCTTACTGTCTATGTTTTGAACCATTCCTGTGACACTAGTTATAGATTCCGATGCTTCACTTCAGGTTTACTGTATCCCTCTGACCTTCGTATTGACGAAGAAACACTGAAATTGCATTGGAATTAAATACGAAAGGCACAATGCCGACTTAAGTACAAGAAAACTGACTCTTCTTACTGTCTATGTTTTGAACCATTCCTGTGACACTAGTTATAGATTCCGATGCTTCACTTCAGGTTACTGTATCCCTTTGACCTTCTTATTGACGATGAAACACAGAAATAACATCCGAATTAAATACAAAAGGCACAATCCCTTCTTAAGTACAAGATAACTGACTCTTCTTACTGTCTATGCTTTGAACCATTCAAGTGACACTAGTTATAGATTCCGATGCTTCACTTCAGGTTTACTGTATTCCTCTGACCTACTTATTGACGATGAAACAGAGGAAATGCATCGGAATTAAATACAAAAGGAACAATGCCGACTTAAGTGCAAGAAAACTGACTCTTCTTACTGTCTATGTTTGAACTATTCCTGTGACACTAGTTATAGATTCCGATGCTTCACTTCAGGTTTACTGTATCCCTCTAACCTTCTTATTGACGATGAAACACAGAAATAGCATCGGAATTAAATACAAAAGGCACAATGCCGACTTAAGTACAAAACAACTGACTCTTCTTACTGTCTATGTTTTGAACCATTCATGTGACACTAGTTATAGATTCCGATGCTTCACTTCAGGTTTACTGTATCCCTCTGACCATCTTATTGTCGATGAAACACAGAAATATCATTGGAATCAAATACAAAAAGCACAATGCCGACTTAAGTACAAGAAAACTGACTCTTCTTACTGTCTATGATTTAAACCATTCCTGTGACACTAGTTATAGATTCCGATGCTTCACTTCAGGTTTACTGTATCCCTCTCACCTTCTTATTGACGATGAAACACAGAAATTGCATCGGAAATAAATAGAAAAGGCACAATGCCGACTTAAGTACAAGAAAACTGACTCTTCTTACTGTCTATGTTTTGAACCATTACTGTGACAGTAGTTATAGATTCCGATGCTTCACGCAGGTTTACTGTATGCCTCTGACCTTCTTATTGACGATGAAACACAGAAATTGCATCGGAATTAAATACAAAAGGCACAATGCCGAGTTAAGTACAAGAAAACTGATTCTTCTTACTGTCTAAGTTTGAACCATTCCTGTGACACTAGTTATAGATTCCGATGCTTCACTTCAGCTTTACAGTATCCCTCTGACCTTCTTATTGACGATGAAACACAGAAATTGCATCGGAATTAAATACAAAAGGCACAGTGCTGACTTAAGTACAAGAAAACTGACTCTTCTTACTGTCTATGTTTTGAACCATTCCTGTGACACTAGTTATGTATTCCGATGCTTCACTTCAGGTTCACTGTATCCCTCTGACCTTCTTATTGACGATGAAACTCTGAAATTGCGTCGGAATTAAATACAAAAGGCACAATGCCGACTTAAGTACAAGAAAACTGACTCTTCTTACTGTCTATGTTTTGAACCAATCCTGTGACACTAGTTATAGATTCCGATGCTTCACTTCAGGTTTACTGTATCCCTCTCACCTTCTTATTGACGATGAAACACAGAAATTGCATCGGAATTAAATAGAAAAGGCACAATGCCGACTTAAGTACAAGAAAACTGACTCTTCTTACTGTCTATGTTTGTAACCATTCCTGTGACACTAGTTATAGATTCCGATGCTTCACCTCAGATTTACTGTATCCCTCTGACGTTCTTATTGACGATGAAACACAGAAATTGCATCGGAAATAAATAGAAAAGGCACAATGCCGACTTAAGTACAAGAAAACTGACTCTTCTTACTGTCTATGTTTTGAACCATTACTGTGACACTAGTTATAGATTCCGATGCTTCACTTCAGGTTTACTGTATCCCTCTGACCTTCTTATTGACGATGAAACACAGAAATTGCATCGGAATTAAATACAAAAGGCACAATGCCGAGTTAAGTACAAGAAAACTGACTCTTCTTACTGTCTAAGTTTGAACCATTCCTGTGACACTAGTTATAGATTCCGATGCTTCACTTCAGCTTTACAGTATCCCTCTGACCTTCTTATTGACGATGAAACACAGAACTTGCATCGGAATTAAATACAAAAGGCACAATGCTGACTTAAGTACAAGACAACTGACTCTTCTTACTGTCTATGTTTTGAACCATTCCTGTGACACTAGTTACAGATTCCGATGCTTCACTTCAGGTTTACTGTATCCCTCTGACCTTCTTATTGACGATGAAACACAGAAATTGCATCGGAATTAAATACAAAAGGCACAATGCCGACTTAAGTACAAGAAAACTGACTCTTCTTACTGTCTATGTTTTGAACCGTTCATGTGACACTCGTTATAGATTCCGATGCTTCACTTCAGGTTTACTGTATCCCTCTGACCTTCTTATTGACGATGAAACACAGAAATTGCATCGGAATTAAATACAAAAGGCACAATGCCGAATTAAGTAGAAGAAAACTGAATCTTCTTACTGTCTATGTTTTGAACCATTCCTGTGACACTAGTTATAGATTCCGATGCTTCACTTCAGCTTTACAGTATCCCTCTGACCTTCTTATTGACGATGAAACACAGAAATTGCATCGGAATTAAATAGAAAAGGCATAATGCCGACTTAAGTACAACAAAACTGACTCTTCTTACTGTCTATGTTTTGAACCATTCATGTGACACTAGTTATAGATTCCGATGCTTCACTTCAGGTTTACTGTATCCCTCTGACCTTCTTATTGACGATGAAACACAGAAATTGCATCGGAATTAAATACAAAAGGCACAATGCCGAATTAAGTACAAGAAAACTGAATCTTCTTACTGTCTAAGTTTTGAACCATTCCTGTGACACTAGTTATAGATTCCGATGCTTCACTTCAGCTTTACAGTATCCCTCTGACCTTCTTATTGACGATGAAACACAGAACTTGCATCGGAATTAAATACAAAAGGCACAATGCTGACTTAAGTACACGAAAACTGACTCTTTTTACTGTCTATGTTTGAACTATTCCGGTGACACTAGTTATAGATTCCGATGCTTCACTTCAGGTTTACTGTATCCCTCTAACCTTCTTATTGACGATGAAACACAGAAATTGCATCGGAATTAAATACAATAGGCACAATGCCGACTTAAGTACAAGATAACTGACTCTCCTTATTGTCTACGATTCGAACCGTTCATGTGACACTAGTTATGGATTCCGATGCTTCACTTCAGGTTTACTGTATCCCTCTGACCTTCTTATTGACGATGAAACACAGAAATAGCATCGGAATTAAATCCAAAAGGCACAATGCCAACTGAAGTACTAGAAAACTGACTCTTCTTACTGTCTATGTTTTGAACCATTCATGTGGCACTAGTTATAGATTCCGATGCTTCACTTAAGGTTTACTGTATCCCTTTGACCATCATTTTGACGATGATACACAGAAATGGCATCGGAATTAAATACAAAAGGCACAATGCCGACTTAAGTACAAGAAAACTGACTCTTCTTACTGTCTATGTTTTGAACCATTCCTGTGACACTAGTTATAGATTCCGATGCTTCACTTCAGGTTTACTGTATCCCTCTGACCTTCTTATTGACTATGAAACACAGAAATTCCATTGGAATTAAATACAAAAAACACAATGCCGACTAATGTACAAGAAAACTGACTCTTCTTACTGTCTATGTTTTGAACCATTCATGTAACACTAGTTATAGATTCCGATGCTTCACTTCAGGTTCACTGTATCCCTCTGACCATCTTATTGACGATGAAACACAGAAATTGCATCGGAATTAAATACAAAAGGCACAATGCCGACTTAAGTACAAGAAAACTGACACTTCTTACTGTCTATGTTTTGAACCATTCCTGTGAGACTACTTATAGATTCCGATGCTTCACTTCAGGTTACTGTATCCCTTTGACCTTCTTATTGACGATGAAACACAGAAATAACATCGGAATTAAATACAAAAGGCACAATCCCTTCTTAAGTACAAGATAACTGACTCTTCTTACTGTCTATGCTTTGAACCATTCAAGTGACACTAGTTATAGATTCCGATGCTTCACTTCAGGTTTACTGTATTCCTCTGACCTACTTATTGACGATGAAACAGAGAAAATGCATCGGAATTAAATACAAAAGGAACAATGCCGACTTAAGTGCAAGAAAACTGACTCTTCTTACTGTCTATGTTTGAACTATTCCTGTGACACTAGTTATAGATTCCGATGCTTCACTTCAGGTTTACTGTATCCCTCTAACCTTCTTATTGACGATGAAACACAGAAATAGCATCGGAATTAAATACAAAAGGCACAATGCCGACTTAAGTACAAAACAACTGACTCTTCTTACTGTCTATGTTTTGAACCATTGATGTGACACTAGTTATAGATTCCGATGCTTCACTCAGGTTTACTGTATGCCGCTGACCTTCTTATTGACGATGAAACACAGAAATTGCATCGGAATTAAATACAATAGGCACAATGCCGACTTAAGTACAAGATAACTGACTCTCCTTATTGTCTACGATTTGAACCGTTCATGTGACACTAGTTATGGATTCCGATGCTTCACTTCAGGTTTACTGTATCCCTCTGACCTTCTTATTGACGATGAAACACAGAAATAGCATCGGAATTAAATCCAAAAGGCACAATGCCAACTGAAGTACAAGAAAACTGACTCTTCTTACTGTCTATGTTTTGAACCATTCATGTGGCACTAGTTATAGATTCCGATGCTTCACTTAAGGTTTACTGTATCCCTCTGACCATCATTTTGACGATGATACACAGAAATGGCATCGGAATTAAATACAAAAGGCACAATGCCGACTTAAGTACAAGAAAACTGACTCTTCTTACTGTCTATGTTTTGAACCATTAATGTGACACTAGTTATAGATTCCGATGCTTCACTTCAGGTTTACTGTATCCCTCTGACCTTCTTATTGACTATGAAACACAGAAATTCCATTGGAATTAAATACAAAAAACACAATGCCGACTAATGTACAAGAAAACTGACTCTTCTTACTGTCTATGTTTTGAACCATTCATGTAACACTAGTTATAGATTCCGATGCTTCACTTCAGGTTCACTGTATCCCTCTGACCATCTTATTGACGATGAAACACAGAAATTGCATCGGAATTAAATACAAAAGGCACAATGCCGACTTAAGTACAAGAAAACTGACACTTCTTACTGTCTATGTTTTGAACCATTCCTGTGAGACTACTTATAGATTCCGATGCTTCACTTCAGGTTACTGTATCCCTTTGACCTTCTTATTGACGATGAAACACAGAAATAACATCGGAATTAAATACAAAAGGCACAATCCCTTCTTAAGTACAAGATAACTGACTCTTCTTACTGTCTATGCTTTGAACCATTCAAGTGACACTAGTTATAGATTCCGATGCTTCACTTCAGGTTTACTGTATTCCTCTGACCTACTTATTGACGATGAAACAGAGAAAATGCGTCGGAATTAAATACAAAAGGAACAATGCCGACTTAAGTGCAAGAAAACTGACTCTTCTTACTGTCTATGTTTGAACTATTCCTGTGACACTAGTTATAGATTCCGATGCTTCACTTCAGGTTTACTGTATCCCTCTAACCTTCTTATTGACGATGAAACACAGAAATAGCATCGGAATTAAATACAAAAGGCACAATGCCGACTTAAGTACAAAACAACTGACTCTTCTTACTGTCTATGTTTTGAACCATTCATGTGACACTAGTTATAGATTCCGATGCTTCACTCAGGTTTACTGTATGCCTCTGACCTTCTTATTGACGATGAAACACAGAAATTGCATCGGAATTAAATACAAAAGGCACAATGCCGACTTAAGTACAAGAAAACTGACTCTTCTTACTGTCTATGTTTTGAACCATTACTGTGACACTAGTTATAGATTCCGATGCTTCACTCAGGTTTACTGTATGCCTCTGACCTTCTTATTGACGATGAAACACAGAAATTGCATCGGAATTAAATACAAAAGGCACAATGCCGAGTTAAGTACAAGAAAACTGACTCTTCTTACTGTCTAAGTTTGAACCATTCCTGTGACACTAGTTATAGATTCCGATGCTTCACTTCAGCTTTACAGTATCCCTCTGACCTTCTTATTGACGATGAAACACAGAAATTGCATCGGAATTAAATACAAAAGGCACAATGCTGACTTAAGTACAAGAAAACTGACTCTTCTTACTGTCTATGTTTTGAACCATTCCTGTGTCACTAGTTACAGATTCCGATGCTTCACTTCAGGTTTACTGTATCCCTCTGACCGTCTTATTGACGATGAAACACAGATATTGCATCGGAATTAAATACAAAAGGCACAATGCCGACTTAAGTACAAAACAACTGACTCTTTTTACTGCCTATGATTTGAACCATTCATGTGACACTAGTTATGTATTCCGATGCTTCACTTCAGGTTCACTGTATCCCTCTGACCTTCTTATTGACGATGAAACTCTGAAATTGCGTCGGAATTAAATACCAAAGGCACAATGCCGACTTAAGTACAAGAAAACTGACTCTTCTTACTGTTCTTTTTTTAATCATTCCTGTGACACTAGTTATAGATTCCGATGCTTCACTTCAGGTTTACTTTACCACTCTGACCTTCTTATTGATGATCAAACACAGAAATTGCATCGGAAATAAATACAAAAGGCACAATGCCAACTTAAGTACAACAAAACTGACTCTTCTAACTGTCTATTTTTTGAACCATTCCTGTGACACTAGTTATAGATTCCGATGCTTCAATTCAGGTTTACTGTATCCCTCTGACATTCTTATTGACGAACAGACACAGAAATTGTACCGGAATTAAATACAAAAGGCACAATGCTGACTTCATTACAAGACAACTTACTCTTCGTACTGTCTATAATTTGAAACATTCCTGTGACAATAGTTATAGATCCCGATGCTCCACTTCAGGTTCACTGTATCCCTCTGACCATCTTATTGACAATGAAACACAGAAATTGCATCGGAAATAAATACATAAGGCACAATGCCGACTTAAGTACAAGAAAACTGACTCTTCTTACTGTCTTTGTTTTGAACCATTCCTGTGACACTAGTTATAGATTCCGATGCCTAACTTCAGGTTTACTGTATCCCTTTGACCTTCTTATTGACGATAAAACACTGAAATTGCATCAGAATTAAATACGAAAGGCACTATGCCGACTTAAGTACAGGAAAACTGACTCTTCTAACTGTCTATGTTTTGAACCATTCCTGTGACACTAGTTATAGATTCCGATGCTTCACTTCAGGTTTACTGTATCCCTCTGACCATCTTATTGACGATGAAAAACAGAAATTGCATCGGAATTAAGTACAAAAGGCACAATGCCGACTTAAGTACAAGAAAACTGACTCTTCTTACTGTCTATGTTTTGAACCAATCCTGTGACACTAGTTATAGATTCCTATGCTTCACTTCAGGTTTACTGTATCCCTCTGACCTTCTTATTGACGATGAAACACAGAAAATGCATCGGAATTAAATACAAAAGGAACAATGCCGACTTAGGTGCAAGGGAACTGACTCTTCTTACTGTCTATGTTTGAACCACTCCTGTGACACTAGTTATAGATTCCGATGCTTCACTTCAGGTTTACTGTATCCCTCTGACCTTCTTATTGACGATGAAACACAGAAATAGCATCGGAATTAAATACAAAAGGCACAATGACGACTTAAGTACAAGATAACTTTCTCTTCTTACTGTCTATGTTTTGAACCATACCTGTGAAACTAGTTATTGATTCCGATGTTTCACTTCAGGTTTACTGTATCCCTCTGACCTTCTTATTGACGATGAAACACAGAAACTCCATCGGAATTAAATACAAAAGGCACAATGCCGACTTAAGTACAAGAAAACTGACTCTTCTTACTGTCTATGTTTTGAACCATTCCTGTGACACTAGTTATAGATTCCGATGCTTCACTTCAGGTTTACTGTATCCCTCTGACCTTCATATTGACGATGAAACACAGAAATTGCATCGGAATTAAATACAAATGGCACAATGCCGACTTAAGTACAAGAACATTGACTCTTCTTACTGTCTATGTTTTGAACCATTACTGTGACACTAGTTATAGATTCCGATGCTTCACTTCAGGTTTACTGTATCCCTCTGACCTTCTTATTGACGATGAAACACAGAAATTGCATCGGAATTAAATACAAAAGGCACAATGCCGAATTAAGTACAAGAAAACTGACTCTCCTTACTGTTCTTTTTTTAATCAATCCTGTGACACTAGTTATAGATTCCGATGCTTCACTCAGGTTTACTGTATGCCTCTGACCTTCTTATTGACGATGAAACACAGAAATAGCATCGGAATTAAATCCAAAAGGCACAATGCCAACTGAAGTACAAGAAAACTGACTCTTCTTACTGTCTATGTTTTGAACCATTCATGTGGCACTAGTTATAGATTCCGATGCTTCACTTAAGGTTTACTGTATCCCTCTGACCATCATTTTGACGATGATACACAGAAATGGCGTCGGAATTAAATACAAAAGGCACAATGCCGACTTAAGTACAAGAAAACTGACTCTTCTTACTGTCTATGTTTTGAACCATTAATGTGACACTAGTTATAGATTCCGATGCTTCACTTCAGGTTTACTGTATCCCTCTGACCTTCTTATTGACTATGAAACACAGAAATTCCATTGGAATTAAATACAAAAAACACAATGCCGACTAATGTACAAGAAAACTGACTCTTCTTACTGTCTATGTTTTGAACCATTCATGTAACACTAGTTATAGATTCCGATGCTTCACTTCAGGTTCACTGTAAACCTCTGACCATCTTATTGACGATGAAACACAGAAATTGCATCGGAATTAAATACAAAAGGCACAATGCCGACTTAAGTACAAGAAAACTGACACTTCTTACTGTCTATGTTTTGAACCATTCCTGTGAGACTACTTATAGATTCCGATGCTTCACTTCAGGTTACTGTATCCCTTTGACGTTCTTACTGACGATGAAACACAGAAATAACATCGGAATTAAATACAAAAGGCACAATCCCTTCTTAAGTACAAGATAACTGACTCTTCTTACTGTCTATGCTTTGAACCATTCAAGTGACACTAGTTATAGATTCCGATGCTTCACTTCAGGTTTACTGTATTCCTCTGACCTACTTATTGACGATGAAACAGAGAAAATGCGTCGGAATTAAATACAAAAGGAACAATGCCGACTTAAGTGCAAGAAAACTGACTCTTCTTACTGTCTATGTTTGAACTATTCCTGTGACACTGGTTATAGATTCCGATGCTTCACTTCAGGTTTACTGTATCCCTCTAACCTTCTTATTGACGATGAAACACAGAAATAGCATCGGAATTAAATACAAAAGGCACAATGCCGACTTAAGTACAAAACAACTGACTCTTCTTACTGTCTATGTTTTGAACCATTCATGTGACACTAGTTATAGATTCCGATGCTTCACTCAGGTTTACTGTATGCCTCTGACCTTCTTATTGACGATGAAACACAGAAATTGCATCGGAATTAAATACAAAAGGCACAATGCCGACTTAAGTACAAGAAAACTGACTCTTCTTACTGTCTATGTTTTGAACCATTACTGTGACACTAGTTATAGATTCCGATGCTTCACTCAGGTTTACTGTATGCCTCTGACCTTCTTATTGACGATGAAACACAGAAATTGCATCGGAATTAAATACAAAAGGCACAATGCCGGGTTAAGTACAAGAAAACTGACTCTTCTTACTGTCTAAGTTTGAACCATTCCTGTGACACTAGTTATAGATTCCGATGCTTCACTTCAGCTTTACAGTATCCCTCTGACCTTCTTATTGACGATGAAACACAGAAATTGCATCGGAATTAAATACAAAAGGCACAATGCTGACTTAAGTACAAAACAACTGACTCTTTTTACTGCCTATGATTTGAACCATTCATGTGACACTAGTTATGTATTCCGATGCTTCACTTCAGGTTCACTGTATCCCTCTGACCTTCTTATTGACGATGAAACTCTGAAATTGCGTCGGAATTAAATACCAAAGGCACAATGCCGACTTAAGTACTAGAAAACTGACTCTTCTTACTGTTCTTTTTTTAATCATTCCTGTGACACTAGGTATAGATTCCGATGCTTCACTTCAGGTTTACTTTACCACTCTGACCTTCTTATTGATGATCAAACACAGAAATTGCATCGGAAATAAATACAAAAGGCACAATGCCAACTTAAGTACAACAAAACTGACTCTTCTAACTGTCTATTTTTTGAACCATTCCTGTGACACTAGTTATAGATTCCGATGCTTCAATTCAGGTTTACTGTATCCCTCTGACATTCGTATTGACGAACAGACACAGAAATTGTACCGGAATTAAATACAAAAGGCACAATGCTGACTTCATTACAAGACAACTTACTCTTCGTACTGTCTATAATTTGAAACATTCCTGTGACAATAGTTATAGATCCCGATGCTCCACTTCAGGTTCACTGTATCCCTCTGACCATCTTATTGACAATGAAACACAGAAATTGCATCGGAAATAAATACATAAGGCACAATGCCGACTTAAGTACAAGAAAACTGACTCTTCTTACTGTCTTTGTTTTGAACCATTCCTGTGACACTAGTTATAGATTCCGATGCTTAACTTCAGGTTTACTGTATCCCTTTGACCTTCTTATTGACGATAAAACACTGAAATTGCATCAGAATTAAATACGAAAGGCACTATGCCGACTTAAGTACAGGAAAACTGACTCTTCTAACTGTCTATGTTTTGAACCATTCCTGTGACACTAGTTATAGATTCCGATGCTTCACTTCAGGTTTACTGTATCCCTCTGACCATCTTATTGACGATGAAAAACAGAAATTGCATCGGAATTAAGTACAAAAGGCACAATGCCGACTTAAGTACAAGAAAACTGACTCTTCTTACTGTCTATGTTTTGAACCAATCCTGTGACACTAGTTATAGATTCCTATGCTTCACTTCAGGTTTACTGTATCCCTCTGACCTTCTTATTGACGATGAAACACAGAAAATGCATCGGAATTAAATACAAAAGGAACAATGCCGACTTAGGTGCAAGGGATCTGACTCTTCTTACTGTCTATGTTTGAACCACTCCTGTGACACTAGTTATAGATTCCGATGCTTCACTTCAGGTTTACTGTATCCCTCTGACCTTCTTATTGACGATGAAACACAGAAATAGCATCGGAATTAAATACAAAAGGCACAATGACGACTTATGTACAAGATAACTTTCTCTTCTTACTGTCTATGTTTTGAACCATACCTGTGAAACTAGTTATTGATTCCGATGTTTCACTTCAGGTTTACTGTATCCCTCTGACCTTCTTATTGACGATGAAACACAGAAACTCCATCGGAATTAAATACAAAAGGCGCAATGCCGACTTAAGTACAAGAAAACTGACTCTTCTTACTGTCTATGTTTTGAACCATTCCTGTGACACTAGTTATAGATTCCGATGCTTCACTTCAGGTTTACTGTATCCCTCTGACCTTCATATTGACGATGAAACACAGAAATTGCATCGGAATTAAATACAAATGGCACAATGCCGACTTAAGTACAAGAACATTGACTCTTCTTACTGTCTATGTTTTGAACCATTACTGTGACACTAGTTATAGATTCCGATGCTTCACTTCAGGTTTACTGTATCCCTCTGACCTTCTTATTGACGATGAAACACAGAAATTGCATCGGAATTAAATACAAAAGGCACAATGCCGAATTAAGTACAAGAAAACTGACTCTCCTTACTGTTCTTTTTTTAATCAATCCTGTGACACTAGTTATAGATTCCGATGCTTCACTTCAGGTTTACTTTACCACTCTGACCTTCTTATTGACGATCAAACACAGAAATTGCATCGGAAATAAATACAAAAGGCACAATGCCAACTTAAGTACAAGAAAACTGACTCTTCTAACTGTCTATTTTTTGAACCATTCCTGTGACACTAGTTATAGATTCCGATGCTTCAATTCTGGTTTACTGTATCCCTCTGACATTCTTATTGAAGAACAGACACAGAAATTGTACCGGAATTAAATACAAAAGGCACAATGCTGACTTCATTACAAGAAAACTTACTCTTCGTACTGTCTATGTTTGAAACATTCCTGTGACAATAGTTATAGATCCCGATGCTCCACTTCAGGTTCACTGTATCCCTCTGACCTTCTTATTGACAATGAAACACAGAAATTGCATCGGAATTAAATACATAAGGCACAATGTCGACTTAAGTACAAGAAAACTGACTCTTCTTACTGTCTATGTTTTGAACCATTCCTGTGACACTAGTTATAGATTCCGATGCTTCACTTCAGGTTTACTGTATCCCTCTGACCATCTTATTGACGATGAAAAACAGAAATTGCATCGGAATTAAGTACAAAAGGCACAATGCCGACTTAAGTACAAGAAAACTGACTCTTCTTACTGTCTATGTTTTGAACCATTCCTGTGACACTAGTTATAGATTCCTATGCTTCACTTCAGGTTTACTGTATCCCTCTGACCTTCTTATTGACGATGAAACACAGATAATGCATCGGAATTAAATACAAAAGGAACAATGCCGACTTAGGTGCAAGAGAACAGACTCTTCTTACTGTTCTTTTTTTAATCATTCCTGTGACACTAGTTATAGATTCCGATGCTTCACTTCAGGTTTACTTTACCACTCTGACCTTCTTATTGACGATCAAACACAGAAATTGCATCGGAAATAAATACAAAAGGCACAATGCCAACTTAAGTACAAGAAAACTGACTCTTCTAACTGTCTATGTTTTGAACCATTCCTGTGACACTAGTTATAGATTCCGATGCTTCAATTCAGGTTTACTGTATCCCTCTGACATTCTTATTGACGAACAGACACAGAAATTGTACCGGAATTAAATACAAAAGGCACAATGCTGACTTCATTACAAGAAAACTTACTCTTCGTACTGTCTATGTTTTGAAACATTCCTGTGACAATAGTTATAGGTCCCGATGCTTCACTTCAGGTTTACTGTATCCCTCTGACCATCTTATTGACGATGAAACACAGAAATTGCATCGGAATTAAATACATAAGGCACAATGCCGACTTAAGTACAAGAAAACTGACTCTTCTTACTGTCTATGTTTTGAACCAATCCTGTGACACTAGTTATAGATTCCGATGCTTCACTTCTGGTTTACTGTATCCCTTTGACCTTCTTATTGACGATGAAACACTGAAATTGCATCAGAATTAAATACGAAAGGCACAATGCCGACTTAAGTACAAGAAAACTGACTCTTCTTACTGTCTATGTTTTGAACCATTCCTGTGACAGTAGTTATAGATTCCGATGCTTCACCTCAGGTTTACTGTATCCCTCTGACCATCTTATTGACGATGAAAAACAGAAATTGCATGGGAATTAAGTACAAAAGGCACAATGCCGACTTAAGTACAAGAAAACTGACTCTTCTTACTGTCTATGTTTTGAACCATTCCTGTGACACTAGTTATAGATTCCTATGCTTCACTTCAGGTTTACTGTATCCCTCTGACCTTCTTATTGACGATGAAACACAGAAAATGCATCGGAATTAAATACAAAAGGAACAATGCCGACTTAGGTGCAAGAGAACTGACTCTTCTTACTGTCTATGTTTGAACCACTCCTGTGACACTAGTTATAGATTCCGATGCTTCACTTCAGGTTTACTGTATCCCTCTGACCTTCTTATTGACGATGAAACACAGAAATAGCATCGGAATTAAATACAAAAGGCACAATGACGACTTATGTACAAGATAACTTTCTCTTCTTACTGTCTATGTTTTGAACCATTCCTGTGACACTAGTTATAGATTCCGATGTTTCACTTCAGGTTTACTGTATCCCTCTGACCTTCTTATTGACGATGAAACACAGAAACTCCATCGGAATTAAATACAAAAGGCACAATGCCGACTTAAGTACAAGAAAACTGACTCTTCTTACTGTCTATGTTTTGAACCAATCCTGTGACACTAGTTATAGATTCCGATGCTTCACTTCAGGTTTACTGTATCCCTCTGACCTTCTTATTGACGATGAAACACAGAAATTGCATCGGAATTAAATACAAAACGCACAATGCTGACTTAAGTACAAGAAAACTGACTGTTCTTACTGTCTATGTTTTGAACCATTCCTGTGACACTAGTTATAGATTCCGATGCTTCACTTCAGGTTTACTGTATCCCTCTGACCGTCTTATTGACGATGAAACACAGAAATTGCATCGGAATTAAATACAAAAGGCACAATGCCGACTTAAGTACAAAACAACTGACTCTTCTTACTGTCTATGTTTTGAACCATTCATGTGACACTAGTTATAGATTCCGATGCTTCACTTCAGGTTTACTGTATCCCTCTGACCATCATATTGTAGATGAAACACAGAAATATCATCGGAATTAAATACAAAAAGCACAATGCCGATTTAAGTACAAGAAAACTGACTCTCCTTACTGTCTATGATTTGAACTATTCCTGTGACACTAGTTATAGATTCCGATGCTTCACTTCAGGTTTACTGTATCCCTCTCACCTTCTTATTGACGATGAAACACAGAAATTGCATCGGAATTAAATAGAAAAGGCACAATGCCGACTTAAGTACAGGAAAACCGACTCTTCTTACTGTCTATGTTTGTAACCATTCCTGTGACACTAGTTATAGATTCCGATGCTTCACCTCAGATTTACTGTATCCCTCTGACGTTCTTATTGACGATGAAACACAGAAATTGCATCGGAAATAAATAGAAAAGGCACAATGCCGACTTAAGTACAAGAAAACTGACTCTTCTTACTGTCTATGTTTTGAACCATTACTGTCACACTAGTTATAGATTCCGATGCTTCACTTCAGGTTTACTGTATCCCTCTGACCTTCTTATTGACGATGAAACACAGAAATTGCATCGGAATTAAATACAAAAGGCACAATGCCGAGTTAAGTACAAGAAAACTGACTCTTCTTACTGTCTAAGTTTGAACCATTCCTGTGACACTAGTTACAGATTCCAATGCTTCACTTCAGCTTTACAGTATCCCTCTGACCTTCTTATTGACGATGAAACACAGAACTTGCATCGGAATTAAATACAAAACGCACAATGCTGACTTAAGTACAAGAAAACTGACTCTTCTTACTGTCTATGTTTTGAACCATTCCTGTGACACTAGTTACAGATTCCGATGCTTCACTTCAGGTTTACTGTATCCCTCTGACCTTCTTATTGACGATGAAACACAGAAATTGCATCGGAATTAAATACAAAAGGCACAATGCCGACTTAAGTACAAGAAAACTGACTCTTCTTACTGTCTATGTTTTGAACCGTTCATGTGACACTAGTTATAGATTCCGATGCTTCACTTCTGGTTTACTGTATCCCTCTGACCTTCTTATTGACGATGAAACACAGAAATGGCATCGGAATTAAATAGAAAAGGCACAATGCGGACTTAAGTACAAGAAAACTGACTCTTCTTACTGTCTATGTTGTGAACCATTCCTGTAACACTAGTTATAGATTCCGATTCTTCACTTCAGGTTTACTGCATCCCTCTGACCTTCTTATGAAACACAGAAATTGCATCGGAATTAAATATAAAAGGGCACAATGCCGACTTATGTACAAGAAAAGTGACTCTTCTTACTGTCTTTGTTTTGAACCATTCATGTGACACTAGTTATAGATTCCGATGCTTCACTTCAGGTTTACTGTATCCCTCTGACCTTCTTATTGACGATGAAACACAGAAATTGCATCGGAATTAAATACAAAAGGCACAATGCCGACTTATGTACAAGAAAACTGACCCTTCCTACTGTCTATGTTTGAACCATTCATGTGACACTAGTTATAGATTCCGATGCTTCACTTAAGGTTTACTGTATCCCTCTGACCTTCTTATTGACGATGAAACTCTGAAATTGCATCGGAGTTAAATACAAATGGCACAATGCCGACTTAAGTACAAGAAAATTGACTCTTCTTACTGTCTATGTTTTGAACCATTACTGTGACACTAGTTATAGATTCCGATGCTTCACTTCAGGTTTACTGGATCCCTCTGACCTTCTTATTGACGATGAAACACAGAAATTGCATCGGAATTAAATAGAAAAGGCACAATGCCGACTTAAGTACAACAAAACTGACTCTTCTTACTGTCTATGTTTTGAACCATTCATGTGACACTAGTTATAGATTCCGATGCTTCACTTCAGGTTTACTGTATCCCTCTGACCTTCTTATTGACGATTAAACACAGAAATTGCATCGGAATTAAATACAAAAGGAACAATGCTGACTTATGTACAAGAAAACTGACTCTTCCAACTGTCTATGTTTGAACCATTCATGTGACACTAGTTATGTATTCCGATGCTTCACTTCAGGTTCACTGTATCTTTCTGACCTTCTTATTGACGATGAAACTCTGAAATTGCATCGGAATTAAATACAAAAGGCACAATTCCGACTTAAGTACAAGAAAACTGACTCTACTTACTTGTGTCTTTTTAATCATTCCTGTGACACTAGTTATAGATTCCGATGCTTCACTTCAGGTTTACTTTATCACTCTGACCTTCTTATTGACGATCAAACACAGAAATTGCATCGGAAAGAAATACAAAACTCACAATGCCAACTTAAGTACAAGAAAACTGACTCTTCTAACTGTACATGTTTTGAACCATTCCTGTGACACTAGTTATAGACTCCGTTGCTTCAATTCAGGTTTACTGTATCCCTCTGACATTCTTATTGACGAACAAACACAGAAATTGTACCGGAATTAAATACAAAAGGCGCAATGCTGACTTAAGTACAAGAAAACTTACACTTCGTACTGTCTATGTTTTGAAACATTCCTGTGACACTAGTTATAGATCCCGATGCTCCACTTCAGGTTCACTGTATCCCTCTGACCTTCTTATTGACGATGAAACACAGAAATTGCATCGGAATTAAATACATAAGGCACAATGCCGACTTAAGTACAAGAAAACTGACTCTTCTTACTGTCTATGATTTGAACCATTCCTGTGACACTAGTTATAGATTCCGATGCTTCACTTCAGGTTTACTGTATCCCTCTGACCTTCTTATTGACGAAGAAACACTGAAATTGCATCGGAATTAAATACGAAAGGCACAATGCCGACTTAAGTACAAGAAAACTGACACTTCTTACTGTCTATGTTTTGAACCATTCCTGTGACACTAGTTATAGATTCCGATGCTTCACTTCAGATTTACTGTATCCCTCTGACCATCTCATTGACGATGAAACACAGAAATTGCATTGGAATTAAGTACAAAAGGCACAATGCCGACTTAAGTACAAGAAAACTGACTCTTCTTACTGTCTATGTTTTGAACCATTCCTGTGACACTAGTTATGGATTCCGATGCTTCACTTCAGGTTTACTGTATCCCTCTGACCTTCTTATTGACGATGAAACACAGAAATAGCATCGGAATTAAATACAAAAGGGACAATGACGACTTAAATACAAGATAACTTTCTCTTCATACTGTCTATGTTTTGAACCATTCCTGTGACACTAGTTATAGATTCCGATGTTTCACTTCAGGTTACTGTATCCCTCTGACCTTCTTATTGACGATGAAACACAGAAATTCCATCGGAATTAAATACAAAAGGCACAATGCCGACTTAAGAACAAGAAAACTGACTCTTCTTACTGTCTATGTTTTGAACCATTCCTGTGACACTACTTATAGATTCCGATGCTTCACTTGAGGTTTACTGTATCCCTCTGGCCTTCTTATTGACGATGAAACACAGAAATTGCATCGGAATTAAATACAAAAGGAGCAATGCTGACTTAAGTACAAGAAAACTGACTCTTCTAACTGTCTATGTTTTGAACCATTCCTGTGACACTAGTTATAAATTCCGATGCTTCACTTCAGGTTTACTGTATCCCTCTGACCGTCTTATTGACTATGATACACAGAAATTGCATCAGAATTAAATACAAAAGGCACAATGCCGACTTCAGTACAAAACAACTGACTCTTCATACTGTCTATGTTTTGAACCATTCATGTGACACTAGTTATAGATTCCGATGCCTCACTTCAGGTTTACTGTATCCCTCTGACCATCTTATTGTCGATGAAACACAGAAATATCATCGGAATTAAATACAAAAAGCACAATGCCGACTTAAGTACAAGAAAACTGACTCTTCTTACTGTCTTTGATTTGAACCATTCCTGTGACACTAGTTATAGATTCCGATGCTTCAGCTCAGGTTTACTGTATCCCTCTGACCTTCTTATTGACGATGAAACACAGAAATTGCATTGGAAATAAATAGAAAAAGCACAATGCCGACTTAAGTACAAGAAAACTGACTCTTCTTACTGTCTAAGTTTGAACCATTCCTGTGACACTAGTTATAGATTCCGATGCTTCACTTCAGCTTTACAGTGTCCCTCTGACCTTCTTATTGACGATGAAACACAGAAATTGCATCGGAATTAAATACAAAAAGCACAATGCTGACTTAAGTACAAGAAAACTGACTCTTCTTACTGTCTATGTTTTGAACCATTCCTGTGACACTAGTTACAGATTCCGATGCTTCACTTCAGGTTTACTGTATCCCTCTGACCGTCTTATTGACGAAGCAACACAGAAATTGCAACGGAATTAAATACAAAAGGCACAATGCCGACTTAAGTACAAAACAACTGACTCTTTTTACTGTCTATGATTTGAACCATTCTTGTGACACTAGTTATAGATTCCGATGCTTCACTTCAGGTTTACTGTATCCCTCTGACCTTCTTATTGACGATGAAACACAGAAATTGCATCGGAATTAAATACAAAAGGCCAACGTCGACATAACTACAAGAAAACTGACTCTTCTTACTGTCTATGTTTTGAACCATTACTGTGACACTAGTTATAGATTCAGATGCTTCACTTCAGGTTTACTGTATCCCTCTGACCTTCTTATTGACGATGAAACACAGAAATTGCATCGGAATTAAATACAAAAGGCACAATGCCGAATTAAGTACAAGAAAACTGACTCTTCTTACTGTCTAAGTTTTGAACCATTCCTGTGACACTAGTTATAGATTCCGATGCTTCACTTCAGCTTTACAGTATCCCTCTGACCTTCTTATTGACGATGAAACAGAGAAATTGCATCGGAATTAAATAGAAAAGGCATAATGCCGACTTAAGTACAACAAAACTGACTCTTCTTACTGTCTATGTTTTGAACCATTCATGTGACACTAGTTACAGATTCCGATGCTTCACTTCAGGTTTACTGTATCCCTCTGACCTTCTTATTGACGATGAAACACAGAAATTGCATCGGAATTAAATACAAAAGGCACAATGCCGACTTAAGTACAAGAAAACTGACTCTTCTTACTGTCTATGTTTTGAACCGTTCATGTGACACTAGTTATAGATTCCGATGCTTCACTTCTGGTTTACTGTATCCCTCTGACCTTCTTATTGACGATGAAACACAGAAATGGCATCGGAATTAAATAGAAAAGGCACAATGCGGACTTAAGTACAAGAAAACTGACTCTTCTTACTGTCTATGTTGTGAACCATTCCTGTAACACTAGTTATAGATTCCGATTCTTCACTTCAGGTTTACTGCATCCCTCTGACCTTCTTATGAAACACAGAAATTGCATCGGAATTAAATATAAAAGGGCACAATGCCGACTTATGTACAAGAAAAGTGACTCTTCTTACTGTCTTTGTTTTGAACCATTCATGTGACACTAGTTATAGATTCCGATGCTTCACTTCAGGTTTACTGTATCCCTCTGACCTTCTTATTGACGATGAAACACAGAAATTGCATCGGAATTAAATACAAAAGGCACAATGCCGACTTATGTACAAGAAAACTGACCCTTCCTACGGTCTATGTTTGAACCATTCATGTGACACTAGTTATAGATTCCGATGCTTCACTTAAGGTTTACTGTATCCCTCTGACCTTCTTATTGACGATGAAACTCTGAAATTGCATCGGAGTTAAATACAAATGGCACAATGCCGACTTAAGTACAAGAAAATTGACTCTTCTTACTGTCTATGTTTTGAACCATTACTGTGACACTAGTTATAGATTCCGATGCTTCACTTCAGGTTTACTGGATCCCTCTGACCTTCTTATTGACGATGAAACACAGAAATTGCATCGGAATTAAATAGAAAAGGCACAATGCCGACTTAAGTACAACAAAACTGACTCTTCTTACTGTCTATGTTTTGAACCATTCATGTGACACTAGTTATAGATTCCGATGCTTCACTTCAGGTTTACTGTATCCCTCTGACCTTCTTATTGACGATTAAACACAGAAATTGCATCGGAATTAAATACAAAAGGAACAATGCTGACTTATGTACAAGAAAACTGACTCTTCCAACTGTCTATGTTTGAACCATTCATGTGACACTAGTTATGTATTCCGATGCTTCACTTCAGGTTCACTGTATCTTTCTGACCTTCTTATTGACGATGAAACTCTGAAATTGCATCGGAATTAAATACAAAAGGCACAATTCCGACTTAAGTACAAGAAAACTGACTCTACTTACTTGTGTCTTTTTAATCATTCCTGTGACACTAGTTATAGATTCCGATGCTTCACTTCAGGTTTACTTTATCACTCTGACCTTCTTATTGACGATCAAACACAGAAATTGCATCGGAAAGAAATACAAAACTCACAATGCCAACTTAAGTACAAGAAAACTGACTCTTCTAACTGTACATGTTTTGAACCATTCCTGTGACACTAGTTATAGACTCCGTTGCTTCAATTCAGGTTTACTGTATCCCTCTGACATTCTTATTGACGAACAAACACAGAAATTGTACCGGAATTAAATACAAAAGGCGCAATGCTGACTTAAGTACAAGAAAACTTACACTTCGTACTGTCTATGTTTTGAAACATTCCTGTGACACTAGTTATAGATCCCGATGCTCCACTTCAGGTTCACTGTATCCCTCTGACCTTCATATTGACGATGAAACACAGAAATTGCATCGGAATTAAATACATAAGGCACAATGCCGACTTAAGTACAAGAAAACTGACTCTTCTTACTGTCTATGATTTGAACCATTCCTGTGACACTAGTTATAGATTCCGATGCTTCACTTCAGGTTTACTGTATCCCTCTGACCTTCTTATTGACGAAGAAACACTGAAATTGCATCGGAATTAAATACGAAAGGCACAATGCCGACTTAAGTACAAGAAAACTGACACTTCTTACTGTCTATGTTTTGAACCATTCCTGTGACACTAGTTATAGATTCCGATGCTTCACTTCAGATTTACTGTATCCCTCTGACCATCTCATTGACGATGAAACACAGAAATTGCATTGGAATTAAGTACAAAAGGCACAATGCCGACTTAAGTACAAGAAAACTGACTCTTCTTACTGTCTATGTTTTGAACCATTCCTGTGACACTAGTTATGGATTCCGATGCTTCACTTCAGGTTTACTGTATCCCTCTGACCTTCTTATTGACGATGAAACACAGAAATAGCATCGGAATTAAATACAAAAGGGACAATGACGACTTAAATACAAGATAACTTTCTCTTCATACTGTCTATGTTTTGAACCATTCCTGTGACACTAGTTATAGATTCCGATGTTTCACTTCAGGTTACTGTATCCCTCTGACCTTCTTATTGACGATGAAACACAGAAATTCCATCGGAATTAAATACAAAAGGCACAATGCCGACTTAAGAACAAGAAAACTGACTCTTCTTACTGTCTATGTTTTGAACCATTCCTGTGACACTAGTTATAGATTCCGATGCTTCACTTGAGGTTTACTGTATCCCTCTGGCCTTCTTATTGACGATGAAACACAGAAATTGCATCGGAATTAAATACAAAAGGAGCAATGCTGACTTAAGTACAAGAAAACTGACTCTTCTAACTGTCTATGTTTTGAACCATTCCTGTGACACTAGTTATAAATTCCGATGCTTCACTTCAGGTTTACTGTATCCCTCTGACCGTCTTATTGACTATGATACACAGAAATTGCATCAGAATTAAATACAAAAGGCACAATGCCGACTTCAGTACAAAACAACTGACTCTTCATACTGTCTATGTTTTGAACCATTCATGTGACACTAGTTATAGATTCCGATGCCTCACTTCAGGTTTACTGTATCCCTCTGACCATCTTATTGTCGATGAAACACAGAAATATCATCGGAATTAAATACAAAAAGCACAATGCCGACTTAAGTACAAGAAAACTGACTCTTCTTACTGTCTTTGATTTGAACCATTCCTGTGACACTAGTTATAGATTCCGATGCTTCAGCTCAGGTTTACTGTATCCCTCTGACCTTCTTATTGACGATGAAACACAGAAATTGCATTGGAAATAAATAGAAAAAGCACAATGCCGACTTAAGTACAAGAAAACTGACTCTTCTTACTGTCTAAGTTTGAACCATTCCTGTGACACTAGTTATAGATTCCGATGCTTCACTTCAGCTTTACAGTGTCCCTCTGACCTTCTTATTGACGATGAAACACAGAAATTGCATCGGAATTAAATACAAAAGGCACAATGCTGACTTAAGTACAAGAAAACTGACTCTTCTTACTGTCTATGTTTTGAACCATTCCTGTGACACTAGTTACAGATTCCGATGCTTCACTTCAGGTTTACTGTATCCCTCTGACCGTCTTATTGACGAAGCAACACAGAAATTGCAACGGAATTAAATACAAAAGGCACAATGCCGACTTAAGTACAAAACAACTGACTCTTTTTACTGTCTATGATTTGAACCATTCTTGTGACACTAGTTATAGATTCCGATGCTTCACTTCAGGTTTACTGTATCCCTCTGACCTTCTTATTGACGATGAAACACAGAAATTGCATCGGAATTAAATACAAAAGGCCAACGTCGACATAACTACAAGAAAACTGACTCTTCTTACTGTCTATGTTTTGAACCATTACTGTGACACTAGTTATAGATTCAGATGCTTCACTTCAGGTTTACTGTATCCCTCTGACCTTCTTATTGACGATGAAACACAGAAATTGCATCGGAATTAAATACAAAAGGCACAATGCCGAATTAAGTACAAGAAAACTGACTCTTCTTACTGTCTAAGTTTTGAACCATTCCTGTGACACTAGTTATAGATTCCGATGCTTCACTTCAGCTTTACAGTATCCCTCTGACCTTCTTATTGACGATGAAACAGAGAAATTGCATCGGAATTAAATAGAAAAGGCATAATGCCGACTTAAGTACAACAAAACTGACTCTTCTTACTGTCTATGTTTTGAACCATTCATGTGACACTAGTTATAGATTCCGATGCTTCACTTCAGGTTTACTGTATCCCTCTGACCTTCTTATTGACGATGAAACACAGAAATTGCATCGGAATTAAATACAAAATGCACAATGCCGACTTAAGTACAAGAAAACTGACTCTTCCAACTGTCTATGTTTGAACCATTCATGTGACACTAGTTATGTATTCCGATGCTTCACTTCAGGTTCACTGTATCCCACTGACCTTCTTATTGTCGATGAAACTCTGAAATTGCATGGGAATTAAATACAAAAGGCACAATGCCGACTTAAGTACAAGAAAACTGACTCTTCTTACTGTTTTTTTTAATCATTCCTGTGACACTAGTTATAGATTCCGATGCTTTACTTAAGGTTTACTGTATCCCTCTGACCTTCTTACTGACGATGAAACACAGAAATTCCATCGGAATTAAATACAAAAATAACAATGCCGACTTAAGTACAAGAAAACTGACTCTTCTTACTGTCTAAGTTTTGAACCATTCCTGTGACACTAGTTATAGATTCCGATGCTTCACTTCAGCTTTACAGTATCCCTCTGACCTTCTTATTGACGATGAAACACAGAAATTGCATCGGAATTAAATACAAAAGGCACAATGCCGACTTAAGTACAAGAAAACTGACTCTTCTTACTGTCTATGTTTTGAACCATTCATGTGACACGAGTTATAGATTCCGATTCTTCACTTCAGGTTTACTGTATCCGTCTCACCGTCTTATTGACGATGAAACACAGAAATTGCATCGGAATTAAATAGAAGAGGCACAATGCCGACTTAAGTAGAAGAAAACTGACTCTTCTTACTGTCTATGTTTTTAACCATTCCTGTGACACTAGTTATAGATTCCGATGCTTCACCTCAGGTTTACGGTATCCCTCTAACCTTCTTATTGTCGATGAAACACAGAAATTACATCGGAAATAAATAGAAAAGGCACAATGCCGACTTATGTACAAGAAAACTGACTCTTCTTACTGTCTATGTTTTGAACCATTACTGTGCCACTAGTTATAGATTCGGATGCTTCACTTCAGGTTTACTGTATCCCTCTGACCTTCTTATTGACGATGAAACACAGAAATTGCATCGGAATTAAATACAAAATTCACAATGCCGAGTTAAGGACAAGAAAACTGACTCTTCTTACTGTCTATGTTTTGAACCATTCCTGTGACACTAGTAATAGATTCCGATGCTTCACTTTAGGTTTACTGTATCCCTCTGAACGTCTTATTGACGATGAAACACAGAAATTGCATCGGAATTAAATACAAAAGGCACAATGCCGACTTAAGTACAAAACAACTGACTCATCTTACTGTCTATGATTTGAACCATTCATGTGACACTAGTTATAGATTCCGTTGCTTCACTTCAGGTTTACTGTATCCCTCTGACCTTCTTATTGACGATGAAACACAGAAATTGCATCGGAATTAAATACAAAAGGCACAATGCCGACTTAAGTACAAGAATACTGACTCTTCTTACTGTCTATGTTTTGAACCATTCATGTGACTCTAGTTATAGATTCCGATGCTTCACTTTTGGTTTACTGTATCCCTCTGACCTTCTTATTGACGATGAAACACAGAAATTGCATCGGAATTAAATACAAAATTCACAATGCCGAGTTAAGGACAAGAAAACTGACTCTTCTTACTGTCTATGTTTTGAACCATTCCTGTGACACTAGTAATAGATTCCGATGCTTCACTTTAGGTTTACTGTATCCCTCTGAACGTCTTATTGACGATGAAACACAGAAATTGCATCGGAATTAAATACAAAAGGCACAATGCCGACTTAAGTACAAAACAACTGACTCATCTTACTGTCTATGATTTGAACCATTCATGTGACACTAGTTATAGATTCCGTTGCTTCACTTCAGGTTTACTGTATCCCTCTGACCTTCTTATTGACGATGAAACACAGAAATTGCATCGAAATTAAATACAAAAGGCACAATGCCGGCTTAAGGACAAGAAAACTGACTCTTCTTACTGTCTATGTTTGAACCATTCATGTGACACTAGTTATAGATTCCGATGCTTCATTTCAGGTTTACTCTATCCCTCTGACCTTCTTATTGTTGATGAAACACAGAAATTGCATCGGAATAAAATACAAATAGCACAATGCCGACTTAAGTACAAGGAAACTGACTCTTCTTACTGTCTATGTTTTGAACCATTCCTGTGACACTAGTTATAGATTCCGATGCTTCACTTCAGGTTTACTGTATCCCTCTGACCTTCTTATTGTTGATGAAACACAGAAATTGCATCGGAATTAAATACAAAAAGCACAATGCCGACTTAAGTACAATAAAACTGACTCTTCTTACTGTCTATGTTTTGAACCATTCCTGTGACACTAGTTACAGATTCCGATGCTTCACTTCACGTTTACTGTATCCCTCTGACCTTCTTATTGACGATGAAACACAGAAATTGCATCGGAATTAAATACAAAAGGCACAATGCCGAGTTAAGTACAAGAAAACTGACTCTTCTTACTGTCTAAGTTTGAACCATTCCTGTGACACTAGTTATAGATTCCGATGCTTCACTTCAGCTTTACAGTATCCCTCCGACCTTCTTATTGACGATGAAACACAGAACTTGCATCGGAATTAAATACAAAAGGCACAATGCTGACTTAAGTACAAGAAAACTTACTCTTCTTACTGTCTATGTTTTGAACCATTCCTGTGACACTAGTTACAGATTCCGATGCTTCACTTAAGGTTTACTGTATCCCTCTGACCTTCTTATTGACGATGAAACACAGAAATTGCATCGGAATTAAATACAAAAGGCACAACGCCGACATAAGTACAAGAAAACTGACTCTTCTTACTGCCTATGTTTTGAACCATTACTGTGACACTAGTTATAGATTCCGATGCTTCACTTCAGGTTTACTGTTTCCCTCTGACCTTCTTATTGACGATGAAACACAGAAATTGCATCGGAATTAAATACAAAAGGCACAATGCTGACTTAAGTACAAGAAAACTGACTCTTCTTACTGTCTAAGTTTGAACCATTCCTGTGACACTAGTTATAGATTCCGATGCTTCACTTCAGCTTTACAGTATCCCTCTGACCTTCTTATTGACGATGAAACACAGAAATTGCATCGGAATTAAATAGAAAAGGCACAATGCCGACTTAAGTACAACAAAACTGACTCTTCTTACTGTCTATGTTTTGAACCATTCATGTGACACTAGTTATAGATTCGGATGCTTCACTTCAGGTTGACTGTATCCCTCTGACCTTCTTATTGGCGATGAAACACAGAAATTGTATCGGAATTAAATAGAAAAGGCACAATGCCGACTTATGTACAACAAAACTGACTCTTCCAACTGTCTATGTTTGAACCATTCATGTGACACTAGTTATGTATTCCGATGCTTCACTTCAGGCTCACTGTATCCCTCTGACCTTCTTATTGACGATGAAACTCTGAAATTGCATCGGAATTAAATACAAAAGGCACAATGCCGAATTAAGTACAAGAAAACTGACTCTTCTTACTGTTTTTTTTAATCATTCCTGTGACACTAGTTATAGATTCCGATGCTTTACTTAAGGTTTACTGTATCCCTCTGACCTTCTTACTGACGATGAAACACAGAAATTCCATCGGAATTAAATACAAAAATAACAATGCCGACTTAAGTACAAGAAAACTGACTCTTCTTACTGTCTAAGTTTTGAACCATTCCTGTGACACTAGTTATAGATTCCGATGCTTCACTTCAGCTTTACAGTATCCCTCTGACCCTCTTATTGACGATGAAACACAGAAATTGCATCGGAATTAAATACAAAAGGCACAATGCCGACTTAAGTACAAGAAAACTGACTCTTCTTACTGTCTATGTTTTGAACCACTCATGTGACACGAGTTATAGATTCCAATTCTTCACTTCAGGTTTACTGTATCCGTCTCACCGTCTTATTGACGATGAAACACAGAAATTGCATCGGAATTAAATAGAAGAGGCACAATGCCGACTTAAGTAGAAGAAAACTGACTCTTCTTACTGTCTATGTTTTTAACCATTCCTGTGACACTAGTTATAGATTCCGATGCTTCACCTCAGGTTTACGGTATCCCTCTAACCTTCTTATTGTCGATGAAACACAGAAATTACATCGGAAATAAATAGAAAAGGCACAATGCCGACTTATGTACAAGAAAACTGACTCTTCTTACTGTCTATGTTTTGAACCATTACTGTGCCACTAGTTATAGATTCGGATGCTTCACTTCAGGTTTACTGTATCCCTCTGACCTTCTTATTGACGATGAAACACAGAAATTGCATCGGAATTAAATACAAAATTCACAATGCCGAGTTAAGGACAAGAAAACTGACTCTTCTTACTGTCTATGTTTTGAACCATTCCTGTGACACTAGTAATAGATTCCGATGCTTCACTTTAGGTTTACTGTATCCCTCTGAACGTCTTATTGACGATGAAACACAGAAATTGCATCGGAATTAAATACAAAAAGCACAATGCCGACTTAAGTACAAAACAACTGACTCATCTTACTGTCTATGATTTGAACCATTCATGTGACACTAGTTATAGATTCCGTTGCTTCACTTCAGGTTTACTGTATCCCTCTGACCTTCTTATTGACGATGAAACACAGAAATTGCATCGGAATTAAATACAAAAGGCACAATGCCGACTTAAGTACAAGAATACTGACTCTTCTTACTGTCTATGTTTTGAACCATTCATGTGACTCTAGTTATAGATTCCGATGCTTCACTTTTGGTTTACTGTATCCCTCTGACCTTCTTTTTGACGATGAAACACAGAAATTGCATCGAAATTAAATACAAAAGGCACAATGCCGGCTTAAGGACAAGAAAACTGACTCTTCTTACTGTCTATGTTTGAACCATTCATGTGACACTAGTTATAGATTCCGATGCTTCATTTCAGGTTTACTCTATCCCTCTGACCTTCTTATTGTTGATGAAACACAGAAATTGCATCGGAATAAAATACAAATAGCACAATGCCGACTTAAGTACAAGGAAACTGACTCTTCTTACTGTCTATGCTTTGAACCATTCCTGTGACACTAGTTATAGATTCCGATGCTTCACTTCAGGTTTACTGTATCCCTCTGACCTTCTTATTGTTGATGAAACACAGAAATTGCATCGGAATTAAATACAAAAAGCACAATGCCGACTTAAGTACAATAAAACTGACTCTTCTTACTGTCTATGTTTTGAACCATTCCTGTGACACTAGTTACAGATTCCGATGCTTCACTTCACGTTTACTGTATCCCTCTGACCTTCTTATTGACGATGAAACACAGAAATTGCATCGGAATTAAATACAAAAGGCACAATGCCGAGTTAAGTACAAGAAAACTGACTCTTCTTACTGTCTAAGTTTGAACCATTCCTGTGACACTAGTTATAGATTCCGATGCTTCACTTCAGCTTTACAGTATCCCTCCGACCTTCTTATTGACGATGAAACACAGAACTTGCATCGGAATTAAATACAAAAGGCACAATGCTGACTTAAGTACAAGAAAACTTACTCTTCTTACTGTCTATGTTTTGAACCATTCCTGTGACACTAGTTACAGATTCCGATGCTTCACTTAAGGTTTACTGTATCCCTCTGACCTTCTTATTGACGATGAAACACAGAAATTGCATCGGAATTAAATACAAAAGGCACAACGCCGACATAAGTACAAGAAAACTGACTCTTCTTACTGCCTATGTTTTGAACCATTACTGTGACACTAGTTATAGATTCCGATGCTTCACTTCAGGTTTACTGTTTCCCTCTGACCTTCTTATTGACGATGAAACACAGAAATTGCATCGGAATTAAATACAAAAGGCACAATGCTGACTTAAGTACAAGAAAACTGACTCTTCTTACTGTCTAAGTTTGAACCATTCCTGTGACACTAGTTATAGATTCCGATGCTTCACTTCAGCTTTACAGTATCCCTCTGACCTTCTTATTGACGATGAAACACAGAAATTGCATCGGAATTAAATAGAAAAGGCACAATGCCGACTTAAGTACAACAAAACTGACTCTTCTTACTGTCTATGTTTTGAACCATTCATGTGACACTAGTTATAGATTCGGATGCTTCACTTCAGGTTGACTGTATCCCTCTGACCTTCTTATTGGCGATGAAACACAGAAATTGTATCGGAATTAAATAGAAAAGGCACAATGCCGACTTATGCACAACAAAACTGACTCTTCCAACTGTCTATGTTTGAACCATTCATGTGACACTAGTTATGTATTCCGATGCTTCACTTCAGGCTCACTGTATCCCTCTGACCTTCTTATTGACGATGAAACTCGGAAATTGCATCGGAATTAAATACAAAAGGCACAATGCCGACTTAAGTACAAGAAAACTAACTCTTCGTACTGTTGTTTTTTTAATCATTCCTGTGACACTAGTTATAGATTCCGATGCTTCACTTCAGGTTTACTTTATTACTCTGACCTTCTTATTGACGATCAAACACAGAAATTGCATCGGAAATAAATACAAAAGGCACAATGCCAACTTAAGTACAAGAAAACTGACTCTTCTAACAGTCGATGTTTTGAACCATTCCTGTGACACTAGTTATAGATTCCGATGCTTCAATTCAGATTTACTGTATCCCTCTGACCATCTTATTGACGGAGAAACACAGAAATTGCATAGGAATTAAGTACAAAAGGCACAATGCCGACTTAAGTACAAGAAAACTGACTCTTCTTACTGTCTATGTTTTGAACCATTCCTGTGACACTAGTTATAGATTCCGATGCTTCACTTCAGGTTTACTGTATCCCTCTGACCTTCTTATTGACGATGAAACACAGAAAATGCATCGGAATTAAATACCAAAGGAACAATGCCGACTTAAGTGCAAGAGAACTGATTCTTCTTACTGTCTATGTTTGAACCACTCCTGTGACACTAGTTATAGATTCCGATGCTTCACCATAGGTTTTCTGTATCCCTCTGACCTTCTTATTGACGATGAAACACAGAAATAGCATCGGAATTAAATACAAAAGGCACAATGACGACTTAAGTACAAGATAACTTTCTCTTGTTACTGTCTATGTTTTGAACCATTCCTGTGACACTAGTTATAGATTCCGATGTTTCACTTCAGGTTTACTGTATCCCTCTGACCTTCTTATTGACGATGAAACACAGAAATTCCATCGGAATTAAATACAAAAGGCACAATGCCGACTTATGTACAAGAAAACTGACTCTTCTTACTGTCTATGTTATGAACCATTTCTGTGACACTAGTTATAGATTCCGATGCTTCACTTCAGGTTTACTGTATCCCTCTGACCGTCTTATTGACGATGAAACACAGAAATTGCATCGGAATTAAATACAAAAGGCACAATGCCGACTTAAGTACAAAACAACTGACTCTTCTTACTGTCTATGTTTTGAACCATTCATGTGACACTAGTTATAGATTCCGATGCTTCTCTTCAGGTTTACTGTATTCCTCTGGCCATCTTATTGTCGATGAAACACAGTAATATCATCGGAATTAAATACAAAAAGCACAATGCCGACTTAAGTACAAGAAAACTGACTCTTCTTACTGTCTATGATTTGAACCATTCCTGTGACACTAGTTATAGATTCCGATGCTTCACTTCAGGTTTACTGTATCCCTCTCACCTTCTTATTGACCATGAAACACAGAAATTGCATCGGAATTAAATAGAAAATGCACAATGCCGACTTAAGTACAAGAAAACTGACTCTTCTTACTGTCTATGTTTTTAACCATTCCTGTGACACTAGTTATAGAGTCCGATGCTTCACCTCAGGTTTACTGTATCCCTCTGACCGTCTTATTGACGATAAAACACAGAAATTGCATCGGAATTAAATACAAAAGGCACAATGCCGACTTAAGTACGAGATAACTCACTCTTCTTACTCTCTATGTTTTGAACCATTCATGTGACACTAGTTATAGATTCCGATGCTTCACTTCAGGTTTACTGTATCCCTTTGACCATCTTATTGTCGATGAAACACAGAAATATCATCGGAATTAAATACAAAAAGCACAATGCCGACTTAAGTACAAGAAAACTGACTCTTCTTACAGTCTATGATTTGAACTATTCCTGTGACACTAGTTATAGATTCCGATGCTTCACTTCAGGATTACTGTACCCCTCTCACCTTCTTATTGACGATGAAACACAGAAATTGCATTGGAATTAAATAGAAAAGGCACAATGCTGACTTAAGTACAAGAAAACTGACTCTTCTTACTGTCTATGTTTTTAACCATTCCTGCGACACTAGTTATAGATTCCGATGCTTCACCTCAGGTTTACTGTATCCCTCTGACCTTCTTATTTACGATGAAACACAGAAATTGCATCGGAAATAAATAGAAGAGGTACAATGCCGACTTAAGTACATGAAAACTGACTCTTCTTACTGTCTATGTTTTGAACCATTACTGTGACACTAGTTATAGATTCCGATGCTTCACTTCAGGTTTACTGTATCCCTCTGACCTTCTTATTGACGATGAAACACAGAAATTGCATCGGAATTAAATACAAAAGGCACAATGCCGAGTTAAGTACAAGAAAACTGACTCTTCTTACTGTCTTAGTTTGAACCATTCCTGTGACACTAGTTATAGATTCCGATGCTTCACTTCAGCTTTACAGTATCCCTCTGACCTTCTTATTGACGATGAAACACAGAACTTGCATCGGAATTAAATACAAAAGGCACAATGCTGCCTTAAGTACAAGAAAATTGACTCTTCTTACTGTCTATGTTTTGAACCATTCCTGTGACACTAGTTACAGATTCCGATGCTTCACTTAAGGTTTACTGTATCCCTCTGACCTTCTTATTGACGATGAAACACAGAAATTGCATCGGAATTAAATACAAAAGGCACAACGCCGACATAAGTACAAGAAAACTGACTCTTCTTACTGTCTATGTTTTGAACCATTACTGTGACACTAGTTATAGATTCCGATGCTTCACTTCAGGTTTACTGTTTCCCTCTGACCATCTTATTGACGATGAAACACAGAAATTGCATCGGAATTAAATACAAAAGGCACAATGCCGAATTAAGTACAAGAAAGCTGACTCTTCTTACTGTCTAAGTTTGAACCATTCCTGTGACACTAGTTATAGATTCCGATGCTTCACTTCAGCTTTACAGTATCCCTCTGACCTTCTTATTGACGATGAAACACAGAAATTGCATCGGAATTAAATAGAAAAGGCACAATGCCGACTTAAGTACAACAAAACTGACCGTTCTTACTGTCTATGTTTTGAACCATTCATGTGACACTAGTTATAGATTCGGATGCTTCACTTCAGGTTCACTGTATCCCTCTGACCTTCTTATTGACGATGAAACACAGAAATTGTATCGGAATTAAATAGAAAAGGCACAATGCCGACTTATGTACAACAAAACTGACTCTTCCAACTGTCTATGTTTCAACCATTCATGTGACACTAGTTATGTATTCCGATGCTTCACTTCAGGTTCACTGTATCCCTCTGACCTTCATATTGACGATGAAACTCTGAAATTGCATCGGAATTAAATTTAAAAGGCACAATGCCGACTTAAGTACAAGAAAACTGACTCTTCGTACTGTTGTTTTTTTAATCATTCCTGTGACACTAGTTATAGATTCCGATGCTTCACTTCAGGTTTACTTTATCACTCTGACCTTCTTATTGACGATCAAACACAGAAATTGCATCGGAAATAAATACAAAAGGCACAATGCCAACTTAAGTACAAGAAAACTGACTCTTCTAACTGTCGATGTTTTGAACCATTCCTGTGACACTAGTTATCGATTCCGATGCTTCAATTCAGATTTACTGTATCCCTCTGACCATCTTATTGACGATGAAACACAGAAATTGCATAGGAATTAAGTACAAAAGGCACAATGCCGAATTAAGCACAAGAAAACTGACTCTTCTTACTGTCTATGTTTTGAACCATTCCTGTGACACTAGTTATAGATTCCGAAGCTTCACTTCAGGTTTACTGTATCCCTCTGACCTTCTTATTGACGATGAAACACAGAAAATGCATCGGAATTAAATACCAAAGGAACAATGCCGACTTAAGTGCAAGAGAACTGACTCTTCTTACTGTCTATGTTTGAACCCCTCCTGTGACACTAGTTATAGATTCCGATGCTTCACCTCAGGTTTACTGTATCCCTCTGACCTTCTTATTGACGATGAAACACAGAAATAGCATCGGAATTAAATACAAAAGGCACAATGACGACTTAAGTACAAGATAACTTTCTCTTGTTACTGTCTATGTTTTGAACCATTCCTGTGACACTAGTTATAGATTCCGATGTTTCACTTCAGGTTTACTGTATCCCTCTGACCTTCTTATTGACGATGAAACACAGAAATTCCATCGGAATTAAATACAAAAGGCACAATGCCGACTTAAGTACAAGAAAACTGACTCTTCTTACTGTCTATGTTATGAACCATTCCTGTGACACTAGTTACTGATTCCGATGCTTCACTTCAGGTTTACTGTATCCCTCGGACCTTCTTATTGACGATGAAACACAGAAATTGCATCGGAATTAAATAAAAAAGGAGCAATGCTGACTTAAGTACAAGAAAACTGACTCTTCTTACTGTCTATGTTTTGAACCATTTCTGTGACACTAGTTATAGATTCCGATGATTCACTTCAGGTTTACTGTATCCCTCTGACCGTCTTATTGACGATGAAACACAGAAATTGCATCGGAATTAAATACAAAAGGCACAATGCCGACTTAAGTACAAAACAACTGACTCTTCTTACTGTCTATGTATTGAACCATTCATGTGACACTAGTTATAGATTCCGATGCTTCACTTCAGGTTTACTGTATCCCTCTGACCATCATATTGTCGATGAAACACAGAAATATCATCGGAATTAAATACAAAAAGCACAATGCCGACTTAAGTACAAGAAAACTGACTCTTCCTACTGTCTATGTTTTGAACCATTACTGTGACACTTGTTATAGATTCCGATGCTTCACTTCAGGTTTACTGTATCCCTCTGACCTTCTTATTGACGATGAAACACAGAAATTGCATCGGAATTAAATACAAAAGGCACAATGCCGAGATAAGTACAAGAAAACTGACTCTTCTTACTGTCTTAGTTTGAACCATTCCTGTGACACTAGTTATAGATTCCGATGCTTCACTTCAGCTTTACAGTATCCCCCTGACCTTCTTATTGACGATGAAACACAGAAATTGCATCGGAATTAAATACAAAAGGCACAATGCTGACTCAAGTACAAGAAAACTGACTCTTCTTACTGTCTATGTTTTGAACCATTCCTGTGACACTAGTTACAGATTCCGATGCTTCACTTCAGGTTTACTGTATCCCTCTGACCGTCTTATTGACGATGAAACACAGAAATTGCATCGGAATTAAATACAAAAGGCACAATGCCGACTTAAGTACAAAACAACTGACTCTTTTTACTGTCTATGATTTGAACCATTCATGTGACACTAGTTATAGATTCCGATGCTTCACTTCAGGTTTACTGTATCGGTCTGACCGTCTTATTGACGATGAAACACAGAAATTGCATCGGAATTAAATACAAAAGGCACAATGCCGACTTAAGTACAAAACAACTGACTCTTCTTACTGTCTATGTTTTGAACCATTCATGTGACACTAGTTATAGATTCCGATGCTTCACTTCAGGTTTACTGTATCCCTCTGACCATCATATTGTCGATGAAACACAGAAATAACATCGGAATTAAATACAAAAAGCACAATGCCGACTTAAGTACAAGAAAACTGACTCTTCCTACTGTCTATGTTTTGAACCATTCCTGTGACACTAGTTATTGATTCCGATGCTTCACTTCAGGTTGACTGTATCCCTCGGACCTTCTTATTGACGATGAAACACAGAAATTGCATCGGAATTAAATAAAAAAGGAGCAATGCTGACTTAAGTACAAGAAAACTGACTCTTCTTACTGTCTATGTTTTGAACCATTTCTGTGACACTAGTTATAGATTCCGATGCTTCACTTCAGGTTTACTGTATCCCTCTGACCGTCTTATTGACGATGAAACACAGAAATTGCATCGGAATTAAATACAAAAGGCACAATGCCGACTTAAGTACAAAACAACTGACTCTTCTTACTGTCTATGTTTTGAACCATTCATGTGACACTAGTTATAGATTCCGATGCTTCACTTCAGGTTTACTGTATCCCTCTGACCATCATATTGTCGATGAAACACAGAAATATCATCGGAATTAAATACAAAAAGCACAATGCCGACTTAAGTACAAGAAAACTGACTCTTCCTACTGTCTATGTTTTGAACTATTACTGTGACACTTGTTATAGATTCCGATGCTTCACTTCAGGTTTACTGTATCCCTCTGACCTTCTTATTGACGATGAAACACAGAAATTGCATCGGAATTAAATACAAAAGGCACAATGCCGAGATATGTACAAGAAAACTGACTCTTCTTACTGTCTTAGTTTGAACCATTCCTGTGACACTAGTTATAGATTCCGATGCTTCACTTCAGCTTTACAGTATCCCCCTGACCTTCTTATTGACGATGAAACACAGAAATTGCATCGGAATTAAATACAAAAGGCACAATGCTGACTCAAGTACAAGAAAACTGACTCTTCTTACTGTCTATGTTTTGAACCATTCCTGTGACACTAGTTACAGATTCCGATGCTTCACTTCAGGTTTACTGTATCCCTCTGACCGTCTTATTGACGATGAAACACAGAAATTGCATCGGAATTAAATACAAAAGGCACAATGCCGACTTAAGTACAAAACAACTGACTCTTTTTACTGTCTATGATTTGAACCATTCATGTGACACTAGTTATAGATTCCGATGCTTCACTTCAGGTTTACTGAATCCCTCTGACCTTCTTATTGACGATGAAACACAGAAATTGCATCGGAATTAAATACAAAAGCCACAAAGCCGAGTTAAGTACAAGAAAACTGTCTCTTCTTACTGTCTATGTTTACAACCATTCATGTGACACTAGTTATAGATTCCGATGCCTCACTTCTGGTTTACTGTATCCCTCTGACCTTGTTATTGACGATGAAACACAGAAATTGCATCGGAATTAAATAGAGAAGGCACAATGCAGACTTAAGTACAAGAAAACTGACTCTTCTTACTGTTTTTTTTTTATCATTCCTGTGACACTAATTATAGATTCCGATGCTTCACTTAAGGTTTACTGTATCCCTCTGACCGTCCGATTGACGATGAAACACAGAAATTGCATCGGAATTAAATACAAAAGGCACAACGCCGACATAAGTACAAGAAAACTGACTCATCTTACTGTCTATGTTTTGAACCATTACTGTGACACTAGTTGTAGATTCAGATGCTTCACTTCAGGTTTACTGTATCCCTCTGACCTTCTTATTGACGATGAAACACAGAAATTGCATCGGAATTAAATACAAAAGCACAATGCCGAATTAAGTACAAGAAAACTGACTCTTCTTACTGTCTAAGTTTTGAACCATTCCTGTGACACTAGTTATAGATTCCGATGCTTCACTTCAGCTTTACAGTATCCCTCTGACCTTCTTATTGACGATGAAAGACAGAAATTGCATCGGAATTAAATAGAAAAGGCATAATGCCGACTCAAGTACAACAAAACTGACTCTTCTTACTGTCTATGTTTTGAACCATCCATGTGACACTAGTTATAGATTCCGATGCTTCACTTCAGGTTTACTATATCCTTCTGACCTTCTTATTGACGATGAAACACAGAAATTGCATCGGAATTAATTAGAAATTGCACAATGCCGACTTATGTACAAGAAAACTGACTCTTCCAACTGTCTATGTTTGAACCATTCATGTGACATTAGTTATGTATTCCGATGCTTCACTTCAGGTTCACTGTATCCCTCTGACCTTCTTATTGACGATGAAACTCTGAAATTGCATCGGAATTAAATGCAAAAGGCACAATGCCGACTTAAGTACAAGAAAACTGACTCTTCTTACTGTTTTTTTTAATCATTCGTGTGACACTAGTTATAGATTCCGATGCTTCACTTCAGGTTTACTTTATCACTCTGACCTTCTTAATGACGATCAAACACAGAAATTGCATCGGAAATAAATACAAAAGGCACAATGCCAACTTAAGTACAAGAAAACTTTCTCTTCTAACTGTCTATGTTTTGAACCATTCCTGTGACACTAGTTATAGATTCCGATGCTTCAATTCAGGTTTACTGTATCGCTCTGACATTCTTATTGACGAACAAACACAGAAATTGTACCGGAATTAAATACAAAAGGCACAATGCTGACTTAAGTACAAGAAAACTGACTCTTCGTACTGTCTATGTTTTGAAACATTCCTGTGACACTAGTTATAGATCCCGGTGCTCCACTTCAGGTTCACTGTATCCCTCTGACCTTCTTATTGACGATGAAACACAGAAATTGCATCGGAATTAAATACATAAGGCACAATGCCGACTTAAGTACAAGAAAACTGACTCTTCTTACTGTCTTTGTTTTGAACCATTCCTGTGACACTAGTTATAGATTCCGATGCTTCACTTCAGGTTTACTGTATCCCTCTGACCTTCTTATTGACGATAAAACACTGAAATTGCATCGGAATTAAATACGATAGGCACAATGCCGAATTAAGTACAAGAAAACTGACTCTTCTTACTGTCTATGTTTTGAACCATTCCTGTGACACTAGTTATAGATTCCGATGCTTCACTTTAGGTTTACTGTATCCCTCTGACCATCTTATTGACGATGAAACACAGAAATTGCATCGGAATTAAATACAAAAGGCACAATGCCGACTTAAGTACAAGAAGATTGACTCTTCTTACTGTCTATGCTTTGAACCATTCCTGTGACACTAGTTATAGATTCCGATGCTTCACTTCTGGTTTACTGTATCCCTCTGACCTTCTTATTGACGATGAAACACAGAAAATGCATCGGAATTAAATACATAAGGAACAATGCCGACTTAAGTGGAAGAGAACTGACTCTTCTTACTGTCTATGTTTGAACCACTCCTGTGACACTAGTTATAGATTCCGATGCTTCACTTCAGGTTTACTGTATCCCTCTGACCTTCTTATTGACGATGAAACGCAGAAATAGCATCGGAATTAAATACAAAAGGCACAATGACGACTTAAGTACAAGATAACTGTCTCTTCTTACTGTCTATGTTTTGAACCATTCCTGTGACACTAGTTATAGATTCCGATGCTTCACTTCAGGTTTACTGTATCCCTCTGACCTTCTTATTGACGATGAATAACAGAAATTTCATCGGAATTAAATACAAAAGGCAAAATCCCGACATAAGTACAAGAAAACTGACTCTTCTTACTGTCTATGTTTGAACCATTCCTGTGGCACTAGTTATAGATTCCGATGCTTCACTTCAGGTTTACAGAATGCCTCTGATCTTCGTATTGACGATGGAACACAGAAATTGCATCGGAATTAAATACAAAAGGCACAATGCCGACTTAAGTACAAGAAAACTGACTCTTCTTACTGTCTATGTTTTGAACTATTCCTGTGACACTAGTTATAGATTCCGAAGCATCACTTCAGGTTACTGTATCCCTCTGACCTTCGTATTGCCGATGAAACACAGAAATTGCATCGGAATTAAATACAAAAGGCACTATGCCGACTTAAGTACAAAATAACTGATTCTTCTTACTGTCTATGATTTGAACCACTCATGTGACACTAGTTACAGATTCCGATGCTTCACTTCAGGTTTACTGTATCCCTCTGACCTTCTTATTGACGATGAAACACAGAAATTGCATCGGAATTAAATACAAAAGGCACAATGCCGACTTAAGTTCAAGAAAACTGACTCCTCTAACTGTCTATGTTTTGAACCATTCCTGTGACATTAGTTATAGATTCCGATGCTTCACTTCAGCTTTACAGTATGCCTCTGGCCTTCTTATTGACGACGAAACACAGAAATTGCATCGGAATTTAATAGAAAAGGCACAATGCCGACCTAAGTACAAGAAAACTGACTCTTCTTACTGTCTATGTTTTGAACTATTGCTGTGACACTAGTTATAGATTCCGATGCTTCACTTCAGGTTTACTGTATCCCTCTGACCTTCTTATTGACAATGAAACACAGATATTGCATCGGAATTAAATACAAAAGGCACAATGCCGACTTAAGTACAAGTAAACTGACTCTTCTTACTGTCTATATTTTGAACCATTCCTTTGACACTAGTTATAGATTCCGATGCTTCACTTCAGGTTTACTGTATCCCACTGACCTTGCTATTGACGATGAAACACAGAAATTGCATCGGAATTAAATACAAAATGCACAATGCCGACTTAAGTACAAGAAAACTGACTCTTCTTACTGTTTATGTTTGAACCATTCCTGTGACAATAGTTATAGATTCCGATGCTTCACTTCAGGTTTACTGTATCCCTCTGACCTTCTTATTGACGATCAAACACAGAAATTGAACCGGAATTAAATACAAAAGGCACAATCCCTACTTAAGTACAAGAAAACTGACTCTTCTTACTGTCTATGTATTGAAACATTCCTGTGACACTAGTTATAGATTCCGATGCTTCATTTCAGGTTCACTGTATCCCTTTGACCTTCTTATCGACGATGAAACACAGAAATTACATCGGAATTAAATACAAAATTAACAATGCCGACTTAAGAACAAGAAAACTGACTCTTCTTACTGTCTATGTTTTGATCCATTCCTGTGACACTAGTTATAAATTCCGACGCTTTACTTCAGTTTTACTGTATCCCTCTGGCCTTCTTATTGACGATGATACACAGAAATTGCATCGGAATTGATTACGAAAGGCACAATGCCGACTTAAATAAAAGAAAACTGACTCTTCTTACTGTCTAAGTTTTGAACCATTCCTGTGACACTAGTTATAGATTCCGATGCTTCACTTCAGGTTTACTTGATCACTCTGACCTTCTTATTGACGATCAAACACAGAAATTGCATCGGAAATAAATACAAATTGCACAATGCCAACTTAAGTACAAGAAAACTGACTCTTCTAACTGTCTATGTTTTGAACCATTCCTGTGACACTAGTTATAGATTCCGATGCTTCAATTCAGGTTTACTGTATCCCTCTGACCTTCTTATTGACGAACAAACACAGAAATTGTACCGGAATTAAATACAAAAGGCACAATGCTGACTTAAGTACAAGAAAACTGACTCTTCTTACTGTCTATGTTTTGAACCATTCCTGTGACACTAGATATAGATTCCGCTGCTTCACTTCAGGTTTACTGTATCCCTCTGACCTTCTTATTGACGATGAAACACAGAAATTGCATCGGAATTAATTACGAAAGGCACAATGCCGACTTAAATACAAGAAAACTGACTCTTCTTACTGTCTATGTTTTGAACCATTCCTGTGACACTAGTTATAGATTCCGATGCTTCACTTCATGTTTACTGTATCCCTCTGACCTTCTTATTGACGATGAAACACGGAATTAGCTTCGGAATTAAATACAAAAGGCACAACGCCGACTTAAGTACAAGAAAACTGACTCTTCTTACTGTCTATGTTTTGAACCATTCCTGTGACACTAGTTATAGATTCAGATGCTTCACTTCAGGTTTCCTGTATCCCTCTGACCTTCTTATTGACGATGAAACACAGAAAGTGCATTGGAATCAAATACAAAAAACACAATGCCTACTTAAGTACAAGAAAACTGACTCTTCTTACTGTCTATGTTTTGAACCATTCATGTGACACTAGTTATAGATTCTGATGCTTCGCTTCAGGTTTACTGTATCCCTCTGACCATCTTATTGACGATGAAACACAGAAATTGCATCGGAATTAAATACAAAAGGCACAATGCCGACTTAAGTACAAGACAACTGACTCTTCTTACTGTCTATGTTTTGAACCATACCTGTGACACTAGTTATAGATTCCGATGCTTCATTTCAGGTTTACTGTATCCCTCTGACCTTCGTATTGACGATGAAACACAGAAATTGCATCGGAATTAAATACAAAAGGCACAATGCCTACTTAAGTACCAGATAACTGACTCTTCTTACTTTCTATGTTTTGAACCATTCAAGTGACACTAGTTATAGATTCCGATGCTTCACTTCAGGTTTACTATATTCCTCTGACCTTCCTATTGACGGGGAAACACAGAAAATGCATCGGAATTAAATACAAAAGGCACAATGCCTACTTAAGTACCAGATAACTGACTCTTCCTACTGTCTATGTTTTGAACCATTCCTGTGACACTAGTTATAGATTCCGATGCTTTACTTCAGGTTTTCCTGTATCCCTCTGTCCTTCTTATTGACGATGAAACACAGACATTTCATCGGAATTAAATACAAAAGGCACTATCCTGACTTAAGTACAAGAAAACTGACTCTTCTTACTGTCTATGTTTGAACCATTCCTGTGGCACTAGTTATAGATTCCGATGCTTCACTTCAGGTTTACTGTATCCCTCTGACCTTCTTATTGACAATGAAACACAGAAATTGCATCGGAATTAAATACAAAAAGTGCAATGCCGACGTAAGGACAAGAAAACTGACTCTTCTTACAGTCTATGTTTCGAACCATTCCTGTGACACTAGTTATAGATTCCGATGCTTCACTTCAGGTTTACTGTATCCCTCTGACCTTCTTATTGACGATGAATCACAGAAATTGCTTTGGAATTAAATACAAAAGGCACAATGCCGACTTAAGTACAACAAAACTGACTCTTCTAACTGTCTAAGTTTGAACCATTACTGTGACACTAGTTATAGATTCCGATGCTTCACTTCAAGTTTACTGTATCCCTCTGACCTTTTTATTGTTGATGAAACACAGAAATTGCATCGGAATTAAATCCAAAAGGCACAGTGCCGACTTAAGTACAAGAAAACTGACTCTTCTTTCTAACTGTCTAAGTTTGAACCATTACTGTGACACTAGTTATAGATTCCGATGCTTCACTTCAAGTTTACTGTATCCCTCTGACCTTTTTATTGTTGATGAAACACAGAAATTGCATCGGAATTAAATCCAAAAGGCACAGTGCCGACTTAAGTACAAGAAAACTGACTCTTCTTACTGTCTATGTTTGAACCATTCCTGTGACACTAGTTATAGATTCCGATGCTTCACTTCAGGTTTACTGTATCCCTCTGACCTTCTTATTGACGATGAGACACAGAAATTGCATCGGAATTAAATACAAAAGGCACAATGCCGACTTAAGTACAAGAAAACTGACTCTTCTTACAGTCTATGTTTTGAACCATTCCTGTGACACTAGTTATAGATTCCGATGCTTCACTTCAGGTTTACTGTATCCCTCTGACCTTCTTATTGACGATGAATCACAGAAATTCCTTTGGAATTAAATACAAAAGGCACAATGCCGACATAAGTACAACAAAACTGACTCTTCTAACTGTCTAAGTTTGAACCATTCCTGTGACACTAGTTATAGATTCCGATGCTTCACTTCAAGTTTACTGTATCCCTCTGACCTTTTTATTGTTGATGAAACACAGAAATTGCATCGGAATTAAATCCAAAAGGCACAATGCCGACTTAAGTACAAGAAAACTGACTCTTCTTATTGTCTATGTTTCAACCATTCCTGTGACACTAGTTATAGATTCCGATGCTTCACTTCAGGTTTACTGTATCCCTCTGACCTAATTATTGACGATGAAACACAGAAATAGCATCGGAATTAAATCCAAAAGGCACAATAACCAACTGAAGTACAAGAAAACTGACTGTTCTTACTGTCTATGTTTTGAACCATTCATGTGACACTATTTATAGATTCCGATGCTTCACTTCAGGTTCACTGTATCCCTCTGACCATCTTATTGACGATGAAACACAGAAATTGCATCGGAATTAAATACAAAAGGCACAATGCCGACTTAAGTACAAGAAAACTGACATTTCTTACTGTCTATGTTTTGAACCATTCCTGTGAGACTACTTATAGATTCCGATGCTTCACTTCAGGTTACTGTATCCCTTTGACCTTCTTATTGACGATGAAACACAGAAATAACATCGGAATTAATTACAAAAGGCACAATCCCTACTTAAGTACAAGAAAACTGACTCTTCTTACTGTCTATGCTTTGAACCATTCAAGTGATACTAGTTATAGATTCCGATGCTTCACTTCAGGTTTACTGTATTCCTCTGACCTACTTATTGACGATGAAACAGAGAAAATGCATCGGAATTAAATACAAAAGGAACAATGCCGACTTAAGTGCAAGAAAACTGACTCTTCTTACTGTCTATGTTTGAACTATTCCTGTGACACTAGTTATAGATTCCGATGCTTCACTTCAGGTTTACTGTATCCCTCTAACCTTCTTATTGACGATGAAACACAGAAATTGCATCGGAATTAAATACAAAAGGCACAATGCCGACTTAAGTACAACAAAACTGACTCTTGTAACTGTCTAAGTTTGAACCATTACTGTGACACTAGTTATAGATTCCGATGCTTCACTTAGAGTTTACTGTATCCCTCTGACCTTTTTATTGTTGATGAAACACAGAAATTGCATCGGAATTAAATCCAAAAGGCACACTGCCGACTTAAGTACAAGAAAACTGACTCTTCTTACTGTCTATGTTTGAACCATTCCTGTGACACTAGTTATAGATTCCGATGCTTCACTTCAGGTTTACTGTATCCCTCTGACCTTCTTAATGACGATGAAACACAGAAATTGCATCGGAATTAAATACAAAAGGCACAATGCCGACTTAAGTACAAGACAACTGACTCTTCTTACTATCTATGTTTTGAACCATTCCTGTGACACTAGTTATAGATTCCGATGCTTCACTTCAGGTATTCCTGAATCCCTCTGTCCTTCTTATTGACGATGAAACAAAGATATTTCATCGGAATTAAATACAAAAGGCACAATGCCGACTTAAGTACAAGAAAACTGACTCTTCTTACTGTCTATAAGTTGAACCATTCCTGTGACACTAGTTATAGATTCCGATGCTTCACTTCAGGTTTACTGTATCCCTCTGACCTTCATATTGACAATGAAACACAGAAATTGCTTTGGAATTAAATACAAAAGGCACAATGCCGACTTAATTACAACAAAACTGACTCTTCTAACTGTCTAAGTTTGAACCATTCCTGTGACACTAGTTATAGATTCCGATGCTTCACTTCAAGTTTACTGTATCCCTCTGACCTTTTTATTGTTGATGAAACACAGAAATTGCATCGGAATTAAATCCAAAAGGCACAATGCCGACTTAAGTACAAGAAAACTGACTCTCCTTACTGTCTATGTTTCAACCATTCCTGTGACACTAGTTATAGATTCCGATGCTTCACTTCAGGTTTACTGTATCCCTCTGACCTAATTATTGACGATGAAACACAGAAATAGCATCGGAATTAAATCCAAAACGCACAATGCCAACTGAAGTACAGGAAAACTGACTGTTCTTACTGTCTATGTTTTGAACCATTCATGTGACACTAGTTATAGATTCCGATGCTTCACTTAAGGTTTACTGTATCCCTCTGACCATCATTTTGACGATGATACACAGAAATGGCATCGGAATTAAATACAAAAGGCACAATGCCGACTTAAGTACAAGAAAACTGACTCTTCTTACTGTCTATGTTTGAACCATTCCTGTGACACTAGTTATAGATTCCGATGCTTCACTTCAGGTTTACTGTATCCCTCTGACCTTCTTATTGACTATGAAACACAGAAATTCCATTGGAATTAAATACAAAAAACACAATGCCGGCTTATGTACAAGAAAACTGACTCTTCTTACTGTCTATGTTTTGAACCATTCATGTGACACTAGTTATAGATTCCGATGCTTCACTTCAGGTTCACTGTATCCCTCTGACCATCTTATTGACGACGAAACACAGAAATTGCATCGGAATTAAATACAAAAGGCACAATGCCGACTTAAGTACAAGAAATCTGACACTTCTTACTGTCTATGTTTTGAACCATTCCTGTGAGACTACTTATAGTTTCCGATGCTTCACTTCAGGTTTACTATATTCCTCTGACCTTCCTATTGACGATGAAACACAGAAAATGCATCGGAATTAAATACAAAAGGCACAATGCCTACTTAAGTACCAGATAACTGACTCTTCTTACTGTCTATGTTTTGAACCATTCCTGTGACACTAGTTATAGATTCCGATGCTTCACTTCAGGTTTACTGTATCCCTCTGACCTTCTTATTGACAATGAAACACAGAAATTGCATCGGAATTAAATACAAAAAGCGCAATGCCGACGTAAGAACAAGAAAACTGACTCTTCTTACAGTCTATGTTTTGAACCATTCCTGTGACACTAGTTATAGATTCCGATGCTTCACTTCAGGTTTACTGTATCCCTCTGACCTTCTTATTGACGATGAATCACAGAAATTGCTTTGGAATTAAATACAAAAGGCACAATGCCGACTTAAGTACAACAAAACTGACTCTTCTAACTGTCTAAGTTTGAACCATTACTGTGACACTAGTTATAGATTCCGATGCTTCACTTCAAGTTTACTGTATCCCTCTGACCTTTTTATTGTTGATGAAACACAGAAATTGCATCGGAATTAAATCCAAAAGGCACAGTGCCGACTTAAGTACAAGAAAACTGACTCTTCTTACTGTCTATGTTTGAACCATTCCTGTGACACTAGTAATAGATTCCGATGCTTCACTTCAGGTTTACTGTATCCCTCTGACCTTCTTATTGACGATGAAACACAGAAATTGCATCGGAATTAAATACAAAAGGCACAATGCCGACTTAAGTACAAGACAACTGACTCTTCTTACTATCTATGTTTTGAACCATTCCTGTGACACTAGTTATAGATTCCGAAGCTTCACTTCAGGTATTCCTGTATCCCTCTGCCCTTCCTATTGACGATGAAACACAGATATTTCATCGGAATTAAATACAAAAGGCACAATGCCGACTTAAGTACAAGAAAACTTACTCTTCTTACAGTCTATGTTTTGAACCATTCCTGCGACACTAGTTATAGATTCCGATGCTTCACTTCAGGTTTACTGTATCCCTCTGACCTTCTTATTGACGATGAATCACAGAAATTGCTTTGGAATTAAATACAAAAGGCACAATGCCGACATAAGTACAACAAAACTGACTCTTCTAACTGTCTAAGTTTGAACCATTCCTGTGACACTAGTTATAGATTCCGATGCTTCACTTCAAGTTTACTGTATCCCTCTGACCTTTTTATTGTTGATGAAACACAGAAATTGCATCGGAATTAAATCCAAAAGGCACAATGCCGACTTAACTACAAGAAAACTGACTCATCTTACTGTCTATGTTTCAACCATTCCTGTGACACTAGTTATAGATTCCGATGCTTCACTTCAGGTTTACTGTATCCCTCTGACCTAATTATTGAGGATGAAACACAGAAATAGCATCGGAATTAAATCCAAAAGGCACAATGCCAACTGAAGTACAAGAAAACTGACTGTTCTTACTGTCTATGTTTTGAACCATTCATGTGACACTAGTTATAGATTCCGATGCTTCACTTCAGGTTCACTGTATCCCTCTGACCATCTTATTGACGATGAAACACAGAAATTGCATCGGAATTAAATACAAAAGGCACAATGCCGACTTAAGTACAAGAAAACTGACATTTCTTACTGTCTATGTTTTGAACCATTCCTGTGAGACTACTTATAGATTCCGATGCTTCACTTCAGGTTACTGTATCCCTTTGACCTTCTTATTGACGATGAAACACAGAAATAACATCGGAATTAATTACAAAAGGCACAATCCCTACTTAAGTACAAGATAACTGACTCTTCTTACTGTCTATGCTTTGAACCATTCAAGTGATACTAGTTATAGATTCCGATGCTTCACTTCAGGTTTACTGTATTCCTCTGACCTACTTATTGACGATGAAACAGAGAAAATGCATCGGAATTAAATACAAAAGGAACAATGCCGACTTAAGTGCAAGAAAACTGACTCTTCTTACAGTCTATGTTTTGAACCATTCCTGTGACACTAGTTATAGATTCCGATGCTTCACTTCAGGTTTACTGTATCCCTCTAACCTTCTTATTGACGATGAAACACAGAAATTGCATCGGAATTAAATACAAAAGGCACAATGCCGACTTAAGTACAAGAAAACTGACTCTTCTTACAGTCTATGTTTTGAACCATTCCTGTGACACTAGTTATAGATTCCGATGCTTCACTTCAAGTTTACTGTATCCCTCTGACCTTTTTATTGTTGATGAAACACAGAAATTGCATCGGAATTAAATCCAAAAGGCACACTGCCGACTTAAGTACAAGAAAACTGACTCTTCTTTCTAACTGTCTAAGTTTGAACCATTACTGTGACACTAGTTATAGATTCCGATGCTTCACTTCAAGTTTACTGTATCCCTCTGACCTTTTTATTGCTGATGAAACACAGAAATTGCATCGGAATTAAATCCAAAAGGCACAGTGCCGACTTAAGTACAAGAAAACTGACTCTTCTTACTGTCTATGTTTGAACCATTCCTGTGACACTAGTTATAGATTCCGATGCTTCACTTCAGGTTTACTGTATCCCTCTGACCTTCTTATTGACGATGAAACACAGAAATTGCATCGGAATTAAATACAAAAGGCACAATGCCGACTTAAGTACAAGAAAACTGACTCTTCTTACAGTCTATGTTTTGAACCATTCCTGTGACACTAGTTATAGATTCCGATGCTTCACTTCAGGTTTACTGTATCCCTCTGACCTTCTTATTGACGATGAATCACAGAAATTGCTTTGGAATTAAATACAAAAGGCACAATGCCGACATAAGTACAACAAAACTGACTCTTCTAACTGTCTAAGTTTGAACCATTCCTGTGACACTAGTTATAGATTCCGATGCTTCACTTCAAGTTTACTGTATCCCTCTGACCTTTTTATTGTTGATGAAACACAGAAATTGCATCGGAATTAAATCCAAAAGGCACAATGCCGACTTAAGTACAAGAAAACTGACTCTTCTTATTGTCTATGTTTCAACCATTCCTGTGACACTAGTTATAGATTCCGATGCTTCACTTCAGGTTTACTGTATCCCTCTGACCTAATTATTGACGATGAAACACAGAAATAGCATCGGAATTAAATCCAAAAGGCACAATGCCAACTGAAGTACAAGAAAACTGACTGTTCTTACTGTCTATGTTTTGAACCATTCATGTGACACTAGTTATAGATTCCGATGCTTCACTTCAGGTTCACTGTATCCCTCTGACCATCTTATTGACGATGAAACACAAAAATTGCATCGGAATTAAATACAAAAGGCACAATGCCGACTTAAGTACAAGAAAACTGACATTTCTTACTGTCTATGTTTTGAACCATTCCTGTGAGACTACTTATAGGTTCCGATGCTTCACTTCAGGTTACTGTATCCCTTTGACCTTCTTATTGACGATGAAACACAGAAATAACATCGGAATTAATTACAAAAGGCACAATCCCTACTTAAGTACAAGAAAACTGACTCTTCTTACTGTCTATGCTTTGAACCATTCAAGTGATACTAGTTATAGATTCCGATGCTTCACTTCAGGTTTACTGTATTCCTCTGACCTACTTATTGACGATGAAACAGAGAAAATGCATCGGAATTAAATACAAAAGGAACAATGCCGACTTAAGTGCAAGAAAACTGACTCTTCTTACTGTCTATGTTTGAACTATTCCTGTGACACTAGTTATAGATTCCGATGCTTCACTTCAGGTTTACTGTATCCCTCTAACCTTCTTATTGACGATGAAACACAGAAATTGCATCGGAATTAAATACAAAAGGCACAATGCCGACTTAAGTACATAAAAACTGACTCTTGTAACTGTCTAAGTTTGAACCATTACTGTGACACTAGTTATAGATTCCGATGCTTCACTTCAAGTTTACTGTATCCCTCTGACCTTTTTATTGTTGATGAAACACAGAAATTGCATCGGAATTAAATCCAAAAGGCACACTGCCGACTTAAGTACAAGAAAACTGACTCTTCTTACTGTCTATGTTTGAACCATTCCTGTGACACTAGTTATAGATTCCGATGCTTCACTTCAGGTTTACTGTATCCCTCTGACCTTCTTAATGACGATGAAACACAGAAATTGCATCGGAATTAAATACAAAAGGCACAATGCCGACTTAAGTACAAGACAACTGACTCTTCTTACTATCTATGTTTTGAACCATTCCTGTGACACTAGTTATAGATTCCGATGCTTCACTTCAGGTATTCCTGTATCCCTCTGTCCTTCTTATTGACGATGAAACAAAGATATTTCATCGGAATTAAATACAAAAGGCACAATGCCGACTTAAGTACAAGAAAACTGATTCTTCTTACTGTCTATAAGTTGAACCATTCCTGTGACACTAGTTATAGATTCCGATGCTTCACTTCAGGTTTACTGTATCCCTCTGACCTTCATATTGACAATGAAACACAGAAATAGCTTTGGAATTAAATACAAAAGGCACAATGCCGACTTAATTACAACAAAACTGACTCTTCTAACTGTCTAAGTTTGAACCATTCCTGTGACACTAGTTATAGATTCCGATGCTTCACTTCAAGTTTACTGTATCCCTCTGACCTTTTTATTGTTGATGAAACACAGAAATTGCATCGGAATTAAATCCAAAAGGCACAATGCCGACTTAAGTACAAGAAAACTGACTCTCCTTACTGTCTATGTTTCAACCATTCCTGTGACACTAGTTATAGATTCCGATGTTTCACTTCAGGTTTACTGTATCCCTCTGACCTAATTATTGACGATGAAACACAGAAATAGCATCGGAATTAAATCCAAAACGCACAATGCCAACTGAAGTACAGGAAAACTGACTGTTCTTACTGTCTATGTTTTGAACCATTCATGTGACACTAGTTATAGATTCCGATGCTTCACTTAAGGTTTACTGTATCCCTCTGACCATCATTTGGACGATGATACACAGAAATGGCATCGGAATTAAATACAAAAGGCACAATGCCGACTTAAGTACAAGAAAACTGACTCTTCTTACTGTCTATGTTTGAACCATTCCTGTGACACTAGTTATAGATTCCGATGCTTCACTTCAGGTTTACTGTATCCCTCTGACCTTCTTATTGACTATGAAACACAGAAATTCCATTGGAATTAAATACAAAAAACACAATGCCGGCTTATGTACAAGAAAACTGACTCTTCTTACTGTCTATGTTTTGAACCATTCATGTGACACTAGTTATAGATTCCGATGCTTCACTTCAGGTTCACTGTATCCCTCTGACCATCTTATTGACGATGAAACACAGAAATTGCATCGGAATTAAATACAAAAGGCACAATGCCGACTTAAGTACAAGAAATCTGACACTTCTTACTGTCTATGTTTTGAACCATTCCTGTGAGACTACTTATAGATTCCGATGCTTCACTTCAGGTTTACTATATTCCTCTGACCTTCCTATTGACGATGAAACACAGAAAATGCATCGGAATTAAATACAAAAGGCACAATGCCTACTTAAGTACCAGATAACTGACTCTTCCTACTGTCTATGTTTTGAACCATTCCTGTGACACTAGTTATAGATTCCGATGCTTTACTTCAGGTTTTCCTGTATCCCTCTGTCCTTCTTATTGACGATGAAACACTGACATTTCATCGGAATTAAATACAAAAGGCACTATCCTGACTTAAGTACAAGAAAACTGACTCTTCTTACTGTCTATGTTTGAACCATTCCTGTGCCACTAGTTATTGATTCCGATGCTTCACTTCAGGTTTACTGTATCCCTCTGACCTTCTTATTGACAATGAAACACAGAAATTGCATCGGAATTAAATACAAAAAGCGCAATGCCGACGTAAGAACAAGAAAACTGACTCTTCTTACAGTCTATGTTTTGAAACATTCCTGTGACACTAGTTATAGATTCCGATGCTTCACTTCAGGTTTACTGTATCCCTCTGACCTTCTTATTGACGATGAATCACAGAAATTGCTTTGGAATTAAATACAAAAGGCACAATGCCGACTTAAGTACAACAAAACTGACTCTTCTAACTGTCTAAGTTTGAACCATTACTGTGACACTAGTTATAGATTCCGATGCTTCACTTCAAGTTTACTGTATCCCTCTGACCTTTTTATTGTTGATGAAACACAGAAATTGCATCGGAATTAAATCCAAAAGGCACAGTGCCGACTTAAGTACAAGAAAACTGACTCTTCTTACTGTCTATGTTTGAACCATTCCTGTGACACTAGTTATAGATTCCGATGCTTCACTTCAGGTTTACTGTATCCCTCTGACCTTCTTATTGACGATGAAACACAGAAATTGCATCGGAATTAAATACAAAAGGCACAATGCCGACTTAAGTACAAGACAACTGACTCTTCTTACTATCTATGTTTTGAACCATTCCTGTGACACTAGTTATAGATTCCGATGCTTCACTTCAGGTTTACTGTATCCCTCTGACCTTCTTATTGACGATGAAACACAGAAATTGCATCGGAATTAAATACAAAAGGCACAATGCCGACTTAAGTACAAGACAACTGACTCTTCTTACTATCTATGTTTTGAACCATTCCTGTGACACTAGTTATAGATTCCGATGCTTCACTTCAGGTATTCCTGTATCCCTCTGTCCTTCTTATTGACGATGAAACACAGATATTTCATCGGAATTAAATCCAAAAGGCACAATGCCGACTTAAGTACAAGAAAACTGACTCTTCTTACAGTCTATGTTTTGAACCATTCCTGCGACACTAGTTATAGATTCCGATGCTTCACTTCAGGTTTACTGTATCCCTCTGACCTAATTATTGACGATGAAACACAGAAATAGCATCGGAATTAAATCCAAAAGGCACAATGCCAACTGAAGTACAAGAAAACTGACTGTTCTTACTGTCTATGTTTTGAACCATTCATGTGACACTAGTTATAGATTCCGATGCTTCACTTCAGGTTCACTGTATCCCTCTGACCATCTTATTGACGATGAAACACAGAAATTGCATCGGAATTAAATACAAAAGGCACAATGCCGACTTAAGTACAAGAAAACTGACATTTCTTACTGTCTATGTTTTGAACCATTCCTGCGAGACTACTTATAGATTCCGATGCTTCACTTCAGGTTACTGTATCCCTTTGACCTTCTTATTGACGATGAAACACAGAAATAACATCGGAATTAATTACAAAAGGCACAATCCCTACTTAAGTACAAGATAACTGACTCTTCTTACTGTCTAAGCTTTGAACCATTCAAGTGATACTAGTTATAGATTCCGATGCTTCACTTCAGGTTTACTGTATTCCTCTGACCTACTTATTGACGATGAAACAGAGAAAATGCATCGGAATTAAATACAAAAGGAACAATGCCGACTTAAGTGCAAGAAAACTGACTCTTCTTTCTGTCTATGTTTGAATTATTCCTGTGACACTAGTTACAGATTCCGATGCTTCACTTCAGGTTTACTGTATCCCTCTAACCTTCTTATTGACGATGAAACACAGAAATTGCATCGGAAATAAATACAAAAGGCACAATGCCGACTTAAGTACAACAAAACTGACTCTTCTAACTGTCTAAGTATGAACCATTACTGTGACACTAGTTATAGATTCCGATGCTTCACTTCAAGTTTACTGTATCCCTCTGACCTTTTTATTGTTGATGAAACACAGAAATTGCATCGGAATTAAATCCAAAAGGCACACTGCCGACTTAAGTACAAGAAAACTGACTCTTCTTACTGTCTATGTTTGAACCATTCCTGTGACACTAGTTATAGATTCCGATGCTTCACTTCAGGTATTCCTGTATCCCTCTGTCCTTCTTATTGACGATGAAACAAAGATATTTCATCGGAATTAAATACAAAAGGCACAATGCCGACTTAAGTACAAGAAAACTGACTCTTCTTACTGTCTATAAGTTGAACCATTCCTGTGACACTAGTTATAGATTCCGATGCTTCACTTCAGGTTTACTGTATCCCTCTGACCTTCATATTGACAATGAAACAGAGAAATTGCATCGGAATTAAATACAAAAGGCACAATGCCGACTTAAGTACAAGAAAACTGACTCTTCTTACAGTCTATGTTTTGAACCATTCCTGTGACACTAGTTATAGATTCCGATGCTTCACTTCAGGTTTACTGTATAGCTCTGACCTTCTTATTGACGATGAGTCACAGAAATTGCTTTGGAATTAAATACAAAAGGCACAATGCCGACTTAATTACAACAAAACTGACTCTTCTGACTGTCTAAGTTTGAACCAATCCTGTGACACTAGTTATAGATTCCGATGCTTCACTTCAAGTTTACTGTATCCCTCTGACCTTTTTATTGTTGATGAAACACAGAAATTGCATCGGAATTAAATCCAAAAGGCACAATGCCGACTTAAGTACAAGAAAACTGACTCTTCTTACTGTCTATGTTTGAACCATTCCTGTGACACTAGTTATAGATTCCGATGCTTCACTTCAGGTTTACTGTATCCCTCTGACCTTCTTATTGACTATGAAACACAGAAATTCCATTGGAATTAAATACAAAAAACACACTGCCGGCTTATGTACAAGAAAGCTGACTCTTCTTACTGTCTATGTTTTGAACCATTCATGTGACACTAGTTATAGATTCCGATGCTTCACTTCAGGTTCACTGTATCCCTCTGACCATCTTATTGACAATGAAACACAGAAATTGCATCGGAATAAAATACAAAAGGCACAATGCCGACTTAAGTACAAGATAACTGACTCTTCTTACTGTCTATGCTTTGAACCATTCAAGTGACACTAGTTATAGATTCCGATGCTTCACTTCAGGTTTACTGTATTCCGCTGACCTACTTATTGACGATGAAACAGAGAAAATGCATCGGAATTAAATACAAAAGGAACAATGCCGACTTAAGTGCAAGGAAACTTAATCTTCTTACTGTCTATGTTTGAACTATTCCTGTGACACTAGTTATAGATTCCGATGCTTCACTTCAGGTTTACTCTATCCCTCTAACCTTCTTATTGACGATGAAACACAGAAATTGCATCGGAATTAAATACAAAAGGCACAATGCCGACTTAAGTACAAGATAACTGACTCTCCTTATTGTCTACGTTTTGAACCGTTCATGTGACACTAGTTATGGATTCCGATGCTTCACTTCAGGTTTACTGTATCCCTCTGACCTTCTTATTGACGATGAAACACAGAAATTGCATCGGAATTAAATACAAAAGGCACAATGCCGACTTAAGTACAAGATAACTGTCTCTTCTTATTGTCTTTGTTTTGAACCATTCCTGTGACACTAGTTGTAGATTCTGATGCTTCACTTCAGGTTTACTGTATCCCTCTGACCTTCTTATTGACGATGAAACACAGAAATTGCATCGGAATTAAATACAAAAGGCACAATGCCGACTTAAGTACAAGAAAACTGACTCTTCTAACTGTCTATGTTTTGAACCATTCCTGTGACACTAGTTATAGATTCCGATGCTTCACTTCAGGTTTACTGTATCCCTCTGACCTTCTTATTGACGATGAAACACAGAAATTGCATCGGAATTAAATACAAAAGGCACACTGCCGACTTAAGTACATGAAAACTGACTCTTCTTACTGTCTATGTTTTGAACCATTCCTGTAACACTAGTTATAGATTCCGATGCTTCACTTCAGGTTTACTGTATTCCTCTGACCTTCTTATTGACGATGAAACACAGAAAATGCATCGGAATTAAATACAAAAGGAACAATGCCGACTTAAGTGCAAGAAAACTTACTCTTCTTACTGTCAATTTTTGAACTATTCCTGTGGCACTAGTTATAGATTCCGATGCTTCACTTCAGGTTTACTGTATCCCTCTAACCTTCTTATTGACGATGAAACACAGAATTAGCATCGGAATTAAATACAATAGGCACAATGCCGACTTAAGTACAAGATAACTGACTCTCCTTATTGTCTACGTTTTGAACCGTTTATGTGACACTAGTTATGGATTCCGATGCTTCACTTCAGGTTTACTGTATCCCTCTGACCTTCTTATTGACGATGAAACACAGAAATTGCATCGGAATTAAATACAAAAGGCACAATGCCGACTTAAGTACAAGATAACTGTCTCTTCTTATTGTCTTTGATTTGAACCATTCCTGTGACACTAGTTATAGATTCTGATGCTTCACTTCAGGTTTACTGTATCCCTCTGACCTTCTTATTGACGATGAAACACAGAAATTGCATCGGAATTAAATACAAAAGTCACAATGCCGACTTAAGTACAAGAAAACTGACTCTTCTTACTGTCTATGTTTTGAACCATTCCTGTGACACTAGTTACAGATTCCGATGCTTCACTTTTGGTTTACTGTATCCCTCTGACCTTATTATTGACGATGAAACACAGATATTGCATCGGAATTAAACACAAAAGGCACAATGCCGACTTAAGTACATGAAAACAGACTCTTCTTGCTGTCTATGCCTTGAACCATTCCTGTGACACTAGTTATAGATTCCGATGCTTCACTTCAGGTTTACTGTATCCCTCTGACCTTCTCATTGACGATGAAACACAGAAATATCATCGGGATTAAATACAAAAGGCACAATGCCAACTTAAGTACAAGAAAACTGACTGTTCTTACTGTCTAAGATTTGAACCATTCCTGTGACACTAGTTATAGATTCCGATGCTTCACTTCAGGTTTACTGTATCCCTCTGACCTTCTTATTGTTGATGAAACACAGAAATGGCATTGGAATTAAATACAAAAGGCACAATGCCGACTTAAGTACAAGAAAACTGACTCTTCTTACTGTCTATGTTTTGAACCATTCCTGTGACACTAGTTATTGATTCCGATGCTTTACTTCAGGTTTTCCTGTATCCCTCTGTCCCTCTTATTGACGATGAAACACAGACATTTCATCGGAATTAAATACAAAAGGCACTATCCTGACTTAAGTACAAGAAAACTGACTCCTCTTACTGTCTATGTTTGAACCATTCCTGTGGCACTAGTTATAGATTCCGATGCTTCACTTCAGGTTTACTGTATCCCTCTGACCTTCTTATTGACGATGAAACACAGAAATTGCATCGGAATTAAATACAAAAAGCGCAATGCCGACTGAAGAACAAGAAAACTGACTCTTCTTACAGTCTATGTTTTGAACCATTCCTGTGACACTACTTATAGATTCCGATGCTTCACTTCAGGTTTACTGTATCCCTCTGACCTTCTTATTGACGATGAATCACAGAAATTGCTTTGGAATTAAATACAACAGGCACAATGCCGACTTAAGTACAATAAAACTGACTCTTCTAACTGTCTAAGTTTGAAACATTACTGTGACACTAGTTATAGATCCCGATGCTTCACTTCAAGTTTACTGTATCCCTCTGTCCTTTTTATTGTTGATGAAACACAGAAATTGCATCGGAATTAAACCCAAAAGGCACAATGCCGACTTAAGTACAAGAAAACTGACTCTTCTTACTGTCTATGTTTGAACCATTCCTGTGACACTAGTTATAGATTCCGATGCTTCACTTCAGGTTTACTGTATCCCTCTGACCTTCTTATTGACGATGAAACACAGAAATTGCATCGGAATTAAATACAAAAGGCACAATGCCGACTTAAGTACAAGACAACTGACTCTTCTTACTATCTATGTTTTGAACCATTCCTGTGACACTAGTTATAGATTCCGATGCTTCACTTTAGGTATTCCTGTATCCCTCTGTCCTTCTTATTGACGATGAAACACAGATATTTCATCGGAATTAAATACTAAAGGCACAATGCCGACTTAAGTACAAGAAAACTGACTCTTCTTACTGTCTATAAGTTGAACCATTCCTGTGACACTAGTTATAGATTCCGATGCTTCACTTCAAGTTTACTGTATCCCTCTGACCTTTTTATTGTTGATGAAACACAGAAATTGCATCGGAATTAAATCCAAAAGGCACACTGCCGACTTAAGTACAAGAAAACTGACTCTTCTTACTGTCTATGTTTGAACCATTCCTGTGACACTAGTTATAGATTCCGATGCTTCACTTCAGGTTTACTGTATCCCTCTGACCTTCTTAATGACGATGAAACACAGAAATTGCATCGGAATTAAATACAAAAGGCACAATGCCGACTTAAGTACAAGACAACTGACTCTTCTTACTATCTATGTTTTGAACCATTCCTGTGACACTAGTTATAGATTCCGATGCTTCACTTCAGGTATTCCTGTATCCCTCTGTCCTTCTTATTGACGATGAAACAAAGATATTTCATCGGAATGAAATACAAAAGGCACAATGCCGACTTAAGTACAAGAAAACTGACTCTTCTTACTGTCTATAAGTTGAACCATTCCTGTGACACTAGTTATAGATTCCGATGCTTCACTTCAGGTTTACTGTATCCCTCTGACCTTCATATTGACAATGAAACAGAGAAATTGCATCGGAATTAAATACAAAAGGCACAATGCCGACTTAAGTACAAGAAAACTGACTCTTCTTACAGTCTATGTTTTGAACCATTCCTGTGACACTAGTTATAGATTCCAATGCTTCACTTCAGGTTTACTGTGTAGCTCTGACCTTCTTATTGACGATGAATCACAGAAATTGCTTTGGAATTAAATACAAAAGGCACAATGCCGACTTAATTACAACAAAACTGACTCTTCTGACTGTCTAAGTTTGAACCATTCCTGTGACACTAGTTAAAGATTCCGATGCTTCACTTCAAGTGTACTGTATCCCTCTGACCTTTTTATTGTTGATGAAACACAGAAATTGCATCGGAATTAAATCCAAAAGGCACAATGCCGACTTAAGTACAAGAAAACTGACTCTTCTTACTGTCTATGTTTGAACCATTCCTGTGACACTAGTTATAGATTCCGATGCTTCACTTCAGGTTTACTGTATCCCTCTGACCTTCTTATTGACTATGAAACACAGAAATTCCATTGGAATTAAATACAAAAAACACACTGCCGGCTTATGTACAAGAAAGCTGACTCTTCTTACTGTCTATGTTTCGAACCATTCATGAGACACTAGTTATGGATTCCGATGCTTCACTTCAGGTTCACTGTATCCCTCTGACCATCTTATTGACGATGAAACACAGAAATTGCATCGGAATTAAATACAAAAGGCAGAATGCCGACTTAAGTACAAGATAACTGACTCTTCTTACTGTCTATGCTTTGAACCATTCAAGTGACACTAGTTATAGATTCCGATGCTTCACTTCAGGTTTACTGTATTCCGCTGACCTACTTATTGACGATGAAACAGAGAAAATGCATCGGAATTAAATACAAAAGGAACAATGCCGACTTAAGTGCAAGGAAACTGACTCTTCTTACTGTCTATGTTTGAACTATTCCTGTGACACTAGTTATAGATTCCGATGCTTCACTTCAGGTTTACTGTATCCCTCTAACCTTCTTATTGACGATGAAACACAGAAATTGCATCGGAATTAAATACAAAAGGCACAATGCCGACTTAAGTACAAGATAACTGACTCTCCTTATTGTCTACGTTTTGAACCGTTCATGTGACACTAGTTATGGATTCCGATGCTTCACTTCAGGTTTACTGTATCCCTCTGCCCTTCTTATTGACGATGAAACACAGAAATTGCATCGGAATTAAATACAAAAGGCACAATGCCGACTTAAGTACAAGATAACTGTCTCTTCTTATTGTCTTTGTTTTGAACCATTCCTGTGACACTAGTTATAGATTCTGATGCTTCACTACAGGTTTACTGTATCCCTCTGACCTTCTTATTGACGATGAAACACAGAAATTGCATCGGAATTAAATACAAAAGGCACAATGCCTACTTAAGTACAAGAAAACTGACTCTTCTTACTGTCTATGTTTTGAACCATTCCTGTGACACTAGTTATAGATTCCGATGCTTCACTTCAGGTTTACTGTATTCCTCTGACCTTCTTATTGACGATGAAACACAGAAAATGCATCGGAATTAAATACAAAAGGAACAATGCCGACTTAAGAGCAAGAAAACTTACTCTTCTTACTGTCAATTTTTGAACTATTCCTGTGACACTAGTTATAGATTCCGATGCTTCACTTCAGGTTTACTGTATCCCTCCAACCTTCTTATTGACGATGAAACACAGAATTAGCATCGGAATTAAATACAATAGGCACAATGCCGACTTAAGTACAAGATAACTGACTCTCCTTATTGTCTACGTTTTGAACCGTTTATGTGACACTAGTTATGGATTCCGATGCTTCACTTCAGGTTTACTGTATCCCTCTGACCTTCTTATTGACGATGAAACACAGAAATTGCATCGGAATTAAATACAAAAGGCACAATGCCGACTTAAGTACAAGATAACTGTCTCTTCTTATTGTCTTTGATTTGAACCATTCCTGTGACACTAGTTATAGATTCTGATGCTTCACTTCAGGTTTACTGTATCCCTCTGACCTTCTTATTGACGATGAAACACAGAAATTGCATCGGAATTAAATACAAAAGGCACAACGCCGACTTAAGTACAAGAAAACTGACTCTTCTTACTGTCTATGTTTTGAACCATTCCTGTGACACTAGTTATAGATTCCGATGCTTCACTTTTGGTTTACTGTATCCCTCTGACCTTATTATTGACGATGAAACACAGATATTGCATCGGAATTCAATACAAAAGGCACAATGCCGACTGAAGTACATGAAAACAGACTCATCTTACTGTCTATGCCTTGAACCATTCCTGTGACACTAGTTATAGATTCCGATGCTTCACTTCAGGTTTACTGTATCCCTCTGACCTTCTCATTGACGATGAAACACAGAAATAGCATCGGAATTAAATACAAAAGGCACAATGCCAACTTAAGTACAAGAAAACTGACTGTTCTTACTGTCTAAGATTTTTAACCATTCCTGTGACACTAGTTATAGATTCCGATGCTTCACATCAGGTTTACTGTATCCCTCTGACCTTCTTATTGTTGATGAAACACAGAAATGGCATCGGAATTAAATACAAAAGGCACAATGCCGACATAAGTACAAGAAAACTGACTCTTCTTACTGTCTATGTTTTGAACCATTCCTGTGACACTAGTTATAGATTCCGATGCTTTACTTCAGGTTTTCCTGTATCCCTCTGTCCCTCTTATTGACGATGAAACACAGACATTTCATCGGAATTAAATACAAAAGGCACTATCCTGACTTAAGTACAAGAAAACTGACTCCTCTTACTGTCTATGTTTGAACCATTCCTGTGGCACTAGTTATAGATTCCGATGCTTCACTTCAGGTTTACTGTATCCCTCTGACCTTCTTATTGACGATGAAACACAGAAATTGCATCGGAATTAAATACAAAAAGCGCAATGCCGACTGAAGAACAAGAAAACTGACTCTTCTTACAGCCTATGTTTTGAACCATTCCTGTGACACTAGTTATAGATTCCGATGCTTCACTTCAGGTTTACTGTATCCCTCTCACCTTCTTATTGACGATGAATCACAGAAATTGCTTTGGAATTAAATACAAAAGGCACAATGCCGACTTAAGTACAACAAAACTGACTCTTCTAACTGTCTAAGTTTGAAACATTACTGTGACACTAGTTGTAGATCCCGTTGCTTCACTTCAAGTTTACTGTATCCCTCTGTCCTTTTTATTGTTGATGAAACACAGAAATTGCATCGGAATTAAACCCAAAAGGCACAATGCCGACTTAAGTACAAGAAAACTGACTCTTCTTACTGTCTATGTTTGAACCATTCCTGTGACACTAGTTATAGATTCCGATGCTTCACTTCAGGTTTACTGTATCCCTCTGACCTTCTTATTGACGATGAAACACAGAAATTGCATCGGAATTAAATACAAAAGGCACAATGCCGACTTAAGTACCAGACAACTGACTCTTCTTACTATCTATGTTTTGAACCATTCCTGTGACACTAGTTATAGATTCCGATGCTTCACTTTAGGTATTCCTGTATCCCTCTGTCCTTCTTATTGACGATGAAACACAGATATTTCATCAGAATTAAATACTGAAGGCACAATGCCGACTTAAGTACAAGAAAACTGACTCTTCTTACTGTCTATAAGTTGAACCATTCCTGTGACACTAGTTATAGATTCCGATGCTTCACTTCAGGTTTACTGTATCCCTCTGACCTTCTTATTGACGATGAAACACAGAAATTGCATCGGAATTAAATACAAAAGGCACAATGCCGACTTAAGTACAAGAAAACTGACTCTTCATACAGTCTATGTTTTAAACCATTCCTGTGACACTAGTTATAGATTCCGATGCTTCACTTCAGGTTTACTGTATCCCTCTGACCTTCTTATTGACGATGAATCACAGAAATTGCTTTGGAATTAAATACAAAAGGCACAATGCCGACTTAAGTACAACAAAACTGACTCTTCTAACTGTCTAAGTTTGATCCATTCCTGTGACACTAGTTATAGATTCCGATGCTTCACTTCAAGTTTACTGTATCCCTCTGACCTTTTTATTGTTGATGAAACACATAAATTGCATCGGAATTAAATCCAAAAGGCACAATGCCGACTTAAGTACAAGAAAACTGACTCTTCTTACTGTCTATGTTTCAACCATTCCTGTTACACTAGTTATAGATTCCGATGCTTCACTTCAGGTTTACTGTATCCCTCTGACCTAATTATTGACGATGAAACACAGAAATAGCATCGGAATTAAATCCAAAAGGCACAATGCCAACTGAAGTACAAGAAAACTGACTGTTCTTACTGTCTATGTTTTGAACCATTCATGTGACACTAGTTATAGATTCCGATGCTCCACTTAAGGTTTACTGTATCCCTCTGACCATCATTTTGACGATGAAACACAGAAATGGCATCGCAATTAAATACAAAAGGCACAATGCCGACTTAAGTACTAGAAAACAGACTCTTTTTACTCTCTATGTTTGAACCATTCCTGTGACACTAGTTTTAGATTCCGATGCTTCACTTCAGGTTTACTGTATCCCTCTGACCTTCTTATTGACTATGAAACACAGAAATCCCATTGGAATTAAATACAAAAAACACAATGCCGGCTTATGTACAAGAAAACTGACACTTCTTACTGTCTATGATTTGAACCATTCATGTGACACTAGTTATAGATTCCGATGCTTCTCTTCAGGTTCACTGTATCCCTCTGACCATCTTATTGACGATGAAACACAGAAATTGCATCGGAATTAAATACAAAAGGCACAATGCCGACTTAAGTACAAGAAAACTGACTCTTCTTACTGTCTATGTTTTGAACCATTCCTGTGAGACTACTTATAGATTCCGATGCTTCACTTCAGGTTACTGTATCCCTTTGACCTTCTTATTGACGATGAAACACAGAAATAACATCGGAATTAAATACAAAAGGAACAATCCCTACTTAAGTACAAGATAACTGACTCTTCTTACTGTCTATGCTTTGAACCATTCAAGTGACACTAGTTATAGATTCCGATGCTTCACTTCAGGTTTACTGTATTCCTCTGACCTACTTATTGACGATGAAACAGAGAAAATGCACCGGAATTAAATACAAAAGGAACAATGCCGACTTAAGTGCAAGAAAACTGACTGTTCTTACTGTCTATGTTTGAACTATTCCTGTGACACTAGGTATAGATTCCGATGCTTCACTTCAGGTTTACTGTATCCCTCTGACCATCATTTTGAGGATGATACACAGAAATGGCATCGGAATTAAATACAAAAGGCACAATGCCGACTTAAGTACAAGATAACTGACTCTCCTTATTGTCTACGTTTTGAACCGTTCATGTGACACTAGTTATGGATTCCGATGCTTCACTTCAGGTTTACTGTATCCCTCTGACCTTCTTATTGACGATGAAACACAGAAATTGCATCGGAATTAAATACAAAAGGCACAATGCCGACTTAAGTACAAGATATCTGTCTCTTCTTATTGTCTTTGTTTTGAACCATTCCTGTGACACTAGTTATAGATTCTGATGCTTCACTTGAGGTTTACTGTATCCCTCTGACCTTCTTATTGACGATGAAACACAGAAATTGCATCGGAATTAAATACAAAAGGCACAATGCCGACTTAAGTACAAGAAAACTGACTCTTCTAACTGTCTATGTTTTGAACCATTCCTGTGACACTAGTTATAGATTCCGATGCTTCACTTCAGGTTTACTGTATCCCTCTGACCTTCTTATTGACGATGAAACACAGAAATTGCATCGGAATTAAATACAAAAGGCACACTGCCGACTTAAGTACATGAAAACTGACTCTTCTTACTGTCTATGTTTTGAACCATTCCTGTAACACTAGTTATAGATTCCGATGCTTCACTTCAGGTTTACTGTATTCCTCTGACCTTCTTATTGACGATGAAACACAGAAAATGCATCGGAATTAAATACAAAAGGAACAATGCCGACTTAAGTGCAAGAAAACTTACTCTTCTTACTGTCAATTTTTGAACTATTCCTGTGGCACTAGTTATAGATTCCGATGCTTCACTTCAGGTTTACTGTATCCCTCTAACCTTCTTATTGACGATGAAACACAGAATTAGCATCGGAATTAAATACAATAGGCACAATGCCGACTTAAGTACAAGATAACTGACTCTCCTTATTGTCTACGTTTTGAACCGTTTATGTGACACTAGTTATGGATTCCGATGCTTCACTTCAGGTTTACTGTATCCCTCTGACCTTCTTATTGACGATGAAACACAGAAATTGCATCGGAATTAAATACAAAAGGCACAATGCCGACTTAAGTACAAGATAACTGTCTCTTCTTATTGTCTTTGATTTGAACCATTCCTGTGACACTAGTTATAGATTCTGATGCTTCACTTCAGGTTTACTGTATCCCTCTGACCTTCTTATTGACGATGAAACACAGAAATTGCATCGGAATTAAATACAAAAGTCACAATGCCGACTTAAGTACAAGAAAACTGACTCTTCTTACTGTCTATGTTTTGAACCATTCCTGTGACACTAGTTACAGATTCCGATGCTTCACTTTTGGTTTACTGTATCCCTCTGACCTTATTATTGACGATGAAACACAGATATTGCATCGGAATTAAATACAAAAGGCACAATGCCGACTTAAGTACATGAAAACAGACTCTTCTTGCTGTCTATGCCTTGAACCATTCCTGTGACACTAGTTATAGATTCCGATGCTTCACTTCAGGTTTACTGTATCCCTCTGACCTTCTCATTGACGATGAAACACAGAAATATCATCGGAATTAAATACAAAAGGCACAATGCCAACTTAAGTACAAGAAAACTGACTGTTCTTACTGTCTAAGATTTGAACCATTCCTGTGACACTAGTTATAGATTCCGATGCTTCACTTCAGGTTTACTGTATCCCTCTGACCTTCTTATTGTTGATGAAACACAGAAATGGCATCGGAATTAAATACAAAAGGCACAATGCCGACTTAAGTACAAGAAAACTGACTCTTCTTACTGTCTATGTTTTGAACCATTCCTGTGACACTAGTTATTGATTCCGATGCTTTACTTCAGGTTTTCCTGTATCCCTCTGTCCCTCTTATTGACGATGAAACACAGACATTTCATCGGAATTAAATACAAAAGGCACTATCCTGACTTAAGTACAAGAAAACTGACTCCTCTTACTGTCTATGTTTGAACCATTCCTGTGGCACTAGTTATAGATTCCGATGCTTCACTTCAGGTTTACTGTATCCCTCTGACCTTCTTATTGACGATGAAACACAGAAATTGCATCGGAATTAAATACAAAAAGCGCAATGCCGACTGAAGAACAAGAAAACTGACTCTTCTTACAGTCTATGTTTTGAACCATTCCTGTGACACTAGTTATAGATTCCGATGCTTCACTTCAGGTTTACTGTATCCCTCTGACCTTCTTATTGACGATGAATCACAGAAATTGCTTTGGAATTAAATACAACAGGCACAATGCCGACTTAAGTACAATAAAACTGACTCTTCTAACTGTCTAAGTTTGAAACATTACTGTGACACTAGTTATAGATCCCGATGCTTCACTTCAAGTTTACTGTATCCCTCTGTCCTTTTTATTGTTGATGAAACACAGAAATTGCATCGGAATTAAACCCAAAAGGCACAATGCCGACTTAAGTACAAGAAAACTGACTCTTCTTACTGTCTATGTTTGAACCATTCCTGTGACACTAGTTATAGATTCCGATGCTTCACTTCAGGTTTACTGTATCCCTCTGACCTTCTTATTGACGATGAAACACAGAAATTGCATCGGAATTAAATACAAAAGGCACAATGCCGACTTAAGTACAAGACAACTGACTCTTCTTACTATCTATGTTTTGAACCATTCCTGTGACACTAGTTATAGATTCCGATGCTTCACTTTAGGTATTCCTGTATCCCTCTGTCCTTCTTATTGACGATGAAACACAGATATTTCATCGGAATTAAATACTAAAGGCACAATGCCGACTTAAGTACAAGAAAACTGACTCTTCTTACTGTCTATAAGTTGAAACATTCCTGTGACACTAGTTATAGATTCCGATGCTTCACTTCAGGTTTACTGTATCCCTCTGACCTTCTTATTGACGATGAAACACAGAAATTGCATCGGAATTAAATACAAAAGGCACAATGCCGACTTAAGTACAAGAAAACTGACTCTTCATACAGTCTATGTTTTGAACCATTCCTGTGACACTAGTTATAGATTCCGATGCTTCACTTCAGGTTTACTGTATCCCTCTGACCTTCTTATTAACGATGAATCACAGAAATTGCTTTGGAATTAAATACAAAAGGCACAATGCCGACTTAAGTACAACAAAACTGACTCTTCTAACTGTCTAAGTTTGATCCATTCCTGTGACACTAGTTGTAGATTCCGATGCTTCACTTCAAGTTTACTGTATCCCTCTGACCTTCTTATTGACAATGAAACACAGAAATTGCATCGGAATTAAATACAAAAAGCGCAATGCCGACGTAAGAACAAGAAAACTGACTCTTCTTACAGTCTATGTTTTGAACCATTCCTGTGACACTAGTTATAGATTCCGATGCTTCACTTCAGGTTTTCTGTATCCCTCTGACCTTCTTATTGACGATGAATCACAGAAATTGCTTTGGAATTAAATACAAAAGGCGCAATGCCGACTTAAGTACAACAAAACTGACTCTTCTAACTGTCTAAGTTTGAACCATTACTGTGACACTAGTTATAGATTCCGATGCTTCACTTCAAGTTTACTGTATCCCTCTGACCTTTTTATTGTTGATGAAACACAGAAATTGCATCGGAATTAAATCCAAAAGGCACAATGCCGACTTAAGTACAAGAAAACTGACTCTTCCTACTGTCTATGTTTCAACCATTCCTGTGACACTAGTTATAGATTCCGATGCTTCACTTCAGGTTTACTGTATCCCTCTGACCTAATTATTGACGATGAAACACAGAAATAGCATCGGAATTAAATCCAAAAGGCACAATGCCAACTGAAGTACAAGAAAACTGACTGTTCTTATTGTCTATGTTTTGAACCATTCATGTGACACTAGTTATAGATTCCGATGCTTCACTTCAGGTTCACTGTATCCCTCTGACCATCTTATTGACGATGAAACACAGAAATTGCATCGGAATTAAATACAAAAGGCACAATGCCGACTTAAGTACAAGAAAACTGACATTTCTTACTGTCTATGTTTTGAACCATTCCTGTGAGACTACTTATAGATTCCGATGCTTCACTTCAGGTTACTGTATCCCTTTGACCTTCTTATTGACGATGAAACACAGAAATAACATCGGAATTAATTACAAAAGGCACAATCCCTACTTAAGTACAAGATAACTGACTCTTCTTACTGTCTATGCTTTGAACCATTCAAGTGATACTAGTTATAGATTCCGATGCTTCACTTCAGGTTTACTGTATTCCTCTGACCTACTTATTGACGATGAAACAGAGAAAATGCATCGGAATTAAATACAAAAGGAACAATGCCGACTTAAGTGCAAGAAAACTGACTCTTCTTTCTGTCTATGTTTGAACTATTCCTGTGGCACTAGTTATAGATTCCGATGCTTCACTTCAGGTTTACTGTATCCCTCTAACCTTCTTATTGACGATAAAACACAGAAATTGCATCGGAATTAAATGCAAAAGGCACAATGCCGACTTAAGTACAACAAAACTGACTCTTCTAACTGTCTAAGTATGAACCATTACTGTGACACTAGTTATAGATTCCGATGCTTCACTTCAAGTTTACTGTATCCCTCTGACCTTTTTATTGTTGATGAAACACAGAAATTGCATCGGAATTAAATCCAAAAGGCACACTGCCGACTTAAGTACAAGAAAACTGACTCTTCTTACTGTCTATGTTTGAACCATTCCTGTGACACTAGTTATAGATTCCGATGCTTCACTTCAGGTTTACTGTATCCCTCTGACCTTCTTAATGACGATGAAACACAGAAATTGCATCGGAATTAAATACAAAATGCACAATGCCGACTTAAGTACAAGACAACTGACTCTTCTTACTATCTATGTTTTGAACCATTCCTGTGACACTAGTTATAGATTCCGATGCTTCACTTCAGGTATTCCTGTATCCCTCTGTCCTTCTTATTGACGATGAAACAAAGATATTTCATCGGAATTAAATACAAAAGGCACAATGCCGACTTAAGTACAAGAAAACTGACTCTTCTTACTGTCTATAAGTTGAACCATTCCTGTGACACTAGTTATAGATTCCGATGCTTCACTTCAGGTTTACTGTATCCCTCTGACCTTCATATTGACAATGAAACAGAGAAATTGCATCGGAATTAAATACAAGAGGCACAATGCCGACTTAAGTACAAGAAAACTGACTCTTCTTACAGTCTATGTTTTGAACCATTCCTGTGACACTAGTTATAGATTCCAATGCTTCACTTCAGGTTTACTGTATAGCTCTGACCTTCTTATTGACGATGAATCACAGAAATTTCTTTGGAATTAAATACAAAAGGCACAATGCCGACTTAATTACAACAAAACTGACTCTTCTGACTGTCTAAGTTTGAACCATTCCTGTGACACTAGTTAAAGATTCCGATGCTTCACTTCAAGTGTACTGTATCCCTCTGACCTTTTTATTGTTGATGAAACACAGAAATTGCATCGGAATTAAATCCAAAAGGCACAATGCCGACTTAAGTACAAGAAAACTGACTCTTCTTACTGTCTATGTTTGAACCATTCCTGTGACACTAGTTATAGATTCCGATGCTTCACTTCAGGTTTACTGTATCCCTCTGACCTTCTTATTGACTATGAAACACAGAAATTCCATTGGAATTAAATACAAAAAACACACTGCCGGCTTATGTACAAGAAAGCTGACTCTTCTTACTGTCTATGTTTCGAACCATTCATGTGACACTAGTTATAGATTCCGATGCTTCACTTCAGGTTCACTGTATCCCTCTGACCATCTTATTGACGATGAAACACAGAAATTGCATCGGAATTAAATACAAAAGGCACAATGCCGACTTAAGTACAAGATAACTGACTCTTCTTACTGTCTATGCTTTGAACCATTCAAGTGACACTAGTTATAGATTCCGATGCTTCACTTCAGGTTTACTGTATTCCGCTGACCTACTTATTGACGATGAAACAGAGAAAATGCATCGGAATTAAATACAAAAGGAACAATGCCGACTTAAGTGCAAGGAAACTGACTCTTCTTACTGTCTATGTTTGAACTATTCCTGTGACACTAGTTATAGATTCCGATGCTTCACTTCAGGTTTACTGTATCCCTCTAACCTTCTTATTGACGATGAAACACAGAAATTGCATCGGAATTAAATACAAAAGGCACAATGCCGACTTAAGTACAAGATAACTGACTCTCCTTATTGTCTACGTTTTGAACCGTTCATGTGACACTAGTTATGGATTCCGATGCTTCACTTCAGGTTTACTGTATCCCTCTGACCTTCTTATTGACGATGAAACACAGAAATTGCATCGGAATTAAATACAAAAGGCACAATGCCGACTTAAGTACAAGATAACTGTCTCTTCTTATTGTCTTTGTTTTGAACCATTCCTGTGACACTAGTTATAGATTCTGATGCTTCACTACAGGTTTACTGTATCCCTCTGACCTTCTTATTGACGATGAAACACAGAAATTGCATCGGAATTAAATACAAAAGGCACAATGCCTACTTAAGTACAAGAAAACTGACTCTTCTTACTGTCTATGTTTTGAACCATTCCTGTGACACTAGTTATAGATTCCGATGCTTCACTTCAGGTTTACTGTATCCCTCTGACCTTCTTATTGACGATGAAACACAGAAATTGCATCGGAATTAAATACAAAAGGCACACTGCCGACTTAAGTACATGAAAACTGACTCTTCTTACTGTCTATGTTTTGAACCATTCCTGTAACACTAGTTATAGATTCCGATGCTTCACTTCAGGTTTACTGTATTCCTCTGACCTTCTTATTGACGATGAAACACAGAAAATGCATCGGAATTAAATACAAAAGGAACAATGCCGACTTAAGAGCAAGAAAACTTACTCTTCTTACTGTCAATTTTTGAACTATTCCTGTGACACTAGTTATAGATTCCGATGCTTCACTTCAGGTTTACTGTATCCCTCTAACCTTCTTATTGACGATGAAACACAGAATTAGCATCGGAATTAAATACAATAGGCACAATGCCGACTTAAGTACAAGATAACTGACTCTCCTTATTGTCTACGTTTTGAACCGTTTATGTGACACTAGTTATGGATTCCGATGCTTCACTTCAGGTTTACTGTATCCCTCTGACCTTCTTATTGACGATGAAACACAGAAATTGCATCGGAATTAAATACCAAAGGACAATGCCGACTTAAGTACAAGATAACTGTCTCTTCTTATTGTCTTTGATTTGAACCATTCCTGTGACACTAGTTATAGATTCTGATGCTTCACTTCAGGTTTACTGTATCCCTCTGACCTTCTTATTGACGATGAAACACAGAAATTGCATCGGAATTAAATACAAAAGGCACAACGCCGACTTAAGTACAAGAAAACTGACTCTTCTTACTGTCTATGTTTTGAACCATTCCTGTGACACTAGTTATAGATTCCGATGCTTCACTTTTGGTTTACTGTATCCCTCTGACCTTATTATTGACGATGAAACACAGATATTGCATCGGAATTCAATACAAAAGGCACAATGCCGACTGAAGTACATGAAAACAGACTCATCTTACTGTCTATGCCTTGAACCATTCCTGTGACACTAGTTATAGATTCCGATGCTTCACTTCAGGTTTACTGTATCCCTCTGACCTTCTCATTGACGATGAAACACAGAAATAGCATCGGAATTAAATACAAAAGGCACAATGCCAACTTAAGTACAAGAAAACTGACTGTTCTTACTGTCTAAGATTTTTAACCATTCCTGTGACACTAGTTATAGATTCCGATGCTTCACTTCAGGTTTACTGTATCCCTCTGACCTTCTTATTGTTGATGAAACACAGAAATGGCATCGGAATTAAATACAAAAGGCACAATGCCGACATAAGTACAAGAAAACTGACTCTTCTTACTGTCTATGTTTTGAACCATTCCTGTGACACTAGTTATAGATTCCGATGCTTTACTTCAGGTTTTCCTGTATCCCTCTGTCCCTCTTATTGACGATGAAACACAGACATTTCATCGGAATTAAATACAAAAGGCACTATCCTGCCTTAAGTACAAGAAGACTGACTCCTCTTACTGTCTATGTTTGAACCATTCCTGTGGCACTAGTTATAGATTCCGATGCTTCACTTCAGGTTTACTGTATCCCTCTGACCTTCTTATTGACGATGAAACACAGAAATTGCATCGGAATTAAATACAAAAAGCGCAATGCCGACTGAAGAACAAGAAAACTGACTCTTCTTACAGCCTATGTTTTGAACCATTCCTGTGACACTAGTTATAGATTCCGATGCTTCACTTCAGGTTTACTGTATCCCTCTCACCTTCTTATTGACGATGAATCACAGAAATTGCTTTGGAATTAAATACAAAAGGCACAATGCCGACTTAAGTACAACAAAACTGACTCTTCTAACTGTCTAAGTTTGAAACATTACTGTGACACTAGTTATAGATCCCGTTGCTTCACTTCAAGTTTACTGTATCCCTCTGTCCTTTTTATTGTTGATGAAACACAGAAATTGCATCGGAATTAAACCCAAAAGGCACAATGCCGACTTAAGTACAAGAAAACTGACTCTTCTTACTGTCTATGTTTGAACCATTCCTGTGACACTAGTTATAGATTCCGATGCTTCACTTCAGGTTTACTGTATCCCTCTGACCTTCTTATTGACGATGAAACACAGAAATTGCATCGGAATTAAATACAAAAGGCACAATGCCGACTTAAGTACCAGACAACTGACTCTTCTTACTATCTATGTTTTGAACCATTCCTGTGACACTAGTTATAGATTCCGATGCTTCACTTTAGGTATTCCTGTATCCCTCTGTCCTTCTTATTGACGATGAAACACAGATATTTCATCGGAATTAAATACTGAAGGCACAATGCCGACTTAAGTACAAGAAAACTGACTCTTCTTACTGTCTATAAGTTGAACCATTCCTGTGACACTAGTTATAGATTCCGATGCTTCACTTCAGGTTTACTGTATCCCTCTGACCTTCTTATTGACGATGAAACACAGAAATTGCATCGGAATTAAATACAAAAGGCACAATGCCGACTTAAGTACAAGAAAACTGACTCTTCATACAGTCTATGTTTTAAACCATTCCTGTGACACTAGTTATAGATTCCGATGCTTCACTTCAGGTTTACTGTATCCCTCTGACCTTCTTATTGACGATGAATCACAGAAATTGCTTTGGAATTAAATACAAAAGGCACAATGCCGACTTAAGTACAACAAAACTGACTCTTCTAACTGTCTAAGTTTGATCCATTCCTGTGACACTAGTTATAGATTCCGATGCTTCACTTCAAGTTTACTGTATCCCTCTGACCTTTTTATTGTTGATGAAACACATAAATTGCATCGGAATTAAATCCAAAAGGCACAATGCCGACTTAAGTACAAGAAAACTGACTCTTCTTACTGTCTATGTTTCAACCATTCCTGTTACACTAGTTATAGATTCCGATGCTTCACTTCAGGTTTACTGTATCCCTCTGACCTAATTATTGACGATGAAACACAGAAATAGCATTGGAATTAAATCCAAAAGGCACAATGCCAACTGAAGTACAAGAAAACTGACTGTTCTTACTGTCTATGTTTTGAACCATTCATGTGACACTAGTTATAGATTCCGATGCTCCACTTAAGGTTTACTGTATCCCTCTGACCATCATTTTGACGATGAAACACAGAAATGGCATCGCAATTAAATACAAAAGGCACAATGCCGACTTAAGTACAAGAAAACAGACTCTTTTTACTCTCTATGTTTGAACCATTCCTGTGACACTAGTTATAGATTCCGATGCTTCACTTCAGGTTTACTGTATCCCTCTGACCTTCTTATTGACTATGAAACACAGAAATTCCATTGGAATTAAATACAAAAAACACAATGCCGGCTTATGTACAAGAAAACTGACACTTCTTACTGTCTATGATTTGAACCATTCATGTGACACTAGTTATAGATTCCGATGCTTCTCTTCAGGTTCACTGTATCCCTCTGACCATCTTATTGACGATGAAACACAGAAATTGCATCGGAATTAAATACAAAAGGCACAATGCCGACTTAAGTACAAGAAAACTGACTCTTCTTACTGTCTATGTTTTGAACCATTCCTGTGAGACTACTTATAGATTCCGATGCTTCACTTCAGGTTACTGTATCCCTTTGACCTTCTTATTGACGATGAAACACAGAAATAACATCGGAATTAAATACAAAAGGAACAATCCCTACTTAAGTACAAGATAACTGACTCTTCTTACTGTCTATGCTTTGAACCATTCAAGTGACACTAGTTATAGATTCCGATGCTTCACTTCAGGTTTACTGTATTCCTCTGACCTACTTATTGACGATGAAACAGAGAAAATGCACCGGAATTAAATACAAAAGGAACAATGCCGACTTAAGTGCAAGAAAACTGACTCTTCTTACTGTCTATGTTTGAACTATTCCTGTGACACTAGGTATAGATTCCGATGCTTCACTTCAGGTTTACTGTATCCCTCTGACCATCATTTTGAGGATGATACACAGAAATGGCATCGGAATTAAATACAAAAGGCACAATGCCGACTTAAGTACAAGAAAACTGACTTTTCTTACTGTCTATGTTTGAACCATTCCTGTGACACTAGTTATAGATTCCGATGCTTCACTTCAGGTTTACTGTATCCCTCTAACCTTCGTATTGACGATGAAACACAGAAATAGCATCGGAATTAAATGCAATAGGCACAATGCCGACTTAAGTACAAGATAACTGACTCTCCTTATTGTCTACGTTTTGAACCGTTTATGTGACACTAGTTATGGATTCCGATGCTTCACTTAAGGTTTACTGTATCCCTCTGACCTTCTTATTGACGATGAAACACAGAAATTGCATCGGAATTAAATACAAAAGGCACAATGCCGACTTAAGTACAAGATAACTGTCTCTTCTTATTGCCTTTGATTTGAACCATTCCTGTGACACTAGTTATAGATTCTGATGCTTCACTTCAGGTTTACTGTATCCCTCTGACATTCTTATTGACGATGAAACACAGAAATTGCATCGGAATTAAATACAAAAGGAACAATGCTGACTTAAGTACAAGAAAACTGACTCTTCTTACTGTCTATGTTTTGAACCATTCCTGTGACACTAGTTATAGATTCCGATGCTTCACTTTTGGTTTACTGTATCCCTCTGACCTTATTATTGACGATCAAACACAGATATAGCATCGGAATTAAATACAAAAGGCCCAATGCCGACTTAAGTACATGAAAACAGACTCTTCTTACTGTCTATGCCTTGAACCATTCCTGTGACACTAGTTATAGATTCCGATGCTTCACTTCAGGTTTACTGTATCCCTCTGACCTTCTCATTGACGATGAAACACAGAAATAGCATCGGAATTAAATACAAAAGGCACAATGCCAACTTAAGTACAAGAAAACTGACTGTTCTTACTGTCTAAGATTTGAACCATTCCTGTGACACTAGTTATAGATTCCGATGCTTCACTTCACGTTTACTGTATCCCTCTGACCTTCTTATTGTTGATGAAACACAGAAATGGCATCGGAATTAAATACAAAAGGCACAATGCCGACTTAAGTACAAGAAAACTGACTCTTCTTACTGTCTATGTTTTGAACCATTCCTGTGACACTAGTTATAGATTCCGATGCTTTACTTCAGGTTTTCCTGTATCCCTCTGTCCCTCTTATTGACGATGAAACACAGACATTTCATCGGAATTAAATACAAAAGGCACTATCCTGACTTAAGTACAAGAAAACTGACTCTTCTTACTGCCTATGTTTGAACCATTCCTGTGGCACAAGTTATAGATTCCGATGCTTCACTTCAGGTTTACTGTATCCCTCTGACCTTCTTATTGACGATGAATCACAGAAATTGCTTTGGAATTAAATACAAAAGGCACAATGCTGACTTAAGTACAACAAAACTGACTCTTCCAACTGTCTAAGTTTGAACCATTACTGTGACACTAGTTATAGATCCCGATGCTTCACTTGAAGTTTACTGTATCCCTCTGTCCTTTTTATTGTTGATGAAACACAGAAATTGCATCGGAATTAAATCCAAAAGGCACAATGCCGACTTAAGTACAAGAAAACTGACTCTTCTTACTGTCTATGTTTGAACCATTCCTGTGACACTAGTTATAGATTCCGATGCTTCACTTCAGGTTTACTGTATCCCTCTGACCTTCTTATTGACGATGAAACACAGAAATTGGATCGGAATTAAATACAAAAGGCACAATGCCGACCTAAGTACAAGACAACTGACTCTTCTTACTATCTATGTTTTGAACCATTCCTGTGACACTAGTTATAGATTCCGATGCTTCACTTCAGGTATTCCTGTATCCCTCTGTCCTTCTTATTGACGATGAAACACAGATATTTCATCGGAATTAAATACAAAAGGCACAATGCCGACTTAAGTACAAGAAAACTGACTCTTCTTAATGTCTATAAGTTGAACCATTCCTGTGACACTAGTTATAGATTCCGATGCTTCACTTCAGGTTTACTGTATCCCTCTGACCTTCTTATTGATGATGAAACACAGAAATTGCATCGGAATTAAATACAAAAGGCACAATGCCGACTTAAGTACAAGAAAACTGACTCTTCATACAGACTATGTTTTGAACCATTCCTGTGACACTAGTTATAGATTCCGATGCTTCACTTCAGGTTTACTGTATCCCTCTGACCTTCTTATTGACGATGAATCACAGAAATTGCTTTGGAATTAAATACAAAAGGCACAATGCCGACTTAAGTACAACAAAACTGACTCTTCTACCTGTCTAAGTTTGAACCATTCCTGTGACACTAGTTATAGATTCCGATGCTTCACTTCAAGTTTACTGTATCCCTCTGACCTTTTTATTGTTGATGAAACACAGAAATTGCATCGGAATTAAATCCAAAAGGCACAATGCCGTCTTAAGTACAAGAAAACTGACTCTTCTTACTGTCTATGTTTCAACCATTCCTGTGACACTAGTTATAGATTCCGATGCTTCACTTAAGGTTTACTGTAGCCCTCTGACCATCATTTTGACGATGATACACAGAAATGGCATCGGAATTAAATACAAAAGGCACAATGCCGACTTAAGTACAAGAAAACTGACTCTTCTTACTGTCTATGTTTGAACCATTCCTGTGACACTAGTTATAGATTCCGATGCTTCACTTCAGGTTTACTGTATCCCTCTGACATTCTTATTGACTATGAAACACAGAAATTCCATTGGAATTAAATACAAAAAACACAATGCCGACTTATGTACAACAAAACTGACTCTTCTTACTGTCTATGTTTTGAACCATTCATGTGACACTAGTTATAGATTCCGATCCTTCACTTCAGGTTCACTGTATCCCTCTGACCATCTTATTGACGATGAAACACAGAAATTGCATCGGAATTAAATACAAAAGGCACAATGCCGACTTAAGTACAAGAAAACTGACACTTCTTACTGTCTATGTTTTGAACCATTACTGTGAGACTACTTATAGATTCCGATGCTTCACTTCAGGTTACTGTATCCCTCTGACCTTCCTATTGACGATGAAACACAGAAATAACATCGGAATTAAATACAAAAGGAACAATCCCTACTTAAGTACAAGATAACTGACTCTTCCTGCTGTCTATGCTTTGAACCATTCAAGTGACACTAGTTATAGATTCCGATGCTTCACTTCAGGTTTACTGTATTCCTCTGACCTACTTATTGACGATGAAACAGAGAAAATGCACCGGAATTAAATACAAAAGGAACAATGCCGACTTAAGTGCAAGAAAACTGACTCTACTTACTGTCTATGTTTGAACTATTCCTGTGACACTAGTTATAGATTCCGATGCTTCACTTCAGGTTTACTGTATCCCTCTAACCTTCGTATTGACGATGAAACACAGAAATTGGATCGGAATTTAGTACAAAAGGCACAATGCCGACTTAAGTACAACAAAACTGACTCTTCTAACTGGCTAAGTTTGAACCATTACTGTGACACTAGTTATAGATTCCGATGCTTCACTTCAGGTTTACTGTATCCCTCTGACCTTCTTATTGACGATGAATCACAGAAATTGCTTTGGAATTAAATACAAAAGGCACAATGCCGACTTAAGTACAACAAAACTGACTCTTCTACCTGTCTAAGTTTGAACCATTCCTGTGACACTAGTTATAGATTCCGATGCTTCACTTCAAGTTTACTGTATCCCTCTGACCTTTTTATTGTTGATGAAACACAGAAATTGCATCGGAATTAAATCCAAAAGGCACAATGCCGTCTTAAGTACAAGAAAACTGACTCTTCTTACTGTCTATGTTTCAACCATTCCTGTGACACTAGTTATAGATTCCGATGCTTCACTTAAGGTTTACTGTAGCCCTCTGACCATCATTTTGACGATGATACACAGAAATGGCATCGGAATTAAATACAAAAGGCACAATGCCGACTTAAGTACAAGAAAACTGACTCTTCTTACTGTCTATGTTTGAACCATTCCTGTGACACTAGTTATAGATTCCGATGCTTCACTTCAGGTTTACTGTATCCCTCTGACATTCTTATTGACTATGAAACACAGAAATTCCATTGGAATTAAATACAAAAAACACAATGCCGACTTATGTACAACAAAACTGACTCTTCTTACTGTCTATGTTTTGAACCATTCCTGTGACACTAGTTATAGATTCCGATGCTTCACTTCAGGTTTACTGTATCTCTCTGACCTTCTTATTGACGATGAAACACAGAAATTGCATCGGAATTAAATACAAAAGGCACAATGCCGACTTAAGTACAAGACAACTGACTCTTCTTACTATCTATGTTTTGAACCATTCCTGTGACACTAGTTATAGATTCCGATGCTTCACTTCAGGTATTCCTGTATCCCTCTGTCCTTCTTATTGACGATGAAACGCAGATATTTCATCGGAATTAAATACAAAAGGCACAATGCCGACTTAAGTACAAGAAAACTGACTCTTCTTACTGTCTATAATTTGAACCATTCCTGTGACACTAGTTATAGATTCCGATGCTTCACTTCAGGTTTACTGTATCCCTCTGACCTTCTTATTGACAATGAAACACAGAAATTGCATCGGAATTAAATACAAAAGGCACAATGCCGACTTAAGTACAAGAAAACTGACTCTTCTTACAGTCTATGTTTTGAACCATTCCTGTGACACTAGTTATAGATTCCGATGCTTCACTTCAGGTTTACTGTATCCCTCTGACCTTCTTATTGACGATGAATCACAGAAATTGCTTTGGAACTAAATACAAAAGGCACAATGCCGACTTAAGTACAACAAAACTGACCCTTCTAACTGTCTAAGTTTGAACCATTCCTGTGACACTAGTTATAGATTCCCATGCTTCACTTCAAGTTTACTGTACCCCTCTGACCTTTTTATTGTTGATGAAACACAGAAATTGCATCGGAATTAAATCCAAAAGGCACAATACCTACTTAAGTACAAGATAACTGACTCTTCTTACTGTCTATGCTTTGAACCATTCAAGTGACACTAGTTATAGATTCCGATGCTTCACTTCAGGTTTACTGTATCCCTCTGACATTCTTATTGACTATGAAACACAGAAATTCCATTGGAATTAAATACAAAAAACGCAATGCCGACTTATGTACAACAAAACTGACTCTTCCTACTGTCTATGTTTTGAACCATTCATGTGACACTAGTTATAGATTCCGATCCTTCACTTCAGGTTCACTGTATCCCTCTGACCATCTTATTGACGATGAAACACAGAAATTGCATCGGAATTAAATATAAAAGGCACAATGCCGACTTATGTACAAGAAAACTGACACTTCTTACTGTCTATGTTTTGAACCATTACTGTGAGACTACTTATAGATTCCGATGCTTCACTTCAGGTTACTGTATCCCTCTGACCTTCTTATTGACGATGAAACACAGAAATAACATCGGAATTAAATACAAAAGGAACAATCCCTACTTAAGTACAAGATAACTGACTCTTCTTACTGTCTATGCTTTGAACCATTCAAGTGACACTAGTTATAGATTCCGATGCTTCACTTCAGGTTTACTGTATTCCTCTGACCTACTTATTGACGATGAAACAGAGAAAATGCACCGGAATTAAATACAAAAGGAACAATGCCGACTTAAGTGCAAGAAAACTGACTCTACTTACTGTCTATGTTTGAACTATTCCTGTGACACTAGTTATAGATTCCGATGCTTCACTTCAGGTTTACTGTATCCCTCTAACCTTCGTATTGACGATGAAACACAGAAATTGGATCGGAATTTAATACAAAAGGCACAATGCCGACTTAAGTACAACAAAACTGACTCTTCTAACTGTCTAAGTTTGAACCATTACTGTGACACTAGTTATAGATTCCGATGCTTCTCTTCAAGTTTACTGTATCCCTCTGCCCTTTTTATTGTTGATGAAACACAGAAATTGCATCGGAATTAAATCCAAAAGGCACACTGCCGACTTAAGTACAAGAAAACTGACTCGTCTTACTGTCTATGTTTGAACCATTCCTGTGACACTAGTTATAGATTCCGATGCTTCACTTCAGGTTTACTGTATCCCTCTGACCTTCTTATTGACGATGAAACACAGAAATTGCATCGGAATTAAATACAAAAGGCACAATGCCGACTTAAGTACAAGACAACTGACTCTTCTTACTATCTATGTTTTGAACCATTCCTGTGACACTAGTTATAGATTCCGATGCTTCACTTCAGGTATTCCTGTATCCCTCTGTCCTTCTTATTGACGATGAAACGCAGATATTTCATCGGAATTAAATACAAAAGGCACAATGCCGACTTAAGTACAAGAAAACTGACTCTTCTTACTGTCTATAATTTGAACCATTCCTGTGACACTAGTTATAGATTCCGATGCTTCACTTCAGGTTTACTGTATCCCTCTGACCTTCTTATTGACAATGAAACACAGAAATTGCATCGGAATTAAATACAAAAGGCACAATGCCGACTTAAGTACAAGAAAACTGACTCTTCTTACGGTCTATGTTTTGAACCATTCCTGTGACACTAGTTATAGATTCCGATGCTTCACTTCAGGTTTACTGTATCCCTCTGACCTTCTTATTGACGATGAATCACAGAAATTGCTTTGGAATTAAATACAAAAGGCACAATGCCGACTTAAGTACAACAAAACTGACCCTTCTAACTGTCTATTTTTCAACCATTCCTGTGACACTAGTTATAGATTCTGAAGCTTCACTTCAGGTTTACTGTATCCCTCTGACCTATTTATTGACGATGAAACACAGAAATAGCATCGGAATTAAATCCAAAAGGCACAATGCCAACTGAAGTACAAGAAAACTGACTGTTCTTACTGTCTATAATTTGAACCATTCATGTGACACTAGTTATGGATTCCGATGCTTCACTTAAGGTTTACTGTATCCCTCTGACCATCATTTTGACGATGATACACAGAAATGGCATCGGAATTAAATACAAAAGGCACAATGCCGACTTAAGTACAAGAAAACTGACACTTCTTACTGTCTATGTTTGATCCATTCCTGTGACACTACTTATAGATTCCGATGCTTCACTTCAGGTTTACTGTATCCCTCTGACCCTCTTATTGACTATGAAACACAGAAATTCCATTGGAATTAAATACAAAATACACAATGCCGACTTATGTACAAGAAAACTGACTCTCCTTACTGTCTACGCTTTGAACCATTCATGTGACACTAGTTATAGATTCCGATGCTTCACTTCAGGTTCACTGTATCCCTCTGACCATCTTATTGACGATGAAACACAGAAATTGCATCGGAATTAAATACAAAAGGCACAATGCCGACTTAAGTACAAGAAAACTGACACTTCTTACTGTCTATGTTTTGAACCATTCCTGTGAGACTACTTAAAGATTCCGATGCTTCACTTCAGGTTACTGTATCCCTTTGACCTTCTTATTGACGATGAAACACAGAAATAACATCGGAATTAAATACAAAAGGCACAATCCCTACTTAAGTACAAGATAACTGACTCTTCTTACTGTCTATGCTTTGAACCATTCAAGTGACACTAGTTATAGATTCCGATGCTTCACTTCAGGTTTACTGTATTCCTCTGACCTACTTATTGACGATGAAACAGAGAAAATGCATCGGAATTAAATACAAAAGGAACAATTCCGACTTAAGTGCAAGAAAACTGACTCTTCTTACTGTCTATGTTTGAACTATTCCTGTGACACTAGTTATAGATTCCGATGCTTCACTTCAGGTTTACTGTATCCCTCTAACCTTCTTATTGACGATGAAACATAGAAATTGCATCGGAATTAAATACAAAAGGCGCAATGCCGACTTAAGTACAAGATAACTGACTCTCCTTATTGTCTACGTTTTGAACCGTTCATGTGACACTAGTTATTGATTCTGATGCTTCACTTCAGGTTTACTGTATCCCTCTGACCTTCTTATTGACGATGAAACACAGAAATTGCATCGGAATTAAATACAAAAGGCACAATGCCGACTTAAGTACAAGATAACTGTCTCTTCTTATTGTCTTTGTTTTGAACCATTCCTGTGACACTAGTTATAGATTCTGATGCTTCACTTTAGGTGTACTGTATCCCTCTGACCTTCTTATTGACGATGAAACACAGAAATTGCATCGGAATTAAATACAAAAGGCACAATGCCGACTTATGTACAAGAAAACTGACTCTTCTTACTGTCTATGTTTTGAACCATTCTTGTGACACTAGTTATAGATTCCGATGCTTCACTTCAGGTTTACTGTATCCCTCTGACCTTCTTATTGACGATGAAACACAGAAATTGCATCGGAATTAAATACAAAAGGCACAATTCCGACTGAAGTACATGAAAACTGACTCTTCTTACTGTCTATGTTTTGAACCATTCCTGTGACACTAGTTATAGATTCCGATGCTTCACTTCAGGTTTACTGTATTCCTCTGACCTTCTTATTGACGATGAAACACAGAAAATGCATCGGAATTAAATACAAAAGGAACAATGCCGACTTAAGTGCAAGAAAACTGACTCTTCTTACTGTCTGTATTTGAACTATTCCTGTGACACTATTTATAGATTCCGATGCTTCACTTCAGGTTTACTGTATCCCTCTAACCTTCTTATTGACGATGAAACACAGAAATAGCATCGGAATTAAATACGATAGGCACAATGCCGACTTAAGTACAAGATAACTGACTCTCCTTACTGTCTACGTTTTGAACCGTTTATGTGACACTAGTTATGGATTCCGATGCTTCACTTCAGGTTTACTGTATCCCTCTGACCTTCTTATTGACGATGAAACACAGAAATTGCATCGCAATTAAATACAAAAGGCACAATGCCGACTTAAGTACAAGATAACTGTTTCTTCTTATTGCCTTTGATTTGAACCATTCCTGTGACACTAGTTATAGATTCTGATGCTTCACTTCAGGTTTACTGTATCCCTCTGACCTTCTTATTGACGATGAAACACAGAAATTGCATCGGAATTAAATACAAAAGGCACAATGCCGACTTAAGTATCAGAAAACTGACTCTTCTTACTGTCTATGTTTTGAACCATTCCTGTGACACTAGTTATAGATTCCGATGCTACACTTCAGGTTTACTGTATCCCTCTGACCTTCTTATTGTTGATGAAACACAGAAATGGCATCGGAATTAAATACAAAAGGCACAATGCCGACTTAAGTCAAAGAAAACTGTCTCTTCTTACTGTCTATGTTTTGAACCATTCCTGTGACACTAGTTATAGATTCCGATGCTTCACTTCAGGTTTACTGTATTCCTCTGACCTTCTTATTGACGATGAAACACAGAAAATGCATCGGAATTAAATACAAAAGGAACAATGCCGACTTAAGTGCAAGAAAACTGACTCTTCTTACTGTCTGTATTTGAACTATTCCTGTGACACTATTTATAGATTCCGATGCTTCACTTCAGGTTTACTGTATCCCTCTAACCTTCTTATTGACGATGAAACACAGAAATAGCATCGGAATTAAATACGATAGGCACAATGCCGACTTAAGTACAAGATAACTGACTCTCCTTATTGTCTACGTTTTGAACCGTTTATGAGACACTAGTTATGGATTCCGATGCTTCACTTCAGGTTTACTGTATCCCTCTGACCTTCTTATTGACGATGAAACAGAGAAATTGCATCGCAATTAAATACAAAAGGCACAATGCCGACTTAAGTACAAGATAACTGTTTCTTCTTATTGCCTTTGATTTGAACCATTCCTGTGACACTTGTTATAGATTCTGATGCTTCACTTCAGGTTTACTGTATCCCTCTGACCTTCTTATTGACGATGAAACACAGAAATAGCATCGGAATTAAATACAAATGGCACAATGCCAACTGAAGTACAAGAAAACTGACTCTTCTTACTGTCTATGTTTTGAACCATTCATGTGACACTAGTTATAGATTCCTATGATTCGCTTCAGGTTTACTGTATCCCTCTGACCATCTTATTGACGATGAAACACAGAAATTGCATCGGAATTAAGTACAAAAGGCACAATGCCGACTTAAGTACAAGAAAACTGACTCTTCTTACTGTCTATGTTTTGAACCACTCCTGTGACACTAGTTATAGATACCGATGCATCACTTCCGGTTTACTGTATCCCTCTGACCTTCTTGTTGACGATGAAACACCGAGATAGCATCGGAATTAAATACAAGAGGCACAATGCCGACTTAAGTACAAGTTAACTGACTCTTCTTACTGTCTATGTTTTCAACCATTCAAGTGACACTAGTTATAGATTCCGATGCTTCACTTCAGGTTTACTGTTTTCCTCTGACCTTCTTATTGACGATGAAACACAGTAATAGCATCGGAATTAAATACAAGTGGCACAATGCCAACTGAAGTACAAGAAAACTGACTCTTCTTACTGTCTATGTTTGAACCATTCCTGTGACAATAGTTATAGATTCCGATGCTTCACTTCAGGTTTACTGTATCCCTCTGACCTTCTTATTGACGATGAAACACAGAAATAGCATCGGAATTAAATACAAAAGGCACAATCCCTACTTAAGTACAAGATAACTGACTGTTCTTACTGTCTATGTTTTGAACCATTCAAGTGACACTAGTTATAGATTCCGATGCTTCACCTAAGGTTTACTGTATTCCTCTGACCTTCTTATTGGCGATGAAACACAGAATATGCATCGGAATGAAATACAAAAGGAACAATGCCGACTTAAGTGCAAGAAAACTGTCTCTTCTTACTGTCTATGTTGGAAACATTCCTGTGACACTAGTTATAGATTCCGATGCTTCACTTCAGGTTTACTGTATCCCTCTAAGCTTCTTATTGACGATGAAACACAGAAATAGAATCGGAATTAAATACAAAAGGCACAATGCCGACTTAAGTACAAGATAACTGACTCTTCTTACTGTCTATGTTTTTAACCGTTCATGTGACACTAGTTATGGATTCCGATGCTTCACTTCAGGTTTACTGTATCACTCTGACCTTCTTATTGACGATGAAACACAGAAATTGCATCGGAATTAAGTACAAAAGGCACAATGCCGACTTAAGTTCAAGATAACTGTCTCTTCTTATTGTCTATGTTTGAACCATTCCCTTGACACTAGTTATAGTTTCTGATGCTTCACTTCAGGTTTACTGTATGCCTCTGACCTTCTTATTGACGATGAAACACACAAATTTCATCGGAATTAAATACAAGAGGCACAATGCCGACTTAAGTACAAGAAAACTGACTCTTCTTACTGTCTATGTTTTTAACCATTCCTGTGACACTAATTATAGATTCCGATGCTTCACTTCAGGTTTACTGTATCCCTCTGACCTTGTTATTGACGATGATTCACAGAAATTGCCTCGGAATTAAATACAAATGGCACAATGCCGACTTAAGTACAACTAAACTGACTCTTCTTACTGTCTAAGTTTTGAACCATTCCTGTGACACTAGTTATAGATTCCGATGCTTCACTTCAGGTTTACTGCAACCCTCTGACCTTCTTATTGTTGATAAAACACAAAAATGGCATCGGAAGTAAATACAAAATGCACAATGCCGACTTAAGTACAAGAAAACTGACTCTTCTTACTGTCTATGTTTTGAACCATTCCTGTGACACTAGTTATAGATTCCGATGCTTCACTTCAGGTTTACTGTATCCCTCTGACCATCTTATTGACGATGAAACACAGAAATAGCATCGGAATCAAATACAAAAGGCTCAATTCCGACTTAAGTACAAGATAACTGACTCTTCTTACTGTCTATGTTTTGAACCATTCAAGTGACACTAGTTATAGATTCCGATGCTTCACTTCAGGTTTACTGTATTCCTCTGACCTTCTTATTGACGATGAAACACAGAAAATGCATCGCAATGACATACAAAAGGAACAATGCCGACTTAAGTGCAGGAAAACTGACTCTTTTTACTGTCTATGTTTGAACCATTCCTGTGACACTAGATATAGATTCCGATGCTTCACTTCATGTTTACTGTATCCCTCTAACCTTCTTATTGACGATGAAACACAGAAATAGCATCAGAATTAAATACAAAAGGCACAATGCCGACTTAAGTACAAGAAAACTGACTCTTCTTACTGTCTATAATTTGAACCATTCCTGTGACACTAGTTATAGATTCCGATGCTTCACTTCAGGTTTACTGTATCCCTCTGACTTTCTTATTGACAATGAAACACAGAAATTGCATCGGAATTAAATACAAAAGGCACAATGCCGACTTAAGTACAAGAAAACTGACTCTTCTTACAGTCTATGTTTTGAACCATTCCTGTGACACTAGTTATAGATTCCGATGCTTCACTTCAGGTTTACTGTATCCCTCTGACCTTCTTATTGACGATGAATCACAGAAATTGCTTTGGAATTAAATACAAAAGGCACAATGCCGACTTAAGTACAACAAAACTGACCCTTCTAACTGTCTATTTTTCAACCATTCCTGTGACACTAGTTATAGATTCTGAAGCTTCACTTCAGGTTTACTGTATCCCTCTGACCTATTTATTGACGATGAAACACAGAAATAGCATCGGAATTAAATCCAAAAGGCACAATGCCAACTGAAGTACAAGAAAACTGACTGTTCTTACTGTCTATAATTTGAACCATTCATGTGACACTAGTTATGGATTCCGATGCTTCACTTAAGGTTTACTGTATCCCTCTGACCATCATTTTGACGATGATACACAGAAATGGCATCGGAATTAAATACAAAAGACACAATGCCGACTTAAGTACAAGAAAACTGACTCTTCTTACTGTCTATGTTTTGAACCATTCCTGTGACACTAGTTATAGATTCCGATGCTTCACTTCAGGTTTACTGTATCCCCCAGACCTTCTTATTGCCGATGAAACACAGTTATTGTATCGGTATTGAATACAAAAGGCACAATGCCGACTTAAGTACAAGAAAACAGACTCTTCTTACAGTCTATGTTTTGAACCATTCCTGTGACACTAGATATAGATTCCGTTGCTTCACTTCTGGTTTACTGTATCCCTCTGACCTTCTTATTGACGATGAAACACAGAAATTGCATCGGAATTAAATACAAAAGGCACAATGCCGACTTAATTACAAGAAAACTGACTCTTCTTACTGTCTATGTTTTGAACCATTCCTGTGACACTAGTTATAGATTCCGATGCTTCACTTCAGGTTTACTGTATCCCTCTGACCTTCTTATTGACGATGAAACACAGAAATTGCATTGGAATTAAATAAAAAAGGCACAAAACCGACTTAAGTAAGAGAAAACTGACTGTTCTTACTGTCTATGTTTTGAACCATTCCTGTGACACTAGTTATAGATTCCGATGCTTCACTTCAGGTTTACTGTATCCCTCTGACCTTCTTATTGACGATGAATCACAGAAATTGCTTCGGAATTAAATACAAAAGGCACGATGCCGACTTAAGTACAACAAAACTGACTCTTCTTACTGTTTAAGTTTTGAACCATTCCTGTGACACTAGTTATAGATTCCGATGCTTCACTTCAGGTTTACTGTATCCCTCTGACCTTCTTATTGTTGATGAAACACAGAAATGGCATCGGAATTAAATACAAAAGGCACAATGCCGACTTAAGTACAAGAAAACTGACTCTTCTTACTGTCTATGTTTCGAACCATTCCTGTGACACTAGTTATAGATTCCGATGCTTCACTTCAGGTTTACTGTATCCCTCTGACCATCTTATTGACGATGAAACACAGAAATTGCATCGGAATTAAATACAAACAGCACAATGCCGACTTAAGTACAAGAAAACTGACTCTTCTTACTGTCTATGTTTTGAACCATTCCTGTGACACTAGTTATAGTTTCCGATGCTTCACTTCAGGTTTACTGTATCCCTCTGACCTTCTTATTGACGATGAAACACAGAAATAGGATCGGAATTAAATATAAAAGTCACAGTGCCGACTTACGTACAAGATAACTGACTCTTCTTACTGTCTATGTTTTGAACCATTCAAGTGACACTAGTTATAGATTCCGATTCTTCACTTCAGGTTTACTGTTTTCCTCTGACCTTCTTATTGACGATGAAACACAGAAATTGCATCGGAAGTAAATACAAAAGGCAAAATGCCGACTTAAGTACAAGATAACTGACTCTTCTTACTGTCTATGTTTGAACCATTCCTGTGACACTAGTTATAGATTCCGATGCTTCACTTAAGGTTTTCTGTATCCCTCTGACCTTCTTATTGACAATGAAACACAGAAATAGCATCGGAATTAAATACAAAAGGCACAATGCCGACTTAAGTACAAGATAACTGTCTCTTCTTACTGTCTATGTTTTGAACCATTCAAGTGACACTACTTATAGATTCCGATGCTTCACTTCAGGTTTACTGTATCCCTCTGACCTTCTGATTGACGATGAAACACAGAAATAGCATCGGAATTAAATACAAATGCCACAATCCCTACTTAAGTACAAGATAACTGACTCTTCTTACTGTCTATGTTTTGAACCATTCAAGTGACACTAGTTATAGACTCCGATGCTTCGCTTCAGGTTTACTGTATTCCTCTGACCTTCTTATTGGCGATGAAACACAGAAAATGCATCGGAATTAAATACAAAAGGAACAATGCCGACTTAAGTGCAAGAAAACTGACTCTTCTTACTGTCTATGTTTGAAACATTCCTGTGACACTAGTTATTGATTCCGATGCTTCACTTCAGGTTTACTGTATCCCTCTAACCTTCTTATTGACGAAGAAACACAGAAATAGCATCGGAATTAAATACAAAAGGCACAATGCCGACTTAAGTACAAGATAACTGACACTTCTTACTGTCTATGTTTTGAACCGTTCATGTGACACTAGTTATGGATTCCGACGCTTCACTTCAGGTTTACTGTATCCCTCTGACCTTCTTATTGACGATGAAACACAGAAATTGCATCGGAATTAAGTACAAAAGGCACAATGCCGACTTAATTTCAAGATAACTGTCTCTTCTTATTGTCTATGTTTGAACCATTCCTGTGACACTAGTTACAGATTCTGATGCTTCACTTCAGGTTTACTGTATCCCTCGGACCTTCTTATTGACGATGAAACACAGAAATTGCATTGGAATTAAATACAAAAGGCACAAAGCCGACTTAAGTACAAGAAAAATGACTGTTCTTACTGTCTACGTTTTGAACCATTCCTGTGACACTAATTATAGATTCTGTTGCTTCACTTCAGGTTTACTGTATCCCTCTGACCCTCTTATTGACGATGAATCACAGAAATTGCCTCGGAATTAAATACAAATGGCACAATGCCGACTTAAGTACAACAAAATTGACTCTTCTTACTGTGTAAGTTTTGAACCATTCCTGTGACACTAGTTATAGATTCCGATGCTTCACTTCAGGTTTACTGTATCCCGCTGTCCGTCTTATTGTTGATGAAACACAAAAATGGCATCGGATTTAAATACAAAAGGCACAATGCCGACTTAAGTACAAGAAAACTGACTCTTCTTACTGTCTATATTTTGACCCATTCCTGTGACACTAGTTACAGATTCCGATGCTTCACTTCAGGTTTAGTGTATCCCTCTGACCTTCGTATTGACGATGAAACACAGAAATAGCATCGGAATTAAATACAAATGGCACAATGCCAACTGAAGTACAAGAAAACTGACTCTTCTTACTGTCTATGCTTTGAATTATTCATGTGACACTAGTTGTAGATACCGATGCTTCACTTCAGGCTTACTGTATCCCTCTGACCATCTTATTGACGATGAAACACAGAAATAGCATCGGAATTAAATACGAAAGGCACAATGCCGACTTAAGTACAAGAAAACTGACTCTTCTTACTGTCTATGTCTTGAACCATTCCTGTGACACTAGTTATAGATTCCGATGCTTCACTTCAGTTTTACTGTATCCCTCTGACCATCTTATTGACGATGAAACACAGAAATAGCATCGGAATCAAATACAAAAGGCACAATGCTGACTTAAGTACAAGATAACTGACTTTTCTTACTGTCTATGATTTGAACCATTCAAGTGACACTAGTTATAGATTCTGATGCTTCACTTCAAATTTACTGTATTCCTCTGACCTTCTTATTGACGATGAAACACAGAAATTGCATCGGAATTAAATACAAAAGGAACAATGCCGACTTAAGTGCAAGAAAACTGACTCTTCTTACTGTCTATGTTTGATCCATTCCTGTGACACTAGATATAGATTCCGATGCTTCACTTCAGGTTTACTGTATACCTCTAACCTTCTTATTGACGATGAAACACAGAAATAGCATCAGAATTAAATACAAAAGGCACAATGCCGACTTAAGTACAAGATAACTGACTCATCTTACTGTCTATGTTTTGAACCGTTCATGTGACACTAGTTATGGATTCCGATGCTTCACTTCAGGTTTACTGTATCCCTCTGACCTTCTTATTGACGATGAAACACAGAAATTGCATCGGAATTAAATACAAAAGGCACAATTCCGACTTTAGAACAATAAAACTGACTCTTCTTACTGTCTATGTTTTGAACCATTCCTGTGACACTAGTTATAGGTTCCGATGCTTTACTTCAGGTTTACTGTATCCCTCTGACCTTCTTATTGACGATGAAACACAGAAATTGCATCGGAATTAAATACAAAAGGCACAATGCCGACTTAAGTGCAAGAAAACTGACTCTTCTTACTGTCTATGTTTTGAACCTTTCCTGTGACACTAGTTATAGATTCCGATGCTTCACTTCAGGTTTACTGTATCCCTCTGACCTTCTTATTGACGATGAAACACAGAAATAGGATCGGAATTAAATATAAAAGTCACAGTGCCGACTTATGTACAAGATAACTGACTCTTCTTACTGTCTATGTTTTGAACCATTCAAGTGACACTAGTTATAGATTCCGATTCTTCACTTCAGGTTTACTGTATTCCCCTGACCTTCTTATTGACGATGAAACACAGAAATTGCATCGGAATTAAATACAAAAGGCAAAATGCCGACTTAAGTACAAGATAACTGACTCTTCTTACTGTCTATGTTTGAACCATTCCTGTGACACTAGTTATAGATTCCGATGCTTCACTTCAGGTTTACTGTATCCCTCTGACCATCTTATTGACGATGAAACACAGAAATAGCATCGGAATTAAATACAAAAGGCACAATGCCGACTTTAGTACAATAAAACTGACTCTTCTTACTGTCTATGTTTTGAACCATTCCTGTGACACTAGTTATAGGTTCCGATGCTTTACTTCAGGTTTACTGTATCCCTCCGACCTTCTTATTGACGATGAAACACAGAAATTGCATCGGAATTAAATACAAAAGGCACAATGCCGACTTAAGTGCAAGAAAACTGACTCTTCTTACTGTCTATGTTTTTAACCATTCCTGTGACACTAGTTATAGATTCCGATGCTTCACTTCAGGTTTACTGTATCCCTCTGACCTTCTTATTGACGATGAAACACAGAAATTGCATTGGAATTAAACACAAAAGGCACAATGCCGACTTAAGTACAAGAAAACTGACTGTTCTTACTGTCTATGTTTTGAACCATTCCTGTTGAAACTAGTTATAGATTCCGATGCTTTACTTCAGATTTACTGTATCCCTCTGACCTTCTTATTGACGATGAATCACAGAAATCGCTTCGGAATTAAATACAAAAGGCACGATCCCGACTTAAGTACAACAAAAGTGACTCTTCTTACTATCTAAGCTTTGAACTATTCCTGTGACACTAGTTATAGATTCCAATGCTTCACTTCAGGTTTACTGTATCCCTCTGACCTTCTTATTGTTGATGTAACACAGAAATGGTATCGGAATTAAATACAAAAGGCACAATGCCGACTTAAGTACAAGAAAACTGACTCTTCTTACTGTCTATGTTTTGAACCATTCCTGTGACACTAGTTATAGATTCCGATGCTTCACTTCAGGATTACTGTATCCCTCTGACCATCTTATTGACGATGAAACACAGAAATTGCATCGGAATTAAATACAAAAGACACAATGCCGACTTAAGTACAAGAAAACTGACTCTTCTCACTGTCTATGTTTGAACCATTCCTGTGACACTAGTTATAGATTCCGATGCTTAACTTCAGGTTTACTGTATCCCTCTGACCTTCTTATTGACGATAAAACACAGAAATAGCATCGGAATTAAATACAAAAGGATCAATCCCTACTTAAGTACAAGATAACTGACTCTTCTTACTGTCTATGTTTTGAACTATTCAAGTGACACTAGTTATAGATTCCGATGCTTCACTTCAGGTTTACTGTATTCCTCTGACCTTCATATTGACGATGAAACACAGAAAATGCATGGGAATTACATACAAAAGGAACAATGCCGAATTAAGTACAAGGAAACTGACTCTTCTTACTGTCTACGTTTGAACCATTCCTGTGACACTAGTTATTGATTCCGATGCTTCACTTCAGGTTTACTGTATCCCTCTAACCTTCTTATTGACGAAGAAACACAGAAATAGCATCGGAATTAAATACAAAAGGCACAATGCCGACTTAAGTACAAGATAACTGACACTTCTTACTGTCTATGTTTTGAACCGTTCATGTGACACTAGTTATGGATTCCGACGCTTCACTTCAGGTTTACTGTATCCCTCTGACCTTCTTATTGACGATGAAACACAGAAATTGCATCGGAATTAAGTACAAAAGGCACAATGCCGACTTAATTTCAAGATAACTGTCTCTTCTTATTGTCTATGTTTGAACCATTCCTGTGACACTAGTTATAGATTCTGATGCTTCACTTCAGGTTTACTGTATCCCTCGGACCTTCTTATTGACGATGAAACACAGAAATTGCATTGGAATTAAATACAAAAGGCACAAAGCCGACTTAAGTACAAGAAAAATGACTGTTCTTACTGTCTACGTTTTGAACCATTCCTGTGACACTAATTATAGATTCTGATGCTTCACTTCAGGTTTACTGTATCCCTCTGACCTTCTTATTGACGATGAATCACAGAAATTGCCTCGGAATTAAATACAAATGGCACAATGCCGACTTAAGTACAACAAAATTGACTCTTCTTACTGTGTAAGTTTTGAACCATTCCTGTGACACTAGTTATAGATTCCGATGCTTCACTTCAGGTTTACTGTATCCCGCTGTCCGTCTTATTGTTGATGAAACACAAAAATGGCATCGGATTTAAATACAAAAGGCACAATGCCGACTTAAGTACAAGAAAACTGACTCTTCTTACTGTCTATATTTTGAACCATTCCTGTGACACTAGTTACAGATTCCGATGCTTCACTTCAGGTTTAGTGTATCCCTCTGACCTTCGTATTGACGATGAAACACAGAAATAGCATCGGAATTAAATACAAATGGCACAATGCCAACTGAAGTACAAGAAAACTGACTCTTCTTACTGTCTGTGCTTTGAATTATTCATGTGACACTAGTTGTAGATACCGATGCTTCACTTCAGGCTTACTGTATCCCTCTGACCATCTTATTGACGATGAAACACAGAAATAGCATCGGAATTAAATACGAAAGGCACAATGCCGACTTAAGTACAAGAAAACTGAGTCTTCTTACTGTCTATGTCTTGAACCATTCCTGTGACACTAGTTATAGATTCCGATGCTTCACTTCAGTTTTACTGTATCCCTCTGACCATCTTATTGACGATGAAACACAGAAATAGCATCGGAATCAAATACAAAAGGCACAATGATGACTTAAGTACAAGATAACTGACTTTTCTTACTGTCTATGATTTGAACCATTCAAGTGACACTAGTTATAGATTCTGATGCTTCACTTCAAATTTACTGTATTCCTCTGACCTTCTTATTGACGATGAAACACAGAAATTGCATCGGAATTAAATACAAAAGGAACAATGCCGACTTAAGTGCAAGAAAACTGACTCTTCTTACTGTCTATGTTTGATCCATTCCTGTGACACTAGATATAGATCCCGATGCTTCACTTCAGGTTTACTGTATACCTCTAACCTTCTTATTGGCGATGAAACACAGAAATAGCATCAGAATTAAATACAAAAGGCACAATGCCGACTTAAGTACAAGATAACTGACTCATCTTACTGTCTATGTTTTGAACCGTTCATGTGACACTAGTTATGGATTCCGATGCTTCACTTCAGGTTTACTGTATCCCTCTGACCTTCTTATTGACGATGAAACACAGAAATTGCATCGGAATTAAATACAAAAGGCACAATTCCGACTTTAGAACAATAAAACTGACTCTTCTTACTGTCTATGCTTTGAACCATTCCTGTGACACTAGTTATAGGTTCCGATGCTTTACTTCAGGTTTACTGTATCCCTCTGACCTTCTTATTGACGATGAAACACAGAAATTGCATCGGAATTAAATACAAAAGGCACAATGCCGACTTAAGTGCAAGAAAACTGACTCTTCTTACTGTCTATGTTTTGAACCTTTCCTGTGACACTAGTTATAGATTCCGATGCTTCACTTCAGGTTTACTGTATCCCTCTGACCTTCTTATTGACGATGAAACACAGAAATAGGATCGGAATTAAATATAAAAGTCACAGTGCCGACTTATGTGCAAGATAACTGACTCTTCTTACTGTCTATGTTTTGAACCATTCAAGTGACACTAGTTATAGATTCCGATTCTTCACTTCAGGTTTACTGTATTCCCCTGACCTTCTTATTGACGATGAAACACAGAAATTGCATCGGAATTAAATACAAAAGGCAAAATGCCGACTTAAGTACAAGATAACTGACTCTTCTTACTGTCTATGTTTGAACCATTCCTGTGACACTAGTTATAGATTCCGATGCTTCACTTCAGGTTTACTGTATCCCTCTGACCATCTTATTGACGATGAAACACAGAAATAGCATCGGAATTAAATACAAAAGGCACAATGCCGACTTTAGTACAATAAAACTGACTCTTCTTACTGTCTATGTTTTGAACCATTCCTGTGACACTAGTTATAGGTTCCGATGCTTTACTTCAGGTTTACTGTATCCCTCCGACCTTCTTATTGACGATGAAACACAGAAATTGCATCGGAATTAAATACAAAAGGCACAATGCCGACTTAAGTGCAAGAAAACTGACTCTTCTTACTGTCTATGTTTTTAACCATTCCTGTGACACTAGTTATAGATTCCGATGCTTCACTTCAGGTTTACTGTATCCCTCTGACCTTCTTATTGACGATGAAACACAGAAATTGCATTGGAATTAAACACAAAAGGCACAATGCCGACTTAAGTACAAGAAAACTGACTGTTCTTACTGTCTATGTTTTGAACCATTCCTGTTGAAACTAGTTATAGATTCCGATGCTTTACTTCAGATTTACTGTATCCCTCTGACCTTCTTATTGACGATGAATCACAGAAATCGCTTCGGAATTAAATACAAAAGGCACGATCCCGACTTAAGTACAACAAAAGTGACTCTTCTTACTATCTAAGCTTTGAACTATTCCTGTGACACTAGTTATAGATTCCAATGCTTCACTTCAGGTTTACTGTATCCCTCTGACCTTCTTATTGTTGATGAAACACAGAAATGGTATCGGAATTAAATACAAAAGGCACAATGCCGACTTAAGTACAAGAAAACTGACTCTTCTTACTGTCTATGTTTTGAACCATTCCTGTGACACTAGTTATAGATTCCGATGCTTCACTTCAGGATTACTGTATCCCTCTGACCATCTTATTGACGATGAAACACAGAAATTGCATCGGAATTAAATACAAAAGACACAATGCCGACTTAAGTACAAGAAAACTGACTCTTCTCACTGTCTATGTTTGAACCATTCCTGTGACACTAGTTATAGATTCCGATGCTTAACTTCAGGTTTACTGTATCCCTCTGACCTTCTTATTGACGATAAAACACAGAAATAGCATCGGAATTAAATACAAAAGGATCAATCCCTACTTAAGTACAAGATAACTGACTCTTCTTACTGTCTATGTTTTGAACTATTCAAGTGACACTAGTTATAGATTCCGATGCTTCACTTCAGGTTTACTGTATTCCTCTGACCTTCATATTGACGATGAAACACAGAAAATGCATGGGAATTACATACAAAAGGAACAATGCCGAATTAAGTACAAGGAAACTGACTCTTCTTACTGTCTACGTTTGAACCATTTGTGACACTAGTTATAGATTCCGATGCTTCACTTCAGGTTTACTATATCCCTGTAACCTTCTTATTGACGATGAAACACAGAAATAGCATCGGAATTAAATACAAAAGGCACAATGCCGACTTAAGTAGAAGATAACTGACACTTCTTACTGTCTATGTTTTGAACCGTTCATGTGACACTAGTTATGGATTCCGATGCTTCACTTCAGGTTTACTGTATCCCTCCGACCTTTTTATTGACGATGAAACACAGAAATGGCATCGGAATTAAGTACAAAAGGCACAATGCCGACTTAAGTACAAGACAACTGTCTCTTCTTATTGCCTATGTTTTGAACCATTCCTGTGACACTAGTTATAGATTCTGATGCTTCACTTCAGGTTTACTGTATCCCTCCGACCTTCTTGTTGACGATGGAACACAGAAATAGCATCGGAATTAAATAAAAAAGCACAGTGCCGACTTAAGTACATGAAAACTGACTCTTCTTACTGTCTATGTTTTGAACCAATCAAGTGACACTAGCTATAGATTCCGATGCTTCACTTCAGGTTAACTGTATTCCTCTGACCTTCTTATTGGCGATGAAACACAGAAAATGCATCGGAATTAAATACAAAAGGAACAATGCCGACTTAAGTGCAAGAAAACTGACTCATCTTACTGTCTATGTTTCGAACCATTCCTGTGACACTAGTTATAGATTCAGATGCTTCACTTCAGGTTTACTGTATCCCTCTGACCTTCTTATTGCTGATGATACACAAAAATGGCATCGGAATTAAATACAAAAGGCACAATGCCGACTGAGGTACAAGAAAACTGACTCTTCTTACTGTCTACATTTTGAACCATTCCTGTGACACTAGTTATAGATTCCGATGCTTCACTTCAGGTTTACTTTATCCCTCTGACCTTCTTATTGACGATGAAACACAGAAATAGCATCGGAATTAAATGCAAATGGCACAATGCCAAATTAAGTACAAGAAAACTGACTCTTCTTACTGTCTATGTTTTGAATTATTCATGTGACACTAGTTGTAGATTCCGATGCTTCACTTCAGGTTTACTGTATCCCTCTGACCATCTTATTGACGATGAAACACAGAAATAGCATCGGAATCAAATACAAAATGCACAATGCCGACTTAAGTACAAGATAACTGACTCTTCTTACTGTCTATGTTTTGAACCATTCAAGTGACACTAGTTATAGATTCCGATGCTTCACTTAAAATTTACTGTATTCCTCTGACCTTTTTATTGACGATGAAACACAGAAATTGCATCGGAATTGAATACAAAAGGCACAATGCCGACTTAAGTACAAGATAACTGACTCGTCTTACTGTCTATGTTTTGAACCATTCAAGTGACACTACTCATAGATTCCGATGCTTCACTTCAGGTTTACTGTATTCCTCTGACCTTCTTATTGACGATGAATCACAGAAAATGCATCGCAATTACATACAAAAGGAACAATGCCGACTTATGTGCAAGAAAACTGACTCTTCTAACTGTCTATGTTTGAATCATTCCTGTGACACTAGATATAGATTCCGATGCTTCACTTCAGGTTTACTGTATCCCTCTAACCTTCTTATTGACGATGATACACAGAAATAGCATCGGAATTAAATACAAAAGGCACACCGCCGACTTAAGTACAAGATAACTGACTCTTCTTACTGTCTATGTATTGAACCGTTCATGTGACACTAGTTATGGATTCCGATGCTTCACTTCAGGTTTACTGTATCCCTCTGACCTTCTTATTGACGATGAAACACAAAAATTGCATCGGAATTAAATACAAAAGGCACAATGCCGACTTAAGTACAAGAAAACTGACTCTTCTTACTGTCTATGTTTTGAACCATTCCAGTGACACTTGTTATAGAATCCGATGCTTTACTTCAGGTTTACTGTATCCCTCTGACCTTCTTATTGACGATGAAACACAGAAATTGCATCGGAAGTAAATACAAAAGGCACAATGCCGACTTAAGTACAAGAAAACTGACTCTTCTTACTGTCTATGTTTTGAACCCTCCTGTGACACTAGTTATAGATTCCGATGCTTCACTTCAGGTTTACTGTATCCCTCTGACCTTCTTATTGACGATAAAACACAGAAATAGCATCGGAATTAAATACAAAAGGATCAATCCCTACTTAAGTACAAGATAACTGACTCTTCTTACTGTCTATGTTTTGAACTATTCAAGTGACACTAGTTATAGATTCCGATGCTTCACTTCAGGTTTACTGTATTCCTCTGACCTTCATATTGACGATGAAACACAGAAAATGCATGGGAATTACATACAAAAGGAACAATGCCGTATTAAGTACAAGGAAACTGACTCTTCTTACTGTCTACGTTTGAACCATTCCTGTGACACTAGTTATAGATTCCGATGCTTCACTTCAGGTTTACTATATCCCTGTAACCTTCTTATTGACGATGAAACACAGAAATAGCATCGGAATTAAATACAAAAGGCACAATGCCGACTTAAGTAGAAGATAACTGACACTTCTTACTGTCTATGTTTTGAACCGTTCATGTGACACTAGTTATGGATTCCGATGCTTCACTTCAGGTTTACTGTATCCCTCCGACCTTTTTATTGACGATGAAACACAGAAATGGCATCGGAATTAAGTACAAAAGGCACAATGCCGACTTAAGTACAAGACAACTGTCTCTTCTTATTGCCTATGTTTTGAACCATTCCTGTGACACTAGTTATAGATTCTGATGCTTCACTTCAGGTTTACTGTATCCCTCTGACCTTCTTATTGACGATGGAACACAGATATAGCATCGGAATTAAATAAAAAAGCACAATGCCGACTTAAGTACATGAAAACTGACTCTTCTTACTGTCTATGTTTTGAACCATTCAAGTGACACTAGCTATAGATTCCGATGCTTCACTTCAGGTTTACTGTATTCCTCTGACCTTCTTATTGGCGATGAAACACAGAAAATGTATCGGAATTAAAGACAAAAGGAACAATGCCGACTTAAGTGCAAGAAAACTGACTCTTCTTACTGTCTATGTTTGAAATATTCCTGTGACACTACTTATAGATTCCGATGCTTCACTTCAGGTTTACTGTATCCCTCTAACCTTCTTATTGACGATGAAAGACAGAAATAGCATCGGAATTAAATCCAAAAGGAACAATGCCAACTTAAGAACAAGATAACTGACTCTTCTTACTGTCTATGTTTTGAACCGTTCATGTGACACTAGTTATGGATTCCGATGCTTCACTTCAGGTTTACTGTATCCCTCCGACCTTTTTATTGACGATGAAACACAGAAATGGCATCGGAATTAAATACAAAAGGCACAATGCCGACTTAAGTACAAGACAACTGTCTCTTCTTATTGCCTATGTTTTGAACCATTCCTGTGATACTAGTTATAGATTCTGATGCTTCACTTCAGGTTTACTGTATCCCTCCGACCTTCTTGTTGACGATGGAACACAGAAATAGCATCGGAATTAAATAAAAAAGCACAGTGCCGACTTAAGTACATGAAAACTGACTCTTCTTACTGTCTATGTTTTGAACCAATCAAGTGACACTAGCTATAGATTCCGATGCTTCACTTCAGGTTTACTGTATTCCCCTGACCTTCTTATTGGCGATGAAACACAGAAAATGCATCGGAATTAAATACAAAAGGAACAATGCCGACTTAAGTGCAAGAAAACTGACTCATCTTACTGTCTATGTTTCGAACCATTCCTGTGACACTAGTTATAGATTCAGATGCTTCACTTCAGGTTTACTGTATCCCTCTGACCTTCTTATTGCTGATGATACACAAAAATGGCATCGGAATTAAATACAAAAGGCACAATGCCGACTGAGGTACAAGAAAACTGACTCTTCTTACTGTCTACATTTTGAACCATTCCTGTGACACTAGTTATAGATTCCGATGCTTCACTTCAGGTTTACTTTATCCCTCTGACCTTCTTATTGACGATGAAACACAGAAATAGCATCGGAATTAAATGCAAATGGCACAATGCCAAATTAAGTACAAGAAAAGTGACTCTTCTTACTGTCTATGTTTTGAATTATTCATGTGACACTAGTTGTAGATTCCGATGCTTCACTTCAGGTTTACTGTATCCCTCTGACCATCTTATTGACGATGAAACACAGAAATAGCATCGGAATCAAATACAAAATGCACAATGCCGACTTAAGTACGAGATAACTGACTCTTCTTACTGTCTATGTTTTGAACCATTCAAGTGACACTAGTTATAGATTCCGATGCTTCACTTAAAATTTACTGTATTCCTCTGACCTTTTTATTGACGATGAAACACAGAAATAGCATCGGAATTAAATACAAAAGGCACACCGCCGACTTAAGTACAAGATAACTGACTCTTCTTACTGTCTATGTTTTGAACCGTTCATGTGACACTAGTTATGGATTCCGATGCTTCACTTCAGGTTTACTGTATCCCTCTGACCTTCTTATTGACGATGAAACACAAAAATTGCATCGGAATTAAATACAAAAGGCACAATGCCGACTTAAGTACAAGAAAACTGACTCTTCTTACTGTCTATGTTTTGAACCATTCCAGTGACACTTGTTATAGATTCCGATGCTTTACTTCAGGTTTACTGTATCCCTCTGACCTTCTTATTGACGATGAAACACAGAAATTGCATCGGAAGTAAATACAAAAGGCACAATGCCGACTTAAGTACAAGAAAACTGACTCTTCTTACTGTCTATGTTTTGAACCATTCCTGTGACACTAGTTATAGATTCCGATCCTTCACTTCAGGTTTACTGTATCCCTCTGACCTTCTTATTGACGATGAAACACAGAAATTGCATTGGAATTAAATACAAAAGGCACAATGCCGACTTAAGTACAAGAAAACTGACTGTTCTTACTTTCTATGTTTTGAACCATTCCTGTGACACTAGTTATAGATTCCGATGCTTCACTTCAGGTTTACTGTATCCTTCTGACCTTCTTATTGACGATGAATCACAGAAATTGCTTCGGAATTAAATACAAAAGGCACGATGCCGACATAAGTACAACAAAACTGACTCTTCTTACTGTCTAAGTTTTGAACCATTCTTGCGACACTAGTTATAGATTCCGATGCTTCACTTCAGGTTTACTGTATCCCTCTGACTCTCTTATTGTTGATGAAACACAGAAATGGCATCGGAAATAAATACAAAAGGCACAATGCCGACTTAAGTACAAGAAAACTGACTCTTCTTACTGTGTATGTTTTGAACCATTCTTGTGACACTAGTTATAGATTCCGATGCTTCACTTCAGGTTTACTGTATCCCTCTGACCTTCTTATTGACGATGAAACACAGAAATAGCATCGGAATTAAATACAAAAGGCACAATGCCGACTTAAGTACAAGATAACTGACTCTTCTTACTGTCTATGTTTTGATCCATTCAAGTGACACTAGTTATAGATTCCGATGCTTCACTTCAGGTTTACTGTATTCCTCTGACCTTCTTATTGACGATGAAACACAGAAATTGCATTGGAATTAAATACAAAAGGCACAATGTGGACTTAAGTACAAGAAAACTGACTGTTCTTACTGTCTATGTTTTGAACCATTCCTGTGACACTAGTTATAGATTCCGATGCTTCACTTCGGGTTTACTGTATCCCTCTGACCTTCTTATTGACGATCAAACACAGAAATTGCATTGGAATTAAATACAAAAGGCACAATGCCGACTTAAGTACAAGAAAACTGACTGTTCTTACTGTCTATATTTTGAACCATTCCTGTGTCACTAGTTATAGATTCCGATGCTTCACTTCAGGTTTACTGTATCCATCTGACCTTCTTATTGACGATGAATCACAGAAATTGCTTCGGAATTAAATACAAAAGGCGCGATACCGACTTAAGTACAACAAAACTGACCCTTCTTACTGTCTAAGTTTTGAACCATTCCTGCGACACTAGTTATAGATTCCGATGCTTCACTTCAGGTTTACTGTATCCCTCTGGCCTTCTTATTGTTGATGAAACACAGAAATGGCATCGGAATTAAATACAAAAGGCACAATGCCGACTTAAGTACAAGAAAACTGACTCTTCTTAATGTCTATGTTTTGATCCATTCCTGTGACACTAGTTATAGATTCCGATGCTTCACTTCAGGTTTACTGTATCCCTCTGACTTTCTTATTGACGATGACACACAGAAATAGCATCGGAATTAAATACAAATGGCACAATGCCAACTGAAGTACAAGAAAACTGACTCTTCTTACTGTCTATGTTTTGAAGCATTCAGGTGACACTAGTTATAGATTCCGATGCTTCACTTCAGGTTTACTGTATCCCTCTGACCATCTTATTGACGATGAAACACAGAAATAGCATCAGAATTAAATACAAAAGGCTTAATGCCGACTTAAGTACAAGATAACTGACTCTTCTTACTGTTTATGTTTTGAACCGTTCATGTGACAGTAGTTATGGATTCCGATGCTTCACCTCAGGTTTACTGTATCCCTCGGTCCTTCTTGTTGACGATAAAACACAGAAATTGCATCGGAATTAAATACAAAAGGCACAATGCCGACTTAAGTACAAGGAAACTGACTCTTCTTACTGTCTATGTTTTGAACCATTCCTGTGACACTAGTTATAGATTCCGATGCTTTACTTCAGGTTTACTGTATCCCTCTGACCTTCTTATTGACGATGAAACACAGAAATTGCATCGGAAATAAATACAAAAGGCACAATGCCGACTTAATTACAAGAAAACTGACTCTTCTTACTGTCTATGTTTTAACCATTCCTGTGACACTAGTTATACATTCCGATGCTTCACTTCAGGTTTACTGTATCCCTCCGACCTTCTTATTGCCGATGAAACACAGAAATTGCATCGGAATTAAATACAAAAGGCACAATGCCGACTTAAGTACAAGAAAACTGACTCTTCTTACTGTCTATGTTTTGAACCATTCCTGTGACACTAGTTATAGATTCCGATGCTTCACTTCAGGTTTACTGTTTCCCTCTGACCTTCTTATTGACGATGAAACACAGTTATTGTATCGGAATTGAATACAAAAGGCACAATGCCGACTTAAGTACAAGAAAACAGACTCTTCTTACAGTCTATGTTTTGAACCATTCCTGTGACACTAGATATAGATTCCGTTGCTTCACTTCAGGTTTACTGTATCCCTCTGACCTTCTTATTGACGATGAAACACAGAAATTGCATCGGAATTAAATACAAAAGGCACAATGCCGACTTAATTACAAGAAAACTGACTCTTCTTACTGTCTATGTTTTGACCCATTCCTGTGACACTAGTTATAGATTCCGATGCTTCACTTCGGGTTAACTGTATCCCACTGACCTTCTTATTGACGATGAAACACAGAAATTGCATAGGAATTAAATACAAAAGGCACAATGCCGACTTAAGTACAAGAAAACTGACTGTTCTTACTGTCTATGTTTTGAACCATTCCTGTGACACTAGTTATAGATTCCGATGCTTCACTTCAGGTTTACTGTATCCCTCTGACCTTCTTATTGACGATGAATCACAGAAATCGCTTCGGAATTAAATACAAAAGGCACGATGCCGACTTAAGTACAACAAAACTGACTCTTCTTACTGTCTAAGTTTGAACCATTCCTGTGACACTAGTTATAGATTCCGATGCTTCACTTCAGGTTTACTGTATCCCTCTGACCTTCTTATTGTTGATGAAACACAGAAATGGCATCGGAATGAAATACAAAAGGCACAATGCCGACTTAAGTACAAGAAAACTGACTCTTCTTACTGTCTATGTTTTGAACCATTCCTGTGACACTAGTTATAGATTCCGATGCTTCACTTCAGGTTTACTGTATCCCTCTGACCTTCTTATTGACGATGAAACACAGAAATAGCATCGGAATTAAATACAAATGGCACAATGCCAACTGAAGTACAAGAAAAATGACTCTTCTTACTGTCTATGCTTTGAACCATTCATGTGACACTAGTTATAGATTCCGATGCTTCACTTAAGGTTTACTGTATCCCTCTGGCCATCTTATTGACGATGAAACACAGAAATTGCATCGGAATTAAATACAAAAGGCACAATGCCGACTTAAGTACAAGAAAACTGACTCTTCTTACTGTCTATGTTTGAACCATTCCTGTGACACTAGTTATAGTTTCCGATGCTTCACTTCAGGTTTACTGTATCCCTCTGACCTTTTTATTGACGATGAAACACAGAATTAGGATCGGAATTAAATTTAAAAGTCACAGTGCCGACTTAAGTACAAGGTAACTGACTCTTCTTACTGTCTATGTTTTGAACCATTCAAGTGACACTAGTTATAGATTCCGATTCTTCACTTCAGGTTTACTGTATTCCTCTGACCTTCTTATTGACGATGAAACACAGAAATTGCATCGGAATTAAATACAAAAGGCAAAATGCCGACTTAAGTACAAGAAAACTGACTCTTCTTACTGTCTATGTTTGAACCATTCCTGTGACACTAGTTATAGATTCCGATGCTTCACTTCAGGTTTACTGTATCCCTCTGACCATCTTATCGACGATGAAACACAGAAATAGCATCGGAATTAAATACAAAAGGCACAATGCCGTCTTAAGTACAAGATAACTGTCTCTTCTTACTGTCTATGTTTTGAACCATTCAAGTGACACTACTTACAGATTCCGATGCTTCACTTCAGGTTTACTGTATTCCTCTGACCGTCTTATTGACGATGAAACACAGAATTGCATCGGAATTAAATACAAAAGGCACAATGCCGACTTAAGTACAAGAAAACTGACTCTTCTTACTGTCTATGTTTGAACCATTACTGTGACACTAGTTATAGTTTCCGATGCTTCACTTCAGGATTACTGTATTCCTCTGACCTTATTATAGGCAATGAAACACAGAAAATGCATCGGAATTAAATACAAAAGGAACAATGCCGACTTAAGTGCAAGAAAACTGACTCTTCTTACTGTCTATGTTTGAAACATTCCTGTGACACTAGTTATTGATTCCGATGCTTCACTTCAGGTTTACTGTATCCCTCTAACCTTCTTATTGACGATGAAACACAGAAATAGCATCGGAATTAAATACAAAAGGCACAATGCCGACTTAAGTACAAGATGACTGACTCTTCTTACTGTCTATGTTTTGAACCGTTCATGTGACACTAGTTATGGATTCCGATGCTTCACTTCAGGTTTACTGTATCCCTCTGACCTTCTTATTGACGATGAAACACAGAAATTGCATCGGAATTAAGTACAAAAGGCACAATGCCGACTTAAGTTCAAGATAACTGTCTCTTCTTATTGTCTATGTTTGAACCATTCCTGTGACACTAGTTATAGATTCTGATGTTTCACTTCAGGTTTACTGTATCCCTCCGATATTCTTATTGACGATGAAACACAGAAATTGCATCGGAATTAAATACAAAAGGCACAATGACGACTTAAGTACAAGAAAACTGACTCTTCTTACTGTCTATGTTTTTAACCATTCCTGCGACACTAGTTATAGATTCCGATGCTTCACTTCAGTTTTACTGTATCCCTCTGACCATCTTATTGACGATGAAACACAGAAATAGCATCGAAATCATATACAAAAGGCACAATGCCGACTTAAGTACAAGATAACTGACTCTTCTTACTGTCTATGTTTTGAACCATTCAAGTGACACTAGTTATAGATTCTGATGCTTCACATCAAATTTACTCTATTCCTCGGACCTTCTTATTGACGATGAAACACAGAAATTGCATCGGAATTAAATACAAAAGGCACAATGATGACTTAAGTAGAAGAAAACTGACTCTTCTTACTGTCTATGTTTGAACCATTCCTGTGCCACTAGTTATAGATTCCGATGCTTCACTTCAGGTTTACTGTATCCCTCTGACCTTCTTATTGACGATGAAACACAGAAATAGCATCGGAATTAAATACAAAAGGCACAATGCCGACTTCAGTACAAGAAAACTGACTCTTCTTACTGTCTATGTTTTGAACCATTCCTGTGACACTAGTTATAGATTCCGATGCTTTACTTCAGGTTTACTGTATCCCTCTGACCTTCTTATTGACGATGAAAGATAGAAATTGCATCGGAAATAAATACAAAAGGCACAATGCCGACTTAAGTGCAAGAAAACTGACTCTTCTTACTGTCTATGTTTTGAACTTTTCCTGTGACACTAGTTATAGACCCCGATGCTTCACTTCAGGTTTACTGTATCCCTCTGACCTTCTTATTGACGATGAAACACAGAAATTGCATTGGAATTGAATACAAAAGGCACAATGCCGACTTAAGTACAAGAAAACTGACTGTTCTTACTATCTATGTTTTGAACGATTCCTGTTGAAACTAGTTATAGATTCCGATGCTTCACTTCAGATTTACTGTATCCCTCTGACCTTCTTATTGACGATGAATCACAGAAATTGCTTCGGAATTAAATACAAAAGGCACGATCCCGACTTAAGTACAACAAAAGTGACTCTTCTTACTATCTAAGATTTGAACCATTCCTGTGACACTAGTTATAGATTCCGATGCTTCACTTCAGGTTTACTGTATCCCTCTGACCTTCTTATTGATGATGAAACACAGAAATGGCATCGGAATCAAATACAAAAGGCACAATGCCGACTTAAGTACAAGAAAACTGACTCTTCTTACTGTCTATGTTTTGAACCATTCTTGTGACACTAGTTATGGGTTCCGATGCTTCACTTCAGGTTTACTGTATCCCTCGGACCATCTTATTGACGATGAAACACAGAAATTGCATCGGAATGAAATACAAAAGGCACAATGCCGAGTTAAGTACAAGAAAACTGACTCTTCTTAGTGTCTATGTTTTGAACCATTCCTGTGACACTAGTTATAGATTCCGATGCTTCACTTCAGGTTTACTGTATCCCTCTGACCTTCTTATTGACGATGAAACACAGAAATAGCATCGGAAATCAATATAAAAGTCACAATGCCGACTAAGTACAAGATAACTTACTCTTCTTACTGTCTATGTTTTGAACCATTCAAGTGACACTAGTTATAGATTCCGATGCTTCACTTCAGGTTTACTGTATTCCTCTGACCTTCTTATTGTCGATGAAACACAGAAATTGCATCGGAATTAAATACAAAAGGCACAATGCCGACTTAAGTACAAGAAAACTGACTCTTCTTACTGCCTATGTTTGAACCATTCCTGTGACACTAGTTATAGATGCCGATGCTTCACTTCAGGTTTACTGTATCCCTCTGACCTTCTTATTGACGATAGAACACAGAAATAGCATCGGAATTAAATACGAAACGATTAATCCCTACTTAAGTACAAGATAACTGACTCTTCTTACTGTCTATGTTTTGAACTATTCAAGTGACACTAGGTATAGATTCCGATGCTTCACTTCAGGTTTACTGTATTCCTCTGACCTTCATATTGACGATGAAACACAGAAAATGCATCGAAATTACATACAAAAGGAACAATGCCGAATTAAGTGCAAGAAAACTGACTCTTCTTAATGTCTACGTTTGAACCATTCCTGTGACACTAGTTATAGATTCCGATGCTTCACTTCAGGTTTACTGTATCCCTCTAACCTTCTTATTGACGATGAAACACAGATATAGCATCGGAATTAAATACAAAAGGCACAATGTCGACTTAAGTAGAAGATAACTGACTCTTTTTACTGTCTATGTTTTGAACCGTTCATGTGACACTAGTTATGGATTCCGATGCTTCACTTCAGGTTTACTGTATCCGTCCGACCTTTTTATTGACGATGAAACACAGAAATGGCATCGGAATTAAATACAAAAGGCACAATGCCGACTTAAGTACAAGACAACTGTCTCTTCTTATTGCCTATGTTTTGAACCATTCCTGTGACACTAGTTATAGATTCTGATGCTTCACTTCAGGTTTACTGTATCCCTCTGACCTTCTTATTGAGGATGGAACACAGAAATAGCATCGGAATTAAATAAAAAAGCACAATGCCGACTTAAGTACATGAAAACTGACTCTTCTTACTGTCTATGTTTTGAACCATTCAAGTGACACTAGCTATAGATTCCGATGCTTCACTTCAGGTTTACTGTATCCCTCTGACCTTCTTATTGGCGATGAAACACAGAAAATGCATCGGAATTAAATACAAAAGGAACAATGCCGACTTAAGTGCAAGAAAACTGACTCTTCTTACTGTCTATGTTTGAAACATTCCTGTGACACTAGTTATAGATTCCGATGCTTCACTTCTGGTTTACTGTATCCCTCTAACCTTCTTATTGACGATGAAACACAGAAATAGCATCGGAATTAAATACAAAAGGCACAATGCTGACTTAAGTACAAGATAACTGACTCTTCTTACTGTCTATTGTTTTGAACCGTTCCTGTGACACTAGTTATGGATTCCGATGCTTCACTTCAGGTTTACTGTATCCCTCTGACCTTCTTATTGACGATGAAACACAGAAATTGCATCGGAATTGAATACAAATGCACAATGCCGACTTAAGTTCAAGATAACTGTCTCTTCTTATTGTCTATGTTTTGAATTATTCATGTGACACTAGTTGTAGATTCCGTTGCTTCACTTCAGGTTTACTGCATCCCTCTGACCTAATTATTGACGATGAAACACAGAAATTGCATCGGAATTAAATACAAAAGGCACAATGCCGACTTAAGTACAAGAAAACTGACTCTTCTTACTGTCTATGTTTTGAACCATTCCTGTGACACTAGTTATAGATTCCGATGCTTCACTTCAGGTTTACTGTATCCCTCTGACCATCTTATTGACGATGAAACACAGAAATAGCATCGGAATCAAATACAAAAGGCACAATGCCGACTTAAGTACAAGATAACTGACTCTTCTTACTGTCTTTGTTTTGAACCATTCAAGTGACACTAGTTATAGATTCCGATGCTTCACTTGAAATTTACTGTATTCCTCTGACCTTCTTATTGACGATGAAACACAGAAATTGCATCGGAATTAAATACAAAAGGCACAATGCCGACTTAAGTACAAGATAACTGACTCTTCTTACTGTCTATGTTTGAACCATTCAAGTGACACTAGTCATAGATTCCGATGCTTCACTTCAGGTTTACTGTATTCCTCTGACCTTCTTATTGACGATGAAACACAGAAAATGCATCGCAATTACATACAAAAGGAACAATGCCGACTTAAGTGCAAGAAAACTGACTCTTCTTACTGTCAATGTTTGAACCATTCCTGTGACACTAGATATAGATTCCGATGCTTCACTTCAGGTTTACTGTATCCCTCTAACCTTCTTATTGACGATGAAACACAGATATAGCATCGGAATTAAATACAAAAGGCACAATGCCGACTTAAGTACATGATAACTGACTCTTCTACTGTCTATGTTTTGAACCGTTCATGTGACACTAGTTATGGATTCCGATGCATCACTTCAGGTTTACTGTATCCCTCTGACCTTCTTATTGACGATGAAACACAGAAATTGCATCGGAATTAAATACAAAAGGCACAATGCCGACTTAAGTACAAGAAAACTGACTCTTCTTAATGTCTATGTTTTGATCCATTCCTGTGACACTAGTTATAGATTCCGATGCTTCACTTCAGGTTTACTGTATCCCTCTGACCTTCTTATTGACGATGAAACACAGAAATAGCATCGGAATTAAATACAAATGCCACAATGCCAACTGAAGTACAAGAAAACTGACTCTTCTTACTGTCTATCTTTTGAACCATTCATGTGACACTAGTTATAGATTCCGATGCTTCACTTCAGGTTTACTGTATCCCTCTGACCTTCTTATTGACGATGAAACACAGAAATAGCATCGGAATTAAATACAAAAGGCACAATGCCGACTTAAGTACAAGATAACTGACTCTTCTTACTCTCTATGTTTTGATCCATTCAAATGACACTAGTTATAGATTCCGATGCTTCACCTCAGGTTTACTGTATTCCTCTGACCTTCTTATTGACGATGAAACACAGAAATTGCTTTGGAATTAAATACAAAAGGCACGATGCCGACTTAAGTACAACAAAACTGACTCTTCTTACTGTCTAAGTTTTGAACCATTCCTGCGACACTAGTTATAGATTCCGATGCTTCACTTCAGGTTTACTGTATCCCTCTGACCTTCTTATTGTTGATGAAACACAGAAATGGCATCGGAATTAAATACAAAAGTCACAAAGCCGACTTAAGTACAAGAAAACTGACTCTTCTTAATGTCTATGATTTGTTCCATTCCTGTGACACTAGTTATAGATTCCGATGCTTCACTTCAAGTTTACTGTATCCCTCTGACCTTCTTATTGACGATGAAACACAGAAATAGCATCTGAATTAAATACAAATGGCACAATGCCAACTGAAGTACAAGAAAACTGACTCTTCTTACTGTCTATGTTTTGAACCATTCATGTGACACTAGTTATAGATTCCGATGCTTCACTTCAGGTTTACTGTATCCCTCTCACCATCTTATTGACGATGAAACACAGAAATAGCATCGGAATTAAATACAAAAGGCACAATGCCGACTTAAGTACAAGATAACTGACTCTTCTTACTGTCTATGTTTTGAACCGTTCATGTGACACTAGTTATGGATTCCGATGCTTCACTTCAAGTTTACTGTATCCCTCTGACCTTCTTATTGACGATGAAACACAGAAATTGCATCGGAATTGAATATAAAAGGCACAATGCCGACTGAAGTTCAAGATAACTGTCTCTTCTTATTGTCTATGTTTGAACAATTCCTGTGACACTAGTTATAGATTCTGATGCTTCACTTCAGGTTTTATTGTATCCCTCTGACCTTCTTATTGACGATGAAACACAGAAATTGCATCGGAATTAAATACAAAAAGCACAATGACGACTTAACTGCAAGAAAACTGAATCTTCTTACTGTCTATGTTTCGAACCATTCCTGTGACACTAGTTATAGATTCTGATGCTTCACGTCAGGTTTACTGTATCCCTCTGACCATCTTATTGACGATGAAACACAGAAATAGCATCGGAATCAAATACAAAAGGCACAATGCCGAGTTAAGTACAAGATAACTGACTCTTCTTACTGTCTATGTTTTGAACCATTCCTGTGACACTAGTTATAGATTCCGATGCTTCAGGTCTACTGTATCCCTCTGACCATCTTATTGACGATAAAACACAGAAATTGCATCGAAATTAAATACAAGAGGCACAATGCCGACTTAAGTACAAGAAAACTGACTCTTCTTACTGTCTATGTTTTGAACCATTCCTGTGACACTAATTATAGATTCCGATGCTTCACTTCAGGTTTACTGTATCCCTCTGACCGTCTTATTGACGATGAATCACAGAAATTGCCTCGGAATTAAATGCAAATGGCACAATGCCAACTTAAGTACAAGAAAACTGACTCTTCTTACTGTCTATGTTTTGAATTATTCATGTGACACTAGTTGTAGATTCCGATGCTTCACTTCAGGGTTACTGTATCCCTGTGACCATCTAATTGACGATGAAACACAGAAATTGCATCAGAATTAAATGCAAAAGGCACAATGCCGACTTAAGTACAAGAAAACTGACTCTTCTTACTGTCTATGTTTTGAACCATTCCTGTGACACTAGTTATAGATTCCGATGCTTCACTTCAGGTTCACTGTATCCCTCTGACCATCTTATTGACGATGAAACACAGAAATAGCATCGGAATGAAATACAAAAGTCACAATGCCGACTTAAGTACATGATAACTGACTCTTCTTACTGTCTATGTTTTGAACCATTCAAGTGACACTAGTTATAGATTCCGATGCTTCACTTCAAATTTACTGTATTCCGCTGACCTTCTTATTGACGATGAAACACAGAAATTGCATCGGAATTAAATACAAAAGGCACAATGCCGCCTTAAGTACAAGAAAACTGACTCTTCTTACTGTCTATGTTTGAACCATCCTGTGACACTAGTTACAGATTCCGATGCTTCACTTCACGTTTACTGTATCCCTCTGACCTTCTTATTGACGATGAAACACAGAAATAGCATCGGAATTAAATACAAAAGGCACAATCCCTACTTAACTACAAGATAATTGACTCTTCTTACTGTATATGTTTTGAACCATTCAAGTGACACTAGTCATAGATTCCGATGCTTCACTTCAGGTTTACTGTATTCCTCTGACCTTCTTATTGACGATGAAACACAGAAAATGCATCGAAATTACATACAAAAGGAACAATGCCGACTTAAGTGCAAGAAAACTACTCTTCTTACTGTCTATGTTTTGAACCATTCCTGTGACACTAGTTATAGATTCCGGTGCTTTACTTCAGGTTTACTGTATCCCTCTGACCTTCTTATAGCCGATGACACACAGAAATTGCATCGGAATTAAATACAAAAGGCACAATGCCGACTTAAGTACAAGAAAACTGACTTTTCTTACTGTCTACTTTTTGAACCATTCCTGTGACACTAGTTATAGATTCCGATGCTTCACTTCAGGTTTACTGTATCCCTCTGACCTTCTTATTGACGATGAAACACAGAAATTGTATTGGAATTAAGTACAAAAGGCACAATGCCGACTTAAGTACAAGAAAATTGACTGTTCTTAATGTCTATGTTTTGAACCATTCCTGTGACACTAGTTATAGATTCCGATGCTTCACTTCAGGTTTACTGTATCCCTCTGACCTTCTTATTGATGATGAATCACAGAAATTGCTTCGGAATTAAATACAAAAGGCACGATGCCGACTTAAGTACAACAAAACTGACTCTTCTTACTGTCTATGTTTTGAACCGCTCATGTGACACTAGTTATGGATTCCGATGCTTCACTTCAGGTTTACTGTATCCCTCTGACCTTCTTATTGACGATGAAACACAGAAATTGCATCCGAATTAAATAAAAAAGCATAATGCCGACTTAAGTACATGAAAACTGACTCTTCTTACTATCTATGTTTTGAACCATTCCTGTGACACTAATTATAGATTCCGATGCTTCACTTCAGGTTTACTGTATCCCTCTGACCTTCTTATTTACGATGAAACACAGAAATTTAATCGGAATTAAATACATTAGGCACAATGCCGACTTAAGTACAAGAAAACTGACTCTACTTACTGTCTATGATTTGAACCATTCCTGTGACACTAGTTATAGATTCCGATGCTTCACTTCAGGTTTACTGTATCCCTCTGACCTTCGTATTGACGATGAAACACAGAAATTGCATCGGAATAAAATACAAAATGCACAATGCCGACTTAAGTACAAGAAAACTGACTCTTCTTACTGTCTATGTTTCGAACCATTCCTGTGACACTAGTTATAGATTCCGATGCTTCACGTCAGGTTTACTGTATCCCTCTGACCATCTTATTGACGATGAAACACAGAAATAGCATCGGAATCAAATACAAAAGGCACAATGCCGACTTAAGTACAAGATAACTGACTCTTCTTACTGTCTATGTTTTGAACCATTCCTGTGACACTAGTTATAGATTCCGATGCTTCAGGTCTACTGTATCCCTCTGACCATCTTATTGACGATAAAACACAGAAATTGCATCGAAATTAAATACAAGAGGCACAATGCCGACTTAAGTACAAGAAAACTGACTCTTCTTACTGTCTATGTTTTGAACCATTCCTGTGACACTAATTATAGATTCCGATGCTTCACTTCAGGTTTACTGTATCCCTCTGACCGTCTTATTGACGATGAATCACAGAAATTGCCTCGGAATTAAATGCAAATGGCACAATGCCAACTTAAGTACAAGAAAACTGACTCTTCTTACTGTCTATGTTTTGAATTATTCATGTGACACTAGTTGTAGATTCCGATGCTTCACTTCAGGGTTACTGTATCCCTGTGACCATCTAATTGACGATGAAACACAGAAATTGCATCAGAATTAAATGCAAAAGGCACAATGCCGACTTAAGTACAAGAAAACTGACTCTTCTTACTGTCTATGTTTTGAACCATTCCTGTGACACTAGTTATAGATTCCGATGCTTCACTTCAGGTTTACTGTATCCCTCTGACCATCTTATTGACGATGAAACACAGAAATAGCATCGGAATGAAATACAAAAGTCACAATGCCGACTTAAGTACATGATAACTGACTCTTCTTACTGTCTATGTTTTGAACCATTCAAGTGACACTAGTTATAGATTCCGATGCTTCACTTCAAATTTACTGTATTCCGCTGACCTTCTTATTGACGATGAAACACAGAAATTGCATCGGAATTAAATACAAAAGGCACAATGCCGCCTTAAGTACAAGAAAACTGACTCTTCTTACTGTCTATGTTTGAACCATCCTGTGACACTAGTTACAGATTCCGATGCTTCACTTCAGGTTTACTGTATCCCTCTGACCTCCTTATTGACGATGAAACACAGAAATAGCTTCGGAATTAAATACAAAAGGCACAATCCCTACTTAACTACAAGATAATTGACTCTTCTTACTGTCTATGTTTTGAACCATTCAAGTGACACTAGTCATAGATTCCGATGCTTCACTTCAGGTTTACTGTATTCCTCTGACCTTCTTATTGACGATGAAACACAGAAAATGCATCGAAATTACATACAAAAGGAACAATGCCGACTTAAGTGCAAGAAAACTGACTCTTCTTACTGTCTATGTTTTGAACCATTCCTGTGACACTAGTTATAGATTCCGGTGCTTTACGTCAGGTTTACTGTATCCCTCTGACCTTCTTATAGACGATGAAACACAGAAATTGCATCGCAATTAAATACAAAAGGCACAATGCCGACTTAAGTACAAGAAAACTGACTTTTCTTACTGTCTACGTTTTGAACCATTCCTGTGACACTAGTTATAGATTCCGATGCTTCACTTCAGGTTTACTGTATCCCTCTGACCTTCTTATTGACGATGAAACACAGAAATTGTATTGGAATTAAGTACAAAAGGCACAATGCCGACTTAAGTACAAGAAAATTGACTGTTCTTAATGTCTATGTTTTGAACCATTCCTGTGACACTACTTATAGATTCCGATGCTTCACTTCAGGTTTACTGTATCCCTCTGACCTTCTTATTGATGATGAATCACAGAAATTGCTTCGGAATTAAATACAAAAGGCACGATGCCGACTTAAGTACAACAAAACTGACTCTTCTTACTGTCTATGTTTTGAACCGCTCATGTGACACTAGTTATGGATTCCGATGCTTCACTTCAGGTTTACTGTATCCCTCTGACCTTCTTATTGACGATGAAACACAGAAATTGCATCGGAATTAAATACAAAAGGCACAATGCCGACTTAAGTACAAGACAACTGTCTCTTCTTATTGCCTATGTTTTGAACCATTCCTGTGACACAAGTTATAGATTCTCATGCTACACTTCAGGTTTACTGTATCCCTCTGACCTTCTTATTGACGATGAAACACAGAAATTGCATCCGAATTAAATAAAAAAGCATAATGCCGACTTAAGTACATGAAAACTGACTCTTCTTACTATCTATGTTTTGAACCATTCCTGTGACACTAATTATAGATTCCGATGCTTCACTTCAGGTTTACTGTATCCCTCTGACCTTCTTATTTACGATGAAACACAGAAATTTAATCGGAATTAAATACATTAGGCACAATGCCGACTTAAGTACAAGAAAACTGACTCTTCTTACTGTCTATGATTTGAACCATTCCTGTGACACTAGTTATAGATTCCGATGCTTCACTTCAGGTTTACTGTATCCCTCTGACCTTCGTATTGACGATGAAACACAGAAATTGCATCGGAATAAAATACAAAATGCACAATGCCGACTTAAGTACAAGAAAACTGGCTCTTCTTACTGTCTATGTTTTGAACCATTCCTGTGACACTAGTTCTAGATTCCGCTGTTTCACTTCAGGTTTACTGTATCCCTGTGACCTTCTTATTGACGATGAATCACAGAAATTGCTTCGGAAATAAATACTAAAGGCACAATGCCGACTTAAGTACAACAAAACTAACTCTTCTTACTGTCTAAGTTTGGAACCATTCCTGTGACACTAATTATAGATTCCGATGCTTCACTTCAGGTTTAGTGTATTACTCTGACCTTCTTATTGTTGATGAAACACAAAAATGGCATCGGAATTAAATACAAAAGGCACAATGCCGACTTAAGTACAAGAAAACGGACTCTTCTTACTGTCAATGTTTTGAACCATTCCTGTGACACTAGTTATAGATTCCGCTGTTTCACTTCAGGTTTACTGTATCCCTCTGACCTTCTTATTGACGATGAATCACAGAAATTGCTTCGGAAATAAATACTAAAGGCACAATGCCGACTTAAGTACAACAAAACTAACTCTTCTTACTGTCTAAGTTTGGAACCATTCCTGTGACACTAATTATAGATTCCGATGCTTCACTTCAGGTTTACTGTATTCCTCTGACCTTTTTATTGTTGATGAAACACAGAAATAGCATCGGAATTAAGTACAAAAGGCACAATGCCGCCATAAGTACAAGATAACTGACTCTTCTTACTGTCCATGTTTTGAACCATTCCTGTGACATTAGTTATAGATTCCGATGCTTCACTTCAGGTTTACTGTATCCCTCTGACCTTCTTATAGGACGATGAATCACAGAAATTGCTTCGGAATTAGATACAAAAGGCACAATGCCGACTTAAGTACAACAAAACTGACTCTTCTTACTGTCTAAGTTTTGAACCATTCCTGTGACACTAGTTATAGATTCCGATGCTTCACTTCAGGTTTACTATATCCCTCTGGCCTTCTTATTGTTGATGAAACACAGAAATGGCATCGGAATTAAATACAAAAGGCACAATGCCGACTTAAGTACAAGAAAACTGACTCTTCTTGCTGTCTATGTTTTGCACCATTCCTGTGACACTAGTTATAGATTCCGATGCTTCACTTAAGGTTTACTGTATCCCTCTGACCTTCTTATTGACGATGAAACACAGAAATAGCATCGGAATTCAATACAAAAGGCACAATGCCGACTTAAGTACAAGAAAACTGACTTTTCTTACTGTCTACGTTTTGAACCATTCCTGTGACACTAGTTATAGATTCCGATGCTTCACTTCAGGTTTACTGTATCCCTCTGACCTTCTTATTGACGATGAAACACAGAAATTGCATTGGAATTAAGTACAAAAGGCACAATGCCGACTTAAGTACAAGAAAATTGACTGTTCTTAATGTCTATGTTTTGAACCATTCCTGTGACACTAGTTATAGATTCCGATGCTTCACTTCAGGTTTACTGTATCCCTCTGACCTTCTTATTGATGATGAATCACAGCAATTGCTTCGGAATTAAATACAAAAGGCACGATGCCGACTTAAGTACAACAAAACTGACTCTTCTTACTGTCTATGTTTTGAACCGCTCATGTGACACTAGTTATGGATTCCGATGCTTCACTTCAGGTTTACTGTATCCCTATGACTATCTTATTGACGATGAAACACAGAAATAGCTTCGGAATTAAATACAAAAGGCACAATGCCGACTTAAGTAGAAGATAACTGACTCTTCTTACTGTCTATGTTTTGAACCGCTCATGTGACACTAGTTATGGATTCCGATGCTTCACTTCAGGTTTACTGTATCCCTCTGACCTTCTTATTGACGATGAAACACAGAAATTGCATCGGAATTAAATACAAAAGGCACAATGCCGACTTAAGTACAAGACAACTGTCTCTCCTTATTGCCTATGTTTTGAACCATTCCTGTGACACAAGTTATAGATTCTGATGCTTCACTTCAGGTTTACTGTATCCCTCTGACCTTCTTATTGACGATGAAACACAGAAATTGCATCCGAATTAAATAAAAAAGCATAATGCCGACTCAAGTACATGAAAACTGACTCTTCTTACTGTCTATGTTTTGAACCATTCCTGTGACACTAATTATAGATTCCGATGCTTCACTTCAGGTTTACTGTATCCCTCTGACCTTCGTATTGACGATGAAACACAGAAATTGCATCGGAATAAAATACAAAATGCACAATGCCGACTTAAGTACAACAAAACTGACTCTTCTTACTGTCTAAGTTTTGAACCATTCCTGTGACACTAGTTATAGATTCCGATGCTTCACTTCAGGTTTACTATATCCCTCTGACCTTCTTATTGTTGATGAAACACAGAAATGGCATCGGAATTAAATACAAAAGGCATAATGCCGACTTAAGTACAAGAAAACTGACTCTTCTTGCTGTCTATGTTTTGCACCATTCCTGTGACACTAGTTATAGATTCCGATGCTTCACTTAAGGTTTACTGTATCCCTCTGACCTTCTTATTGACGATGAAACACAGAAATAGCATCGGAATTCAATACAAAAGGCACAATGCCGACTTAAGTACAAGAAAACTGACTTTTCTTACTGTCTACGTTTAGAACCATTCCTGTGACACTAGTTATAGATTCCGATGCTTCACTTCAGGTTTACTGTATCCCTCTGACCTTCTTATTGACGATGAAACACAGAAATTGCATTGGAATTAAGTACAAAAGGCACAATGCCGACTTAAGTACAAGAAAATTGACTGTTCTTAATGTCTATGTTTTGAACCATTCCTGTGACACTAGTTATAGATTCCGATGCTTCACTTCAGGTTTACTGTATCCCTCTGACCTTCTTATTGATGATGAATCACAGAAATTGCTTCGGAATTAAATACAAAAGCCACGATGCCGACTTAAGTACAACAAAACTGACTCTTCTTACTGTCTATGTTTTGAACCGCTCATGTGACACTAGTTATGGATTCCGATGCTTCACTTCAGGTTTACTGTATCCCTCTGACCTTCTTATTGACGATGAAACACAGAAATTGCATCGGAATTAAATACAAAAGGCACAATGCCGACTTAAGTACAAGACAACTGCCTCTTCTTATTGCCTATGTTTTCAACCATTCCTGTGACACAAGTTATAGATTCTGATGCTTCACTTCAGGTTTACTGTATCCCTCTGACCTTCTTATTGACGATGAAACACAGAAATTGCATCCGAATTAAATAAAAAAGCATAATGCCGACTTAAGTACATGAAAACTGACTCTTCTTACTATCTATGTTTTGAACCATTCCTGTGACACGAATTATAGATTCCGATGCTTCACTTCAGGTTTACTGTATCCCTCTGACCTTCTTATTTACGATGAAACACAGAAATTTAATCGGAATTAAATACATTAGGCACAATGCCGACTTAAGTACAAGAAAACTGACTCTTCTTACTGTCTATGATTTGAACCATTCCTGTGACACTAGTTATAGATTCCGATGCTTCACTTCAGGTTTACTGTATCCCTCTGACCTTCGTATTGACGATGAAACACAGAAATTGCATCGGAATAAAATAATAAATGCACAATGCCGACTTAAGTACAAGAAAACTGACTCTTCTTACTGTCTATGTTTTGAACCATTCCTGTGACACTAGTTCTAGATTCCGCTGTTTCACTTCAGGTTTACTGTATCCCTCTGACCTTCTTATTGACGATGAATCACAGAAATTGCTTCGGAAATAAATACTAAAGGCGCAATGCCGACTTAAGTACAACAAAAGTAACTCTTCTTACTGTCTAAGTTTGGAACCATTCCTGTGACACTAATTATAGATTCCGATGCTTCACTTCAGGTTTACTGTATTACTCTGACCCTCTTATTGTTGATGAAACACAAAAATGGCATCGGAATTAAATACAAAAGGCACAACGCCGACTTAAGTACAAGAAAACTGACTCTTCTTACTGTCAATGTTTTGAACCATTCCTGTGACACTAGTTATAGATTCCGCTGTTTCACTTCAGGTTTACTGTATCCCTCTGACCTTCTTATTGACGATGAATCACAGAAATTGCTTCGGAAATAAATACTAAAGGCACAATGCCGACTTAAGTACAACAAAACTAACTCTTCTTACTGTCTAAGTTTGGAACCATTCCTGTGACACTAATTATAGATTCCGATGCTTCACTTCAGGTTTACTGTATCCCTCTGACCTTCTTATTGTTGATGAAACACAAAAATGGCATCGGAATTAAATACAAAAGGCACAATGCCGACTTAAGTACAAGAAAACTGACTCTTCTTTCTGTCTATGTTTTGAACCATTCCTGTGACACTAGTTATAGATTCTGATGCTTCACTTCAGGTTTACTGTATCCCTCTGACCTTCTTATTGACGATGAAACACAGAAATAGCATCGGAATTAAATACAAAAGGCACAATGCCGCCATAAGTACAAGATAACTGACTCTTCTTACTGTCCATGTTTTGAACCATTCCTGTGACATTAGTTATAGATTCCGATGCTTCACTTCAGGTTTACTGTATCCCTCTGACCTTCTTATAGGACGATGAATCACAGAAATTGCTTCGGAATTAGATACAAAAGGCACAATGCCGACTTAAGTACAACAAAACTGACTCTTCTTACTGTCTAAGTTTTGAACCATTCCTGTGACACTAGTTATAGATTCCGATGCTTCACTTCAGGTTTACTATATCCCTCTGACCTTCTTATTGTTGATGAAACACAGAAATGGCATCGGAATTAAATACAAAAGGCACAATGCCGACTTAAGTACAAGAAAACTGACTCTTCTTGCTGTCTATGTTTTGCACCATTCCTGTGACACTAGTTATAGATTCCGATGCTTCACTTCAGGTTTACTGTATCCCTCTGACCATCTTATTGACGATGAAACACAGAAATAGCATCGGAATTCAATACAAAAGGCACAATGCCGACTTAAGTACAAGAAAACTGACTTTTCTTACTGTCTACGTTTTGAACCATTCCTGTGACACTAGTTATAGATTCCGATGCTTCACTTCAGGTTTACTGTATCCCTCTGACCTTCTTATTGACGATGAAACACAGAAATTTCATTGGAATTAAATACAAAAGGCACAATGCCGACTTAAGTACAAGAAAATTGACTGTTCTTAATGTCTATGTTTTGAACCATTCCTGTGACACTAGTTATAGATTCCGATGCTTCACTTCAGGTTTACTGTATCCCTTCGACCTTCTTATTGATGATGAATCACAGAAATTGCTTCGGAATTAAATACAAAAGGCACGATGCCGACTTAAGTACAACAAAACTGACTCTTCTTACTGTCTATGTTTTGAACCGCTCATGTGACACTAGTTATGGATTCCGATGCTTCACTTCAGGTTTACTGTATCCCTCTGACTATCTTATTGACGATGAAACACTGAAATAGCTTCGGAATTAAATACAAAAGGCACAATGCCGACTTAAGTAGAAGATAACTGACTCTTCTTACTGTCTATGTTTTGAACCGCTCATGTGACACTAGTTATGGATTCCGATGCTTCACTTCAGGTTTACTGTATCCCTCTGACCTTCTTATTGACGATGAAACACAGAAATTGCATCGGAATTAAATACAAAAGGCACAATGCCGACTTAAGTACAAGACAACTGTCTCTTCTTATTGCCTATGTTTTGAACCATTCCTGTGACACAAGTTATAGATTCTGATGCTTCACTTCAGGTTTACTGTATCCCTCTGACCTTCTTATTGACGATGAAACACAGAAATTGCATCCGAATTAAATAAAAAAGCATAATGCCGACTCAAGTACATGAAAACTGACTCTTCTTACTGTCTATGTTTTGAACCATTCCTGTGACACTAATTATAGATTCCGATGCTTCACTTCAGGTTTACTGTATCCCTCTGACCTTAGTATTGACGATGAAACACAGAAATTGCATCGGAATAAAATACAAAATGCACAATGCCGACTTAAGTACAACAAAACTGACTCTTCTTACTGTCTAAGTTTTGAACCATTCCTGTGACACTAGTTATAGATTCCGATGCTTCACTTCAGGTTTACTATATCCCTCTGACCTTCTTATTGTTGATGAAACACAGAAATGGCATCGGAATTAAATACAAAAGGCATAAAGCCGACTTAAGTACAAGAAAACTGACTCTTCTTGCTGTCTATGTTTTGCACCATTCCTGTGACACTAGTTATAGATTCCGATGCTTCACTTAAGGTTTACTGTATCCCTCTGACCTTCTTATTGACGATGAAACACAGAAATAGCATCGGAATTCAATACAAAAGTCACAATGCCGACTTAAGTACAAGAAAACTGACTTTTCTTACTGTCTACGTTTAGAACCATTCCTGTGACACTAGTTATAGATTCCGATGCTTCACTTCAGGTTTACTGTATCCCTCTGACCTTCTTATTGACGATGAAACACAGAAATTGCATTGGAATTAAGTACAAAAGGCACAATGCCGACTTAAGTACAAGAAAATTGACTGTTCTTAATGTCTATGTTTTGAACCATTCCTGTGACACTAGTTATAGATTCCGATGCTTCACTTCAGGTTTACTGTATCCCTCTGACCTTCTTATTGATGATGAATCACAGAAATTGCTTCGGAATTAAATACAAAAGGCACGATGCCGACTTAAGTACAACAAAACTGACTCTTCTTACTGTCTATGTTTTGAACCGCTCATGTGACACTAGTTATGGATTCCGATGCTTCACTTCAGGTTTACTGTATCCCTCTGACCTTCTTATTGACGATGAAACACAGAAATTGCATCGGAATTAAATACAAAAGGCACAATGCCGACTTAAGTACAAGACAACTGCCTCTTCTTATTGCCTATGTTTTGAACCATTCCTGTGACACAAGTTATAGATTCTGATGCTTCACTTCAGGTTTACTGTATCCCTCTGACCTTCTTATTGACGATGAAACACAGAAATTGCATCCGAATTAAATAAAAAAGCATAATGCCGACTTAAGTACATGAAAACTGACTCTTCTTACTATCTATGCTTGAACCATTCCTGTGACACGAATTATAGATTCCGATGCTTCACTTCAGGTTTACTGTATCCCTCTGACCTTCTTATTTACGATGAAACACAGAAATTTAATCGGAATTAAATACATTAGGCACAATGCCGACTTAAGTACAAGAAAACTGACTCTTCTTACTGTCTATGATTTGAACCATTCCTGTGACACTAGTTATAGATTCCGATGCTTCACTTCAGGTCTACTGTATCATTCTGACCTTCGTATTGACGATGAAACACAGAAATTGCATCGGAATAAAATAATAAATGCACAATGCCGACTTAAGTACAAGAAAACTGACTCTTCTTACTGTCTATGTTTTGAACCATTCCTGTGACACTAGTTCTAGATTCCGCTGTTTCACTTCAGGTTTACTGTATCCCTCTGACCTTCGTATTGACGATGAAACACAGAAATTGCATCGGAATAAAATAATAAATGCACAATGCCGACTTAAGTACAACAAAACTAACTCTTCTTACTGTCTAAGTTTGGAACCATTCCTGTGACACTAATTATAGATTCCGATGCTTCACTTCAGGTTTACTGTATTACTCTGACCTTCTTATTGTTGATGAAACACAAAAATGGCATCGGAATTAAATACAAAAGGCACAACGCCGACTTAAGTACAAGAAAACTGACTCTTCTTACTGTCAATGTTTTGAACCATTCCTGTGACACTAGTTATAGATTCCGCTGTTTCACTTCAGGTTTACTGTATCCCTCTGACCTTCTTATTGACGATGAATCACAGAAATTGCTTCGGAAATAAATACTAAAGGCACAATGCCGACTTAAGTACAACAAAACTAACTCTTCTTACTGTCTAAGTTTGGAACCATTCCTGTGACACTAATTATAGATTCCGATGCTTCACTTCAGGTTTACTGTATCCCTCTGACCTTCTTATTGTTGATGAAACACAAAAATGGCATCGGAATTAAATACAAAAGGCACAATGCCGACTTAAGTACAACAAAACTGACTCTTCTTACTGTCTAAGTTTTGAACCATTCCTGTGACACTAGTTATAGATTCCGATGCTTCACTTCAGGTTTACTATATCCCTCTGACCTTCTTATTGTTGATGAAACACAGAAATGGCATCGGAATTAAATACAAAAGGCACAATGCCGACTTAAGTACAAGAAAACTGACTCTTCTTGCTGTCTATGTTTTGCACCATTCCTGTGACACTAGTTATAGATTCCGATGCTTCACTTAAGGTTTACTGTATCCCTCTGACCTTCTTATTGACGATGAAACACAGAAATAGCATCGGAATTCAATACAAAAGGCACAATGCCGACTTAAGTACAAGAAAACTGACTTTTCTTACTGTCTACGTTTTGAACCATTCCTGTGACACTAGTTATAGATTCCGATGCTTCACTTCAGGTTTACTGTATCCCTCTGACCTTCTTATTGACGATGAAACACAGAAATGGCATTGGAATTAAGTACAAAAGGCACAATGCCGACTTAAGTACAAGAAAATTGACTGTTCTTAATGTCTATGTTTTGAACCATTCCTGTGACACTAGTTATAGATTCCGATGCTTCACTTCAGGTTTACTGTATCCCTTCGACCTTCTTATTGATGATGAATCACAGAAATTGCTTCGGAATTAAATACAAAAGGCACGATGCCGACTTAAGTACAACAAAACTGACTCTTCTTACTGTCTATGTTTTGAACCGCTCATGTGACACTAGTTATGGATTCCGATGCTTCACTTCAGGTTTACTGTATCCCTCTGACCTTCTTATTGACGATGAAACACAGAAATAGCTTCGGAATTAAATACAAAAGGCACAATGCCGACTTAAGTAGAAGATAACTGACTCTACTTACTGTCTATGTTTTGAACCGCTCATGTGACACTAGTTATGGATTCCGATGCTTTACTTCAGGTTTACTGTATCCCTCTGACCTTCTTATTGACGATGTAACACAGAAATTGCATCGGAAGTAAATACAAAAGGCACAATGCCGACTTAAGTACAAGACAACTGTCTCTTCTTATTGCCTATGTTTTGAACCATTCCTGTGACACAAGTTATAGATTCTGATGCTTCACTTCAGGTTTACTGTATCCATCTGACCTTCGTATTGACGATGAAACACAGAAATTGCATCGGAATAAAATACAAAATGCACAATGCCGACTTAAGTACAAGAAAACTGACTCTTCTTACTGTCTATGTTTTGAACCATTCCTGTGACACTAGTTCTAGATTCCGATGCTTCACTTCAGGTTTACTGTATCCCTCTGACCTTCGTATTGACGATGAAACACAGAAATTGCATCGGAATAAAATACAAAATGCACAATGCCGACTTAAGTACAAGAAAACTGACTCTTCTTACTGTCTATGTTTTGAACCATTCCTGTGACACTAGTTCCAGATTCCGCTGTTTCACTTCAGTTTTACTGTATCCCTCTGACCTTCTTATTGACGATGAATCACAGAAATTGCTTCGGAAATAAATACTAAAGGCACAATGCCGACGTAAGTACAACAAAACTAACTCTTCTTACTGTCTAAGATTGGAACCATTCCTGTGACACTTATTATAGATTCCGATGCTTCACTTCAGGTTTACTGTATCCCTCTGACCTTCTTATTGTTGATGAAACACAAAAATGGCATCGGAATTAAATACAAAAGGCACAATGCCGACTTAAGTACAAGAAAACTGACTCTTCTTACTGTCAATGTTTTGAACCATTCCTGTGACACTAGTTATAGATTCCGCTGTTTCACTTCAGGTTTACTGTATCCCTCTGACCTTCTTATTGACGATGAATCACAGAAATTGCTTCGGAAATAAATACTAAAGGCACAATGCCGACTTAAGTACAACAAAACTAACTCTTCTTACTGTCTAAGTTTGGAACCATTCCTGTGACACTAATTATAGATTCCAATGCTTCACTTCAGGTTTACTGTATCCCTCTGACCTTCTTATTATTGATGAAACACAAAAATGGCATCGGAATTAAATTCAAAAGGCACAATGCCGACTTAAGTACAAGAAAACTGACTCTTCTTACTGTCTATGTTTTGAACCATTCCTGTGACACTAGTTATAGATTCTGATGCTTCACTTCAGGTTTACTGTATCCCTCTGACCTTCTTATTGACGATGAAACACAGAAATAGCATCGGAATTAAATACAAAAGGCACAATGCCGCCATAAGTACAAGATAACTGACTCTTCTTACTGTCCATGTTTTGAACCATTCCTGTGACATTAGTTATAGATTCCGATGCTTCACTTCAGGTTTACTGAATCCCTGTGACCTTCTTATAGGACGATGAATCACAGAAATTGCTTCGGAATTAGATACAATAGGCACAATGCCGACTTAAGTACAACAAAACTGACTCTTCTTACAGTCTAAGTTTTGAACCATTCCTGTGACACTAGTTATGGATTCCGATGCTTCACTTCAGGTTTACTATATCCCTCTGACCTTCTTATTGTTGATGAAACACAGAAATGGCATCGGAATTAAATACAAAATGCACAATGCCGACTTAAGTACAAGAAAACTGACTCTTCTTGCTGTCTATGTTTTGCACCATTCCTGTGACACTAGTTATAGATTCCGATGCTTCACTTAAGGTTTACTGTACCCCTCTGACCTTCTTATTGACGATGAGACACAGAAATAGCATCGGAATTCAATACAAAAGGCACAATGCCGACTTAAGTACAAGAAAACTGACTTTTCTTACTGTCTACGTTTTGAACCATTCCTGTGACACTAGTTATAGATTCCGATGCTTCACTTCAGGTTTACTGTATCCCTCTGACCTTCTTATTGACGATGAAACACAGAAATTGCATTGGAATTAAGTACAAAAGGCACAATGCCGACTTAAGTACAAGAAAACTGACTGTTCTTAATGTCTATGTTTTGAACCATTCCTGTGACACTAGTTATAGATTCCGATGCTCCACTTCAGGTTTACTGTATCCCTCTGACCTTCTTATTGATGATGAATCTCAGAAATTGCTTCGGAATTAAATACAAAAGGCACGATGCCGACTTAAGTACAACAAAACTGACTCTTCTTACTGTCTATGTTTTGAACCGCTCATGTGACACTAGTTATGGATTCCGATGCTTCACTTCAGGTTTACTGCATCCCTCTGACCTTCTTATTGACGATGAAACACAGAAATAGCTTCGGAATTAAATACAAAAGGCACAATGTCGACTTAAGTAGAAGATAACTGACTCTTCTTACTGTCTATGTTTTGAACCGCTCATGTGACACTAGTTATGGATTCCGATGCTTCACTTCAGGTTTACTGTATCCCTCTGACCTTCTTATTGACGATGAAACACAGAAATTGCATCGGAATTAAATACAAAAGGCACAATGCCGACTTAAGTACAAGACAACTGTCTCTTCTTATTGCCTATGTTTTGAACCATTCCTGTGACACAAGTTATAGATTCTGATGCTTCACTTCAGGTTTACTGTATCCCTCTGACCTTCTTATTGACGATGAAACACAGAAATTGCATCCGAATTAAATAAAACAGCATAATGCCGACTTAAGTACATGAAAACTGACTCTTCTTACTGTCTATGTTTTGAACCATTCCTGTGACACTAATTATAGATTCCGATGCTTCACTTCAGGTTTACTGTATCCCTCTGTCCTTCGTATTGACGATGAAACACAGAAATTGCATCGGAATAAAATACAAAATGCACAATGCCGACTTAAGTACATGAAAACTGACTCTTCTTACTGTCTATGTTTTGAACCATTCCTGTGACACTAGTTCTAGATTCCGATGCTTCACTTCAGGTTTACTGTATCCCTCTGACCTTCGTATTGACGATGAAACACAGAAATTGCATCGGAAAAAATACAAAATGCACAATGCCGACTTAAGTACAAGAAAACTGACTCTTCTTACTGTCTATGTTTTGAACCATTCCTGTGACACTAGTTCTAGATTCCGCTGTTTCACTTCAGGTTTACTGTATCCCTCTGACCTTCTTATTGACGATGAATCACAGAAATTGCTTCGGAAATAAATACTAAAGGCACAATGCCGACTTAAGTACAACAAAACTAACTCTTCTTACTGTCTAAGTTTGGAACCATTCCTGTGACACTAATTATAGATTCCGATGCTTCACTTCAGGTTTACTGTATCCCTCTGACCTTCTTATTGTTGATGAAACACAAAAATGGCATCGGAATTAAATACAAAAGGCACAATGCCGACTTAAGTACAAGAAAACTGACTCTTCTTACAGCCAATGTTTTGAACCATTCCTGTGACACTAGTTATAGATTCCGCTGTTTCACTTCAGGTTTACTGTATCCCTCTGACCTTCTTATTGACGATGAATCACAGAAATTGCTTCGGAAATAAATACTAAAGGCACAATGCCAACTTAAGTACAACAAAACTAACTCTTCTTACTGTCTAAGTTTGGAACCATTCCTGTGACACTAATTATAGATTCCGATGCTTCACTTCAGGTTTACTGTATCCCTCTGACCTTCTTATTGTTGATGAAACACAAAAATGGCATCGGAATTAAATACAAAAGGCACAATGCCGACTTAAGTACAAGAAAACTGACTCTTCTTACTGTCTATGTTTTGTACAATTCCTGTGACACTAGTTATAGATTCTGATGCTTCACTTCAGGTTTACTGTATCCCTCTGACCTTCTTATTGACGATGAAACACAGAAATAGCATCGGAATTAAATACAAAAGGCACAATGCCGCCTTAAGTACAAGATAACTGACTCTTCTTACTGTCCATGTTTTGTACCATTCCTGTGACATTAGTTATAGATTCCGATGCTTCACTTCAGGTTTACTGTATCCCTCTGACCTTCTTATAGGACGATGAATCACAGAAATTGCTTCGGAATTAGATACAAAAGGCACAATACCGACTTAAGTACAACAAAACTGACTCTTCTTACTGTCTAAGTTTTGAACCATTCCTGTGACACTAGTTATAGATTCCGATGCTTCACTTCAGGTTTACTATATCCCTCTGACCTTCTTATTGTTGATGAAACACAGAAATGGCATCGGAATTAAATACAAAAGGCACAATGCCGACTTAAGTACAAGAAAACTGACTCTTCTTGCTGTCTATGTTTTGCACCATTCCTGTGACACTAGTTATAGCTTCCGATGCTTCACTTAAGGTTTACTGTATCCCTCTGACCTTCTTATTGACGCTGAAACACAGAAATAGCATCGGAATTCAATACAAATGGCACAATGCCAACTGAAGTACAAGAAAACTGACTCTTCTTACTGTGTATGTTTTGATCCATTCATGTGACACTAGTTATAGATTCCGATGCTTCACTTCAAGTTTACTGTATCCCTCTGACGATCTTATTGACGATGAAACACAGCAATTACATCGGAATTAAATACAAAAGGCACAATGCCGACATAAGTACAAGAAAACTGACTCTTCTTACTGTCTATGTTTTGAACCATTCCTGTGACACTAGTTATAGATTGCGATGTTTCGCTTCAGGTTTACTTTATCACTCTGACCTTCTTATTGACGTTGAAAAACAGAAATAGCATCGGAATTAAATACAAAAGGCACAATGCCGATTTAAGTACAAGGTAACTGACTCTTCTTACTGTCTATGTTTTGAACCATTCAAGTGACACTAGTTATAGATTCCGATGCTTCACTTCAGGTTTACTGTATTCCTCTGACCTTCTTATTGACGATGAAACACAGAAATTGCATCGGAATTAAACACAAAAGACACAATGCCGACTTAAGTACAAGAAAACTGACTCTCCTTACTGTCTATGTTTGAACCATTCCTGTGACACTAGTTATAGATTCCGATGCTTCACTTCAGGTTTACTGTATCCCTCTGACCATCTTATTGACGATGAAACACAGATATAGCATCGGAATTAAATACATAAGGCACAATCCCTACTTAAGTTCAAGATAACAGACTCTTCTTAGTGTCTATGTTTTGAACCATTCATGTGACACTAGTTATAGATTCCGATGCTTCACTTCAGGTTTACTGTATTCCTCTGACCTTCTTATTGACGATGAAACACAGAAAATGCATCGGAATTACATACAAAAGGAACAATGCCGACTTAAGTGCAAGAAAACTGACTCTTCTTACTGTATATGTTTGAACCATTCCTGTGACACTAGTTATAGATTCCGATGCTTCACTTCAGGTTTACTGTATCCCTCTAACCTTCTTATTGACGATGAAACACGGAAATAGCATCGGAAGTAAATACAAAAGGCACAATGCCGACTTAAGTACAAGATAACTGACTCTTCTTACTGTCTATGTTTTGAACCGTTCATGTGACACTAGTTATGGATTCCGATGCTCACTTCAGGTTTACTGTATCCCTATGACCTTCTTATTGACGATTAAACACAGAATTGCATCGGAATTAAACACAAAAAACACAATGCCGACTTAAGTACAAGAAAACTGACTCCTCTTACTGTCTATGTTTTGAACCATTCATGTGACACTAGTTATAGACTCCAATGCTTTAATCCATGTTTACTGTATCCCTCTGACCTTCTTTTTGACGATGGAACACAGAAATTGCTTCGGAATTAAATACAAAAGGCACAATGCCGACTTAAGTACAAGATAACTGACTCTTCTTACTGTCTAAGCATTGAACCATTCCTGTGACACTAGTTATAGATTCCGATGCTTCACTTCAGGTTTACTGTATCCCTCTGACCTTTTTATTGACGATGAAACACAGAAATTGCAACGGAATTAAATACAAAAGGTACAATGCCGACTTAAGTACAAGAAAACTGACTCTTCTTACTGTATATGTTTTGAACCATTCCTGTGACACTAGTTATAGATTCCGATGCTTCACTTCAGGTTTACTGTATCCCTCTGACCTTCTTATTGACGATGAAACACAGAAATTGCAACGGAATTAAATACAAAAGGCACAATGCCGTCTTAAGTACAAGAAACTGACTCTTCTTATTGTCTATGTTTTGAACCATTCCTGTGACACTAGTTATAGATTCCGATGCTTCACTTCAGGTTTACTGTATCCCTCTGACCTTCTTATTGACGATGAAGCACAGACATTGCATCGCAATTAAATACAAAAGGCACAATGCTGACTTAAGTACAAGAAAACTGACTCTTCTTACTATCTTAGTTTTGAACCATTCCTGTGACACTAGTTATAGATTCCGATGCTTCACTTTAGCTTTACAGTATGCCTCAGACCTTCTTATTGACGATGAAACGCGGAAATTGTATCGGAATTAAATACAAATGGCGCAATGCCGACTTAAGTACAAGAAAACTGACTCTTCTTACTGTCTATGTTTTGAACTATTCCTGTGACACTAGTTATAGATTCCGATGCTTCACCTCAGGTTAACTGTATCCCTCAGACATTCTTATTGCCGATGAAACACAGAAATTGCATCGGAATTAAATACAAAAGGCACTATGCCGCCTTAAGTACAAGATAACTGACTCTTCTTACTGTCCATGTTTTGAACCATTCCTGTGACATTAGTTATAAATTCCGATGCTTCACTTTAGGTTTACTGTATCCCTCTGACCTTCTTATAGGACGATGAATCACAGAAATTGCTTCGGAATTAGATACAAATGGCACAATGCCGACTTAAGTACAACAAAACTGACTCTTCTTACTGTCTAAGTTTTGAACCATTCCTGTGACACTAGTTATAGATTCCGATGCTTCACTTCAGGTTTACTATATCCCTCTGACCTTCTTATTGTTGATGAAACACAGAAATGGCATCGGAATTAAATACAAAAGGCACAATGCCGACTTAAGTACAAGAAAACTGACTCTTCTTGCTGTCTATGTTTTGAACCATTCCTGTGACACTAGTTATAGATTCCGATGCTTCACTTAAGGTTTACTGTATCCCTCTGACCTTCTTATTGACGATGAAACACAGAAATAGCATCGGAATTCAATACAAATGGCACAATGCCAACAGAAGTACAAGAAAACTGACTCTTCTTACTGTGTATGTTTTGATCCATTCATGTGACATTAGTTATAGATTCCGATGCTTCACTTCAAGTTTACTGTATCCCTCTGACCATCTTATTGACGATGAAACACAGAAATTGCATCGGAATTAAATACAAAAGGCACAATGCCGACAAAGGTACAAGAAAACTGACTCTTCTTACTGTCTATGTTTTGAACCATTCCTGTGACACTAGTTATAGATTCCGATGTTTCGCTTCAGGTTTACTTTATCACTCTGACCTTCTTATTGACGTCGAAAAACAGAAATAGCATCGGAATTAAATACAAAAGGCACAATGCCGATTTGAGTACAAGGTAACTGACTCTTCTTACTGTCTATGTTTTGAACCATTCAAGTGACACTAGTTATAGATTCCGATGCTTCACTTCAGGTTTACTGTATTCCTCTGACCTTCTTATTGACGATGAAACACAGAAATTGCATCGGAATTAAACACAAAAGACACAATGCCGACTTAAGTACAAGAAAACTGACTCTCCTTACTGTCTATGTTTGAACCATTCCTGTGACACTAGTTATAGATTCCGATGCTTCACTTCAGGTTTACTGTATCCCTCTGACCATCTTATTGACGATGAAACACAGATATAGCATCGGAAATAAATACATAAGGCACAATCCCTACTTAAGTACAAGATAACAGACTCTTCTTAGTGCCTATGTTTTGAACCATTCAAGTGACACTAGTTATAGATTCCGATGCTTCACTTCAGGTTTACTGTTTCCTCTGACCTTCTTATTGACGATGAAACACAGAAAATGCATCGGAATTACATACAAAAGGAACAATGCCGACTTAAGTGCAAGAAAACTGACTCTTCTTACTGTCTATGTTTGAACCATTCCTGTGACACTAGTTATAGATTCCGATGCTTCACTTCAGGTTTACTGTATCCCTCTAACCTTCTTATTGACGATGAAACACAAAAATAGCATCGGAAGTAAATACAAAAGGCACAATGCCGACTTAAGTACAAGATAACTGACTCTTCTTACTGTCTATGTTTTGAACCGCTCATGTGACACTAGTTATGGATTCCGATGCTTCACTTCAGGTTTACTGTATCCCTCTGACCTTCTTATTGACGATCAAACACAGAAATTGCATCGTAATTAAATACAAAAGGCACAATGCCGACTTAAGTACAAGATAACTGTCTCTTCTTATTGTCTATGTCTTGAACCATTCCTGTGACACTAGTTATAGATTCTGATGCTTCACTGCAGGTTTACTGTATCCCTCTGACCTTCTTATTGACGATGAAACACAGAATTTGCATCGGAATTAAATAAAAAAGCACAATAACGACTTAAGTATATGAAAACTGACTCTTCTTACTGTATATGTTTTCAACCATTCCTGTGACACTAGTTATGGATTCCGATGCTTCACTTCAGGTTTACTGTATCCCTCTGACCTTCTCATTGACGATTAAACACAGAATTGCATCGGAATTAAATACAAAAAACACAATGCCGACTTAAGTACAAGAAAACTGACTCCTCTTACTGTCTATGTTTTGAACCATTCATGTGACACTAGTTATAGACTCCAATGCTTTACTCCATGTTTACTGTATCCCTCTGACCTTCTTTTTGACGTTGGATCACAGAAATTGCTTCGGAATTAAATACAAAAGGCACAATGCCGACTTAAGTACAAGATAACTGACTCTTCTTACTGTCTAAGCATTGAACCATTCCTGTGACACTAGTTATAGATTCCGATGCTTCACTTCAATTTTACTGTATCCCTCTGACCTTTTTGTTGACGATGAAACACAGAAATTGCAACGGAAGTAAATACAAAAGGTACAATGCCGACTTAAGTACAAGAAAACTGACTCTTCTTACTGTATATGTTTTGATCCATTCCTGTGACACTAGTTATAGATTCCGATGCTTCACTTCAGGTTTACTGTATCCCTCTGACCTTCTTATTGTCGATGAAACACAGAAATTGCAACGGAATTAAATACAAAAGGCACAATGCCGACTTAAGTACAAGAAACTGACTCTTCTTATTGTCTATGTTTTGAACCATTCCTGTGACACTAGTTATAGATTCCGATGCTTCACTTCAGGTTTACTGTATCCCTCTGATCTTCTTATTGACGATGAAGCACAGACATTGCATCGCAATTAAATACAAAAGGCACAATGCTGACTTAAGTACAAGAAAACTGACTCTTCTTACTATCTTAGTTTTGAACCATTCCTGTGACACTAGTTATAGATTCCGATGCTTCACTTTAGCTTTACAGTATGCCTCAGACCTTCTTATTGACGATGAAACACGGAAATTGTATCGGAATTAAATACAAAAGGCGCAATGCCGACTTAAGTACAAGAAAACTTACTCTTCTTACTGTCTATGTTTTGAACTATTCCTGTGACACTAGTTATAGATTCCGATGCTTCACCTCAGGTTAACTGTATCCCTCAGACATTCTTATTGCCGATGAAACACAGAAATTGCATCGGAATTAAATACAAAAGGCACTATGCCGACTTAAGTACAAAATAACTGACTCTTCTTACTTCAGAAATGGCTCTGAGCACTATGGGACTCAACTGCTGAGGTCATTAGTCCCCTAGAACTTAGAAGTAGTTAAACGTAACTAACCTAAGGACATCACAAACATCCATCCCCGAGGCAGGATTTGAACCTGGGACCGTAGCGGTCTTGCGGTTCCAGACTGCAGCGTCTTTAACCGCACGGCCACTTCGGCCGGCACCCTCCTTACTGTCTATGATTTGAACCACTCATGTGACACTAGTTACAGATTCCGATGCTTCACTTCAGGTTTACTGTATCCCTCTGACCTTCTTATTGACGATGAAACACAGAAATTGCATCGGAATTAAATACAAAAGGCACAATGCCGACTTACGTTTAAGAAAACTGACTCTTCTAACTGTCTATGTTTTTAACCATTCATGTGACACTAATTATAGATTCCGATGCTTCACTTCAGGTTAACTGTATCCCTCTGACCTTCTTATTGACGATGAAACACAGAAATTGCAACGGAATTAAATACAAAGGCACAATGCCGATTTAAGTACAAGAAAACTGACTCTTCTTATTGTCTATGTTATGAACCATTCCTGTGACACTAGTTATAGATTCCGATGCTTCACTTCAGGTTTACTGTAGCCATCTGACCTTCTTATTGACGATGAAACACAGAAATTGCATCGCAATTAAATACAAAAGGCACAATGCCGTCTTAAGTACAAGAAAACTGACTCTTCTTACTATCTAAGTTTTGAACTATTCCTGTGACACTAGTTATAGATTCCGATGCTTCACTTTAGCTATACAGTATGCCTCAGACGTTCGTATTGACGATGAAACACAGAAATTGTATCGGAATTAAATAGAAAACGCACAATGCCGACTTAAGTACAAGAAAACTGACTCATCTTACTGTCTATGTTTTGAACTATTCCTGTGACACTAGTAATAGTTTCCGATGCTTCACTTCAGGTTAACTGTATCCCTCTGACCTTCTTATTGCCGATGAAACACAGAAATTGCATCGGAATTAATTACAAAAGGCACTATGCCGACTTAAGTACAAAATAACTGACTCTTCTTACTGTCTATGATTTGAACCACTCATGTGACACTAGTTACAGATTCCGATGCTTCACTTCAGGTTTACTGTATCCCACTGCCTTCTTATTGAAGATGAAACAGAGAAATTGCATCGGAATTAAATACAAAAGGCACAATACCGACTTAAGTACAAGAAAACTGTCTCTTCTTACTGTCTATGTTTTGAAACATTCCTGTGACACTAGTTATAGATTCCGATTCTTCAATTCTGGTTTACTGTATCCCTCTGACCTTCTTATTGACGATGAAACACAGAAATTGCATCGGAATTAAATACAAAAGGCACAATGCCGACTTAAGTACAAGAAATCTGACTCTTCTTACTGTCTATGTTTGAACCATTCCTGTGACACTAGTTATAGATTCCGATGCTTCACTTCAGGTTTACTGTATCCCTCTGACCTTCTTGTTGACGATGAAACACAGAAATTGCATCGGAATTAAATACAAAAGGCACAATGCCGACTTAAGTACAAGAAAACTGACTCTTCTTATTGTCTATGTTTTGAACCATTCCTGTGACACTAGTTATAGATTCCGATGCTTCACTTCAGCTTTACAGTATGCCTCTGGCCTCCTTATTGACGACGAAACACAAAAATTGCATCGGAATTAAATACAAAAGGCGCAATGCCGACTTAAGTACAAGAAAACTGACTCTTCTTTCTGTCTATGTTATGAACTATTCCTGTGCACTAGTTATAGATTCCGATGCTTCACTTGAGATTTACTGTATCCCTCTGACTTTCTTAATGCCGATGAAACACAGAAATTGCATGGGAATTAAATACAACTGGCACAATGCCGACTTAAGTACAAGAATACTGACTCTTCTTACAGTCTATGTTTTCAACCATTCCTTTGACACTAGTTATAGATTCCGATCCTTCACTTCAGGTTTACTGTATCTCTCTAACCTTCTTATTGACGATGAAACACAGAAATTGCATCAGAATTAAATACAAAAGGCACAATGCCGACTTAAGTACAAGAAAACTGACTCTTCTTACTGTCTATGCTTTGAACTATTCCTGTGACACTAGTTATAGTTTCCGATGCTTCACTTCAGGTTAACTGTATCCCTCCGACCTTCTTATTGCCGATGAAACACAGAAATTGCATCGGAATTAAATACAAAAGGCACTATGCCGACTTAAGTACAAAATAACTGACTCTTCTTACTGTCTATGATTTGAACCACTCATGTGACACTAGTTACAGATTCCGATGCTTCACTTCAGGTTTACTGTATCCCTCTGACCTTCTTATTGACGATGAAACACAGAAATAGCATCGGAATTAAATACAAAAGGCACAATGCCTACTTAAGTACAAGATAACTGACACTTCTTACTGTCTATGATTTGAACCACTTATGTGACACTAGTTACAAATTCTGATGCTTCACTTCAGGTTTACTGTATCCCACTGACCTTCTTATTGACGTTCAAACACAGAAATTGCATCGGAATTAAATACAAAAGGCACAATGCCGACTTAAGTTCAAGAAAACTGACTCATCTAACTGTCTATGTTTTGAACCATTCATGTGGCACTAGTTATAGGTTCCGATGCTTCACTTCAGGTCTACTGTATCCCTCTGACCTTGAACACAGAAATTGCATCGGAATTAAATACAAAAGGCACAATGCCGACTTAAGTTCAAGAAAACTGACTCTACTTACTGTCTATGTTTGAACCATTCCTGTGACACTAGTTATAGATTCCGATGCTTCACTTCAGGTTTTCTGTATCCCTCTGACCTTCTTATTGACGATGAAACACAGATATTGCATCGGAATTAAATACAAATGGCACAATGCCGTCTTAAGTACAAGAAAACTGACTCTTCTTACTGTCTATATTTTGAACCATTCCTGTGACACTAGTTATAGTTTCCGATGCTTCACTTCAGGTTTACTGTATCCCTCTGACCTTCTTATTGACGATGAAACACAGAAATTGCATCGGAATTAAATACAAAATGCACAATGCCGACTTAAGTACAAGAAAACTGACTCTTCTTACTGTCTATGTTTTGAACCATTCCTGTGACACTAGTTATAGATTCCGATGCTTCACTTCAGGTTTCCTGCATCCCTCTGACCTTCTTATTGACGACCAAACACAGAAATTGCACCGGAATTAAATACAAAAGGCACAATGCCGACTTAACTACAAGAAAACTGACTCTTCTTACTGTCTATGTATTGAAACATTCCTGTGACACTAGTTATAGATTCCGATGCTTCACTTCAGGTTCACTGTATCCCTCTGACCTTCTTATCGACGAAGAAGCACAGAAATTGCATCGGAATTAAATACAAAAATAACAATGCCGACTTAAGTACAAGAAAACTGACTCTTCTTAATGTCTATGATTTGAACCATTACTGTGACACTAGTTATAGATTCCGATGCTTCACTTCAGGTTTACTGTATCCCTCTGGCCCCCTTATTGACGATGAAACACAGAAATTGCATCGGAATTAAATACAAAAGGCACAACTCCGACTTATGTACAAGAAAGCTAACTCTTCTTACTGTCTACATTTTGAACCATTCCTGTGACACTAGTTATAGATTCCGATGCTTCACTTCAAGTTTACTGTATCTCTCTGACCTTCTTATTGACGATGAAACACCGAAATTGCATCGGAATTAAATAAAAAAAACACAATGCCGGCTTAAGTACAAGAAAACTGACACTTCTAACTGTCTATGTTTTGAACCATTCATGTGACACTAGTTACAGACTCCGATGCTTTACTCCAAGTTTACTGTATCCCTCCGACCTTCTTATTGACGATGAATCACAGAAATTGCATTGGAATTAAATACAAAAGGCACAATGCCGACTCAAGTACATGGAAACAGACTCTTCTAACTTTCTACGTTTTGAACCATTCCTGTGACACTAGTTATAGATTTCGATGCTTCACTTCAGGTTTACTGTATCCCTCTGACCTTCTTATTGACGATGAAACACAGAAATAGCATCGGAATTAAATACAAAAGGCACAATGCCAGCTTAAGTACAAGAAAACCGACTCTTCTTACTGTCTATGTTTTGAACCATTCCTGTGACACTAGTTACAGATTCCGATGCTTCACTTCAGGTTTACTGTATCCCTCTGACCTTCTTATTGACGATGAAACACAGAAATTGCATCGGAATTAAATACAAAAGGCACAATGCCGACTTATGTACAAGAAATCTGACTCTTCCTACTGTCTATGTTTGAACCATTCCTGTGACACTAGTTATAGATTCCGATGCTTCACTTCAGGTTTACTGTATCCCTCTGACCTTCCTATTGACGATGAAACACAGAAATTGCATCGGAATTAAATACAAAAGGCACAATGCCGACATAAGTACAAGAAAATTGACTCTTCTTACTATCTAAGTTTTGAACCATTCCTGTGACACTAGTTATAGATTCCGATGCTTCACTTCAGGTTTACTGTATCCCTCTGACCTTCTTATTGACGATGAAACACAGAAATAGCATCGGAATTAAATACAAAAGGCACAATGCCAGCTTAAGTACAAGAAAACTGACTCTTCTTACTGTCTATGTTTTGAACCATTCCTGTGACACTAGTTACAGATTCCGATGCTTCACTTCAGGTTTACTGTATCCCTCTGACCTTCTTATTGACGATGAAACACAGAAATTGCATCGGAATTAAATACAAAAGGCACAATGCCGTCTTAAGTACAAGAAATCTGACTCTTCTTACTGTCTATGTTTGAACCATTCCTGTGACACTAGTTATAGATTCCGATGCTTCACTTCAGGTTTACTGTATCCCTCTGTCCTTCCTATTGACGATGAAACACAGAAATTGCATCGGAATTAAATACAAAAGGCACAATGCCGACATAAGTACAAGAAAATTGACTCTTCTTACTATCTAAGTTTTGAACCATTCCTGTGACACTAGTTATAGATTCCGATGCTTCACTTCAGGTTTACTGTATCCCTCTGACCTTCTTGTTGACGATGAAACACAGAAATTGCATCGGAATTAAATACAAAAGGCACAATGCCGACTTAAGTACAATAAAACTGACTCTTCTTACTATCTAAGATTTGAACCATTCCTGTGACACTAGTTATAGATTCCGATGCTTCACTTCAGCTTTACAGTATGCCTCTGGCCTCCTTATTGACGACGAAACACGAAAATTGCATCGGAATTAAATACAAAAGGCGCAATGCCGACTTAAGTACAAGAAAACTGACTCTTCTTTCTGTCTATGTTATGAACTATTCCTGTGACACTAGTTATAGATTCCGATGCTTCACTTCAGATTTACTGTATCCCTCTGACCTTCTTAATGCCGATGAAACACAGAAATTGCATGGGAATTAAATACAACAGGCACAATGCCGACTCAAGTACAAGAATACTGACTCTTCTTACTGTCTATGTTTTCAACCATTCCTTTGACACTAGTTATAGATTCCGATCCTTCACTTCAGGTTTACTGTATCCCTCTGACCTTCTTATTGACGATGAAACACAGAAATTGCATCAGAATTAAATACAAAAGGCACAATGCCGACTTAAGTACAAGAAAACTGACTCTTCTTACTGTCTATGCTTTGAACTATTCATGTGACACTAGTTATAGTTTCCGATGCTTCACTTCAGGTTAACTGTATCCCTCTGACCTTCTTATTGCCGATGAAACACAGAAATTGCATCGGAATTAAATACAAAAGGCACTATGCCGACTTAAGTACAAAATAACTGACTCTTCTTACTGTCTATGATTTGAACCACTCATGTGACACTAGTTACAGATTCCGATGCTTCACTTCGGGTTTACTGTAACCCTCTGACCTTCTTATTGACGATGAAACACAGAAATTGCATCGGAATTAAATAAAAAAGTCACAATGCCGACTTAAGTTCAAGGAAACTGACTCTTCTAACTGTCTATGTTTTTAACCATTCATGTGACACTAGTTATAGATTCCGATGCTTCACTTCAGGTTTACTGTATCCCTCTTACCTTCTTATTGACGATGAAACACAGAAATTGCATCGGAATTAAATACAAAAGGCACAATGCCGACTTAAGTACAAGAAATCTGACTCTTCTTACTGTCTATGTTTGAACCATTCCTGTGACACTAGTTATAGATTCCGATGCTTCACTTCAGGTTTACTGTATCCCTCTGACCTTCTTATTGACGATGAAACACAGAAATTGCATCGGAATTAAATACAAAAGGCACAATGCCAACTAAAGTACAAGAAAACAGACTCTTCTTATTGTCTATGTTTTGAACCATTCCTGTGACACTAGTTATAGATTCCGATGCTTCACTTCAGGTTTTCTGTATCCCTCTGACCTTCTTATTGACGTTGAAACGCTGAAATTGCATTGGAATTAAATACAAAAAACACAATGCCGACTTAAGTACAAGAAAACTGACTCTTCTTACCGTCTATGTTTTGAACCATTCATGTGACACTAGTTATATATTCCGATGCTTCACTTCAGGTTTTCTGTATCCCTCTGACCTTCTTATTGACGATGAAACACAGAAATTGCATCGGAATTAAATACAAAAGGCACAATGCCGACTTAAGTACAAGAAAACTGACTCTTCTTATTGTCTATGTTTTGAACCATTCCTGTGACACTAGTTATAGATTCCGATTCTTCAATTCAGGTTTACTGTATCCCTCTGACCTTCTTATTGTCGATGAAACACAGAAATAGCATCGGAATTAAATACAAAAGGCACAATGCCTACTTAAGTACAAGATAACTGACACTTCTTACTGTCTATGATTTGAACCACTTATGTGACACTAGTTACAAATTCTGATGCTTCACTTCAGGTTTACTGTATCCCACTGACCTTCTTATTGACGTTCAAACACAGAAATTGCATCGGAATTAAATACAAAAGGCACAATGCCGACTTAAGTTCAAGAAAACTGACTCTTCTAACTGTCTATGTTTTGAACCATTCATGTGGCACTAGTTATAGGTTCCGATGCTTCACTTCAGGTCTACTGTATCCCTCTGACCTTCTTATTGACGATGAAACACAGAAATTGCATCGGAATTAAATACAAAAGGCACAATGCCCACTTAAGTACAAGAATACTGACTCTTCTTACTGTCTATGTTTTGAACCATTCCTTTGACACTAGTTATAGATTCCGATCCTTCACTTCAGGTTTACTGTATCCCTCTGACCTTCTTATTGACGATGAAACACAGAAATTGCATCGGAATTAAATACAAAAGGCACAATGCCGACTTAAGTTCAAGAAAACTGACTCTACTTACTGTCTATGTTTGAACCATTCCTGTGACACTAGTTATAGATTCCGATGCTTCACTTCAGGTTTACTGTATCCCTCTGACCTTCTTATTGACGATGAAACACAGATATTGCATCGGAATTAAATACAAATGGCACAATGCCGTCTTAAGTACAAGAAAACTGACTCTTCTTACTGTCTATATTTTGAACCATTCCTGTGACACTAGTTATAGTTTCCGATGCTTCACTTCAGGTTTACTGTATCCCTCTGACCTTCTTATTGACGATGAAACACAGAAATTGCATCGGAATTAAATACAAAATGCACAATGCCGACTTAAGTACAAGAAAACTGACTCTTCTTACTGTCTATGTTTTGAACCTTTCCTGTGACACTAGTTATAGATTCCGATGCTTCACTTCAGGTTTCCTGCATCCCTCTGACCTTCTTATTGACGACCAAACACAGAAATTGCACCGGAATTAAATACAAAAGGCACAATGCCGACTTAACTACAAGAAAACTGACTCTTCTTACTGTCTATGTATTGAAACATTCCTGTGACACTAGTTATAGATTCCGATGCTTCACTTCAGGTTCACTGTATCCCTCTGACCTTCTTATCGACGAAGAAGCACAGAAATTGCATCGGAATTAAATACAAAAATAACAATGCCGACTTAAGTACAAGAAAACTGACTCTTCTTAATGTCTATGATTTGAACCATTACTGTGACACTAGTTATAGATTCCGATGCTTCACTTCAGGTTTACTGTATCCCTCTGGCCCCCTTATTGACGATGAAACACAGAAATTGCATCGGAATTAAATACAAAAGGCACAACTCCGACTTATGTACAAGAAAGCTGACTCTTCTTACTGTCTATGTTTTGAACCATTCCTGTGTCACTAGTTATGGATTCCGATCCTTCACTTCAAGTTTACTGTATCTCTCTGACCTTCTTATTGACGATGTAACACAGAAATTGCATCGGAATTAAATAAAAAAAACACAATGCCGGCTTAAGTACAAGAAAACTGACACTTCTAACTGTCTATGTTTTGAACCATTCATGTGACACTAGTTACAGACTCCGATGCTTTACTCCAAGTTTACTGTATCCCTCCGACCTTCTTATTGACGATGAATCACAGAAATTGCATTGGAATTAAATACAAAAGGCACAATGCCGACTTAAGTACATGGAAACAGACTCTTCTAACTTTCTATGTTTTGAACCATTCCTGTGACACTAGTTATAGATTTCGATGCTTCACTTCGGGTTTACTGTATCCCTCTGACCTTCTAATTGACGATGAAACACAGAAATAGCATCGGAATTAAATACAAAAGGCACAATGCCAGCTTAAGTACAAGAAAACTGACTCTTCTTACTGTCTATGTTTTGAACCATTCCTGTGACACTAGTTACAGATTCCGATGCTTCACTTCAGGTTTACTGTATCCCTCTGACCTTCTTATTGACGATGAAACACAGAAATTGCATCGGAATTAAATACAAAAGGCACAATGCCGACTTAAGTACAAGAAAACTGACTCTTCTTACAGTCTATGTTTGAACCATTCCTTTGACACTAGTTATAGTTTCCGATGCTTCACTTCAGGTTTACTGTATCCCTCTGACCTTCTTACTGACGATGAAACACAGAAATTGCATCGGAATTAAATACAAAAGGCACAATACCGACTTAAGTACAAGAAAACTGACTCTTCTTAGTGTCTATGTTTTGAACCATTCCTGTGACACTAGTTATAGATTCCGATGTTTCGCTTCAGGTTTACTTTATCACTCTGACCTTCTTATTGACGATGAAACACAGAAATTGCATCGGAATTAAATACAAAAGGCACAATGCCGACTTAAGTACAAGAAAACTGACTCTTCTTACTGTCTATGTTTTGATCCATTCCTGTGACACTAGTTATAGATTCCGATGCTTTACTTCTGGTTTACTGTATCCCTCTGACCGTTTTATTGACGATGAACCACAGAAATTGAATCGGAGTTAAATACAAAAGGCACAATGCCGACTTAAGTACAAGAAAACTGACTCTTCTTACAGTCTATGTTATGAACCATTCCTCTGATACTAGTTATAGATTCCGATGCTTCACTTCAGGTTTACTGTATCCCTCTGACCTTCTTATTGACGATGAAACACAGATATTGCATCGGAATTAAATACAAATGGCACAATGCCGTCTTAAGTACAAGAAAACTGACTCTTCTTACTGTCTATATTTTGAACCATTCCTGTGACACTAGTTATAGTTTCCGAAGCTTCACTTCTGGTTTACTGTATCCCTCTGACCTTCCTATTGACGATGAAACACAGAAATTGCATCGGAATTAAATACAAAATGCACAATGCCGACTTAAGTACAAGAAAACTGACTCTTCCTACTGTCTATGTTTTGAACAATTCCTGTGACACTAGTTATAGATTCCGAAGCTTCACTTCAGGTTCCCTGTATCCCTCTGTCCTTCTTATTGACGATGAAACACAGAAATAGCATCGGAATTAAATACAAAAGGCACAATGCCGACTTAAGTACAAGAAAACTGACTCTTCTTACAGTCTATGTTTTGAAACATTCCTGTGACACTAGTTATAGTTTCCGATTCTTCAATTCAGGTTTACTGTATCCCTCTGACCTTCTTATTGACGATGAAACACAGAAATTGCATCGGAATTAAATACAAAAGGCACAATGCCGACTAAAGTACAAGAAAACAGACTCTTCTTATTGTCTATGTTTTGAACCATTCCTGTGACACTAGTTATAGATTCCGATGCTTCACTTCAGGTTTTCTGTATCCCTCTGACCTTCTTATTGACGTTGAAACACTGAAATTGCATTGGAATTAAATACAAGAAACACAATGCAGACTTAAGTACAAGAAAACTGACTCTTGTTACCGTCTATGTTTTGAACCATTCATGTGACACTAGTTATATATTCCGATGCTTCACTTCAGGTTTACTGTATCCCTCTGACCATCTTATTGACGATGAAACACAGAAATTGCATCGGTATTAAATACAAAAGGCACAATGCCGACTTAAGTACAAGAAAACTGACTCTCCTTACTGTCTAAATTTTGAACCATTCCTGTGACACTATTTATAGATTCCGATGCTTCACTTCAGGTTTACTGTATCCCTCTGACCTTCTTATTGACGATGAAACACAGAAATAGCATCGGAATTAAATACAAAAGGCACAATGCCTACTTAAGTACAAGATAACTGACTCTTCTTACTGTCTATGATTTGAACCACTTATGTGACACTAGTTACAAATTCCGATGCTTCACTTCAGGTTTACTGTATCCCACTGACCTTCTTATTGACGTTCAAACACAGAAATTGCATCGGAATTAAATACAAAAGGCACAATGCCGACTTAAGTTCAAGAAAACTGACCCTTCTAACTGTCTATGTTTTGAACCATTCATGTGGCACTAGTTATAGGTTCCGATGCTTCACTTCAGGTCTACTGTATCCCTCTGACCTTCTTATTGACGATTAAACACAGAAATTGCATGGGATTAAATACAACAGGCACAATGCCGACTTAAGTACAAGAATACTGACTCTTCTTACTGTCTATGTTTTAAACCATTCCTTTGACACTAGTTATAGATTCCGATCCTTCACTTCAGGTTTACTGTATCCCTCTGACCTTCTTATTGACGATGAAACACAGAAATTGCATCGGAATTAAATACAAAAGGCACAATGCCGACTTAAGTACAAGAAAACTGACTCTACTTACTGTCTATGTTTGAACCATTCCTGTGACACTAGTTATAGATTCCGATGCTTTACTTCAGGTTTACTGTATCCCTCTGACCTTTTTATTGACGACGAAACACAGAAATTGCATCGGAGTTAAATACAAAAGGCACAATGCCGACTTAAGTACAAGAAAACTGACTCTTCTTACAGTCTATGTTTTGAATCATTCCTGTGATACTAGTTATAGATTCCGATGCTTCACTTCAGGTTTACTGTATCCCTCTGGCCTCCTTATTGACGATGAAACACAGAAATTGCATCGGAATTAAATACAAAAGGCACAACGCCGACTTATGTACAAGAAAGCTGACTCTTCTTACTGTCTATGTTTTGAACCATTCCTGTGACACTAGTTATAGATTCCGATGCTTCACTTCAAGTTTACTGTATCCCTCTGACCTTCTTATTGACGATGAAGCACAGAAATTGCATCGGAATTACATACAAAAATAACAATGCCGACTTAAGTACAAGAAAACTGACTCTTCTTAATGTCTATGTTTTGAACCATTCCTGTGACACTAGTTATAGATTCCGATGCTTCACTTCAGGTTTACTGTATCCCTCTGGCCTCCTTATTGACGATGAAACACAGAAATTGCATCGGAATTAAATACAAAAGGCACAACGCCGACTTATGTACAAGAAAGCTGACTCTTCTTACTGTCTATGTTTTGAACCATACCTGTGACACTAGTTATAGATTGCGATGCTTCACTTCAAGCTTACTGTATCCCTCTGACCTTCTTATTGACGATGAAACACAGAAATTGCATCGGAATTAAAAAAAAAAAACACAATGCCGGCTAAAGTACAAGAAAACTGACACTTCTAACTGTCTATGTTTTGAACCATTCATGTGACACTTGTTATAGACTCCAATACTTTACTCCAAGTTTACTGTATCCCTCCGACCTTCTAATTGACGATGAATCACAGAAATTGCATTGGAATTAAATAAAAAAGGCACAATGCCGACTTAAGTACATGGAAACTTACTCTTCTTACTGTCTATGTTTTGAACCATTCCTGTGACACTAGTTATAGATTTCGATGGTTCACTTCAGGTTTACTGTATCCCTCTGACCGTCTTATTGACGATGAAACACAGAAATAGCATCGGAATTAAATACAAAAGGCACAATGCCGGCTTAAGTACAAGAAAACTGACTCTTCTTACTGTCTATGTTTTGAACCATTCCTGTGACACTAGTTATAGATTCCGATGCTTCACTTCAGGTTTACTGTATCCCTCTGACCTTCTTATTGACGATGAAACACAGAAATAGCATCGGAATTAAATACAAAAGGCACAATGCCGACTTAAGTACAAGAAAACTGACTCTTCTTTCAGTCTATGTTTTGAACCATTCCTGTGACACTAGTTATAGTTTCCGATGCTTCACTTCATGTTTACTGTATCCCTCAGACCTTCTTATTGACGATGAAACACAGAAATTGCATCGGAATTAAATACAAAAGGCACAATACCGACTTAAGTACAAGAAAACTGACTCTTCTTAGTGTCTATGTTTTGAACCATTCCTGTGACACTAGTTATAGATTCCGATGCTTCACTTCAGGTTTACTGTATCCCTCTGACCTTCTTATTGACGATCAAACACAGAAATTGTACCGGAATTAAATACAAAAGGCACAATGCTGACTTAAGTACAAGAAAACTGACTCTTTGTACTGTCTATGATTTGTAACATTCCTGTGACACTAGTTATAGATCCCGATGCTTCACTTCAGGTTCACTGTATCCCTCTGACCTTCTTATTGACGATGAAACACAGAAATTGCATCGGAATTAAATACAAAAGGCACAATGCCGACTAAAGTACAAGAAAACTGACTCTTCTTACTGTCTATGTTTTGAACCATTCCTGTGACACTAGTTATAGATTCCGATGCTTCACTTCAGGTTTCCTGTATCCCTCTGACCTTCTTATTGACGTTGAAACACTGAAATTGCATTGGAATTAAATACAAAAAACACAATGCCGACTTAAGTACAAGAAAACTGACTCTTCATACCTTCTATGTTTTGAACCATTCATGTGACACTAGTTACAGATTCCGATGCTTCACTTCAGGTTTACTGTATCCCTCTGACCATCTTATTGACGATGAAGCACAGAAATTGCATCGGAATTAAATACAAAAATAACAATGCCGACTTAAGTACAAGAATACTGACTCTTCTTAATGTCTATGTTTTGAACCATTCCTGTGACACTATTTATAGATTCCGATGCTTCACATCAGGTTTACTGTATCCCTCTGTCCTTCTTATTGACGATGAAACACAGAAATAGCATCGGAATTAAATACAAAAGGCACAATGCCGACTTAAGTACAAGAAAACTGACTCTTCTTACAGTCTATGTTTTGAAACATTCCTGTGACACTAGTTGTAGTTTCCGATTCTTCAATTCAGGTTTACTGTATCCCTCTGACCTTCTTATTGACGATGAAACACAGAAATTGCATCGGAATTAAATACAAAAGGCACAATGCCGACTTACGTACAAGAAATCTGACTCTTCTTACTGTCTATGTTTGAACCATTCCTGTGACACTAGTTATAGATTCCGATGCTTCACTTCAGGTTTACTGTATCCCTCTGACCTTCTTATCGACGATGAAACACAGAAATTGCATCGGAATTAAATACAAAAGGCACAATGCCGACTAAAGTACAAGAAAACAGACTCTCCTTATTGTCTATGTTTTGAACCATTCCTGTGACACTAGTTATAGATTCCGATGCTTCACTTCAGGTTTTCTGTATCCCTCTGACCTTCTTATTGACGTTGAAACACTGAAATTGCATTGGAATTAAATACAAGAAACACAATGCAGACTTAAGTACAAGAAAACTGACTCTTCTTACCGTCTATGTTTTGAACCATTCATGTGACACTAGTTATATATTCCGATGCTTCACTTCAGGTTTACTGTATCCCTCTGACCATCCTATTGACGATGAAACACAGAAATTGCATCGGAATTAAATACAAAAGGCACAATGCCGACTTAAGTACAAGAAAACTGTCTCTCCTTACTGTCTAAATTTTGAACCATTCCTGTGACACTATTTATAGATTCCGATGCATCACTTCAGGTTTACTGTATCCCTCTGACCTTCTTATTGACGATGAAACACAGAAATAGCATCGGAATTAAATACAAAAGGCACAATGCCTACTTAAGTACAAGATAACTGACTCTTCTTACTGTCTATGATTTGAACCATTTATGTGACACTAGTTACAAATTCCGATGCTTCACTTCAGGTTTACTGTATCCCACTGACCTGCTTATTGACGTTCAAACACAGAAATTGCATCGGAATTAAATACAAAAGGCACAATGCCGACTTAAGTTCAAGCAAACTGACTCTTCTAACTGTCTATGTTTTGAACCATTCATGTGGCACTAGTTATAGGTTCCGATGCTTCACTTCAGGTCTACTGTATCCCTCTGACCTTCTTATTGACGATTAAACACAGAAATTGCATGGGATTAATTACAACAGGCACAATGCCGACTTAAGTACAAGAATACTGACTCTTCTTACTGTCTATGTTTTGAACCATTCCTTTGACACTAGTTATAGATTCCGATCCTTCACTTCAGGTTTACTGTATCCCTCTGACCATCTTATTGACGATGAAACACAGAAATTGCATCGGAATTAAATACAAAAGGCACAATGCCGACTTAACTACAAGAAAACTGACTCTACTTACTGTCTATGTTTGAACCATTCCTGTGACACTAATTATAGATTCCGATGCTTCACTTCAGGTTTACTGTATCCCTCTGACCTTCTTATTGACAATGAAGCACAGAAATCGCATCGGAATTAAATACAAAAGGCACAATGCCGACTTAAGTACAAGAAAACTGACTCTTCTTACTGTCTATGTTTTGAACCATTCCTGTGACACTAGTTATAGATTCCGATGCTTCACTTCAAGCTTACTGTATCCCTCTGACCTTCTTATTGTCGATGAAACACAGAAATTGTATCGGAATTAAATAAAAAAAACACAATGCCGGCTAAAGTACAAGAAAACTGACACTTCTAACTGTCTATGTTTTGAACCATTCATGTGACACTTGTTATAGACTCCAATAATTTACTCCAAGTTTACTGTATCCCTCCGACCTTCTAATTGACGATGAATCACAGAAATTGCATTGGAATTAAATAAAAAAGGCACAATGCCGACTTAAGTACATGGAAACTTACTCTTCTTACTGTCTATGTTTTGAACCATTCCTGTGACACTAGTTATAGATTTCGATGGTTCACTTCAGGTTTACTGTATCTCTCTGACCGTCTTATTGACGATGAAACACAGAAATAGCATCGGAATTAAATACAAAAGGCACAATGCCGGCTTAAGTACAAGAAAACTGACTCTTCTTACTGTCTATGTTTTGAACCATTCCTGTGACACTAGTTATAGATTCCGATGCTTCACTTCAGGTTTACTGTATCCCTCTGACCTTCTTATTGACGATGAAACACAGAAATAGCATCGGAATTAAATACAAAAGGCACAATGCCGACTTAGGTACAAGAAAACTGACTCTTCTTACAGTCTATGTTTTGAACCATTCCTGTGACACTAGTTATAGTTTCCGATGCTTCACTTCAGGTTTACTGTATCCCTCTGACCTTCTTATTGACGATGACACACAGAAATTGCATCGGAATTAAATACAAAAGGCACAATACCGACTTAAGTACAAGAAAACTGACTCTTCTTAGTGTCTATGTTTTGAACCATTCCTGTGACACTAGTTATAGATTTCGATGTTTCGCTTCAGGTTTACTTTATCACTCTGACCTTCTTATTGACGATAAAACACAGAAATAGCATCGGAAATAAATACAAAAGGCACAATGCCGACTTAAGTACAAGAAAACTGACTCTTCTTACTGTCTATGTTTTGAACCATTCCTGTGACACTAGTTATAGATTCCGATGCTTCACTTCAGGTTTACTGTATCCCTCTGACCTTCTTATTGACGATCAAACACAGAAATTGTACCGGAATTAAATACAAAAGGCACAATGCTGACTTAAGTACAAGAAAACTGACTCTTTGTACTGTCTATGATTTGTAACATTCCTGTGACACTAGTTATAGATCCCGATGCTTCACTTCAGGTTCACTGTATCCCTCTGACCTTCTTATTGACGATGAAACACAGAAATTGCATCGGAATTAAATACAAAAGGCACAATGCCGACTAAAGTACAAGAAAACTGACTCTTCTTACTGTCTATGTTTTGAACCATTCCTGTGATACTAGTTATAGATTCCGATGCTTCACTTCAGGTTTCCTGTATCCCTCTGACCTTCTTATTGACGTTGAAACACTGAAATTGCATTGGAATTAAATACAAAAAACACAATGCCGACTTAAGTACAAGAAAACTGACTCTTCATACCTTCTATGTTTTGAACCATTCATGTGACACTAGTTACAGATTCCGATGCTTCACTTCAGATTTACTGTATTCCTCTGACCTTAGTATTGACGATGAAACACAGAAAATGCATCGGAATTAAATACAAAAGGAACAATGCCGACTTAAGTGCAAGAAAACTGACTCTTCGTACTGTCTATGTTTGAACCATTCCAGTGACACTAGTTATAGATTTCGATGCTTCACTTCAGGTTTACTGTATCCCTCTGACCTTCTTATTCACGATGAAACACAGAAATAGCATCGGAATTAAATACAAAAGGCACAATGCCGACTTAAGTACAAGATAACAGTCTCTTCTTACTGCCTATGTTTTGAACCATTCCTGTGACACTAGTTATAGATCCCGATGCTTCTCACCGAGCGAGGTGGCGCAGTGGTTAGCACACTGGACTCGCATTCGGGAGGACGACGGTTCAATCCCGCGTCCGGCCATCCTGATTTAGGTTTTCCGTGATTTCCCTAAATCGCTCCAGGCAAATGCCGGGATGGTTCCTTTCAAAGGGCACGGCCGACTTCCTTCCCTATCCGCCCCTAATCCGATGAGACCGATGACCTCGCTGTCTGGTCTCCTCCCCCAAAAACCAACCAACCAACCCGATGCTTCTCTTCAGGTTTACTGTATCCCTCTACCTTCTTATTGACGATGAAACACAGAAATTTCATAGGAATTAAATACATAAGGCACAATGCCGACTTAAGTACAAGAAAACTGAGTCTTCTTACTGTCTATGTTTTGAACCATTCCTGTGACACTAGTTATAGATTTCGATGCTTCACTTCAGGTTTACTGTATCCCTCTGACCTTCTTATTGACGATGAAACACAGACAATTCATCGGAATTAAATACAAATGGCGCATTGCCGACTTAAGTACAAGAAAACTGACTCTTCTTACTGTCTATATTTTGAACCATTCCTGTGACAGTAGTTATACATTCGGATGCTTCACTTCAGGTTTACTGTATCCCTCTGACCTTCTTATTGACGATCAAACACAGAAACTGCACCGGAATTAAATTTCGAAAGGCACAATGCTGACTTAACTACAAGAAAACTGACTCTTCTTACTGTGTATGTATTGAAACATTCCTGTGACACTAGTTATAGATTCCGATGCTTCACCTCAGGTTCACTGTATTAATCTGACCTTCTTATCGACGATGAAACACAGAAATTGCATCGGAATTAAATACAAAAATAACAATGCCAACTTAAGTATAAGAAAACAGACTCTTCTTAATGTCTATGATTTGAACGATTCCTGTGACACTAGTTATAGATTCCGATGCTTCACTTCAGGTTTACTGAATCCCTCTGGCCATCTTATTGACGATGAAACACAGAAATTGCATCGGAATTAAATACAAAAGTCACAATGCCGATTTAAGTACAAGAAAACTGACTCTTCTTACTGTCTATGTTTTGAACCATTCCTGTGACACTACTTATAGATTCCGATGCTTCACTTCAGGTATACTGTATCCCTCTGACCTTCTTATTGACGAACAAACACAGAAATTGTACCGGAATTAAATACAAAAGGCACAATGCTGACTCAAGTACAAGAAAACTGACTCTTTGTACTGTCTATGATTTGAAACATTCCTGTGACACTAGTTATAGATCCTGGTGCTTCACTTCAGGTTCACTGTATCCCTCTGACCTTCTTATTGACGATGAAACACAGAAATTTCATCGGAATTAAATACAAAAGGCCCAATGCCGACTAAAGTACAAGAAAACTGACTCTTCTTACTGTCTATGTTTTGAACCATTCCTGTGACACTAGTTATAGATTCCGATGCTTCACTTCAGGTTTCCTGTATCCCTCTGACCTTCTTATTGACGATGAAACACTGAAATTGCATTGGAATTAAATACAAAAAACACAATGCCGACTTAAGTACAAGAGAACTGACTCTTCTTACCGTCTATGTTTTGAACCATTCATGTGACACTAGTTATAGATTCCGATGCTTCACTTCAGGTTTACTGTATCCCTCTGCCCATCTTATTGACGATGAAACACAGAAATTGCATCGGAATTAAATACAAAAGACACAATGCCGACTTAAGTACAAGAAAACTGACTCTCCTTACTGTCTATGTTTTGAACTAATTCTGTGACACTATTTATAGATTCCGATGCTTCACTTCAGGTTTACTGTATCCCTCTGACCTTCTTATTGACGATGAAACACAGAAATAGCATCGGAATTAAACACAAAAGGAACAATGCCTGCTTAAGTACAAGATAACTGACTCTTCTTACTGTCTATGTTTTCAACCACTCAAGTGACACTAGTTATCGATTCCGATGCTTCACTTAAGATTTACTGTATTCCTCTGACCTTCTTATTGACGATGAAACACAGAAAATGCATCGGAATTAAATACAAAAGAACAATGCCTACTTAAGTGCAAGAAAACTGACTCTTCTTACTGGCTATGTTTGAACCATTCCAGTGACACTAGTTATAGATTTCGATGCTTCACTTCAGGTTTACTGTATCCCTCTGACCTTCTTATTCACGATGAAACACAGAAATAGCATCGGAATTAAATACAAAAGGCACAATGCCGACTTAAGTACAAGATAACAGTCTCTTCTTACTGTCTATGTTTTGAACCATTCCTGTGGCACTAGTTATAGATTCCGATGCTTCACTTCAGGTTTACTGTATCCCTCTGACCTTCTTATTGAAGATGAAACACAGAAATTGCATCGGAATTAAATACAAAGGGCACAATGCCGACTTAAGTACAAGAAAACTGACTCTTCTTACTGTCTATGATTTGAACCATTCCTGTGACACTAGTTATAGATTCCGATGCTTCACTTCAGGTTTACTGTATCCCTCTGACCTTCTTATTGACGATGAAACACAGAAATTGCATCGGAATTAAATACAAATGGCACAATGCCGACTTAAGTACAAGGAAACTGACTCTTCTTACTGTCTATGTATTGAAACATTCCTGTGACACTAGTTATAGATTCCGATGCTTCACTTCAGGTTCACTGTATTCCTCTGACCTTATCGACGATGAAACACAGAAATTGCATCGGAATTAAATACAAAAATAACAATGCCGACTTAAGTATAAGAAAACAGACTCTTCTTAATGTCTATGATTTGAACCATTCCTGTGACACTAGTTATAGATTCCGATGCTTCACTTCAGATTTACTGTATTCCTCTGACATTCTTATTGACGATGAAACACAGAAAATGCATCGGAATTAAATACAAAAGGAACAATGCCGACTTAAGTACAAGAAAACTGACTCTTCTTACTGTCTATGTATTGAAACATTCCTGTGACACTAGTTATAGATTCCGATGCTTCACTTCAGGTTCACTGTATCCCTCTGACCCTCTTATCGACGATGAAGCACAGAAATTGCATCGGAATTAAATACAAAAATAACAATGCCGACTTAAGTACAAGAAAACTGACTCTACTTAATGTCTATGTTTTGAACCATTCCTGTGACACTAGTTATAGATTCCGATGCTTTACTTCAGGTTTACTGTATCCCTCTGGCCTCCTTATTGACGATGAAACACAGAAATTGCATCGGAATTAAATAAAAAAAACACAATGCCGGCTAAAGTACAAGAAAACTGACACATCTAACTGTCTATGTCTTGAACCATTCATGTGACACTTGTTATAGACACCAATACTTTACTCCAAGTTTACTGTATCCCTCCGACCTTCTTATTGACGATGAATCACAGAAATTGCATTGGAATTAAATAAAAAAGGCACAATGCCGACTTAAGTACATGGAAACTTACTCTTCTTACTTTCTATGTTTTGAACCATTCCTGTGACACTAGTTATAGATTTCGATGGTTCACTTCAGGTTTACTGTATCCCTCTGACCGTCTTATTGACGATGAAACACAGAAATAGCATCGGAATTAAATACAAAAGGCACAATGCCGCCTTAAGTACAAGAAAACTGACTCTTCTTACTGTCTATGTTTTGAACCATTTCTGTGACACTAGTTATAGATTCCGATGCTTCACTTCAGGTTTACTGTATCCCTCTGACCTTCTTATTGACGATGAAACACAGAAATAGCATCGGAATTAAGTACAAAAGGCACAATGCCGACTTAAGTACAAGAAAACTGACTCTTCTTACAGTCTATGTTTTGAACCATTCCTGTGACACTAGTTATAGTTTCCGATGCTTCACTTCAGGTTTACTGTATCCCTCTGACCTTCTTATTGACGATGAAACACAGAAATTGCATCGGAATTAAATACAAAAGGCACATTGCCGACTTAAGTACAAGAAAACTGACTCTTCTTACAGTCTATGTTTTGAACCATTCCTGTGACACTAGTTATAGTTTCCGATGCTTCACTTCAGGTTTACTGTATCCCTCTGACCTTCTTATTGACGATGACACACAGAAATTGCATCGGAATTAAATACAAAAGGCACAATACTAACTTAAGTACAAGAAAACTGACTCTTCTTAGTGTCTATGTTTTGAACCATTCCTGTGACACTAGTTATAGATTCCGATGTTTCGCTTCAGGTTTACTTTATCACTCTGACCTTCTTATTGACGATAAAACACAGAAATAGCATCGGAAATAAATACAAAAGGCACAATGCCGACTTAAGTACAAGAAAACTGACTCTTCTTACAGTCTATGTTTTGAACCATTCCTGTGACACTAGTTATAGTTTCCGATGCTTCACTTCAGGTTTACTGTATCCCTCTGACCTTCTTATTGACGATGACACACAGAAATTGCATCGGAATTAAATACAAAAGGCACAATACCGACTTAAGTACAAGAAAACTGACTCTTCTTAGTGTCTATGTTTTGAACCATTCCTGTGACACTAGTTATAGATTCCGATGTTTCGCTTCAGGTTTACTTTATCACTCTGACCTTCTTATTGACGATAAAACACAGAAATAGCATCGGAAATAAATACAAAAGGCACAATGCCGACTTAAGTACAAGAAAACTGACTCTTCTTACTGTCTATGTTTTGAACCATTCCTGTGACACTAGTTATAGATTCCGATGCTTCACTTCAGGTTTACTGTACCCCTCTGACCTTCTTATTGACGATCAAACACAGAAATTGTACCGGAATTAAATACAAAAGGCACAACGCTGACTTAAGTACAAGAAAACTGACTCTTTGTACTGTCTATGATTTGTAACATTCCTGTGACACTAGTCATAGATCCCGATGCTTCACTTCAGGTTCACTGTATCCCTCTGACCTTCTTATTGACGATGAAACACAGAAATTGCATCGGAATTAAATACAAAAGGCACAATGCCGACTAAAGTACAAGAAAACTGACTCTTCTTACTGTCTATGTTTTGAACCATTCCTGTGATACTAGTTATAGATTCCGATGCTTCACTTCAGGTTTCCTGTATCCCTCTGACCTTCTTATTGACGTTGAAACACTGAAATTGCATTGGAATTAAATACAAAAAACACAATGCCGACTTAAGTACAAGAAAACTGACTCTTCATACCTTCTATGTTTTGAACCATTCATGTGACACTAGTTACAGATTCCGATGCTTCACTTCAGGTTTACTGTATCCCTCTGACCATCTTATTGACGATGAAACACAGAAATTGCATCGGAATTAAATACAAAAGGCACAATGCCGACTTACGTACAAGAAAACTGACTCTCTTTACTGTTTATGTTTTGAACCATTCCTGTGACACTATTTATAGATTCCGATGCTTCACATCAGGTTTACTGTATCCCTCTGACCTTCTTATTGACGATGAAACACAGAAATACCATCGGAAATAAATACAAAAGGCACAATGCCTACCTAAGTACAAGATAACTGACTCTTCTTACTGTCTATGTTTTGAACCACTCAAGTGATACTAGTTATCGATTCCGATGCTTCACTTCAGATTAACTGTATTCCTCTGACCTTAGTATTGACGATGAAACACAGAAAATGCATCGGAATTAAATACAAAAGGAACAATGCCGACTTAAGTGCAAGAAGACTGACTCTTCTTACTGTCTATGTTTTGAACCATTCCTGTGACACTAGTTATAGATCCCGATGCTTCTCTTCAGGTTTACTGTATCCCTCTACCTTCTTATTGACGATGAAACACAGAAATTTCATAGGAATTAAATACATAAGGCACAATGCCGACTTAAGTACAAGAAAACTGACTCTTCTTACTGTCTATGATTTGAACCATTCCTGTGACACTAGTTATAGATTTCGATGCTTCACTTCAGGTTTACTGTATCCCTCTGACCTTCTTATTGACGATGAAACACAGACATTTCATCGGAATTAAATACAAATGGCACATTGCCGACTTAAGTACAAGAAAACTGACTCTTCTTACTGTCGATGTTTTGAACCATTCCTGTGACACTAGTTATACATTCGGATGCTTCACTTCAGGTTTACTGTATCCCTCTGACCTTCTTATTGACGATCAAACACAGAAACTGCACCGGAATTAAATTTCGAAAGGCACAATGCTGACTTAACTACAAGAAAACTGACTCTTCTTACTGTGTATGTATTGAAACATTCCTGTGACACTAGTTATAGATTCCGATGCTTCACCTCAGGTTCACTGTATTAATCTGACCTTCTTATCGACGATGAAACACAGAAATTGCATCGGAATTAAATACAAAAATAACAATGCCGACTTAAGTATAAGAAAACAGACTCTTCTTAATGTCTATGATTTGAACGATTCCTGTGACACTAGTTATAGATTCCGATGCTTCACTTCAGGTTTACTGTATCCCTCTGGCCATCTTATTGACGAACAAACACAGAAATTGTACCGGAATTAAATACAAAAGGCACAATGCTGACTCAAGTACAAGAAAACTGACTCTTTGTACTGTCTATGATTTGAAACATTCCTGTGACACTAGTTATAGATCCTGGTGCTTCACTTCAGGTTCACTGTATCCCTCTGACCTTCTTATTGACGATGAAACACAGAAATTTCATCGGAATTAAATACAAAAGGCCCAATGCCGACTAAAGTACAAGAAAACTGACTCTTCTTACTGTCTATGTTTTGAACCATTCCTGTGACACTAGTTATAGATTCCGATGCTTCACTTCAGGTTTCCTGTATCCCTCTGACCTTCTTATTGACGATGAAACACTGAAATTGCATTGGAATTAAATACAAAAAACACAATGCCGACTTAAGTACAAGAGAACTGTCTCTTCTTACCGTCTATGTTTTGAACCATTCATGTGACACTAGTTATAGATTCCGATGCTTCACTTCAGGTTTACTGTATCCCTCTGCCCATCTTATTGACGATGAAACACAGAAATTGCATCGGAATTAAATACAAAAGACACAATGCCGACTTAAGTACAAGAAAACTGACTCTCCTTACTGTCTATGTTTTGAACTAATTCTGTGACACTATTTATAGATTCCGATGCTTCACTTCAGGTTTACTGTATCCCTCTGACCTTCTTATTGACGATGAAACACAGAAATAGCATCGGAATTAAACACAAAAGGCACAATGCCTGCTTAAGTACAAGATAACTGACTCTTCTTACTGTCTATGTTTTCAACCACTCAAGTGACACTAGTTATCGATTCCGATGCTTCACTTAAGATTTACTGTATTCCTCTGACCTCCTTATTGACGATGAAACACAGAAAATGCATCGGAATTAAATACAAAAGGAACAATGCCGACTTAAGTGCAAGAAAACTGACTCTTCTTACTGGCTATGTTTGAACCATTCCAGTGACACTAGTTATAGATTTCGATGCTTCACTTCAGGTTTACTGTATCCCTCTGACCTTCTTATTCACGATGAAACACAGAAATAGCATCGGAATTAAATACAAAAGGCACAATGCCGACTTAAGTACAAGATAACAGTCTCTTCTTACTGTCTATGTTTTGAACCATTCCTGTGGCACTAGTTATAGATTCCGATGCTTCACTTCAGGTTTCCTGTATCCCTCTGACCTTCTTATTGACGTTGAAACACTGAAATTGCATTGGAATTAAATACAAAAAACACAATGCCGACTTAAGTACAAGAAAACTGACTCTTCATACCTTCTATGTTTTGAACCATTCATGTGACACTAGTTACAGATTCCGATGCTTCACTTCAGGTTTACTGTATCCCTCTGACCATCTTATTGACGATGAAACACAGAAATTGCATCGGAATTAAATACAAAAGGCACAATGCCGACTTACGTACAAGAAAACTGACTCTCTTTACTGTTTATGTTTTGAACCATTCCTGTGACACTATTTATAGATTCCGATGCTTCACATCAGGTTTACTGTATCCCTCTGACCTTCTTATTGACGATGAAACACAGAAATACCATCGGAAATAAATACAAAAGGCACAATGCCTACCTAAGTACAAGATAACTGACTCTTCTTACTGTCTATGTTTTGAACCACTCAAGTGATACTAGTTATCGATTCCGATGCTTCACTTCAGATTTACTGTATTCCTCTGACCTTAGTATTGACGATGAAACACAGAAAATGCATCGGAATTAAATACAAAAGGAACAATGCCGACTTAAGTGCAAGAAAACTGACTCTTCTTACTGTCTATGTTTGAACCATTCCAGTGACACTAGTTATAGATTTCGATGCTTCACTTCAGGTTTACTGTATCCCTCTGACCTTCTTATTCACGATGAAACACAGATATAGCATCGGAATTAAATACAAAAGGCACAATGCCGACTTAAGTACAAGATAACAGTCTCTTCTTACTGTCTATGTTTTGAACCATTCCTGTGACACTAGTTATAGATCCCGATGCTTCTCTTCAGGTTTACTGTATCCCTCTACCTTCTTATTGACGATGAAACACAGAAATTTCATAGGAATTAAATACATAAGGCACAATGCCGACTTAAGTACAAGAAAACTGACTCTTCTTACTGTCTATGATTTGAACCATTCCTGTGACACTAGTTATAGATTTCGATGCTTCACTTCAGGTTTACTGTATCCCTCTGACCTTCTTATTGACGATGAAACACAGACATTTCATCGGAATTAAATACAAATGGCACATTGCCGACTTAAGTACAAGAAAACTGACTCTTCTTACTGTCGATGTTTTGAACCATTCCTGTGACACTAGTTATACATTCGGATGCTTCACTTCAGGTTTACTGTATCCCTCTGACCTTCTTATTGACGATCAAACACAGAAACTGCACCGGAATTAAATTTCGAAAGGCACAATGCTGACTTAACTACAAGAAAACTGACTCTTCTTACTGTGTATGTATTGAAACATTCCTGTGACACTAGTTATAGATTCCGATGCTTCACCTCAGGTTCACTGTATTAATCTGACCTTCTTATCGACGATGAAACACAGAAATTGCATCGGAATTAAATACAAAAATAACAATGCCGACTTAAGTATAAGAAAACAGACTCTTCTTAATGTCTATGATTTGAACGATTCCTGTGACACTAGTTATAGATTCCGATGCTTCACTTCAGGTTTACTGTATCCCTCTGGCCATCTTATTGACGAACAAACACAGAAATTGTACCGGAATTAAATACAAAAGGCACAATGCTGACTCAAGTACAAGAAAACTGACTCTTTGTACTGTCTATGATTTGAAACATTCCTGTGACACTAGTTATAGATCCTGGTGCTTCACTTCAGGTTCACTGTATCCCTCTGACCTTCTTATTGACGATGAAACACAGAAATTTCATAGGAATTAAATACAAAAGGCCCAATGCCGACTAAAGTACAAGAAAACTGACTCTTCTTACTGTCTATGTTTTGAACCATTCCTGTGACACTAGTTATAGATTCCGATGCTTCACTTCAGGTTTCCTGTATCCCTCTGACCTTCTTATTGACGATGAAACACTGAAATTGCATTGGAATTAAATACAAAAAACACAATGCCGACTTAAGTACAAGAGAACTGTCTCTTCTTACCGTCTATGTTTTGAACCATTCATGTGACACTAGTTATAGATTCCGATGCTTCACTTCAGGTTTACTGTATCCCTCTGCCCATCTTATTGACGATGAAACACAGAAATTGCATCGGAATTAAATACAAAAGACACAATGCCGACTTAAGTACAAGAAAACTGACTCTCCTTACTGTCTATGTTTTGAACTAATTCTGTGACACTATTTATAGATTCCGATGCTTCACTTCAGGTTTACTGTATCCCTCTGACCTTCTTATTGACGATGAAACACAGAAATAGCATCGGAATTAAACACAAAAGGCACAATGCCTGCTTAAGTACAAGATAACTGACTCTTCTTACTGTCTATGTTTTCAACCACTCAAGTGACACTAGTTATCGATTCCGATGCTTCACTTAAGATTTACTGTATTCCTCTGACCTCCTTATTGACGATGAAACACAGAAAATGCATCGGAATTAAATACAAAAGGAACAATGCCGACTTAAGTGCAAGAAAACTGACTCTTCTTACTGGCTATGTTTGAACCATTCCAGTGACACTAGTTATAGATTTCGATGCTTCACTTCAGGTTTACTGTATCCCTCTGACCTTCTTATTCACGATGAAACACAGAAATAGCATCGGAATTAAATACAAAAGGCACAATGCCGACTTAAGTACAAGATAACAGTCTCTTCTTACTGTCTATGTTTTGAACCATTCCTGTGGCACTAGTTATAGATTCCGATGCTTCACTTCAGGTTTACTGTATCCCTCTGACCTTCTTATTGAAGATGAAACACAGAAATTGCATCGGAATTAAATACAAAGGGCACAATGCCGACTTAAGTACAAGAAAACTGACTCTTCTTACTGTCTATGATTTGAACCATTCCTGTGACACTAGTTATAGATTCCGATGCTTCACTTCAGGTTTACTGTATCCCTCTGACCTTCTTATTGACGATGAAACACAGAAATTGCATCGGAATTAAATACAAATGGCACAATGCCGACTTAAGTACAAGGAAACTGACTCTTCTTACTGACTATGTATTGAAACATTCCTGTGACACTAGTTATAGATTCTGATGCTTCACTTCAGGTTCACTGTATTCCTCTGACCTTATCGACGATGAAACACAGAAATTGCATCGGAATTAAATACAAAAATAACAATGCCGACTTAAGTATAAGAAAACAGACTCTTCTTAATGTCTATGATTTGAACCATTCCTGTGACACTAGTTATAGATTCCGATGCTTCACTTCAGATTTACTGTATTCCTCTGACATTCTTATTGACGATGAAACACAGAAAATGCATCGGAATTAAATACAAAAGGAACAATGCCGACTTAAGTGCAAGAAAACTGACTCTTCTTACTGTCTATGTCTTGAAACATTCCTGTGACACTGGTTATAGATTCCGATGCTTCACTTCAGGTTCACTGTATCCCTCTGACCCTCTTATCGACGATGAAGCACAGAAATTGCATCGGAATTAAATACAAAAATAACAATGCCGGCTAAAGTACAAGAAAACTGACACATCTAACTGTCTATGTTTTGAACCATTCATGTGACACTTGTTATAGACACCAATACTTTACTCCAAGTTTACTGTATCCCTCCGACCTTCGTATTGACGATGAATCACAGAAATTGCATTGGAATTAAATAAAAAAGGCACAATGCCGACTTAAGTACATGGAAACTTACTCTTCTTACTTTCTATGTTTTGAACCATTCCTGTGACACTAGTTATAGATTTCGATGGTTCACTTCAGGTTTACTGTATCCCTCTGACCGTCTTATTGACGATGAAACACAGAAATAGCATCGGAATTAAATACAAAAGGCACAATGCCGGCTTAAGTACAAGAAAACTGACTCTTCTTACTGTCTATGTTTTAAACCATTTCTGTGACACTAGTTATAGATTCCGATGCTTCACTTCAGGTTTACTGTATCCCTCTGACCTTTTTATTGACGATGAAACACAGAAATAGCATCGGAATTAAGTACAAAAGGCACAATGCCGACTTAAGTACAAGACAACTGACTCTTCTTACAGTCTATGTTTTGAACCATTCCTGTGACACTAGTTATAGTTTCCGATGCTTCACTTCAGGTTTACTGTATCCCTCTGACCTTCTTATTGACGATGAAACACAGAAATTGCATCGGAATTAAATACAAAAGGCACAATACCGACTTAAGTACAAGAAAACTGACCCATCTTAGTGTCTACGTTTTGAACCATTCCTGTGACACTAGTTATAGATTCCGATGTTTCGCTTCAGGTTTACTTTATCACTCTGACCTTCTTATTGACGATAAAACACAGAAATAGCATCGGAAATAAGTACAAAAGGCACAATGCCGACTTAAGTACAAGAAAACTGACTCTTCTTACTGTCTATGTTTTGAACCATTCCTGTGACACTAGTTATAGATTCCGATGCTTCACTTCAGGTTTACTGTATCCCTCTGACCTTCTTATTGACGATCAAACACAGAAATTGTACCGGAATTAAATACAAAAGGCACAATGCTGACTTAAGTACAAGAAAACTGACACTTTGTACTGTCTATGATTTGTAACATTCCTGTGACACTAGTTATAGATCCCGATGCTTCACTTCAGGTTCACTGTATCCCTCTGACCTTCTTATTGACGATGAAACACGGAAATTGCATCGGAATTAAATACAAAAGGCACAATTCCGACTAAAGTACAAGAAAACTGACTCTTCTTACTGTCTATGTTTTGAACCATTCCTGTGACACTAGTTATAGATTCCGATGCTTCACTTCAGGTTTCCTGTATCCCTCTGACCTTCTTATTGACGTTGAAACACTGAAATTGCATTGGAATTAAATACAAAAAACACAATGCCGACTTAAGTACAAGAAAACTGACTCTTCTTACTGTCTATGTTTTGAACCATTCCTGTGACACTAGTTATAGATTCCGATGCTTCACTTCAGGTTTACTGTATCCCTCTTACCTTCTTATTGAAGATGAAACACAGAAATTGCATCGGAATTAAATACAAAGGGCACAATGCCGACTTAAGTACAGGAAAACTGAGACTTCTTACTATGTTTTGAACCATTCCTGTGACACTAGTTATAGATTCCGATGCTTCTCTTCAGGTTTACTGTATCCCTCTGACCTTCTTATTGACGATGAAACACAGAAATTTCATAGGAATTAAATACAAAAGGCACAATGCCGACTTAAGTACAAGAAAACTGACTCTTCTTACTGTCTATGTTTTGAACCATTCCTGTGACACTAGTTATAGATTTCGATGCTTCACTTCAGGTTTACTGTATCCCTCTGACCTTCTTATTGACGATGAAACACAGAAATTGCATCGGAATTAAATACAAAAGGCACATTGCCGACTTAAGTACAAGAAAACTGACTCTTCTTACTGTCTATGTTTTGACCATTCCTGTGACACTAGTTATAGATTCCGATGCTTCACTTCAGGTTTACTGTATCCCTCTGACCATCTAATTGACGATCAAACACAGAAACTGCACCGGAATTAAATTTCGAAAGGCACAATGCTGACTTAACTACAAGAAAACTGACTCTTCTTACTGTCTATGTATTGAAACATTCCTGTGACACTAGTTATAGATTCCGATGCTTCACTTCAGGTTTACTGTATCCCTCTGACCTTCTTATTGACGATGAAACACAGAAATAGCATCGGAATTAAGTACAAAAGGCACAATGCCGACTTAAGTACAAGAAAACTGACTCTTCTTACAGTCTATGTTTTGAACCATTCCTATGACACTAGTTATAGTTTCCGATGCTTCACTTCAGGTTTACTGTATCCCTCTGACCTTCTTATTGACGATGAAACACAGAAATTGCATCGGAATTAAATACAAAAGGCACATTACCGACTTAAGTACAAGAAAACTGACTCTTCTTAGTGTCTATGTTTTGAACCATTCCTGTGACACTAGTTATAGATTCAGATGTTTCGCTTCAGGTTTACTTTATCACTCTGACCTTCTTATTGACGATAAAACACAGAAATAGCATCGGAAATAAGTACAAAAGGCACAATGCCGACTTAAGTACAAGAAAACTGACTCTTCTTACTGTCTATGTTTTGAACCATTCCTGTGACACTAGTTATAGATTCCGATGCTTCACTTCAGGTTTACTGTATCCCTCTGACCTTCTTATTGACGATCAAACACAGAAATTGTACCGGAATTAAATACAAAAGGCACAATGCTGACTTAAGTACAAGAAAACTGACTCTTTGTACTGTCTATGATTTGTAACATTCCTGTGACACTAGTTATAGATCCCGATGCTTCACTTCAGGTTCACTGTATCCCTCTGACCTTCTTATTGACGATGAAACACAGAAATTGCATCGGAATTAAATACAAAAGGCACAATGCCGACTAAAGTACAAGAAAACTGACTCTTCTTACTGTCTATGTTTTGAACCATTCCTGTGACACTAGTTATAGATTCCGATGCTTCACTTCAGGTTTCCTGTATCCCTCTGACCTTCTTATTGACGTTGAAACACTGAAATTGCATTGGAATTAAATACAAAAAACACAATGCCGACTTAAGTACAAGAAAACTGACTCTTCTTACTGTCTATGTTTTGAACCATTCCTGTGACACTAGTTATAGATTCCGATGCTTCACTTCAGGTTTACTGTATCCCTCTGACCTTCTTATTGAAGATGAAACACAGAAATTGCATCGGAATTAAATACAAAGGGCACAATGCCGACTTAAGTACAAGAAAACTGACTCTTCTTACTATGTTTTGAACCATTCCTGTGACACTAGTTATAGATTCCGATGCTTCTCTTCAGGTTTACTGTATCCCTCTGACCTTCTTATTGACGATGAAACACAGAAATTTCATAGGAATTAAATACAAAAGGCACAATGCCGACTTAAGTACAAGAAAATTGACTCTTCTTACTGTCTATGTTTTGAACCATTCCTGTGACACTAGTTATAGATTTCGATGCTTCACTTCAGGTTTACTGTATCCCTCTGACCTTCTTATTGACGATGAAACACAGAAATTGCATCGGAATTAAATACAAAAGGCACATTGCCGACTTAAGTACAAGAAAACTGACTCTTCTTACTGTCTATGTTTTGAACCATTCCTGTGACACTAGTTATACATTCCGATGCTTCACTTCAGGTTTACTGTATCCCTCTGACCATCTTATTGACGATCAAACACATAAACTGCACCGGAATTAAATTTCGAAAGGCACAATGCTGACTTAACTACAAGAAAACTGACTCTTCTTACTGTCTATGTATTGAAACATTCCTGTGACACTAGTTATAGATTCCGATGCTTCACTTCAGGTTTACTGTATCCCTCTGGCCATCTTATTGACGATGAAACACAGAAATTGCATCGGAATTAAATACAAAAGGCACAATGCCGACTTAAGTACAAGAAAACTGACTCTTCTTACTGTCTATGTTTTGAACCATTCCTGTGACACTAGTTATAGATTCCGATGCTTCACTTCAGGTTTACTGTATCCCTCTGACCTTCTTATTGACGAACAAACACAGAAATTGTACCGGAATTAAATACAAAAGGCACAATGCTGACTTAAGTACAAGAAACTGACTCTTTGTACTGTCTATGATTTGAAACATTCCTGCGACACTAGTTATAGATCCTGATGCTTCACTTAAGGTTCACTGTATCCCTCTGACCTTCTTATTGACGATGAAACACAGAAATTGCATCGGAATTAAATACAAAAGGCCCAATGCCGACTAAAGTACAAGAAAACTGACTCTTCTTACTGTCTATGTTTTGAACCATTCCTGTGACACTAGTTATAGATTCCGATGCTTCACTTCAGGTTTCCTGTATCCCTCTGACCTTCTTATTGACGATGAAACACTGAAATTGCATTGAAATTAAATACAAAAAACACAATGCCGTCTTAAGTACAAGAAAACTGACTCTTCTTACCGTCTATGTTTTGAACCATTCATGTGACACTAGTTATAGATTTCGATGCTTCACTTCAGGTTTACTGTATCCCTCTGACCATCTTACTGACGATGAAACACAGAAATTGCATCGGAATTAAATACAAAAGGCACAATGCCGACTTAGGTACAAGAAAACTGACTCTCCTTACTGTGTATGTTTTGAACCATTCCTGTGACACTATTTATAGATTCCGATGCTTCACTTCAGGTTTACTGTATCCCTCTGACCATCTTATTGACGATGAAACACAGAAATAGCATCGGAATTAAACACAAAAGGCACAATGCCTGCTTAAGTACAAGATAACTGACTCTACTTACTGTCTATGTTTTGGACCACTCAAGTGACACTATTTATCGATTCCGATGCTTCACTTAAGATTTACTGTATTCCTCTGACCTTCTTATTGACGATGAAACACAGAAAATGCATCGGATTTAAATACAAAAGGAACAATGCCGACTTAAGTGCAAGAAAACGGACTCTTCTTACTGTCTATGTTTGAACCATTCCAGTGACACTAGTTATAGATTTCGATGCTTCACTTCAGGTTTACTGTATCCCTCTGACCTTCTTATTCACGATGAAACACAGAAATAGCATCGGAATTAAATACAAAAGGCACAATGCCGACTTAAGTACAAGATAACAGTCTCTTCTTACTGTCTATGTTTTGAACCATTCCTGTGACACTAGTTATAGATTCCGATGCTTCACTTCAGGTTTACTGTATCCCTCTGACCTTCTCATTGAAGATGAAACACAGAAATTGCATCGGAATTAAATACAAAAGGGCACAATGCCGACTTAAGTACAAGAAAAACTGACTCTTCTTACTGTCTATGATTTGAAACATTCCTGTGACACTAGTTATAGATTCCGATGCTTCACTTCAGGTTTACTGTATCCCTCTGACCTTCTTATTGACGATGAAACACAGAAATTGCATCGGAATTAAATACAAAAGGCACAATGCCGACTTAAGTACAAGAAAACTGACTCTTCTTACTGTCTATGTATTGAAACATTCCTGTGACACTAGTTATAGATTCCGATGCTTCACTTCAGGTTCACTGTATTCCTCTGACCTTCTTATCGACGATGAAACACAGAAATTGCATCGGAATTAAATACAAAAATAACAATGCCGACTTAAGTATAAGAAAACAGACTCTTCTTAATGTCTATGATTTGAACCATTCCTGTGACACTAGTTATAGATTCCGATGCTTCACTTCAGATTTACTGTATTCCTCTGACCTTCTTATTGACGATGAAACACAGAAAATGCATCGGAATTAAATACAAAAGGAACAATGCCGACTTAAGTGCAAGAAAACTGACTCTTCTTACTGTCTGTGTTTGAACCATTCCAGTGACACTAGTTATAGATTCCGATGCTTCACTTCAGGTTTACTGTATCCCTCTGACCTTCTTATTCACGATGAAACACAGAAATAGCATCGGAATTAAATACAAAAGGCACAATGCCGACTTAAGTACAAGATAACAGTCTCTTCTTACTGTCTATGATTTGAACCATTCCTGTGACACTAGTTATAGATTCCGATGCTTCACTTCAGGTTTACTGTATCCCTCTGACCTTCTTATTGACGATGAAACACAGAAATTGCATCGGAATTAAATACAAAGGGCACAATGCCGACTTAAGTACAAGAAAACTGACTCTTCTTACTATGTTTTGAACCATTCCTGTGACACTAGTTATAGATTCCGATGCTTCTCTTCAGGTTTACTGTATCCCTCTGACCTTCTTATTGACGATGAAACACAGAAATTTCATAGGAATTAAATACAAATGGCACAATGCCGACTTAAGTACAAGAAAAACTGACTCTTCTTACTGTCTATGATTTGAAACATTCCTGTGACACTAGTTATAGATTCCGATGCTTCACTTCAGGTTCACTGTATCCCTCTGACCTTCTTATTGACGATGAAACACAGAAATTGCATCGGAATGAAACACAAAAGGCACAACGGCGACTTAAGTACAAAAAAACTGACTCTTCTTACTGTCTATGTTTTGAACCATTCCTGTGACACTAGTTATAGACTTCGATGCTTCACTTCAGGTTTCCTGTATCCCTCTGACCTTCTTATTGACGATGAAACACAGAATTTGCATCGGAATTAAATACAAAAGGCACATTGCCGACTTAAGTACAAGAAAACTGACTCTTCTTACTGTCTATGTTTTGAACCATTCCTGTGACACTAGTTATACATTCCGATGCTTCACTTCAGGTTTACTGTATCCCTCTGACCTTCTTATTGACGATCAAACACAGAAACTGCACCGGAATTAAATTTCGAAAGGCACAATGCTGACTTAATTACAAGAAAACTGACTCTTCTTACTGTCTATGTATTGAAACATTCCTGTGACACTAGGTATAGATTCCGATGCTTCACTTCAGGTTTACTGTATCCCTCTGGCCATCTTATTGACGATGAAACACAGAAATTGCATCGGAATTAAATACAAAAGGCACAATGCCGACTTAAGTACAAGAAAACTGACTCTTCTTACTGTCTATGTTTTGAACCATTCCTGTGACACTAGTTATAGATTCCGATGCTTCACTTCAGGTTTACTGTATCCCTCTGACCTTCTTATTGACGAACAAACACAGAAATTGTACCGGAATTAAATACAAAAGGCACAATGCTGACTTAAGTACAAGAAAACTGACTCTTTGTACTGTCTATGATTTGAAACATTCCTGCGACACTAGTTATAGATCCTGATGCTTCACTTCAGGTTCACTGTATCCCTCTGACCTTCTTATTGACGATGAAACACAGAAATTGCATCGGAATTAAATACAAAAGTCCCAATGCCGACTAAAGTACAAGAAAACTGACTCTTCTTACTGTCTATGTTTTGAACCATTCCTGTGACACTAGTTATAGATTCCGATGCTTCACTTCAGGTTTCCTGTATCCCTCTGACCTTCTTATTGACGATGAAACACTGAAATTGCATTGGAATTAAATACAAAAAACACAATGCCGACTTAAGTACAAGAAAACTGACTCTTCTTACCGTCTATGTTTTGAACCACTCATGTGACACTAGTTATAGATTCCGATGCTTCACTTCAGGTTTACTGTAGCCCTCTGACCATCTTATTGACGATGAAACACAGAAATTGCATCGGAATTAAGTACAAAAGGCACAATGCCGACTTAAGTACAAGAAAACTGACTCTTCTTACTGTCTATGTATTGAAACATTCCTGTGACACTAGTTATAGATTCCGATGCTTCACTTCAGGTTCACTGTATTCCTCTGACCTTCTTATCGACGATGAAACACAGAAATTGCATCGGAATTAAATACAAAAATAACAATGCCGACTTAAGTTTAAGAAAACAGACTCTTCTTAATGTCTATGATTTGAAGCATTCCTGTGACACTAGTTATAGATTCCGATGCTTCACTTCAGGTTTACTGTATCCCTCTGGCCATCTTATTGACGATGAAACACAGAAATTGCATCGGAATTAAATACAAAAGGCACAATGCCGGCTTAAGTACAAGAAAACTGACTCTCCTAACTGTCTATGATTTGAACCATTCATGTGACACTAGTTGTAGACTCCGATGCTTTACTCCAAGTTTACTGCATCCCTCCGACCTTCTTATTGACGATGAATCACAGAAATTGCTTCGGAATTAAATACAAAATGCACAATGCCGACTTAAGTACAAGAAAACTGACTCTTCTTACTGTCTATGGTTTGAACCATTCCTGTGACACTAGTTATAGATTCTGATGCTTCACCTCAGGTTTACTGTATCCCACTGATCTTCTTATTGACGAACAAACACAGAAATTGTACCGGAATTAAATACAAAAGGCACAATGCTGACTTAAGTACAAGAAAACTGACTCTTTGTACTGTCTATGATTTGAAACATTCCTGCGACACTAGTTATGGATCCTGATGCTTCACTTCAGGTTCACTGTATCCCTCTGACCTTCTTATTGACGATGAAACACAGAAATTGCATCGGAATTAAATACAAAAGGCCCAATGCCGACTGAAGTACAAGAAAACTGACTCCTCTTACTGTCTATGTTTGGAACCATTCATGTGACACTAGTTATGGATTCCGATGCTTCACTTCAGGTTTACTGTATCCCTCTGACCATCTTATTGACGATGAATCACAGAAATTACATCGGAAATAAATACAAAAGGCACAATGCCGACTTAAGTACAAGTAAACTGACTCTTCTTACTGTCTATAATTTGAACCATTCCTTTGACACTAGTAATAGATTCCGATGCCTCACTTCACGTTTACTGTATCCCTCTGACCTTCTCATTGACGATCATACACAGAAATAGCATCGGAATTAAATACAAAAGGCACAATGCCGACTTAAGTACAAGATAACTGACTCTTCTTACTGTCTATGTTTTGAACCATTCAAGTGACACTAGTTATAGATTCCGATGCTTCACTTCAGGTTTACTGTATTCCTCTGACCTTCTTATTGACGATGAAACACAGAAATTGCATCGGAATTAAATACAAAAAGCGCAATGCCGACTTAAGTACAAGAAAACTGACTCCTCTTACTGTCTACGTTTGAACTATTCCTGTGACACTAGTTATGGATTCCGATGCTTCACTTCAGGTTTACTGTATCCCTCTGACCTTCTTACTGTCGATGAAACACAGAAATAGCATCAGAATTAAATACAAAAGGCAAAATGCCGACTTAAGTACATGATAACTGTCTCTTCTTACTGTCTATGTTTTGAACCATTCATGTGACACTAGTTAGAGATTCCGATGCTTCACTTCAGGTTTACTGTATCCCTCTGACCTTCTTATTGACGATGAAACACAGAAATTGCATCGGAATTAAATACAAAAGGCACAATGCCGACTTAAGTACAAGAAAACCGTCTCTTCTTACTGTCTATGTTTTGAACCATTCCTATGACACTAGTTATAGATTCACATGCTTCACTTCAGGTTTACTGTATCCCTCTGACCTTCTTATTGATGATGAAACACAGAAATTGCATCGGAATTAAATACAAAAGGCACAATGCCACCTTAAGTACAAGAATAGAGACTCTTCTTACAGTTGGTGCTTTGAGCATTCCCTGTGTGACCAGTAATAGTATCCGATACACCACTGCAGGTTCAATCTATTCCTTGGACATACACATTGACGATGAAACACAGAAATTACATCGGAATTAAATACAAAAGGAACAATGCCGCCTTTAGTACAAGAATAGAGACTCTTCTTACCGTCGGTGCTTTGAGCATTCCCTGTGAGACCAGTATTAGTTTCCTTATACACCACTGGAGGTTTAATGAATTCCTTGGACATTCACATTGACGATGAAACACTGAAATTACATCGGAATTAAATACAAAAGGCACAATCCCGCCTTAAGTACAAGAATAGAGACTCTTCTTACTGTCGGTGCTTTGAGTATTCCCTGTGAGACCAGTATTAGTCTCCGCTACACCTCTGCAGTTTCAGTTTATTCCTTTGACCTTCACATGGACGATGAAACACAGAAATGGCATCGGAATTAAATACAAAAGGCACAATGCCGCCTTAAGTACAAAAATAGAGACCATTCTTACAGTCGGTGCTTTGAGAATTCCCTGTGAGACTAGTATTAGTTTCCGCTACACCCCTGCAGGTTCAGTTTATTCCTTGGACCTTCACATTGACGATGAAACACAAAAAAAATTGGCATCGGAATTAAATACAAAAGGCACAATGCCGCCTTAAGTACAAGAATAGAGACTCTTCTTACAGTCGGTGCTTTGAGCATTCCCTGTGAGACCAGTAATAGTATCCGATACACCAGTGCAGGTTCAATCTATTCCTTGGACATACACATTGACGATGATACACAGAAATTACATCGGAATTAAATACAAAAGGAACAATGCCGCCTTAAGTACAGGAATAGAGACTCTTCATACCGTCTGTGCTTTGAGCATTCCGTGTGAGACCAGTATTAGTTTCCGATACATAACTGCAGGTTCAATCTATTCCTTTGACATACACATTGACGATGAAATACAGAAGTTACATTGGAATTAAATACAAAAGGAACAATGCAGCCTTAAGTACAAGAATAGAGACTCTTCTTACAGTCGGTGCTTTGAGCATTCCCTGTGAGACCAGTATTAGTTTCCGATACACCACTGCAGGTTCAATGTATTCCTTGGACCTTCACATTGACGATGAAACACAGAAATGTCATCGGAATTAAATCCAAAACGCACAATGCCGCCTTAAGTACAAGAAAACTGACTCTCCTAACTGTCTATGATTTGAACCATTCATGTGACACTAGTTGTAGACTCCGATGCTTTACTCCAAGTTTACTGCATCCCTCCGACCTTCTTATTGACGATGAATCACAGAAATTGCTTCGGAATTAAATACAAAATGCACAATGCCGACTTAAGTACAAGAAAACTGACTCTTCTTACTGTCTATGGTTTGAACCATTCCTGTGACACTAGTTATAGATTCTGATGCTTCACCTCAGGTTTACTGTATCCCACTGATCTTCTTATTGACGAACAAACACAGAAATTGTACCGGAATTAAATACAAAAGGCACAATGCTGACTTAAGTACAAGAAAACTGACTCTTTGTACTGTCTATGATTTGAAACATTCCTGCGACACTAGTTATGGATCCTGATGCTTCACTTCAGGTTCACTGTATCCCTCTGACCTTCTTATTGACGATGAAACACAGAAATTGCATCGGAATTAAATACAAAAGGCCCAATGCCGACTGAAGTACAAGAAAACTGACTCCTCTTACTGTCTATGTTTGGAACCATTCATGTGACACTAGTTATGGATTCCGATGCTTCACTTCAGGTTTACTGTATCCCTCTGACCATCTTATTGACGATGAATCACAGAAATTACATCGGAAATAAATACAAAAGGCACAATGCCGACTTAAGTACAAGTAAACTGACTCTTCTTACTGTCTATAATTTGAACCATTCCTTTGACACTAGTAATAGATTCCGATGCCTCACTTCACGTTTACTGTATCCCTCTGACCTTCTCATTGACGATCATACACAGAAATAGCATCGGAATTAAATACAAAAGGCACAATGCCGACTTAAGTACAAGATAACTGACTCTTCTTACTGTCTATGTTTTGAACCATTCAAGTGACACTAGTTATAGATTCCGATTCTTCACTTCAGGTTTACTGTATTCCTCTGACCTTCTTATTGACGATGAAACACAGAAATTGCATCGGAATTAAATACAAAAAGCGCAATGCCGACTTAAGTACAAGAAAACTGACTCTTCTTACTGTCTACGTTTGAACTATTCCTGTGACACTAGTTATGGATTCCGATGCTTCACTTCAGGTTTACTGTATCCCTCTGACCTTCTTACTGTCGATGAAACACAGAAATAGCATCAGAATTAAATACAAAAGGCAAAATGCCGACTTAAGTACATGATAACTGTCTCTTCTTACTGTCTATGTTTTGAACCATTAATGTGACACTAGTTAGAGATTCCGATGCTTCACTTCAGGTTTACTGTATCCCTCTGACCTTCTTATTGACGATGAAACACAGAAATTGCATCGGAATTAAATACAAAAGGCACAATGCCGACTTAAGTACAAGAAAACCGTCTCTTCTTACTGTCTATGTTTTGAACCATTCCTATGACACTAGTTATAGATTCACATGCTTCACTTCAGGTTTACTGTATCCCTCTGACCTTCTTATTGATGATGAAACACAGAAATTGCATCGGAATTAAATACAAAAGGCACAATGCCACCTTAAGTACAAGAATAGAGACTCTTCTTACAGTTGGTGCTTTGAGCATTCCCTGTGTGACCAGTAATAGTATCCGATACACCACTGCAGGTTCAATCTATTCCTTGGACATACACATTGACGATGAAACACAGAAATTACATCGGAATTAAATACAAAAGGAACAATGCCGCCTTTAGTACAAGAATAGAGACTCTTCTTACCGTCGGTGCTTTGAGCATTCCCTGTGAGACCAGTATTAGTTTCCTTATACACCACTGGAGGTTTAATGAATTCCTTGGACATTCACATTGACGATGAAACACTGAAATTACATCGGAATTAAATACAAAAGGCACAATCCCGCCTTAAGTACAAGAATAGAGACTCTTCTTACTGTCGGTGCTTTGAGTATTCCCTGTGAGACCAGTATTAGTCTCCGCTACACCTCTGCAGTTTCAGTTTATTCCTTTGACCTTCACATGGACGATGAAACACAGAAATGGCATCGGAATTAAATACAAAAGGCACAATGCCGCCTTAAGTACAAAAATAGAGACCATTCTTACAGTCGGTGCTTTGAGAATTCCCTGTGAGACTAGTATTAGTTTCCGCTACACCCCTGCAGGTTCAGTTTATTCCTTGGACCTTCACATTGACGATGAAACACAAAAAAAATTGGCATCGGAATTAAATACAAAAGGCACAATGCCGCCTTAAGTACAAGAATAGAGACTCTTCTTACAGTCGGTGCTTTGAGCATTCCCTGTGAGACCAGTAATAGTATCCGATACACCAGTGCAGGTTCAATCTATTCCTTGGACATACACATTGACGATGATACACAGAAATTACATCGGAATTAAATACAAAAGGAACAATGCCGCCTTAAGTACAGGAATAGAGACTCTTCATACCGTCTGTGCTTTGAGCATTCCGTGTGAGACCAGTATTAGTTTCCGATACATAACTGCAGGTTCAATCTATTCCTTTGACATACACATTGACGATGAAATACAGAAGTTACATTGGAATTAAATACAAAAGGAACAATGCAGCCTTAAGTACAAGAATAGAGACTCTTCTTACAGTCGGTGCTTTGAGCATTCCCTGTGAGACCAGTATTAGTTTCCGATACACCACTGCAGGTTCAATGTATTCCTTGGACCTTCACATTGACGATGAAACACAGAAATGTCATCGGAATTAAATCCAAAACGCACAATGCCGCCTTAAGTACAAGAATAGAGACTCTTCTTACAGTCGGTGCTTTGAGCATTCCCTGTGAGACCATTAATAGTATCCGATACACCACTGCAGGTTCAATGTATTCCTTGGACACACACATTGACGATGAAACACAGAAATTACATCGGAATTAAATACAAAAGTAACAACGCCGCCTTAAGTACAAGAATAGAGACTCTTCTTACAGTCGGTGCTTTGAGCATTCCCTGTGAGACCAGTATTAGTTTCCGCTACACCTCTGCAGATTCGGTTTATTCTTTGGACCTTCACATTGACGAAGAAACACAGAAATGGCATCGGAATTAAATCCAAAGGGCACAATGCCGCCTTAAGTACGAGAATAGAGACTCTTCTTACAGTCGGTGCTTTGAGCATTCCCTGTGAGACCAGTAATAGTATCCGATACACCACTGCAGGTTTAATCTATTCCTTGGACATACACATTGACGACGAAACACAGAGATTACATCGGAATTAAATACAAAAGGAACAATGCCGCCTTAAGTACAAGAATAAAAACCATTCTTACCGTCGGTGCTTTGAGAATTCCCTGTGAGACCAGTATTAGTTTCCGATAGACCACTGGAGGTATAATGAATTCCTTGGACCTCCACATTGATGATGAAACACTGAAATTACATCGGAATTAAATACAAAAGGCACAATGCCGCCTTAAGTACAAGAAAGAGACTCTTCTTACAGTCGGTGATGTGAGCATTCCCTGTGAGACCAGTAATAGTATCCGATACACCACTGCAGGTTCAATCTATTCCTTGGACATACACATTGACGATGAAACACAGAAATTACATCGGAATTAAATACAAAAGGAACAATGCCGCCTTAAGTACAAGAATAGAGACTCTTCTTACCGTCGGTGCTTTGAGCATTCCCTGTGAGACCAGTATTAGTTTCCGATACACCACTGGAGGTTCAATGAATTCCTTGGACCTTCACATTGACGATGAAACACTGAAATTACATCGGAATTAAATACAAAAGGCACAATGCCGCCTTAAGTACAAGAATAGAGACACATCTTACAGTCGGTGCTTTAAGCATACCCCGTGAGACCAGTAATAGTATCCGATACACCACTGCAGGTTCAATGTATTCCTTGGACCTTCACATTGACGATGAAACACAGAAATCGCATCGGAATTAAATACAAAAGGCACAATGCCGCCTTAAGTACAAGAATAGAGACTCTTCTTACAGTCGGTGCTTTGAGCATTCCCTGTGAGACGAGTATTATTTTCCGATACACCACTGCCGGTTCAATGTATTCCTTGCACCTTCACATTGACGATGAAACACAGAAATGGCGTCGGAATTAAATCCAAAACGCACAATGCCGCCTTAAGTACAAGAATAGAGACACTTCTTACCGTCGGTGCTTTGAGCATTCCCTGTGAGACCAGTATTAGTTTCCGCTACACCTCTGCGGGTTCAGTTTATTCCTTGGACCTTCACATTGACGATGTAACACAGAAATCGCATCGGAATTAAATACAAAAGGCACAATGCCGCCTTAAGTACAAGAATAGAGACACTTCTTACAGTCGGTGGTTAGAGCATTCCCTGTGAGACCAGTAATAGTATCCGATACACCACTGCAGGTTCATTCTATTCCTTGGACATACACATTGACGATGAAACACAGAAATTACATCGGAATTAAATACAAACGGCACAATGCCGCCTTAAGTACAAGAATAGAGACTCTTCTTACCGTCGGTGCTTTGAGCATTCCCTGTGAGACCAGTATTAGTTTCCGATACACCACTGCAGGTTCAATGTATTCCTTGGACCTTCACATTGACGATAAAACACTGAAATTACATCGGAATTAAATACAAAAGGCACAATGCCGCCTTAAGTACAAGAATAGAGACTCTTCTTACCGTCGGTGCTTTGAGCATTCCCTGTGAGACCAGTATTAGTTTCCGATAGACCACTGGAGGTTCAATGAGTTCCTTGGACCTTCACATTGTCGATGAAACACTGAAATTACATCGGAATTAAATACAAAAGGCACAATGCCGCGTTAAGTACAAGAAAGAGACTCTTCTTACAGTCGGTGCTGTGAGCATTCCCTGTGAGACCAGTAATAGTATCCGATACACCACTGCAGGTTCAATCTATTCCTGGGACATACACATTGACGATGAAACACAGAAATTACATCGGAATTAAATACAAAAGGAACAATGCCGCCTTAAGTACAAGAATAGAGACTCTTCTTACCGTCGGTGCTTTGAGCATTCCCTGTGAGACGAGTATTAGTTTCCGATACACCACTGCCGGTTCAATGTATTCCTTGGACCTTCACATTGACGATGAAACACAGAAATGGCGTCGGAATTAAATAAAAAACGCACAATGCCGCCTTAAGTACAAGAATAGAGACTCTTCTTACCGTCGGTGCTTTGGGCATTCCCTGTGAGACCAGTATTAGTTTCCGATACACCACTGGAGGTTCAATGAATTCCTTGGACATTCACATTGACGATGAAACACTGAAATTACATCGGAATTAAATACAAACGGCACAATGCCGCCATAAGTACAAGAATAGAGTCTCTTCTTACAGTCGGTGCTTTGAGCATTGCCTGTGAGACCAGTAGTAGTTTCCGCTACACCTCCGCAGGTTCAGTTTATTCCTTGGACCTACACATTGACGATGAAACACAGAAATGGCATCGGAATTAAATACAAAAGGCACAATGCCTCCTTAAGTACAAGAATAGAGACTCTTCTTACAGTCGGTGCTTTGAGCATTCCCTGTGAGACCAGTATTAGTTTCCGATACACCACTGCAGGTTCAATGTATTCCCTGGACCTTCACATTGACGATGAAACACAGAAATGGCATCCGAAGTAAATACACAAGGCACAATGCCCCCATAAGTACAAGAATAGAGACTCTTCTTACAGTCGGTGCTTTGAGCATTCCCTGTGAGACCAGTAATAGTTTCCGCTACACCTCTGCAGGTTCAATGTATTCCTTGGACCTTCACATTGACGATGAAATACAGAAATCGCATCGGAATCAAATACAAAAGGCACAATGCCGCCTTAAGTACAAGAATAGATACTCTTCTTACAGTCGGTGCTTTAAACATTCCCTGTGAGACCAGTATTAATTTCCGATACACCACTGCAGGTTCAATGTATTCCTTGGATCTTCAAATTGACGATCATACACAAAATCGGATAGGAATGAAATACATAAGGCACAATGCCGCCTTAAGTACAAGAATAGAGACTCTTCTTACAGTCGGTGCTTTGAGCATTCCCTGTGAGACCAGTATTAGTTTCCGATACACCACTGCAGGTTCAATGTATTCCTTGGACCTTTACATTGACGATGAAACACAGAAATCGCATCGGAATTAAAACCAAAACGCACAATGCCTGCATAAGTACAAGAATACAGACTCTACTTACAGTCGGTGCTTTGCGCATTCCCTGTGAGACCAGTATTAGTTTCCGATACACCACTGCAGGTTCAATGTATTCCTTGGACCTTCACATTGACGATGAAATACAGAAATCGCATCGGAATCAAATACAAAAGGCACAATGCCGCCTAAAGTACAAGAATAGAGACTCTTCTCACAGTCGGTGCTTTGAGCTTTCCCTGCGTGATCAGTAATAGTACCCGATACACCACTGCAGGTTCAATCTATTCCTTGGACATACACATTGACGATGAAACACTGAAATTACATAGGAATTAAATACAAAAGGAACAATGCCGCCTTAAGTACAAGAATAGAGACTCTTCTTACCGTCGGTGCTTTGAGCATTCCCTGTAAGACCATTATTAGTTTCCGATACACCACTGAAGTTTCAATTAATTCCTTGGACATTCACAATGACGATGATACACTGAAATTACATCGGAATTAAATACAAAATGTGCAATGCCGCCTTAAGTATAAGAATAGAGACTCTTCTTACCGTTGGTGCTTTGAGCATTCCCTGTGAGACCAGTATTAGTTTCCGCTACACCTCTGCACGTTCAGTTTATTCCTTGGACCTACACATTGACGATGAAACACAGAAATGGCATCGGAATTAAATACAAAAGGCACAATGCGCCTTAAGTACAAGAATAGAGACTCTTCTTACAGTCGGTGCTTTAAACATTCCCTGTGAGACCAGTGTTAGTTTCCGATACAACACTGCAGGTTCAATGTATACCTTGGACCTTCTCATTGACGATGAAATACAGAAATCGCATCGGAATCAAATACAAAATGCACAATGCCGCCTTAAGTACAAGAATAGAGACTCTTATTACAGTCGGTGCTTTGAGCATTCCCTGTGAGACCAGTAATAGTATCCGATACACCACTGCAGGTTCAATCTATTCCTTAAACATACACATTGACGATGAAACACTGAAATTACATCGCAATTAAATACAAAAGGAACAATGCCGCCTTAAGTACAAGAATAGAGACTCTTCTTACCGTCGGTGCTTTGAGCATTCCCTGTGAGACCAGTATTAGGTTCCGATACACCACTGGAGGTTCAATGTATTCCTTGGACCTTCACATTGACGATGAAACACAGAAATCGCATCGGAATTAAATACAAAAGGCACAATGCCGCCTTAAGTACAAGAATACAGACTCTCCTTACAGTCGGTGCTTTGAGCATTCCCTGTGAGACCAGTATTAGTTTCCGATACACCACTGCAGGTTTAATGTATTCCTTTTACCTTCACATTGACGATGAAACGCAGAAATCGCATCGGAATTAAATACAAAAGGCACAATGCCGCCTTAAGTACATGAATAGAGACTCTTCTTACAGTCGGTGCTTTGAGCATTCCCTGTGAGACCAGTATAAGTTTCCGATACACCACTGCAGGTTCAATGTATTCCTTGGAACTTCAAATTGACGATGATACACAGAAATCGCATCGGAATTAAATACAAAAGGCACAATGCCGCCTTAAGTACAAGAATAGAGACTCTTCTTACAGTCGGTGCTTTGAGCATTCCCTGTGAGACCAGTAACAGTATCCGATACACCACTGCAGGTCCAATGTGTTCCTTGGACCTTCACATTGACGATGAAACACAGAAATGGCATCGGAATTAAATACAAAAGGCACAATGCCGCCTTAAGTACGAGAATAGAGACTCTTCTTACAGTCGGTGCTTTGAGCATTCCCTGTGAGACCAGTATTAGTTTCCGCTACACCTCTGCAGGATCAGTTTATTCCTTGGACCTTCACATTGACGATGAAACACAGAAATGGCATCGGAATTAAATACAAAAGGCACAATGTCGCCTTAAGTACAAGAATAGAGACTCTTCTTACAGTCGGTGCTTTGAGCATTCCCTGTGGGGCCAGTAATAGTATCCGATACACCTCTGCAGGCTCAGTTTATTCCTTGGACCTTCACATTGACGATGAAACACAGAAATGGCATCGGAATTAAATACAAAAGGCACAATGCCGCCTTAAGTACAAGAATACAGACTCTTCCTACAGTCGGTGCTTTGAGCATTCCCTGTGAGACCAGTATTAGTTTCCGCTATACCTCTGCAGGTTCAGTTTATTCCTTGGACGTTCACATTGAAGATGAAACACGGAGATTGCATCGGATTTAAATACAAAAGGCACAATGCCGCCTTAAGTACATGAATAGAGCCTCTTCTTACAGTCGGAGCTTTGAGCATTCCATGTGAGACCAGTATTAGTTTCCGCTACACTTCTGCAGTTTTAATTTATTCCTTGGACTTTCACATTGACGATGAAACTCAGAAATCGCATCGGAATTAATTACAAAAGGCACAATGACGCCTTAAGTACAAGAATAGAGACTCTTTCTACAGTCGGTGCTTTAAACATTCCCTGTGAGACCAGTATTAGTTTCCGATACGCAACTGCAGCTTCAATGTATTCCTTAGACCTTCAAATTGACTATGATACAAAGAAATCGCATAGGAATTAAATACAAAAGGCACAATGCCCCCTTAAGTACAAGAATAAAGACTCTTCTTACAGTCGGTGCTTTGAGCATTCCCTGTGAGACCAGTATTGGATTGCGATACACCACTGCAGGTTCAATGTATTCCTTGGACCTTCACATTGACGATGAAACACAGATATCGCATCGGAATTAAATACAAAAGGCACAATTCCGCCATGAGTACAAGAATAGAGACTCTTCTTACAGTCGGTGCTTTGAGCATTCCCTGTGAGACCAGTATTAGTGTCCGCTACACCTCTGCAGGTTCAGTTAATTCCTTGGACCTTCACATTGACGATGAAACATAGAAATGGCATCGCAATTAAATACAAATGGCACAATGCCACCTTAAGTACAAGAATAGAGACTCTTCTTACAGTCTATGCTTTGAGCATTCCCTGTGGGACCAGTATTAGTTTCCGATACACCACTGCAAGTTCAATGTATTCCTTGGACCTTCACATTGACGATGAAACACAGAAATCGCATCGGAATTAAATCCAAAACGCACAATGCCGCCTTAAGTACAAGAATACAGACTCTACTTACAGTCGGTGCTTTGAGCATTCCCTGTGAGACCAGTATTAGTTTCCGATACAACACTGCAGGTTCAATGTATTCCTTGGACCTTCACATTGACGATGAAATACAGAAATCGCATCGGAATCAAATACAAAAGGCACAATGCCGCCTTAAGTACAAGAATAGAGACTCTTCTTCCAGTCGGTGCTTTGAGCATTCCCTGTGAGACCAGTATTAGTTTCCGCTACACTTCTGCAGTTTTAATTTATTCCTTGGACTTTCACATTGACGATGAAACGCAGAAATCGCATCGGAATTAAATACAAAAGGCATAATGCCGCCTTAAGCACAAGAATAGAGACTCTTTCTACAGTCGGTGCTTTAAACATTCCCTGTGAGACCAGTATTAGTTTCCGATACGCCACTGCAGGTTCAATGTATTCCTTGGACCTTCAAATTGACTATGATACACAGAAATCGCATAGGAATTAAATACAAAAGGCACAATGCCGCCTTAAGTACAAGAATAGAGACTCTTCTTACAGTCGGTGCTTTGAGCATTCCCTGTGAGACCAGTATTGGATTCCGATACACCACTGCAGGTTCAATGAATTCCTTGGACCTTCACATTGACGATGAAACACAGATATCGCATCGGAATTAAATACAAAAGGCACAATTCCGCCATGAGTACAAGAATAGAGAGCCTTCTTACAGTCGGTGCTTTGAGCATCCCTGTGAGACCAGTATAAGTTTCCGATACACCACTGCAGGTTCAATGTATTCCTTGGAACTTCAAATTGACGATGATACACAGAAATCGCATCGGAATTAAATACAAAAGGCACAATGCCGCCTTAAGTACAAGAATAGAGACTCTTCTTACAGTCGGTGCTTTCAGCATTCCCTGTGAGACCAGTATTGGATTCCGATACACCACTGCAGGTTCAATGTATTCCTTGGACCTTCACATTGACGATGAAACACAGAAATGGCATCGGAATTATATACAAAAGGCACAATGCCGCCTTAAGTACGAGAATAGAGACTCTTCTTACAGTCGGTGCTTTGAGCATTCCCTGTGAGACCAGTATTAGTTTCCGCTACACCTCTGCAGGATCAGTTTATTCCTTGGGCCTTCACATTGACGATGAAACACAGAAATGGCATCGGAATTAAATACAAAAGGCACAATGCCGCCTTAAGTACAAGAATAGAGACTCTTCTTACAGTCGGTGCTTTGAGCATTCCCTGTGAGACCAGTATTAGGTTCCGATACACCACTGGAGGTTCATGTATTCCCTGGACCTTCACATTGACGATGAAACACAGAAATCGCATCGGAATTAAATACAAAAGGCACAATGCCGCCTTAAGTACAAGAATACAGACTCTCCTTACAGTCGGTGCTTTGAGCATTCCCTGTGAGACCAGTATTAGTTTCCGATACACCACTGCAGGTTCAATGTATTCCTTGGACCTTCACATTGACGATGAAACGCAGAAATCGCATCGGAATTAAATACAAAAGGCACAATGCCGCCTTAAGTACATGAATAGAGACTCTTTTTACAGTCGGTGCTTTGAGCATTCCCTGTGAGACCAGTATTAGTTTCCGATACGCCACTGCAGGTTCAATGAATTCCTTGGACCTTCAAATTGACGATGATACACAGAAATCGCATCGGAATTAAATACAAAAGGCACAATGCTGACTTAAATACAAGAATAGAGACTCATCTTACAGTCGGTGCTTTGAGCATTCCCTGTGAGACCAGTATTAGATTCCGATACACCACTGCAGGTTCAATGTATTCCTTGGACCTTTACATTGACAATGAAACAAGAAGTCGCATCGGAATTAAATACAAAAGGCACAATGCCGCCTTAAGTACAAGAATAGAGACTCTTCTTACAGTCGGTGCTTTGAGCATTCCCTGTGAGACCAGTATAAGTTTCCGATACACCACTGCAGGTTCAATGTATTCCTTGGAACTTCAAATTGACGATGATACACAGAAATCGCATCGGAATTAAATACAAAAGGCACAATGCCGCCTTAAGTACAAGAATAGAGACTCTTCTTACAGTCGGTGCTTTGAGCATTCCCTGTGAGACCAGTAACAGTATCCGATACACCACTGCAGGTCCAATGTATTCCTTGGACCTTCACATTGACGATGAAACACAGAAATGGCATCGGAATTAAATACAAAAGGCACAATGCCGCCTTAAGTACGAGAATAGAGACTCTTCTTACAGTCGGTGCTTTGAGCATTCCCTGTGAGACCAGTATTAGTTTCCGCTACACCTCTGCAGGATCAGTTTATTCCTTGGACCTTCACATTGACGATGAAACACAGAAATGGCATCGGAATTAAATACAAAAGGCACAATGCCGCCTTAAGTACAAGCATAGAGACGCTTCTTACAGTCGATGCTTTGAGCATTCCCTGTGGGGCCAGTAATAGTATCCGATACACCTCTGCAGGCTCAGTTTATTCCTTGGACCTTCACATTGACGATGAAACACAGAAATGGCATCGGAATTAAATACAAAAGGCACAATGCCGCCTTAAGTACAAGAAAACAGACTCTTCCTACAGTCGGTGCTTTGAGCATTCCCTGTGAGACCAGTATTAGTTTCCGCTATACCTCTGCAGGTTCAGTTTATTCCTTGGACCTTCACATTGAAGATGAAACACGGAGATTGCATCGGAATTAAATACAAAAGGCACAATGCCGCCTTAAGTACAAGAATAGAGCCTCTTCTTACAGTCGGAGCTTTGAGCATTCCCTGTGAGACCAGTATTAGTTTCCACTACACTTCTGCAGTTTTAATTTATTCCTTGGACTTTCACATTGACGATAAAACGCAGAAATCGCATCGGAATTAATTACAAAAGGCACAATGCCGCCTTAAGTACAAGAATAGAGACTCTTTCTACAGTCGGTGCTTTAAACATTCCCTGTGAGACCAGTATTAGTTTCCGATACGCAACTGCAGCTTCAATGTATTCCTTAGACCTTCAAATTGACTATGATACACAGAAATCGCATAGGAATTAAATACAAAAGGCACAATGCCCCCTTAAGTACAAGAATAGAGACTCTTCTTACAGTCGGTGCTTTGAGCATTCCCTGTGAGACCAGTATTGGATTGCGATACACCACTGCAGGTTCAATGTATTCCTTGGACCTTCACATTGACGATGAAACACAGATATCGTATCGGAATTAAATACAAAAGGCACAATTCCGCCATGAGTACAAGAATAGAGACTCTTCTTACAGTCGGTGCTTTGAGCATTCCCTGTGAGACCAGTATTAGTGTCCGCTACACCTCTGCAGGTTCAGTTAATTCCTTGGACCTTCACATTGACGATGAAACATAGAAATGGCATCGCAATTAAATACAAATGGCACAATGCCACCCTAAGTACAAGAATAGAGACTCTTCTTACAGTCTATGCTTTGAGCAATCCCTGTGGGACCAGTATTAGTTTCCGATACACCACTGGAAGTTCAATGTATTCCTTGGACCTTCACATTGACGATGAAACACAGAAATCGCATCGGAATTAAATCCAAAACGCACAATGCCGCCTTAAGTACAAGAATACAGACTCTACTTACAGTCGGTGCTTTGAGCCATCCCTGTGAGACCAGTATTAGTTTCCGATACAACACTGCAGGTTCAATGTATTCCTTGGACCTTCACATTGACGATGAAATACAGAAATCGCATCGGAATCAAATACAAAAGGCACAATGCCGCCTTAAGTACAAGAATAGAGACTCTTCTTACAGTCGGTGGTTTGAGCATTCCCTGTGAGACCAGTATTAGTTTCCGCTACACATCTGCAGTTTTAATTTATTCCTTGGACTTTCACATTGACGATGAAACGCAGAAATCGCATCGGAATTAAATACAAAAGGCATAATGCCGCCTTAAGCACAAGAATAGAGACTCTTTCTACAGTCGGTGCTTTAAACATTCCCTGTGAGACCAGTATTAGTTTCCGATACGCCACTGCAGGTTCAATGTATTCCTTGGACCTTCAAATTGACTATGATACACAGAAATCGCATAGGAATTAAATACAAAAGGCAAAATGCCGCCTTAAGTACAAGAATAGAGACTCTTTCTACAGTCGGTGCTTTAAACATTCCCTGTGAGACCAGTATTAGTTTCCGATACGCCACTGCAGGTTCAATGTATTCCTTGGACCTTCAAATTGACTATGATACACAGAAATCGCATAGGAATTAAATACAAAAGGCACAATGCCGCCTTAAGTACAAGAATAGAGACTCTTCTTACAGTCGGTGCTTTGAGCATTCCCTGTGAGACCAGTATTGGATTCCGATACACCACTGCAGGTTCAATGTATTCCTTGGACCTTCACATTGACGATGAAACACAGATATCGCATCGGAATTAAATACAAAAGGCACAATTCCGCCATGAGTACAAGAATAGAGAGTCTTCTTACAGTCGGTGCTTTGAGCATTCCTTGTGAGACCAGTATAAGTTTCCGATACACCACTGCAGGTTCAATGTATTCCTTGGAACTTCAAATTGACGATGATACACAGAAATAGCATCGGAATTAAATAAAAAATGCACAATGCCGCCTTAAGTACAAGAATAGAGACTCTTGTTACAGTCGGTGCTTTGAGCATTCTCTATGAGACCAGTAACAGTATCCGATACACCACTGCAGCTCCAATGTATTCCTTGGACCTTTACATTGACGACGAAACACAGAAATGGCATCGGAATTATATACAAAAGGCACAATGCCGCCTTAAGTACGAGAATAGAGACTCTTCTTACAGTCGGTGCTTTGAGCATTCCCTGTGAGACCAGTATTAGTTTCCGCTACACCTCTGCAGGATCAGTTTATTCCTTGGGCCTTCACATTGACGATGAAACACAGAAATGGCATCGGAATTAAATACAAAAGGCACAATGCCGCCTTAAGTACAAGAATAGAGACTCTTCTTACAGTCGGTGCTTTGAGCATTCCCTGTGGGACCAGTAATAGTATCCGATACACCTCTGCAGGCTCAGTTTATTCCTTGGACCTTCACATTGACGATGAAACACAGAAATGGCATAGGAATTGAATACAAAAGGCACAATGCCGCCTTAAGTACAAGAATACAGACTCTTCCTACAGTCGGTGCTTTGAGCATTCCCTGTGAGACCAGTATTAGTTTCCGCTATACCTCTGCAGGTTCAGTTTATTCCTTGGACCTTCACATTGAAGATGAAACACGGAGATTGCATCGGAATTAAATACAAAAGGCACAATGCCGCCTTAAGTACAAGAATAGAGCCTCTTCTTACAGTCGGAGCTTTGAGCATTCCCTGTGAGACCAGTAACAGTATCCGATACACCACTGCAGGTCCAATGTATTCCTTGGACCTTCACATTGACGATGAAACACAGAAATGGCATCGGAATTATATACAAAAGGCACAATGCCGCCTTAAGTACGAGAATAGAGACTCTTCTTACAGTCGGTGCTTTTAGCATTCCCTGTGAGACCAGTATTAGTTTCCGCTACACCTCTGCAGGATCAGTTTATTCCTTGGGCCTTCACATTGACGATGAAACACAGAAATGGCATCGGAATTAAATACAAAAGGCACAATGCCGCCTTAAGTACAAGAATAGAGACTCTTCTTACAGTCGGTGCTTTGAGCATTCCCTGTGGGACCAGTAATAGTATCCGATACACCTCTGCAGGCTCAGTTTATTCCTTGGACCTTCACATTGACGATGAAACACAGAAATGGCATAGGAATTAAATACAAAAGGCACAATTCCGCCATGAGTACAAGAATAGAGACTCTTCTTACAGTCGGTGCTTTGAGCATTCCCTGTGAGACCAGTATTGGTTTCCGATACAACACTGCAGGTTCAATGTATTCCTTGGACCTTCACATTGACGATGAAATACAAAAATCGCATCGGAATCAAATACAAAAGGCACAATGCCGCCTTAAGTACAAGAATAGAGACTCTTCTTACAGTCGGTGGTTTGAGCATTCCCTGTGAGACCAGTATTAGTTTCCGCTACACTTCTGCAGTTTTAATTTATTCCTTGGACTTTCACATTGACGATGAAACGCAGAAATCGCATCGGAATTAAATACAAAAGGCATAATGCCGCCTTAAGCACAAGAATAGAGACTCTTTCTACAGTCGGTGCTTTAAACATTCCCTGTGAGACCAGTATTAGTTTCCGATACGCCACTGCAGGTTCAATGTATTCCTTGGACCTTCAAATTGACTATGATACACAGAAATCGCATAGGAATTAAATACAAAAGGCACAATTCCGCCTTAAGTACAAGAATAGAGACTCTTTCTTCAGTCGGTGCTTTAAACATTCCCTGTGAGACCAGTATGAGTTTCCGATACGCCATTCCAGGTTCAATGTATTCCTTGGACCTTCAAATTGACTATGATACACAGAAATCGCATAGGAATTAAATACAAAAGGCACAATGCCGCCTTAAGTACAAGAACACAGACTCTTCCTACAGTCGGTGCTTTGAGCATTCCCTGTGAGACCAGTATTAGTTTCCCCTATACCTCTGCAGGTTCAGTTTATTCCTTGGACCTTCACATTGAAGATGAAACACGGAGATCGCATCGGAATTAAATACAAAAGGCACAATGCCGCTTTAAGTACAAGAATAGAGCCTCTTCTTACAGTCGGAGCTTTGAGCATTCCCTGTGAGACCAGTATCAGTTTCCGCTACACATCTGCAGTTTTAATTTATTCCTTGGACTTTCACATTGACGATGAAACGCAGAAATCGCATCGGAATTAAATACAAAAGGCACAATGCCGCCTTAAGTACAAGAATAGAGACTCTTTCTACAGTCGGTGCTTTAAACATTCCCTGTGAGACCAGTATTAGTTTCCGATACGCCACTGCAGGTTCAATATATTCCTTGGACCTTCAAATTGACTATGATACACAGAAATCGCATAGGAATTAAATACAAAAGGCACAATGCCGCCTTAAGTACAAGAATAGAGACTCTTCTTACAGTCGGTGATTTGAGCATTCCCTGTGAGACCAGTATTGGATTCCGATACACCACTGCAGGTTCAATGTATTCCTTGGACCTTCACATTGACGATGAAACACAGATATCGCATCGAAATTAAATACAAAAGGCACAATTCCACCATGAGTACTAGAATAGAGACTCTTCTTACAGTCGGTGCTTTGAGCATTCCCTGTGAGACCAGTATTAGTGTCCGCTACACCACCGCAGGTTCAGTTAATTCCTTGGACCTTCACATTGACGATGAAACATAGAAATGGCATCGCAATTAAATACAAATGGCACAATGCCACCTTAAGTACAAGAATAGAGACTCTTCTTACAGTCGATGATTTGAGCATTCCCTGTGAGACCAGTATTAGTTTCCGATACACCACTGCAGGTTCAATGTATTCCTTGGACCTTCACATTGACGATGAAACACAGAAATCGCATCGGAATTAAATCCAAAACGCACAATGCCGCCGTAAGTACAAGAATACAGACTCTACTTACAGTCGGTGCTTTGAGCATTCCCTGTGAGACCAGTATTAGTTTCCGATACGACACTGCAGGTTCAATGTATTCCTTGGACCTTCACATTGACGATGAAATACAGAAATCGCATCGGAATCAAATACAAAAGGCACAATGCCGCCTTAAGTACAAGAATAGAGACTCTTCTTACAGTCGGTGCTTTGAGCATTCCCTGTGAGACCAGTATTAGTTTCCGCTACACTTCTGCAGTTTTAATTTATTCCTTGGACTTTAACTTTGACGATGAAACGCAGAAATCGCATCGGAATTAAATACAAAAGGCACAATGCCGCCTTAAGTACAAGAATAGAGACTCTTTCTACAGTCGGTGCTTTAAACATTCCCTGTGAGACCAGTATTAGTTTCCGATACGCCACTGCAGGTTCAATGTATTCCTTGGACCTTCAAATTGACTATGATACACAGAAATCGCATAGGAATTAAATACAAAAGGCACAATGCCGCCTTAAGTACAAGAATAGAGACTCTTCTTACAGTCGGTGCTTTGAGCATTCCCTGTGCAACCAGTATTGGTTTCCGATACACCACTGCAGGCTCAATGTATTCCTTGGACCTTCACATTGACGATGAAACACAGATATCGCATCGGAATTAAATACAAAAGGCACAATTCCACCATGAGTACAAGAATAGAGACTCTTCTTACAGTCGGTGCTTTGAGAATTCCCTGTGAGACCAGTATTAGTGTCCGCTACACCTCTGCAGGTTCAGTTAATTCCTTGGACCTTCACATTGACGATGAAACATAGAAATGGCATCGCAATTAAATACAAATGGCACAATGCCACCTTAAGTACAAGAATAGTGACTCTTCTTACCGTCGGTGCTTTGAGCATTCCCTGTAAGACCATTATTAGTTTCCGATACACCACTGAAGGTTCAATTAATTCCTTGGACATTCACAATGACGATGAAACACTGAAATTACATCGGAATTAAATACAAAAGGTACAATGCCGCCTTAAGTACAAGAATAGAGACTCTTCTTACCGTCGGTGCTTTGAGCATTCCCTGTGAGACCAGTATTAGTTTCCGCTACACCTCTGCACGTTCAGTTTATTCCTTGGACCTACACATTGACGATGAAACACAGAAATGGCATCGGAATTAAATACAAAAGGCACAATGCGCCTTAAGTACAAGATTAGAGACTCTTCTTACAGTCGGTGCTTTGAGCATTCCCTGTGAGACCAGTATTAGTTTCCGCTACACCTCTGCAGGTTCAGTTTATTCCTTGGACCTTCACGTTGACGATGAAACACGGAAATCGCATCGGAATTAAATACAAAAGGCACAATGCCGCATTAAGTACAAGAATAGAGACTCTTCTTACAGTCGGTGCTTTGAGCATTCCCTGTGAGACCAGTATTAGTTTCCGCTACACCTCTGCAGTTTTAAATTATTCCTTGGACCTTCACATTGACGATGAAACGCAGAAATCGCATCGGAATTAAATACAAAAGGCATAATGCCGCCTTAAGCACAAGAATAGAGACTCTTTCTACAGTCGGTGCTTTAAACATTCCCTGTGAGACCAGTATTAGTTTCCGATACGCCACTGCAGGTTCAATGTATTCCTTGGACCTTCAAATTGACTATGATACACAGAAATCGCATAGGAATTAAATACAAAAGGCACAATGCCGCCTTAAGTACAAGAATAGAGACTCTTTCACAGGCAGTGCTTTAAACATTCCATGTGAGACCAGTATTAGTTTCCGATACGCCACTGCAGGTTCAATGTATTCCTTTGACCTTCAAATTGACTATGATACACAGAAATCGCATAGAAATTAAATACAAAAGGCACAATGATGCCTTAAGTACAAGAATAGAGACTCTTCTTACAGTCGGTGCTTTGAGCATTCCCTGTGAGACCAGTATTGGATTCCGATACACCACTGCAGGTTCAATGTATTCCTTGGACCTTCACATTGACGATGAAACACAGATATAGCATCGGAATTAAATACAAAAGGCACAATTCCGCCATGAGTACAAGAATAGAGAGTCTTCTTACAGTCGGCGCTTTGAGCATTCCCTGTGAGACCAGTATAAGTTTCCGATACACCACTGCAGGTTCAATGTATTCCTTGGAACTTCAAATTGACGATGATACACAGAAATCGCATCGGAATTAAATACAAAAGGCACAATGCCGCCTTAAGTACAAGAATAGAGACTCTTCTTACAGTCGGTGCTTTGAGCATTCCCTGTGAGACCAGTAACAGTATCCGATACACCACTGCAGGTCCAATGTATTCCTTGGACCTTCACATTGGCGATGAAACACAGAAATGGCATCGGAATTATATACAAAAGGCACAATGCCGCCTTAAGTACGAGAATAGAGACTCTTCTTACAGTCGGTGCTTTGAGCATTCCCTGTGAGACCAGTATTAGTTTCCGCTACACCTCTGCAGGATCAGTTTATTCCTTGGGCCTTCACATTGACGATGAAACACAGAAATGGCATCGGAATTAAATACAAAAGGCACAATGCCGCCTTAAGTACAAGAATAGAGACTCTTCTTACAGTCGGTGCTTTGAGCATTCCCTGTGGGACCAGTAATAGTATCCGATACACCTCTGCAGGCTCAGTTTATTCCTTGGACCTTCACATTGACGATGAAACATAGAAATGGCATCGGAATTAAATACAAAAGGCACAATGCCGCCTTAAGTACAAGAATACAGACTCTTCCTACAGTCGGTGCTTTGAGCATTCCCTGTGAGACCAGTATTAGTTTCCGCTATACCTCTGCAGGTTCAGTATATTCCTTGGACCTTCACATTGATGATGAAACACGGAGATCGCATCGGAATTAAATACAAAAGGCACAATGCCGCCTTAAGTACAAGAATAGAGCCTCTTCTTACAGTCGGAGCTTTGAGCATCCCCTGTGAGACCAGTATTAGTTTCCGCTACACTTCTGCAGTTTTAATTTATTCCGTGGACTTTCACATTGAAGATGAAACGCAGAAATCGCATCGGAATTAAATACAAAAGGCACAATGCCGCCTTAAGTACAAGAATAGAGACTCTTACTACAGTCGGTGCATTAAACAATCCGTGTGAGACCAGTATTAGTTTCCGATACGCCACTGCAGGTTCAATGTATTCCTTGGACCTTCAAATTGACTATGATACACAGAAATCGCATAGGAATTAAATACAAAAGGCACAATGCCGCCTTAAGTTCAAGAATAGAGACTCTTCTTTCAGTCGGTCCTTTGAGCATTCCCTGTGAGACCAATATTGAATTCCGATACACCACTGCAGGTTCAATGTATTCCTTGGACCTTCACATTGACGATGAAACATAGAAATGGCATCGCAATTAAATACAAATGGCACAATGCCACCTTAAGTACAAGAATAGAGACTCTTCTTACAGTGGGTGCTTTGAGCATTCCCTGTGAGACCAGTATTAGTTTCCGATACACCACTGCAGGTTCAATGTATTCCTTGGACCTTCACATTGACGATGAAACACAGAAATCGCATCGGAATTAAATCCAAAACGCACAATGCTGCCTTAAGTACAAGAATACAGACTCTACTTACAGTCGGTGCTTTGAGCATTCCCTGTGAGACCAGTATTAGTTTCCGATACAACACTGCAGGTTCAATGTATTCCTTGGACCTTCACATTGACGATGAAATACAGAAATCGCATCGGAATCAAATACAAAAGGCACAATGCCGCCTTAAGTACAAGAATAGATACTCTTCTTACAGTCGGTGCTTTGAGCATTCCCTGTGAGACCAGTATTAGTTTCCGCTACACTTCTGCAGTTTTAATTTATTCCTTGGACTTTCACTTTGACGATGAAACGCAGAAATCGCATCGGAATTAAATACAAAAGGCACAATGCCGCCTTAAGTACAAGAATAGAGACTCTTTCTACAGTCGGTGCTTTAAACATTCCCTGTGAGACCAGTATTAGTTTCCGATACGCCACTGCAGGTTCAATGTATTCCTTGGACCTTCAAATTGACTATGATACACAGAAATCGCATGGGAATTAAATACAAAAGGCACAATGCCGCCTTAAGTACAAGAATAGAGACTCTTCTTACAGTCGGTGCTTTGAGCATTCCCTGTGAGACCAGTATTGGTTTCCGATACACCACTGCAGGTTCAATGTATTCCTTGGACCTTCACATTGACGATGAAACACAGATATCGCATCGGAATTAAATACAAAAGGCACAATTCCACCATGAGTACAAGAATAGAGACTCTTCTTACAGTCGGTGCTTTGAGCATTCCCTGTGAGACCAGTATTAGTGTCCGCTACACCCCTGCAGGTTCAGTTAATTCCTTGGACCTTCACATTGACGATGAAACATAGAAATGGCATCGCAATTAAATACAAATGGCACAATGCCACCTTAAGTACAAGAATAGTGACTCTTCTTACCGTCGGTGCTTTGAGCATTCCCTGTAAGACCATTATTAGTTTCCGATACACCACTGAAGGTTCAATTAATTCCTTGGACATTCACAATGACGATGAAACACTGAAATTACATCGGAATTAAATACAAAATTTACAATGCCGCCTTAAGTACAAGAATAGAGACTCTTCTTACCGTCGGTGCTTTGAGCATTCCCTGTGAGACCAGTATTAGTTTCCGCTACACCTCTGCACGTTCAGTTTGTTCCTTGGACCTACACATTGACGATGAAACACAGAAATGGCATCGGAATTAAATACAAAAGGCACAATGCGCCTTAAGTACAAGAATAGTGACTCTTCTTACAGTCGGTGTTTTGAGCATTCCCTGTGAGACCAGTATTAGTTTCCGCTACACCTCTGCAGGTTCAGTTTATTCCTTGGACCTTCACGTAGACGATGAAACACGGAAATCGCATCGGAATTAAATACAAAAGGCACAATGCCGCATTAAGTACAAGAATAGAGACTCTTCTTACAGTCGGTGCTTTGAGCATTCCCTGTGAGACCAGTATTAGTTTCCGCTGCACCTCTGCAGTCTTAAATTATTCCTTGGACCTTCACATTGACGATGAAACGCAGAAATCGCATCGGAATTAAATACAAAAGGCATAATGCCGCCTTAAACACAAGAATAGAGACTCTTTCTACAGTCGGTGCTTTAAACATTCCCTGTGAGACCAGTATTAGTTTCCGATACGCCACTGCAGGTTCAATTTATTCCTTGGACCTTCAAATTGACTATGATACACAGAAATCGCATAGGAATTAAATACAAAAGGCACAATGCCGCCTTAAGTACAAGAATATAGACTCTTTCTACAGTCGGTGCTTTAAACATTCCCTGTGAGACCAGTATTAGTTTCCGATACGCCACTGCAGGTTCAATGTATTCCTTGGACCTTCAAATTGACTATGATACACAGAAATCGCATAGGAATTAAATACAAAAGGCACAATGCCGCCTTAAGTACAAGAATAGAGACTCTTCTTACAGTCGGTGCTTTGAGCATTCCCTGTGAGACCAGTATTGGATTCCGATACACCACTGCAGGTTCAATGCATTCCTTGGACCTTCACATTGACGATGAAACACAGATATCGCATCGGAATTAAATACAAAAGGCACAATTCCGCCATGAGTACAAGAATAGAGAGTCTTCTTACAGTCGGCGCTTTGAGCATTCCCTGTGAGACCAGTATAAGTTTCCGATACACCACTGCAGGTTCAATGTATTCCTTGGAACTTCAAATTGCCGATGATACACAGAAATCGCATCGGAATTAAATACAAAAGGCACAGTGCCGCCTTAAGTACAAGAATAGAGACTCTTCTTACAGTCGGTGCTTTGAGCATTCGCTGTGAGACCAGTAACAGTATCCGATACACCACTGCAGGTCCAATGTATTCCTTGGACCTTCACATTGACGATGAAACACAGAAATGGCATCGGAATTATATACAAAAGGCACAATGCCGCCTTAAGTACGAGAATAGAGACTCTTCTTACAGTCGGTGCTTTGAGCATTCCCTGTGAGACCAGTATTAGTTTCCGCTACACCTCTGCAGGATCAGTTTATTCCTTGGGCCTTCACATTGACGATGAAACACAGAAATGGCATCGGAATTAAATACAAAAGGCACAATGCCGCCTTAAGTAAAAGAATACAGACTCTTCCTACAGTCGGTGCTTTGAGCATTCCCTGTGAGACCAGTATTAGTTTCCGCTATACCTCTGCAGCTTCAGTTTATTCCTTGGACCTTCACATTGAAGATGAAACACGGAGATCGCATCGGAATTAAATACAAAAGGCACAATGCCGCCTTAAGTACAAGAATAGAGCCTCTTCTTACAGTCGGAGCTTTGAGCATTCCCTGTGAGACCAGTATTAGTTTCCGCTACACTTCTGCAGTTTTAATTTATTCCGTGGACTTTCACATTGACGATGAAACGCAGAAATCGCATCGGAATTAAAAACAAAAGGCACAATGCCGCCTTAAGTACAAGAATAGAGACTCTTTCTACAGTCGGTGCTTTAAACAATCGCTGTGAGACCAGTATTAGTTTCCGATACGCCACTGCAGGTTCAATGTATTCCTTGGACCTTCAAATTGACTATGATACACAGAAATCGCATAGGAATTAAATACAAAAGGCACAATGCCGCCTTAAGTACAAGAATAGAGACTCTTCTTACAGTCGGTGCTTTGAGCATTCCCTGTGAGGCCAATATTGGATTCCGATACACCACTGCAGGTTCAATGTATTTCTTGGACCCTCACATTGACGATGAAACATAGAAATGGCATCGCAATTAAATACAAATGGCACAATGCCACCTTAAGTACAAGAATAGAGACTCTTCTTACAGTCGGTGCTTTGAGCATTCCCTGTGAGACCAGTATTAGTTTCCGATACACCACTGCAGGTTCAATGTATTCCTTGGACGTTCACATTGGCGATGAAACACAGAGATCGCATCGGAATTAAATCCAAAACGCACAATGCCGCCTTAAGTACAAGAATACAGACTCTACTTACAGTCGGTGCTTTGAGCATTCCCTGTGAGACCAGTATTAGTTTCCGATACAACACTGCAGGTTCAATGTATTCCTTGGACCTTCACATTGACGATGAAATACAGAAATCGCATCGGAATCAAATACAAAAGGCACAATGCCGCCTTAAGTACAAGAATAGAGACTCTTCTTACAGTCGGTGCTTTGAGCATTCCCTGTGAGACCAGTATTAGTTTCCGCTACACTTCTGCAGTTTTAATTTATTCCTTGGACTTTCACATTGACGATGAAACGCAGAAATCGCATCGGCATTAAATACAAAAGGCACAATGCCGCCTTAAGTACAAGAATAGAGACTCTTTCTACAGTCGGTGCTTTAAACATTCCCTGTGAGACCAGTATTAGTTTCCGATACGCCACTGCAGGTTCAATGTATTCCTTGGACCTTCAAATTGACTATGATACACAGAAATCGCATAGGAATTAAATACAGAAGGCACAATGCCGCCTTAAGTACAAGAATAGAGACTCTTCTTACAGTCGGTGCTTTGAGCATTCCCTGTGAGACCAGTATTGGTTTCCGATACACCACTGCAGGTTCAATGTATTCCTTGGACCTTCATATTGACGATGAAACACAGATATCGCATCGGAATTAAATACAAAAGGCACAATTCCGCCATGAGTACAAGAATAGAGACTCTTCTTACAGTCGGTGCTTTGAGCATTCCCTGTGAGACCAGTATTAGTGTCCGCTACACCTCTGCAGGTTCAGTTAATTCCTTGGACCTTCACATTGACGATGAAACATAGAAATGGCATCGCAATTAAATACAAATGGCACAATGCCACCTTAAGTACAAGAATAGTGACGCTTCTTACCGTCGGTGCTTTGAGCATTCCCTGTAAGACCATTATTAGTTTCCGATACACCACTGAAGGTTCAATTAATTCCTTGGACATTCACAATGACTATGAAACACTGAAATTACATCGGAATTAAATACAAAAGGTACAATGCCGCCTTAAGTACAAGAATAGAGACTCTTCTTACCGTCGGTGCTTTGAGCATTCCCTGTGAGACCAGTATTAGTTTCCGCTACACCTCTGCATGTTCAGTTTATTCCTTGGACCTACACATTGACGATGAAACACAGAAATGGCATCGGAATTAAATACAAAAGGCACAATGCGCCTTAAGTACAAGAATAGAGACTCTTCTTACAGTCGGTGCTTTGAGCATTCCCTGTGAGACCAGTATTAGTTTCCGCTACACCTCTGCAGGTTCAGTTTATTCCTTGGACCTTCACGTTGACGATGAAACACGGAAATCGCATCGAAATTAAATACAAAAGGCACAATGCCGCATTAAGTACAAGAATAGAGACTTTTCTTACAGTCGGTGCTTTGAGCATTCCCTGTGAGACCAGTATTAGTTTCCGCTACACCTCTGCAGTTTTAAATTATTCCTTGGACCTTCACATTGACGATGAAACGCAGAAATCGCATCGGAATTAAATACAAAAGGCACAATGCGGCCTTAAGTACATGAATAGAGACTCTTCTTACGGTCGGTGCTTTAAACATTCCCTGCGAGACCAGTATTAGTTTCCGATACAACACTGCAGGTTCATTGTATTCCTTGGACCTTCACATTGACGATGAAATACAGAAATCGCATCGGAATCAAATACAAAATGCACAATGCCGCCTTAAGTACAAGAATAGAGACTCTTATTACAGTCGGTGCTTTGAGCATTCCCTGTGAGACCAGTAGTAGTATCCGATACACCACTGCAGGTTCAATCTCTTCCTTGGACATACACATTGACGATGAAACACTGAAATTACATCGGAATTAAATACAAAAGGAACAATGCCACCTTAAGTACAAGAATAGAGACTCTTCTTACCGTCGGTGCTTTGAGCATTCCCTGTGAGACCAGTATTAGTTTCCGATACACCACTGGAGGTTCAATGTATTCCTTGGACCTTCACATTGACGATGAAACACAGAAATCGCATCGGAATTAAATACAAAAGGCACAATGCCGCCTTAAGTACAAGAATACAGACTCTCCTTACAGTCGGTGCTTTGAGCATTCCCTGTGAGACCAGTATTAGTTTCCGATACACCACTGCAGGTTCAATGTATTCCTTGGACCTTCACATTGACGATGAAACGCAGAAATCGCATCGGAATTAAATACAAAAGGCACAATGCCGCCTTAAGTACAAGAATAGAGACTCTTTTTACAGTCGGTGCTTTGAGCATTCCCTGTGAGACCAGTATTAGTTTCCGATACGCCACTGTAGGTTCAATGAATTCCTTGGACCTTCAAATTGACGATGATACACAGAAATCGCATCGGAATTAAATACAAAAGGAACAATGCTGACTTAAGTACAAGAATAGAGACTCATCTTACAGTCGGTGCTTTGAGCATTCCCTGTGAGACCAGTATTAGTTTCCGCTATACCTCTGCAGCTTCAGTTTATTCCTTGGACCTTCACATTGAAGATGAAACACGGAGATCGCATCGGAATTAAATACAAAAGGCACAATGCCGCCTTAAGTACAAGAATAGAGCCTCTTCTTACTGTCGGAGCTTTGAGCATTCCCTGTGAGACCAGTATTAGTTTCCGCTACACTTCTGCAGTTTTAATTTATTCCGTGGACTTTCACATTGACGATGAAACGCAGAAATCGCATCGGAATTAAAAACAAAAGGCACAATGCCGCCTTAAGTACAAGAATAGAGACTCTTTCTACGGTCGGTGCTTTAAACAATCGCTGTGAGACCAGTATTAGTTTCCGATACGCCACTGCAGGTTCAATGTATTCCTTGGACCTTCAAATTGACTATGATACACAGAAATCGCATAGGAATTAAATACAAAAGGCACAATGCCGCCTTAAGTACAAGAATAGAGACTCTTCTTACAGTCGGTGCTTTGAGCATTCCCTGTGAGACCAGTATTGGTTTCCGATACACCACTGCAGGTTCAATGTATTCCTTGGACCTTCACATTGACGATGAAACACAGATATCGCATCGGAATTAAATACAAAAGGCACAATTCCGCCATGAGTACAAGAATACAGACTCTTCCTACAGTCGGTGCTTTGAGCATTCCCTGTGAGACCAGTATTAGTGTCCGCTACACCTCTGCAGGTTCAGTTAATTCCTTGGACCTTCACATTGACGATGAAACATAGAAATGGCATCGCAATTAAATACAAATGGCACAATGCCACCTTAAGTACAAGAATAGTGACGCTTCTTACCGTCGGTGCTTTGAGCATTCCCTGTAAGACCATTATTAGTTTCCGATACACCACTGAAGGTTCAATTAATTCCTTGGACATTCACAATGACTATGAAACACTGAAATTACATCGGAATTAAATACAAAAGGTACAATGCCGCCTTAAGTACAAGAATAGAGACTCTTCTTACCGTCGGTGCTTTGAGCATTCCCTGTGAGACCAGTATTAGTTTCCGCTACACCTCTGCATGTTCAGTTTATTCCTTGGACCTACACATTGACGATGAAACACAGAAATGGCATCGGAATTAAATACAAAAGGCACAATGCGCCTTAAGTACAAGAATAGAGACTCTTCTTACAGTCGGTGCTTTGAGCATTCCCTGTGAGACCAGTATTAGTTTCCGCTACACCTCTGCAGGTTCAGTTTACTCCTTGGACCTTCACGTTGACGATGAAACACGGAAATCGCATCGAAATTAAATACAAAAGGCACAATGCCGCATTAAGTACAAGAATAGAGACTTTTCTTACAGTCGGTGCTTTGAGCATTCCCTGTGAGACCAGTATTAGTTTCCGCTACACCTCTGCAGTTTTAAATTATTCCTTGGACCTTCACATTGACGATGAAACGCAGAAATCGCATCGGAATTAAATACAAAAGGCACAATGCGGCCTTAAGTACAAGAATAGAGACTCTTCTTACAGTCGGTGCTTTAAACATTCCCTGTGAGACCAGTATTAGTTTCCGATACAACACTGCAGGTTCAATGTATTCCTTGGACCTTCACATTGACGATGAAATACAGAAATCGCATCGGAATCAAATACAAAATGCACAATGCCGCCTTAAGTACAAGAATAGAGACTCTTATTACAGTCGGTGCTTTGAGCATTCCCTGTGAGACCAGTAGTAGTATCCGATACACGACTGCAGGTTCAATCTATTCCTTGGACATACACATTGACGATGAAACACTGAAATTACATCGGAATTAAATACAAAAGGAATAATGCCACCTTAAGTACAAGAATAGAGACTCTTCTTACCGTCGGTGCTTTGAGCATTCCCTGTGAGACCAGTATTAGTTTCCGATACACCACTGGAGGTTCAATGTATTGCTTGGACCTTCACATTGACGATGAAACACAGAAATCGCATCGGAATTAAATACAAAAGGCACAATGCCGCCTTAAGTACAAGAATACAGACTCTCCTTACAGTCGGTGCTTTGAGCATTCCCTGTGAGACCAGTATTAGTTTCCGATACACCACTGCAGGTTCAATGTGTTCCTTGGACCTTCACATTGACGATGAAACGCAGAAATCGCATCGGAATTAAATACAAAAGGCACAATGCCGCCTTAAGTACAAGAATAGAGACCCTTTTTACAGTCGGTGCTTTGAGCATTCCCTGTGAGACCAGTATTAGTTTCCGATACGCCACTGTAGGTTCAATGAATTCCTTGGACCTTCAAATTGACGATGATACACAGAAATCGCATCGGAATTAAATACAAAAGGAACAATGCTGACTTAAGTACAAGAATAGAGACTCATCTTACAGTCGGTGCTTTGAGCATTCCCTGTGAGACCAGTATTAGTTTCCGATACACCACTGAAGGTTCAATGTATTCCTTGGACCTTCACATTGACGATGGAACAAGAAGTCGCATCGGAATTAAATACAAAAGGCACAATGCCGCCTTAAGTACAAGAATAGAGACTCTTCTTACAGTCGGTGCTTTGAGCATTCCCTGTGAGACCAGTAACAGTATCCGATACACCACTGCAGGTCCAATGTATTCCTTGGACCTTCACATTGACGATGAAACACAGAAATGGCATCGGAATTATATACAAAAGGCACAATGCCGCCTTAAGTACGAGAATAGAGACTCTTCTTACAGTCGGTGCTTTGAGCATTCCCTGTGAGACCAGTATTAGTTTCCGCTACACCTCTGCAGGATCAGTTTATTCCTTGGGCCTTCACATTGACGATGAAACACAGAAATGGCATCGGAATTAAATACAAAAGGCACAATGCCGCCTTAAGTACAAGAATAAAGACTCTTCTTACAGTCGGTGCTTTGAGCATTCCCTGTGGGACCAGTAATAGTATCCGATACACCTCTGCAGGCTCAGTTTATTCTTTGGACCTTCACATTGACGATGAAACACAGAAATGGCATCGGAATTAAATACAAAAGGCACAATGCCGCCTTAAGTACAAGAATACAGACTCTTCCTACAGTCGGTGCTTTGAGCATTCCCTGTGAGACCAGTATTAGTTTCCGGTATACCTCTGCAGGTTCAGTTTATTCCTTGGACCTTCACATTGAAGATGAAACACGGAGATCGCACCGGAATTAAATACAAAAGCCACAATGCCGCCTTAAGTACAAGAATAGAGCCTCTTCTTACAGTCGGTGCTTTGAGCATTCCCTGTGAGACCAGTATTAGTTTCCGCTACACTTCTGCAGTTTTAATTTATTCCGTGGACTTTCACATTGACGATGAAACGCAGAAATCGCATCGGAATTAAATACAAAAGGCACAATGCCGATTTAAGTACAAGAATAGAGACTCTTTCTACAGTCGGTGCTTTAAACAATCCCTGTGAGACCAGTATTAGTTTCCGATACGCCACTGCAGGTTCAATGTATTCCTTGGACCTTCAAATTGACTATGATACACAGAAATCGCATAGGAATTAAATACAAAAGGCACAATGCCGCCTTAAGTACAAGAATAGAGACTCTTCTTACAGTCGGTGCTTTGAGCATTCCCTGTGAGACCAATATTGGATTCCGATACACCACTGCAGGTTCAATGTATTCCTTGGACCTTCACATTGACGATGAAACATAGAAATGGCATCGCAATTAAATACAAATGGCACAATGCCACCTTAAGTACAAGAATAGAGACTCTTCTTACAGTCGGTGCTTTGAGCATTCCCTGTGAGACCAGTATTAGTTTCCGATACACCACTGCAGGTTCAATGTATTCCTTGGACCTTCACATTGACGATGAAACACAGAAATCGCATCGGAATTAAATCCAAAACGCACAATGCCGCCTTAAGTACAAGAATACAGACTCAACTTACAGTCGGTGCTTTGAGCATTCCCTGTGAGACCAGTATTAGTTTCCGATACAACACTGCAGGTTCAATGTATTCCTTGGACCTTCACATTGACGATGAAATACAGAAATCGCATCGGAATCAAATACAAAAGGCACAATGCCGCCTTAAGTACAAGAATAGAGACTCTTCTTACAGTCGGTGCTTTGAGCATTCCCTGTGAGACCAGTATTAGTTTCCGCTACACTTCTGCAGTTTTAATTTATTCCTTGGACTTTCACTTTGACGATGAAACGCAGAAATCGCATCGGCATTAAATACAAAAGGTACAATGCCGGCTTAAGTACAAGAATAGAGACTCTTTCTACAGTCGGTGCTTTAAACATTCCCTGTGAGACCAGTATTAGTTTCCGATACGCCACTGCAGGTTCAATGTATTCCTTGGACCTTCAAATTGACTATGATACACAGAAATCGCATAGGAATTAAATACAAAAGGCACAATGCCGCCTTAAGTACAAGAATAGAGACTCTTCTTACAGTCGGTGCTTTGAGCATTCCCTGTGAGACCAGTATTGGTTTCCGATACACCACTGCAGATTCAATGTATTCCTTGGACCTTCACATTGACGATGAAACACAGATATCGCATCGGAATTAAATACAAAAGGCACAATTCCACCATGAGTACAAGAATAGAGACTCTTCTTACAGTCGGTGCTTTGAGCATTCCCTGTGAGACCAGTATTAGTTTCCGCTACACCTCTGCACGTTCAGTTTATTCCTTGGACCTACACATTGACGATGAAACACAGAAATGGCATCGGAATTAAATACAAAAGGCACAATGCGCCTTAAGTACAAGAATAGAGACTCTTCTTACAGTCGGTGCTTTGAGCATTCCCTGTGAGACCAGTATTACTTTCCGCTACACCTCTGCAGGTTCAGTTTATTCCTTGGACCTTCACGTTGACGATGAAACACGGAAATCGCATCGGAATTAAATACAAAATTCACAATGCCGCATTAAGTACAAGAATAGAGACTCTTCTTACAGTCGGTGCTTTGAGCATTCCCTGTGAGACCAGTATTAGTTTCCGCTACACCTCTGCAGTTTTAAATTATTCCTTGGACCTTCACATTGACGATGAAACGCAGAAATCGCATCGGAATTAAATACAAAAGGCATAATGCCGCCTTAAGCACAAGAATAGAGACTCTTTCTATAGTCGGTGCTTTAAACATTCCCTGTGAGACCAGTATTAGTTTCCGATACGCCACTGCAGGTTCAATGTATTCCTTGGACCTTCAAATTGACTATGATACACAGAAATCGCATAGGAATTAAATACAAAAGGCACAATGCCGCCTTAAGTACAAGAATAGAGACTCTTTCTACAGTCGGTGCTTTAAACATTCCCTGTGAGACCAGTATTAGTTTCCAATACGCCACTGCAGGTTCAATGTATTCCTTGGACCTACAAATTGACTATGATACACAGAAATCGCATAGGAATTAAATACAAAAGGCACAATGCCGCCTTAAGTACAAGAATAGAGACTCTTCTTACAGTCGGTGCTTTGAGCATTCCCTGTGAGACCAGTATTGGATTCCGATACACCACTGCAGGTTCAATGTATTCCTTGGACCTTCACATTGACGATGAAACACAGATATCGCATCGGAATTAAATACAAAAGGCACAATTCCGCCATGAGTACAAGAATAGAGAGTTTCTTACAGTCGGCGCTTTGAGCATTCCCTGTGAGACGAGTATAAGTTTCCGATACACCACTGCAGGTTCAATGTATTCCTTGGAACTTCAAATTGCCGATGATACACAGAAATCGCATCGGAATTAAATACAAAAGGCACAATGCCGCCTTAAGTACAAGAATAGAGACTCTTCTTACAGTCGGTGCTTTGAGCATTCCCTGTGAGACCAGTAACAGTATCCGATACACCACTGCAGGTCCAATGTATTCCTTGGACCTTCACATTGACGATGAAACACAGAAATGGCATCGGAATTATATACAAAAGGCACAATGCCGCCTTAAGTACGAGAATAGAGACTCTTCTTACAGTCGGTGCTTTGAGCATTCCCTGTGAGACCAGTATTAGTTTCCGCTACACCTCTGCAGGATCAGTTGATTCCTTGGGCCTTCACATTGACGATGAAACACAGAAATGGCATCGGAATTAAATACAAAAGGCACAATGCCGCCTTAAGTACAAGAATAGAGACTCTTCTTACAGTCCGTGCTTTGAGCATTCCCTGTGGGACCAGTAATAGTATCCGATACACCTCTGCAGGCTCAGTTTATTCCTTGGACCTTCACATTGACGATGAAACACAGAAATGGCATCGGAATTAAATACAAAAGGCACAATGCCGCCTTAAGTACAAGAATACAGACTCTTCCTACAGTCGGTGCTTTGAGCATTCCCTGTGAGACCAGTATTAGTTTCCGGTATACCTCTGCAGGTTCAGTTTATTCCTTGGACCTTCACATTGAAGATGAAACACGGAGATCGCACCGGAATTAAATACAAAAGCCACAATGCCGCCTTAAGTACAAGAATAGAGCCTCTTCTTACAGTCGGTGCTTTGAGCATTCCCTGTGAGACCAGTATTAGTTTCCGCTACACTTCTGCAGTTTTAATTTATTCCGTGGACTTTCACATTGACGATGAAACGCAGAAATCGCATCGGAATTAAATACAAAAGGCACAATGCCGATTTAAGTACAAGAATAGAGACTCTTTCTACAGTCGATGCTTTAAACAATCCCTGTGAGACCAGTATTAGTTTCCGATACGCCACTGCAGGTTCAATGTATTCCTTGGACCTTCAAATTGACTATGATACACAGAAATCGCATAGGAATTAAATACAAAAGGCACAATGCCGCCTTAAGTACAAGAATAGAGACTCTTCTTACAGTCGGTGCTTTGAGCATTCCCTGTGAGACCAATATTGGATTCCGATACACCACTGCAGGTTCAATGTATTCCTTGGACCTTCACATTGACGATGAAACATAGAAATGGCATCGCAATTAAATACAAATGGCACAATGCCACCTTAAGTACAAGAATAGAGACTCTTCTTACAGTCGGTGCTTTGAGCATTCCCTGTGAGACCAGTATTAGTTTCCGATACACCACTGCAGGTTCAATGTATTCCTTGGACCTTCACATTGACGATGAAACACAGAAATCGCATCGGAATTAAATCCAAAACGCACAATGCCGCCTTAAGTACAAGAATACAGACTCTACTTACAGTCGGTGCTTTGAGCATTCCCTGTGAGACCAGTATTAGTTTCCGATACAACACTGCAGGTTCAATGTATTCCTTGGACCTTCACATTGACGATGAAATACAGAAATCGCATCGGAATCAAATACAAAAGGCACAATGCCGCCTTAAGTACAAGAATAGAGACTCTTCTTACAGTCGGTGCTTTGAGCATTCCCTGTGAGACCAGTATTAGTTTCCGCTACACTTCTGCAGTTTTAATTTATTCCTTGGGCTTTCACTTTGACGATGAAACGCAGAAATCGCATCGGAATTAAATACAAAAGGTACAATGCCGGCTTAAGTACAAGAATAGAGACTCTTTCTACAGTCGGTGCTTTAAACATTCCCTGTGAGACCAGTATTAGTTTCCGATACGCCACTGCAGGTTCAATGTATTCCTTGGACCTTCAAATTGACTATGATACACAGAAATCGCATAGGAATTAAATACAAAAGGCACAACGCCGCCTTAAGTACAAGAATACAGACTCTACTTACAGTCGGTGCTTTGAGCATTCCCCGTGAGACCAGTATTGGTTTCCGATACACCACTGCAGATTCAATGGATTCCTTGGACCTTCACATTGACGATGAAACACAGATATCGCATCGGAATTAAATACAAAAGGCACAATTCCACCATGAGTACAAGAATAGAGACTCTTCTTACAGTCGGTGCTTTGAGCATTCCCTGTGAGACCAGTATTAGTTTCCGCTACACCTCTGCACGTTCAGTTTATTCCTTGGACCTACACATTGACGATGAAACACAGAAATGGCATCGGAATTAAATACAAAAGGCACAATGCGCCTTAAGTACAAGAATAGAGACTCTTCTTACAGTCGGTGCTTTGAGCATTCCCTGTGAGACCAGTATTAGTTTCCGCTACACCTCTGCAGGTTCAGTTTATTCCTTGGACCTTCACGTTGACGATGAAACACGGAAATCGCATCGGAATTAAATACAAAAGGCACAATGCCGCATTAAGTACAAGAATAGAGACTCTTCTTACAGTCGGTGCTTTGAGCATTCCCTGTGAGACCAGTATTAGTTTCCGATACACCACTGCTGGTTCAATGTATTCCTTGGAACTTCAAATTGCCGATGATACACAGAAATCGCATCGGAATTAAATACAAAAGGCACAATGCCGCCTTAAGTACAAGAATAGAGACTCTTCTTACAGTCGGTGCTTTGAGCATTCCCTGTGAGACCAGTAACAGTATCCGATACACCACTGCAGGTCCAATGTATTCCTTGGACCTTCACATTGACGATGAAACACAGAAATGGCATCGGAATTATATACAAAGGGCACAATGCCGCCTTAAGTACGAGAATAGAGACTCTTCTTACAGTCGGTGCTTTGAGCATTCCCTGTGAGACCAGTATTAGTTTCCGCTACACCTCTGCAGGATCAGTTTATTCCTTGGGCCTTCACATTGACGATGAAACACAGAAGTGGCATCGGAATTAAATACAAAAGGCACAATGCCGCCTTAAGTACAAGAATACAGACTCTTCCTACAGTCGGTGCTTTGAGCATTCCCTGTGAGACCAGTATTAGTTTCCGCTATACCTCTGCAGGTTCAGTTTATTCCTTGGACCTTCACATTGAAGATGAAACACGGAGATCGCATCGGAATTAAATACAAAAGGCACAATGCCGCCTTAAGTACAAGAATAGAGCCTCTTCTTACAGTCGGAGCTTTGAGCATTCCCTGTGAGACCAGTATTAGTTTCCGCTACACTTCTGCAGTTTTAATTTATTCCGTGGACTTTCACATTGACGATGAAACGCAGAAATCGCATCGGAATTAAAAACAAAAGGCACAATGCCGCCTTAAGTACAAGAATAGAGACTCTTTCTACAGTCGGTGCTTTAAACAATCCCTGTGAGACCAGTATTAGTTTCCGATACACCACTGCAGGTTCAATGTATTCCTTGGACCTTCACATTGACGATGAAACATAGAAATGGCATCGCAATTAAATACAAATGGCACAATGCCACCTTAAGTACAAGAATAGAGACTCTTCTTACAGTCGGTGCTTTGAGCATTCCCTGTGAGACCAGTATTAGTTTCCGATACACCACTGCTGGTTCAATGTATTCCTTGGACCTTCACATTGACGATGAAACACAGAAATCGCATCGGAATTAAATCCAAAACGCACAATGCCGCCTTAAGTACAAGAATACAGACTCTACTTACAGTCGGTGCTTTGAGCATTCCCTGTGAGACCAGTATTATTTTCCGATACAACACTGCAGGTTCAATGTATTCCTTGGACCTTCACATTGACGATGAAATACAGAAATCGCATCGGAATCAAATACAAAAGGCACAATGCCGCCTTAAGTACAAGAATAGAGACTCTTCTTACAGTCGGTGCTCTGAGCATTCCCTGTGAGACCAGTATTAGTTTCCGCTACACTTCTGCAGTTTTAATTTATTCCTTGGACTTTCACATTGACGATGAAACGCAGAAATCGCATCGGCATTAAATACAAAAGGCACAATGCCGCCTTAAGTACAAGAATAGAGACTCTTTCTACAGTCGGTGCATTAAACATTCCCTGTGAGACCAGTATTAGTTTCCGATACGCCACTGCAGGTTCATTGTATTCCTTGGACCTTCAAATTAACTATGATACACAGAAATCGCATAGGAATTAAATACAAAAGGCACAATGCCGCCTTAAGTACAAGAATAGAGACTCTTCTTACAGTCGGTGCTTTGAGCATTCCCTGTGAGACCAGTATTGGTTTCCGATACACCACTGCAGGTTCAATGTATTCCTTGGACCTTCACATTGACGATGAAACACAGATATCGCATCGGAATTAAATACAAAAGGCACAATTCCGCCATGAGTACAAGAATAGAGACTCTTCTTACAGTCGGTGCTTTGAGCATTCCCTGTGAGACCAGTATTAGTGTCCGCTACACCTCTGCAGGTTCAGTTAATTCCTTGGACCTTCACATTGACGATGAAACATAGAAATGGCATCGCAATTAAATACAAATGGCACAATGCCACCTTAAGTACAAGAATAGTGACGCTTCTTACCGTCGGTGCTTTGAGCATTCCCTGTAAGACCATTATTAGTTTCCGATACACCACTGAAGGTTCAATTAATTCCTTGGACATTCACAATGACGATGAAACACTGAAATTACATCGGAATTAAATACAAAAGTACAATGCCGCCTTAAGTACAAGAATAAAGACTCTTCTTACCGTCGGTGCTTTGAGCATTCCCTGTGAGACCAGTATTAGTTTCCGCTACACCTCTGCATGTTCAGTTTATTCCTTGGACCTACACATTGACGATGAAACACAGAATTGGAATCGGAATTAAATACAAAAGGCACAATGCGCCTTAAGTACAAGAATAGAGACTCTTCTTACAGTCGGTGCTTTGAGCATTCCCTGTGAGACCAGTATTAGTTTCCGCTACACCTCTGCAGGATCAGTTTATTCCTTGGACCTTCACGTTGACGATGAAACACGGAAATCGCATCGGAATTAAATACAAAAGGCACAATGCCGCATTAAGTACAAGAATAGAGACTCTTCTTACAGTCGGTACTTTGAGCATTCCCTGTGAGACCAGTATTAGTTTCCGCTACACCTCTGCAGTTTTAAATTATTCCTTGGACCTTCACATTGACGATGAAACGCAGAAATCGCATCGGAATTAAATACAAAAGGCACAATGCGGCCTTAAGTACAAGAATAGAGACTCTTCTTACAGACGGTGCTTTAAACATTCCCTGTGAGACCAGTATTAGTTTCCGATACAACACTGCGGGATCAATGTATTCCTTGGACCTTCACATTGACGATGAAATACAATAATCGCATCGGAATCAAATACAAAATGCACAATGCCGCCTTAAGTACTAGAATAGAGACTCTTATTACAGTCGGTGCTTTGAGCATTCCCTGTGAGACCAGTAATAGTATCCGATACACCACTGCAGGTTCAATCTATTCCTTGGACATACACATTGACGATGAAACACTGAAATTACATCGGAATTAAATACAAAAGGAACAATGCCGCCTTAAGTACAAGAATAGAGACTCTTCTTACCGTCGGTGCTTTGAGCATTCCCTGTGAGACCAGTAGTTTCCGATACACCACTGGAGGTTCAATGTATTCCTTGGACCTTCACATTGACGATGAAACACAGAAATCGCATCGGAATTAAATACAAAAGGCACAATGCCGCCTTAAGTACAAGAATACAGATTCTCCTTACAGTCGGTGCTTTGAGCATTCCCTGTGAGACCAGTATTAGTTTCCGATACACCACTGCAGGTTCAATGTATTCCTTGGACCTTCACATTGACGATGAAACGCAGAAATCGCATCGGAATTAAATACAAAAGGCACAATGCCGCCTTAAGTACAAGAATAGAGACTCTTTTTACAGTCGGTGCTTTGAGCATTCCCTGTGAGACCAGTATTAGTTTCCGATACGCCACTGTAGGTTCAATGAATTCCTTGGACCTTCAAATTGACGATGATACACAGAAATCGCATCGGAATTAAATACAAAAGGAACAATGCTGACTTAAGTACAAGAATAGAGACTCATCTTACAGTCGGTGCTTTGAGCATTCCCTGTGAGACCAGTATTAGTTTCCGATACACCACTGAAGGTTCAATGTATTCCTTGGACCTTCACATTGACGATGAAACAAGAAGTCGCATCGGAATTAAATACAAAAGGCACAATGCCGCCTTAAGTACAAGAATAGAGACTCTTCTTACAGTCGGTGCTTTGAGCAATCCCTGTGAGACCAGTATAAGTTTCCGATACACCACTGCAGGTTCAATGTATTCCTTGGAACTTCAAATTGACGATGATACACAGAAATCGCATCGGAATTAAATACAAAAGGCACAATGCCGCCTTAAGTACAAGAATAGAGACTCTTTCTACGGTCGGTGCTTTAAACATTCCCTGTGAGACCAGTATTAGTTTCCGATACGCCACTGCAGGTTCAATGTATTCCTTGGACCTTCAAATTGACTATGATACACAGAAATCGCATAGGAATTAAATACAAAAGCCACAATGCCGCCTTAAGTACAAGAATAGAGACTCTTCTTACAGTCGGTGCTTTGAGCATTCCCTGTGAGACCAGTATTGGTTTCCGATACACCACTGCAGGTTCAATGTATTCCTTGGACCTTCACATTGACGATGAAACACAGATATCGCATCGGAATTAAATACAAAAGGCACAATTCCGCCATGAGTACAAGAATAGAGACTCTTCTTACAGTCGGTGCTTTGAGCATTCCCTGTGAGACCAGTATTAGTGTCCGCTACACCTCTGCAGGTTCAGTTAATTCCTTGGACCTTCACATTGACGATGAAACATAGAAATGGCATCGCAATTAAATACAAATGGCACAATGCCACCTTAAGTACAAGAATAGAGACTCTTCTTACAGTCGATGCTTTGAGCATTCCCTGTGAGACCAGTATTAGTTTCCGATACACCACTGCTGGTTCAATGTATTCCTTGGACCTCCACATTGACGATGAAACACAGAAATCGCATCGGAATTAAATCCAAAACGCACAATGCCGCCTTAAGTACAAGAATACAGACTCTACTTACAGTCGGTGCTTTGAGCATTCCCTGTGAGACCAGTATTAGTTTCCGATACAACACTGCAGGTTCAATGTATTCCTTGGACCTTCACATTGACGATGAAATACAGAAATCGCATCGGAATCAAATACAAAAGGCACTATGCCGCCTTACGTACAAGAATAGAGACTCTTATTACAGTCGGTGCTTTGAGCATTCCCTGTGAGACCAGTAATAGTATCCGATACACCACTGCAGGTTCAATCTATTCCTTGGACATACACATTGACGATGAAACACTGAAATTACATCGGAATTAAATACAATAGGAACAATGCCGCCTTAAGTAGAAGTATAGAGACTCTTCTTACCGTCGGTGCTTTGAGCATTCCCTGTGAGACCAGTATTATTTTCCGATACACCACTGGAGGTTCAATTAATTCCTTGGACATTCACAATGACGATGAAACACTGAAATTACATCGGAATTAAATACAAAAGGTACAATGCCGCCTTAAGTACAAGAATAGAGACTCTTCTTACCGTCGGTGCTGTGAGCATTCCCTGTGAGACCAGTATTAGTTTCCGATACACCACTGCAAGTTCAATGTATTCCTTGGTCCTTCACATTGACGATGAAACGCAGAAATCGCATCGGAATTAAATTCAAAAGGCACAATGCCGCCATAAGTACAAGAATAGAGACTCTTTTTACAGTCGGTGCTTTGAGCATTCCCTGTGAGACCAGTATTAGGTTCCGATACGCCACTGCAGGTTCAATGTATTCCTTGGACCTTCAAATTGACGATGATACACAGAAATCGCATCGGAATTAAATACAAAAGGCACAATGCCGCCTTAAGTACAAGAATAGAGACTCATCTTACAGTCGGTGCTTTGAGCATTCCCTGTGAGACCAGTATTAGTTTCCGATACACCACTGAAGGTTCAATGTATTCCTTGGACCTTCACATTGACGATGAAACAAGAAGTCGCATCGGAATTAAATACAAAAGGCACAATGCTGCCTTAAGTACAAGAATAGAGACTCTTCTTACAGTCGGTGCTTTGAGCATTCCCTGTGAGACCAGTATAAGTTTCCGATACACCACTGCAGGTTCAATGTATTCCTTGGAACTTCAAATTGACGATGATACACAGAAATCGCATCGGAATTAAATACAAAAGGCACAATGCCGCCTTAAGTACAAGAATAGAGACTCATCTTACAGTCGGTGCTTTGAGCATTCCCTGTGAGACCAGTATTAGTTTCCGATACACCACTGAAGGTTCAATGTATTCCTTGGACCTTCACATTGACGATGAAACAAGAAGTCGCATCGGAATTAAATACAAAAGGCACAATGCCGCCTTAAGTACGAGAATAGAGACTCTTCTACAGTCGGTGCTTTGAGCATTCCCTGTGAGACCAGTATTAGTTTCCGCTACACCTCTGCAGGATCAGTTTATTCCTTGGACCTTCACATTGACGATGAAACACAGAAATGGCATCGGAATTAAATACAAAAGGCACAATGCCGCCTTAAGTACAAGAATAGAGACTCTTCTTACAGTCGGTGCTTTGAGCATTCCCTGTGGGACCAGTAATAGTATCCGATACACCTCTGCAGGCTCAGTTTATTCCTTGGACCTTCACATTGACGATGAAACACAGAAATGGCATCGGAATTAAATACAAAAGGCACAATGCCGCCTTAAGTACAAGAATACAGACTCTTCTTACAGTCGGTGCTTTGAGCATTCCCTGTGAGACCAGTATTAGTTTCCGCTATACCTCTGCAGGTTCAGTTTATTCCTTGGACCTTCACATTGAAGATGAAACACGGAGATCGCATCGGAATTAAATACAAAAGGCACAATGCCGCCTTAAGTACAAGAATAGAGACTCTTCTTACAGTCGGAGCTTTGAGCATTCCCTGTGAGACCAGTATTAGTTTCCGCTACACTTCTGCAGTTTTAATTTATTCCTTGGACTTTGACATTGACGATGAAACGCATAAATCGCATCGGAATTAAATACAAAAGGCACAATGCCGCCTTAAGTACAAGAATAGAGACTCTTTCTACGGTCGGTGCTTTAAACATTCCCTGTGAGACCAGTATTAGTTTCCGATACGCCACTGCAGGTTCAATGTATTCCTTGGACCTTCAAAGTGACTATGATACACAGAAATCGCATAGGAATTAAATACAAAAGGCACAATGCCGCCTTAAGTACAAGAATAGAGACTCTTCTTACAGTCGGTGCTTTGAGCATTCCCTGTGAGACCAGTATTGGTTTCCGATGCACCACTGCAGGTTCAATGTATTCCTTGGACCTTCACATTGACGATGAAACACAGATATCGCATCGGAATTAAATACAAAAGGCACAATTCCGATATGAGTACAAGAATAGAGACTCTTCTTACAGTCGGTGCTTTGAGCATTCCCTGTGAGACCAGTATTAGTGTCCGCTACACCTCTGCAGGTTCAGTTAATTCCTTGGACCTTCACATTGACGATGAAACATAGAAATGGCATCGCAATTAAATACAAATGGCACAATGCCACTTTAAGTACAAGAATAGAGACTCTTCTTACAGTCGATGCTTTGAGCATTCCCTGTGAGACCAGTATTAGTTTCCGATACACCACTGCAGGTTCAATGTATTTCTTGGACCTCCACATTGACGATGAAACACAGAAATCGCATCGGAATTAAATCCAAAACGCACAATGCCGCCCTAAGTACAAGAATACAGAGTCTACTTACAGTCGGTGCTTTGAGCATTCCCTGTGAGACCAGTATTAGTTTCCGATACAACACTGCAGGTTCAATGTATTCCTTGGACCTTCACATTGACGATGAAATACAGAAATCGCATCGGAATCAAATACAAAAGGCACTATGCCGCCTTAAGTACAAGAATAGAGACTCTTATTACAGTCGGTGCTTTGAGCATTCCCTGTGAGACCAGTAATAGTATCCGATACACCACTGCAGGTTCAATCTATTCCTTGGACATACACATTGACGATGAAACACTGAAACCACATCGGAATTAAATACAATAGGAACAATGCCGCCTTAAGTAGAAGTATAGAGACTCTTCTTACCGTCGGTGCTTTGAGCATTCCCTGTGAGACCAGTATTATTTTCCGATACACCACTGGAGGTTCAATTAATTCCTTGGACATTCACAATGACGATGAAACACTGAAATTACATCGGAATTAAATACAAAAGGTACAATGCCGCCTTAAGTACAAGAATAGAGACTCTTCTTACCGTCGGTGCTGTGAGCATTCCCTGTGAGACCAGTATTAGTTTCCGATACACCACTGCAGGTTCAAAGTATTCCTTGGTCCTTCACATTGACGATGAAACGCAGAAATCGCATCGGAATTAAATTCAAAAGGCACAATGCCGCCATAAGTACAAGAATAGAGACTCTTTTTACAGTCGGTGCTTTGAGCATTCCCTGTGAGACCAGTATTAGTTTCCGATACGCCACTGCAGGTTCAATGTATTCCTTGGACCTTCAAATTGACGATGATACACAGAAATCGCATCGGAATTAAATACAAAAGGCACAATGCCGCCTTAAGTACAAGAATAGAGACTCATCTTACAGTCGGCGCTTTGAGCATTCCCTGTGAGAGCAGTATTAGTTTCCGATACACCACTGCAGGTTCTATGTATTCCTTGGACATTCACATTGACGATGAAACATAGAAATAGCATCGGAATTAAATACAAAAGGCACAATGCCGCCTTAAGTACAAGAATAGAGACTCTTCTTACGGTCGGTGATTTTAGCATTCCCTGTGAGACCAGTATAAGTTTCCGATACACCACTGCAGTTACAATGTATTCCTTGGACCTTCAAATTGACGATGATACACAGAAATCGCATCGGAATTAAGTACAAAAGGCACAATGCCGCCTTAAGTATAAGAATAGAGACCCTTCTTACAGTCGGTGCTATGAGCATTCCCTGTGAGACCAGTAATAGTATCCGATACACCACTGCAGGTTCATTGTATTCCTTGGACCTTCACATTGACGATGAAACACAGAAATGGCATCGGAATTAAATACAAAAGGCACAATGCCGCCTTAAGTACGAGAATAGAGACTCTTCTTACAGTCGGTGCTTTGAGAATTCCCTGTGAGGCCAGTATTAGTTTCCGCTACACCTCTGCAAGTTCAGATTATTCCCTGGACCTTCACATTGACGATGAAACACAGAAATGGCATCGGAATTAAATACAAAATGCACAATGCCTCCTTAAGTACAAGAATAGAGACTCTTCTTACAGTCGGTGCTTTGAGCATTCCCAGTGGGACCAGTAATAGTATCCGATACACCACTGCAGGTTCAATGTATTCCTTGGGCCTTTACATTGACGATGAAACACAGAAATCGCATCGGAATTAAATACAAAAGGCACAATAACGCCTTAAGTACAAGAATAGAGACTCTTCTTACAGTCGGTGCTTTGAGCATTCCCTGTGGGACCAGTATTAGTTTCCGAATCACCACTGCAGTTTCAATGTATTCCTTGGACCTTCAAATTGACGATGATACACAGAAATCGCATCGGAATTAAATACAAAAGGCACAATGCCGCCTTAAGTACAAGAATAGAGACTCTTCTTACAGTCGGTGCTTTGAGCATTCCCTGTGAGACCAGTATTAGTTTCCGTTACACCACTGCAGGTTAAATGTATTCCTTGGACCTTCAAATTGACGAAGATACACAGAAATCGCATCGGAATTAAATGCAAAAAGCACAATGCCGCCTTAAGTACAAGAATAGAGACTCTTCTTACAGTCGGTGCTTTGAGCATTCCCTGTGAGACCAGTATTAGTTTCCGTTACACCACTGCAGGTTAAATGTATTTCTTGGACCTTCAAATTGACGAAGATACACAGAAATCGCATCGGAATTTAATACAAAAGGCACAATGCCGCCTTAAGTACAAGAATAGAGACTCTTCTTACTGTCGGTGGTTTGAGCATTTCTGTGAGACCAGTATTAGTTTCCGATACACCACTGCAGGTTCAATGTATTTCTTGGACCTTCACATTGACGATGAGTGACAGAAATCGCATTGGAATTAAATACAAAAGGCCCAATGCCGCCTTAAGTACAAGAATAGACACTCTTCTTACAGTCGGTGCTTTGAGCATTCCCTGTGAGACCAGTATTGGTTTCCGATACACCACTGCAGGTTCAATCTATTCCTTGGACCTTCACATTGAAGATTATACACAGAAATCGCATCGGAATTAAATACAAAAGGCACAATGCTGCCTTAAGTACAAGAATAGAGACTCTTCCTACAGTCGGTGCTTTGAGCATTCCCTGTGAGACCAGTATTGGTTTCCGATACACCACTGCAGGCTCAATGCATTCCTTGGACCTTCACATTGACGATGAAACACAGAAATCGAATTGGAATTAAATTCAAAAGGCACAATGCCGCCTTAAGTACAAGAATAGAGACTCTTCTTACAGTCGGTGCTTTGAGCAGTCCCTGTGAGACCTGTATTAGTTTCCGATACACCACTGCTCGTTCAACGTGCTCCTTGAACCTTCACATTGACGATGAAACACAGAAATCGCATCGGAATTAAATACCAAAGGCACAATGCCGCCTTAAGTACAAAAATAGAGACTATTCTCACAGCCGATGCGTCGAGTATTCCCTGTGAGACCAGTATTAGTTTCCGATACACCACTGCAGGTTCAATGTATTCCTTGAATCTTCACGTTGACGATGAAAGACAGAAATCGCATCGGAATTAAATACAAAAGGCCCAATGCCGCCTTAAGTACAAGAATAGAGACTCTTCTTACTGTCGGTGCTTTGAGCATTCCCTTCGAGACCAGTATTAGTTTCCGATACACCACTGCAGGTTCAATGTATTCCTTGGACCTTCACATTGAAGATTATACACAGAAATCGCATCGGAATTAATTACAAAAGGCACAATGCCGCCTTAAGTGCAAGAATAGAGACTCTTCTTACAGTCGGTGCTTTGAGCATTCCCTGTGAGACCAGTATTAGTTTCCGATACACCACTGCAAGTTCAATGTATTCCTTGGACCTTCACATTGACGATGAAACACAGAAATCGCATCGGAATTAAATACAAAAGGCACAATGCCGCCTTAAGTACAAGAATACAGACTCTACTTACAGTCGATGCTTTGAGCATTCCCTGTGAGACCAGTATTAATATCCGATACACCACTGCAGGTTCAATGTATTCCTTAGACATTCACATTGACGATGAAACACAGAAATCGCATCGGAATTAAATACAAAAGGCACAATGCCGCCTTAAGTACAAGAATAGAGACTCATCTTACAGTCGGTGCTTTGAGCATTCCCTGTGAGACCAGTATTAGTTTCCGATACACCACTGAAGGTTCAATGTATTCCTTGGACCTTCACATTGACGATGAAACAAGAAGTCGCATCGGAATTAAATACAAAAGGCACAATGCCGCCTTAAGTACAAGAATAGAGACTCTTCTTACAGTCGGTGCTTTAAGCATTCCCTGTGAGACCAGTATAAGTTTCCGATACACCACTGCAGGTTCAATGTATTCCTTGGAACTTCAAATTGACGATGATACACAGAAATCGCATCGGAATTAAATACAAAAGGCACAATGCCGCCTTAAGTACAAGAATAGAGACTCTTCTTACAGTCGGTGCTTTGAGCATTCCCTGTGAGACCAGTAACAGTATCCGATACACCACTGCAGGTCCAATGTATTCCTTGGACCTTCACATTGACTATGAAACACAGAAATGGCATCGGAATTAAATACAAAAGGCACAATGCCGCCTTAAGTACGAGAATACAGACTCTTCTTACAGTCGGTGCTTTGAGCATTCCCTGTGAGACCAGTATTAGTTTCCGCTATACCTCTGCAGGTTCAGTTTATTCCTTGGACCTTCACATTGAAGATGAAACACGGAGATCGCATCGGAATTAAATACAAAAGGCACAATGCCGCCTTAAGTACAAGAATAGAGACTCTTCTTACAGTCGGAGCTTTGAGCATTCCCTGTGGGACCAGTAATAGTATCCGATACACCTCTGCAGGCTCAGTTTATTCCTTGGACCTTCACATTGACGGTGAAACACAGAAATGGCATCGGAATTAAATACAAAAGGCACAATGCCGCCTTAAGTACAAGAATACAGACTCTTCTTACAGTCGGTGCTTTGAGCATTCCCTGTGAGACCAGTATTAGTTTCCGCTATACCTCTGCAGGTTCAGTTTATTCCTTGGACCTTCACATTGAAGATGAAACACGGAGATCGCATCGGAATTAAATACAAAAGGCACAATGCCGCCTTAAGTACAACAATAGAGACTCTTCTTACAGTCGGAGCTTTGAGCATTCCCTGTGAGACCAGTATTAGTTTCCGCTACACTTCTGCAGTTTTAATTTATTCCTTGGACTTTCACATTGACGATGAAACGCATAAATCGCATCGGAATTAAATACAAAAGGCACAATGCCGCCTTAAGTACAAGAATAGAGACTCTTTCTACGGTCGGTGCTTTAAACATTCCCTGTGAGACCAGTATTAGTTTCCGATACGCCACTGCAGGTTCAATGTATTCCTTGGACCTTCAAATTGACTATGATACACAGAAATCGCATAGGAATTAAATACAAAAGGCACAATGCCGCCTTAAGTACAAGAATAGAGACTCTTCTTACAGTCGGTGCTTTGAGCATTCCCTGTGAGACCAGTATTGGTTTCCGATACACCACTGCAGGTTCAATGTGTTCCTTGGACCTTCACATTGACGATGAAACACAGATTTCGCATCGGAATTAAATACAAAAGGCACAATTCCGCCATGAGTACAAGAATAGAGACTCTTCTTACAGTCGGTGCTTTGAGCATTCCCTGTGAGACCAGTATTAGTGTCCGCTACACCTCTGCAGGTTCAGTTAATTCCTTGGACCTTCACATTGACGATGAAACATAGAAATGGAATCGCAATTAAATACAAATGGCACAATGCCACCTTAAGTACAAGAATAGAGACTCTTCTTACAGTCGATGCTTTGAGCATTCCCTGTGAGACCAGTATTAGTTTCCGATACACCACTGCAGGTTCAATGTATTTCTTGGACCTCCACATTGACGATGAAACACAGAAATCGCATCGGAATTAAATCCAAAACGCACAATGCCGCCTTAAGTACAAGAATACAGACTCTACTTACAGTCGGTGCTTTGAGCATTCCCTGTGAGACCAGTATTAGTTTCCGATACAACACTGCAGGTTCAATGTATTCCTTGGACCTTCACATTGACGATGAAATACAGAAATCGCATCGGAATCAAATACAAAAGGCACTATGCCGCCTTAAGTACAAGAATAGAGACTCTTATTACAGTCGGTGCTTTGAGCATTCCCTGTGAGACCAGTAATAGTATCCGATACACCACTGCAGGTTCAATCTATTCCTTGGACATACACATTGACGATGAAACACTGAAATTACATCGGAATTAAATACAATAGGAACAATGCCGCCTTAAGTAGAAGTATAGAGACTCTTCTTACCGTCGGTGCTTTGAGCATTCCCTGTGAGACCAGTATTATTTTCCGATACACCACTGGAGGTTCAATTAATTCCTTGGACATTCACAATGACGATGAAACACTGAAATTACATCGGAATTAAATACAAAAGGTACAATGCCGCCTTAAGTACAAGAATAGAGACTCTTCTTACCGTCGGTGCTGTGAGAATTCCCTGTGAGACCAGTATTAGTTTCCGATACACCACTGCAGGTTCAATGTATTCCTTGGTCCTTCACATTGACGATGAAACGCAGAAATCGCATCGGAATTAAATTCAAAAGGCACAATGCCGCCATAAGTACAAGAATAGAGACTCTTTTTACAGTCGGTGCTTTGAGCATTCCCTGTGAGACCAGTATTAGTTTCCGATACGCCACTGCAGGTTCAATGTATTCCTTGGACCTTCAAATTGACGTTGATACACAGAAATCGCATCGGAATTAAATACAAAAGGCACAATGCCGCCTTAAGTACAAGAATAGAGACTCATCTTACAGTCGGTGCTTTGAGCATTCCCTGTGAGAGCAGTATTAGTTTCCGATACACCACTGCAGGTTCTATGTATTCCTTGGACATTCACATTGACGATGAAACATAGAAATCGCATCGGAATTAAATACAAAAGGCACAATGCCGCCTTAAGTACAAGAATACAGACTCTTCTTACGGTCGGTGATTTTAGCATTCCCTGTGAGACCAGTATAAGTTTCCGATACACCACTGCAGTTACAATGTATTCCTTGGACCTTCAAATTGACGATGATACACAGAAATCGCATCGGAATTAAGTACAAAAGGCACAATGCCGCCTTAAGTATAAGAATAGAGACCCTTCTTACAGTCGGTGCTTTGAGCATTCCCTGTGAGACCAGTAATAGTATCCGATACACCACTGCAGGTTCATTGTATTCCTTGGACCTTCACATTGACGATGAAACACAGAAATGGCATCGGAATTAAATACAAAAGGCACAATGCCGCCTTAAATACGAGAATAGAGACTCTTCTTACAGTCGGTGCTTTGAGAATTCCCTGTGAGGCCAGTATTAGTTTCCGCTACACCTCTGCAAGTTCAGATTATTCCCTGGACCTTCACATTGACGATGAAACACAGAAATGGCATCGGAATTAAATACAAAAGGCACAATGCCTCCTTAAGTACAAGAATAGAGACTCTTCTTACAGTCGGTGCTTTGAGCATTCCCAGTGGGACCAGTAATAGTATCCGATACACCACTGCAGGTTCAATGTATTCCTTGGGCCTTTACATTGACGATGAAACACAGAAATCGCATCGGAATTAAAGACAAAAGGCACAATAACGCCTTAAGTACAAGAATAGAGACTCTTCTTACAGTCGGTGCTTTGAGCATTCCCTGTGGGACCAGTATTAGTTTCCGAATCACCACTGCAGTTTCAGCGTATTCCTTGGACCTTCAAATTGACGATGATACACAGAAATCGCATCGGAATTAAATACAAAAGGCACAATGCCGCCTTAAGTACAAGAATAGAGACTCTTCTTACAGTCGGTGCTTTGAGCATTCCCTGTGAGACCAGTATTAGTTTCCGTTACACCACTGCAGGTTAAATGTATTCCTTGGACCTTCAAATTGACGAAGATACACAGAAATCGCATCGGAATTAAATGCAAAAAGCACAATGCCGCCTTAAGTACAAGAATAGAGACTCTTCTTACAGTCGGTGCTTTGAGCATTCCCTGTGAGACCAGTATTAGTTTCCGTTACACCACTGCAGGTTAAATGTATTCCTTGGACCTTCAAATTGACGAAGATACACAGAAATCGCATCGGAATTTAATACAAAAGGCACAATGCCGCCTTAAGTACAAGAATAGAGACTCTTCTTACTGTCGGTGGTTTGAGCATTTCTGTGAGACCAGTATTAGTTTCCGATACACCACTGCAGGTTCAATGTATTTCTTGGACCTTCACATTGACGAAGAATGACAGAAATCGCATTGGAATTAAATACAAAAGGCCCAATGCCGCCTTAAGTACAAGAATAGACACTCTTCTTACAGTCGGTGCTTTGAGCATTCCCTGTGAGACCAGTATTGGTTTCCGATACACCACTGCAGGTTCAATCTATTCCTTGGACCTTCACATTGAAGATTATACACAGAAATCGCATCGGAATTAAATACAAAAGGCACAATGCCGCCTTAAGTACAAGAATAGAGACTCTTCTTACAGTCGGTGCTTTGAGCATTCCCTGTGAGACCAGTATTGGTTTCCGATACACCACTGCAGGCTCAATGCATTCCTTGGACCTTCACATTGACGATGAAACACAGAAATCGAATTGGAATTAAATTCAAAAGGCACAATGCCGCCTTAAGTACAAGAATAGAGACTCTTCTTACAGTCGGTGCTTTGTGCAGTCCCTGTGAGACCTGTATTAGTTTCCGATACACCACTGCTCGTTCAACGTGCTCCTTGAACCTTCACATTGACGATGAAACACAGAAATCGCATCGGAATTAAATACCAAATGCACAATGCCGCCTTAAGTACAAAAATAGAGACTATTCTCACAGCCGGTGCGTCGAGTATTCCCTGTGAGACCAGTATTAGTTTCCGATACACCACTGCAGGTTCAATGTATTCCTTGAATCTTCACGTTGACGATGAAAGACAGAAATCGCATCGGAATTAAATACAAAAGGCCCAATGCCGCCTTAAGTACAAGAATAGAGACTCTTCTTACAGTCGGTGCTTTGAGCATTCCCTTCGAGACCAGTATTAGTTTCCGATACACCACTGCAGGTTCAATGTATCCCTTGGACCTTCACATTGAAGATTATACACAGAAATCGCATCGGAATTAATTACAAAATGCACAATGCCGCCTTAAGTGCAAGAATAGAGACTCTTCTTACAGTCGGTGCTTTGAGCATTCCCTGTGAGACCAGTATTAGTTTCCGATACACCACTGCAAGTTCAATGTATTCCTTGGACCTTCACATTGACGATGAAACACAGAAATCGCATCGGAATTAAATACAAAAGGCACAATGCCGCCTTAAGTACAAGAATACAGACTCTACTTACAGTCGATGCTTTGAGCATTCCCTGTGAGACCAGTATTAGTTTCCGATACACCACTGCAGGTTCAATGTATTCCTAGGACCTTCACATTGACGATGAAACACAGAAATCGCATTGGAATTAAATACAAAAGGCACAATGAAGCCCTAAGTACAACAATAGAGACTCTTCTTACTGTCGGTGCTTTGAGCATTCCCTGAGAGACCAGTATTAATATCCGATACACCACTGCAGGTTCAATGTATACCTTAAACCTTCACATTGACGATTATACACAGAAATCGCATCGGAATTAAATACAAAAGGCACAATGCCGCCTTAAGTACAAGAATAGAGACTCTTCTTACACTCGGTGCTTTGAGCATTCCCTGTGAGACCAGTATTAATATCCGATACACCACTGCAGGTTCAATGTATACCTTAAACCTTCACATTGACGATTATACACAGAAATCGCATCGGAATTAAATACAAAAGGCACAATGCCGCCTTAAGTACAAGAATAGAGACTCTTCTTACAGTCGGTGCTTTGAGTATTTTCCTTGTGAGACCAGTATTAGTATCCGATACACCACTGCAGGTTCAATGTATTCCTTGGACATACACATTGACGATGAAAAACTGAAATTACATCGGGTTTAAATACAAAAGTAACAATGTCGCCTTAAGTACAAGAATAGAGACTCTTCTTACTGTCGGTGTTTTGAGCATTCCCTCTGAGACCAGTATTAGTTTCCGATACACCACTGCAGGTTCAATGTATTTCTTGGACCTTCCCATTGACGATGAAAGACAGAAATGGCATCGGAATTAAATACAAAGGACACAATGCCGCCTTAAGTACAAGAATAGACACTCTTCTTACAGTCGGTGCTTTGAGCATTCCCTGTGAGACCAGTATTAGTTTCCGATACACCACTGCAGGTTCAATGTATTTCTTGGACCTTCACATTGACGATGAAAGACAGAAATGGCATCGGAATTAAATACAAAGGGCCCAATGCCGCCTTAAGTACAAGAATAGACACTCTTCTTACAGTCGGTGCTTTGAGCATTCCCTGTGAGACAAGTATTAGTTTCCGATACACCACTGCAGGTACAATGTATTCCTTGGACCTTCAAATTGACGATGAAACACAGAAATCGCATCGGAATTAAATACAAAAAGGCACAATGCCGCCTTAAGTACAAGAATAGAGACTCCTCTTACAGTCGGTGTTTTGAGCATTCCCTGTGAGACCAGTTTTAGTATCCGGTACACCACTTCAGGTTCAATGTATTCCTTGGACATACACATCGACGATGAAACACAGAAATGGTTTCGGAATTAAATACAAAGTGCACAATGCCGCCTTAAGTACAAGAATAGAGACTCTTCTTACACTCGGTGCTTTGAGCAATCCCTGTAGACCAGTATTAGTTTCCGATACACCACTGCAGGTTCAATGTATTCCGTGGACCTTCACATTGACGATGAAACACAGGAATCGCATCGGAATTAAATACAAAATGGCACAATGCCGCCTTAAGTACAAAAATAGAGACTCTTCTTACAGTCGGTGCTTTGAGTATTCCCTGTGAGACCAGTATTAGTATCCGATACACCACTGCAGGTTCATTGTATTCCTTGGACCTTCAAATTGACGATGAAACACTGAAATCGCATCGGAATTAAATACAAAAAGGCACAATACCGCCTTAAGTTTAGGAGTATAGACTCTTCTTACAGTCGGTGCTTTGAACATTCCCTGTGAGACCAGTATTAGTATCCGGTACACCACTTCAAGTTCAATCTATTCCTTGGACATACACATAGACGATGCAACACAGAAATGGCATCGGAATTAAATACAAAGGGCACAAAGCCGCCTTAAGTGCATGAATAGACACTCTTCTTACAGTCGGTGCTTTGAGCATTCCCTGTGAGACCAGTATTAGTTTCCGATACCCCACTGCATGTTCAATGTATTTCTTGGACCTTCAAATTGACGATGAAACACAGAAATCGCATCGGAATTAAATACAAAAAGGCACAATGACGCCTTACGTACAAGAATAGAGACTCTTCTTACAGTCGGTGTTTTGAGCATTCCCTGTGAGACCAGTATTAGTTTCCGATACACCACTGCAGGTTCAATGGATTCCTTGAACCTTTACATTGACGATGAAAGACAGAAATTGCACCGGAATTAAATACAAAAGGCCCAATGCCGCCTTAAGTACAAGAATAGAGACTCTTCTTACAGTCGGTGCTTTCAGCATTCCCTGTGAGACCAGTATTAGTTTCCGATACCCCACTGCAGGTTCAATGTATTCCTTGGACCTTCACATTGAAGATTATACACAGAAATGGCATCGGAATTAAATACAAATGGCACAATGCCGCCTTAAGTACAAGAATAGAGACTCTTCTTACAGTCGGTGCTTTCAGCATTCCCTGTGAGACCAGTATTAGTTTCCGATACACCACTGCAGGTTCAATGTATTCCTAGGACCTTCACATTGACGATGAAACACAGAAATCGCATTTTAATTAATACAAAAGGCACAATGAACCCCTAAGTACATTAATAGAGACTCTTCTTACTGTCGGTGCATTGAGCATTCCCTGAGAGACCAGTATTAATATCCGATACATCACTGCAGTTTCAATGTATTCCTTAGACTTTGACATTGACGATGAAACACAGAAATCGCATCGGAATTAAATACCAAAGGCACAATGCCGCCTTAAGTACAAGAATAGAGACTATTCTTACAGCCGGTGCGTCGAGTATTCCCTGTGACACCAGTATTAGTTTCCTATACACCACTGCAGGTTCAATGTATTCCTTGAAGATACAGACCGACGATGAAACACTGAAATTACATCGGAATTAAATACAAAGGGCACAATAACGTCTTAAGTGCAAGAAGAGTGAGACTTCTTAGAGACTGTGCTTTGATCCTATCCTGTGACACCAGTATTAGTTTCTGATACAACACTGCAGTTTCAATGTATTCCTTGGACCTTCACATTGACGATTAAACACAGAATCGCATCGGAATTAAATACAAAGGGCAGAATGCCGCCATAAGTACAAGAATAGAGACTCTTCTTACAGTCGGTGGTTTGAGCAGTCCCTGTGAGACCTGTATTAGTTTCCGATACACCACTGCTGGTTCAATGTACTCCTTTGACCTTCACATTGACGATGAAACACAGAAATCGCATCGGAATTAAATACAAAAGGCACAATGCCGCCTTAACTACAAGAATAGAGACTCTTCTTACAGCCGGTGTTTTGAGCATTCCCTGTGAGACCTGTATTAGTTTCCGATTCACCACTGCAGGTTCAATGTATACCTTGGACCTTCACATTGACGATTATATACAGAAATCGCATCGGAATTAAATACAAAAGGCACAATGCCGCCTTAAGTACAAGAATAGAGACTCTTCTTACAGTCGGTGCTTTGAGCATTCCCTGTGAGACCAGTATTAGTTTCCGATACACCACTGCAGGTTCAGTGTATTCCTTGGACTTTCACATCGACGATGAAACACAGAAATGGCATCGGAATTAAATACAAAGGGCACAATGCCGCCTTAAGTACAAGAATAGACACTCTTCTTACAGTCGGTGCTTTGAGCATTCTCCTGTGAGACCAGTATTAGTTTCCGATACACCACTGCAGGTTCAATGTATTTCTTGGACCTTCACACTGACGATGAAAGACAGAAATCGCATCGGAATTAAATACAAAAGGCCCAATGCCGCCTTAAGTACAAGAATAGACACTCTTCTTACAGTCGGTGCTTTGAGCATTCCCTGTGAGACCAGTATTAGTTTCCGATACACCACTGCAGGTACAATGTATTCCTTGGACCTTAAAATTGACGATGTAACACAGAAATCGCATCGGAATTAAATACAAAAAGGCACAATGCCGCCTTAAGTACAAGAATAGAGACTCTTCTTACAGTCGGTGCTCTGAGCATTCCCTGTGAGACCAGTATTAGTATCCGGTACACCACTTCAGGTTTAATGCATTAATTGGACATACACATAGACGATGAAACACAGAAATGGCATCGGAATTAAATACAAAAGGCACAATGCTGCCTTAAGTACAAGAATAGATACTCTTTTTACAGTCGGTGCTTTGAGCATTCCCTGTGAGACCAGTATTAGTTTCCGATACACCACTGCAGGTTCAATGTATTCCTTGGACATACTCATTGACGATGAAACACATAAATCGCATCGGAATTAAATACAAAAGGCACAATGCCGCCTTAAGTACAAGAATGCAGACACTACCTACAGTCAGTGCTTTGAGCATTCCCTGTGAGACCAGTATTAGTATCCGGTACACCACTTCAGGTTCAATGTATTCCTTGGACATGCACATCGACGATGAAACACAGAAATGGCATCGGAAATAAATACAAAGTGCACAATGCCGCCTTAACTACAAGAATAGAGACTCTTCTTACAGTCGGTGCTTTGAGCATTCCCTGTGAGACCAGTATTAGTTTCCGATACACCACTGCAGGTTCAATGTATTCCGTGGACCTTCACATTGACGATGAAACACAGAAATCGCATCGGAATTAAATACAAAATGGCACAATGCCGCCTTAAAAACAAGAATAGAGACTCTTCTTACAGTCGGTGCTTTGAGTATTCCCTGTGAGACCAGTATTAGTATCCGATACACCACTGCTGGTTCAATGTATTCCTTGGACATACACATTGACGATGAAAAACTGAAATTACATCGGATTTAAATACAAAAGGAACAATGTCGCCTTAAGTACAAGAATAGAGACTCTTCTTACTGTCGGTGTTTTGAGCATTCCCTCTGAGACCAGTATTAGTTTCCGATACACCACTGCAGGTTCAATGTATTTCTTGGACCTTCCCATTGACGATGAAAGACAGAAATCGCATCGGAATTAAATACAAAAGGAAAAATGCCGCCTTAAGTACAAGAATAGACACTCTTCTTACAGTCGGTGCTTTGAGCATTCCCTGTGAGACCAGTATTAGCTTCCGATACACCACTGCAGGTTCAATGTATTTCTTGGACCTTCAAATTGACGATGAAACACAGAAATCGCATCGGAATTAAATACAAAAGGCACAATGCCGCCTTAAGTACAAGAATAGAGACTCTTCTTACAGTCGGTGCTTTGAGCATTCCCTGTCAGACCAGTATTAGTTTCTGATACTCCACTGCAGGTTCAGTGTATTCCTTGGACTTTCACATCGACGATGAAACACAGAAATGGCATCGGAATTAAATACAAAGGGCACAATGCCGCCTTAAGTACAAGAATAGACACTCTTCTTACAGTCGGTGCTTTGAGCATTCCCCTGTGAGACCAGTATTAGTTTCCGATACACCACTGCAGGTTCAATGTATTTCTTGGACCTTCACATTGACGATGAAAGACAGAAATCGCATCGGAATTAAATACAAAAGGCCCAATGCCGCCTTAAGTACAAGAATAGACACTCTTCTTACAGTCGGTGCTTTGAGCATTCCCTGTGAGACCAGTATTAGTTTCCGATACACCACTGCAGGTACAATGTATTCCTTGGACCTTAAAATTGACGATGAAACACAGAAATCGCATCGGAATTAAATACAAAAAGGCACAATGCCGCCTTAAGTACAAGAATAGAGACTCTTCTTACAGTTGGTGCTTTGAGCATTCCCTGTGAGACCAGTGTTAGTATCCGGTACACCACTTCTGGTTTAATGCATTAATTTGACATACACATAGACGATGAAACACAGAAATGGCATCGGAATTAAATACGAAAGGCACAATGCTGCCTTAAGTACAAGAATAGATACTATTTTTACAGTCGGTGCTTTGAGCATTCCCTGTGAGACCAGTATTAGTTTCCGATACACCACTGTAGGTTCAATGTATTCCTTGGACATACACATTGACGATGAAACACATAAATCGCATTGGAATTAAATACAAAAGGCACAATGCCGCCTTAAGTACAAGAATACAGACACTACCTACAGTCAGTGCTTTGAGCATTCCCTGTGAGATCAGTATTAGTATCCGGTACACCACTTCAGGTTCAATGTTATCCTTGGACATACACATCGACGATGAAACACAGAAATGGCATCGGAAATAAATACAAAGTGCACAATGCCGCCTTAACTACAAGAATAGACACTCTTCTTATAGTCGGTGCATTGAGTATTCCCTGTGAGACCAGTATTAGTTTCCGATACACCACTGCAGGTTCAATGTATTCCTTGGACCTTCACATTGACGATGAAACACAGAAATCGCATCGGAATTAAATACAAAATGGCACAATGCTGCCATAAGTACACGAATAGAGACTCTTCTTACAGTCGGTACTTTGAGCATTCCCTGTGAGACCAGTATTAGTATCCGATTAACCACTGCTTGTTCAATGTATTCCTTGTACATACACATTGACGATGAAACACTGAAATTTCATCGGATTAGATACAAAAGGAACAATGTCGTCTTAAGTACAAGAAAAGAGACTCTTCTTACTGTCGGTGCTTTGAGCATTCTCTGTGAGACCAGTATTAGTTTCCGATACACCACTGCAGGTACAATGTATTCCTTGGACCTTAAAATTGACGATGAAACACAGAAATCGCATCGGAATTAAATACAAAAAGGCACAATGCCGCCTTAAGTACAAGAATAGAGACTCTTCTTACAGTTGGTGCTTTGAGCATTCCCTGTGAGACCAGTGTTAGTATCCGGTACACCACTTCTGGTTTAATGCATTAATTTGACATACACATAGACGATGAAACACAGAAATGGCATCGGAATTAAATACAAAAGGCACAATGCTGCCTTAAGTACAAGAATAGATACTATTTTTACAGTCGGTGCTTTGAGCATTCCCTGTGAGACCAGTATTAGTTTCCGATACACCACTGTAGGTTCAATGTATTCCTTGGACATACACATTGACGATGAAACACATAAATCGCATTGGAATTAAATACAAAAGGCACAATGCCGCCTTAAGTACAAGAATACAGACACTACCTACAGTCAGTGCTTTGAGCATTCCCTGTGAGATCAGTATTAGTATCCGGTACACCACTTCAGGTTCAATGTATTCCTTGGACATACACATCGACGATGAAACACAGAAATGGCATCGGAAATAAATACAAAGTGCACAATGCCGCCTTAACTACAAGAATAGACACTCTTCTTATAGTCGGTGCATTGAGTATTCCCTGTGAGACCAGTATTAGTTTCCGATACACCACTGCAGGTTCAATGTATTCCTTGGACCTTCACATTGACGATGAAACACAGAAATCGCATCGGAATTAAATACAAAATGGCACAATGCTGCCATAAGTACACGAATAGAGACTCTTCTTACAGTCGGTACTTTGAGCATTCCCTGTGAGACCAGTATTAGTATCCGATTAACCACTGCTTGTTCAATGTATTCCTTGTACATACACATTGACGATGAAACACTGAAATTTCATCGGATTAGATACAAAAGGAACAATGTCGTCTTAAGTACAAGAAAAGAGACTCTTCTTACTGTCGGTGTTTTGAGCATTCCCTCTGAGACCAGTATTAGTTTCCGATACACCACTGAATGGTCCAATGTAATCCTTGGACCTTCACATTGACGATGAAACACAGAAATCGCATCGGAATGAAATACAAAAGGCACAATGCCGACTTAAGTACAAGAATAGAGACTCTTCTTACAGTCGGTGCTTCGAGCATTCCCTGTGAGACCAGTATTAGTTTCCGACACACCACTGCAGTTTCAATGTATTCCTTGGACCTTCACATTGACGATGAAACACAGAAATTGCATTGGAATTAAATACAAAAGGCACAATGAAGCCCTAAGTACAACAATAGAGACTCTTCTTACTGACGGTGCTTTGAGCATTCCCTGAGAGACCAGTATTAATATCCGATACACCACTGCAGGTTCAATGTATTCCTGAGACATTCACATTGACGATGAAACACAGAAATCGCATCGGAATTAAATACCAAAGGCACAATGCCGCCTTAAGTACAAGAATAGAGACTCTTCTTACAGTCGGTGCTTTGAGCATTCCCTGTGAGACCAGTATTAGTTTCCGATACACCACTGCAGGTTCAATGTATTCCTTGAACCTTCACATTGACAATGAAAGACAGAAATCGCATTGGAATTAAATACAAAAGGCCCAATGCCGCCTTAAGTACAAGAATAGAGACTCTTCTAACAGTCGGTGCTTTGAGCATTCCCTGTGAGTCTAGTATTAGTTTCCGATACACAACTGCAGGTTCAATGTATTCCTTGGACCTTCACATTGACGATTATACACAGAAATCACATCGGAATTAAATACAAAAGGCACAATGCCACCCTAAGTACAACAATACAGACTCAACTTACAGTCGGTGCTTTGAGCATTCCCTGTGAGACCAGTATTAGTTTCCGATACACCACTGCAGGTTCAATGTATTCCTTGGACCGTCACATTGACGATGAAACACAGAAATCGCATTGGAATTAAATACAAAAGGCACAATGAAGCCCTAAGTACAACAATAGAGACTCTTCTTACTGACGGTGCTTTGAGCATTCCCTGAGAGACCAGTATTAATTTCCGATACACCACTGCATGTTCAATGTATTCCTTGGACCTTCACATTGACGATTATACACATAAATCGCATCGGAATTAAATACAAAAGGCCCAATGCCGCCTTAAGTACAAGAATAGAGACTCTTCTTACAGTCGGTACTTTGAGCATTCCCTGTGAGACCAGTATTTGTTTCCGATACACCACTTCAGGTTCAATGTATTCCTTGGACATACACATCGACGATGAAACACAGAAATGGCATCGGAATTAAATACAAAGTGCACAATGCCGCCTTAAGTACAAGAATAGAGACTCTTCTTACAGTCGGTGCTTTGAGCATTTCCTGTGAGACCAGTATTAGTTTCCGATACACCACTGCAGGTTCATTGTATTTCTTGGACCTTCACATTGACGATGAAAGACAGAAATCGCATCGGAATTAAATACCAAAGGCCCAATGCCGCCTTAAGTACAAGAATAGAGACACTTCTTACAGTCGGTGCTTTGAGCATTCCCTGTGCGACCAGTATTAGTTTCCGATACACCACTGCAGGTTCAATGTATTCCTTGGACCTTCACATTGACGATTATACACAGAAATTGCATCGGAAACTAAATACAAAATGCCGCCTAAAGTACAAGAATGGAGACTCTTCTTACAGTCGGTGCTTTGAGCATTCCCTGTGAGACCAGTATTAGTTTCCGATACACCACTGCAGGTTCAGTGTATTCCTTGGACTTTCACATCGACGATGAGACACAGAAATTTCATCGGAATTAAATACAAAGGGCACAATGCCGCCTTAAGTACAAGAATAGACACTCTTTTTACAGTCGGTGCTTTGAGCATTCCCTGTGAGACCAGTATTCGTTTCCGATACACCAATGCAGGTTCAATGTATTTCTTGGACCTTCACATTGACGATGAAAGACAGAAATCGCATCGGAATGAAATACAAAGGGCACAATGCCGCCTTAAGTACAAGAATAGACACTCTTCTTACAGTCGGTGCTTTGAGCATTCCCTCTGAGACCAGTATTAGTTTCCGATACACCACTGCAGGTCCAATGTATTCCTAGGACCTTCACATTGGCGATGAAACACAGAAATCGCATCGGAATTAAATACAAAAGGCACAATGCCGCCTTAAGTACAAGAATACAGACTCTACTTACAGTCGGTGCTTTGAGCATTCCCTGTGAGACCAGTATTAGTTTCCGATACACCACTGCAGGTTCAATGTATTCCTTGGACCTTCACATTGACGATGAAACACAGAAATCGCATTGGAATAAAATACAAAAGGCACAATGATGCCCTAAGTACAACAATAGAGACACTTCTTACTGATGGTGCTTTGAGCTTTCCCTGAGAGACCAGTATTAATATCCGATACACCACTGCAGGTTCAATGTATTCCTTGAACATACACATTGACGATGAAACACTGAAATTACATCGGAATTAAATACAAAGGGCAAAATAACGCCTTATGTGCAAGAAGAGTGGGTCTTCTTAGAGACTCTGCTTTGATCCTATCCTGTGACAGTAATTGCTTTGAGCATTCCCTGTGAGACCAGTATTAGTTTCCGATACACCACTGCAGGTTCAATGTATTCCTAGGACCTTCACATTGACGATGAAACACATAAATCGCATCGGAATTAAATACAAATGGCACAATGCCGCCTTAAGTACAAGAATACAGACTCTACTTACAGTCAGTGCTTTGAGCATTCCCTGTGAGACCAGTATTAGTATCCGGTACACAACTTCAGGTTCAATGTATTCCTTGGACATACACATCGACGATGAAACACAGAAATGGTTTCGGAATTAAATACAAAGTGCACAATGCCGCCTTAAGTACAAGAATAGAGACTCTTCTTACAGTCGGTGCTTTGAGCATTCCCTGTGAGACCAGTATTAGTTTCCGATACACCACTGCAGGTTCAATGTATTTCTTGGACCTTCACATTGACGATGAAAGACAGAAATCGCATCGGAATTAAATACAAAAGGCCCAATGCCGCCTTAAGTACAAGAATAGAGACTCTTCTTACAGTCGGTGCTTTGAGCATTCCCTGTGAGACCAGTATTAGTTTCCGATGTACCACTGCAGGTTCAATGTTTTCCTTGGACCATCACATTGACGATTATACACAGAAATAGCATCGGAAACTAAATACAAAAGGCACAATGCCGCCTAAAGTACAAGAATGGAGACTCTTCTTACAGTCGGTGCTTTGAGCATTCCCTGTAAGACCAGTATTAGTTTCCGATACACCACTGCAGGTTCAGTGTATTCCTTGGACTTTCACATCGACGATGAAACACAGAAATGGCATCGGAATTAAATACACAGGGCACAATGCCGCCTTAAGTACAAGAATAGACACTCTTTTTACAGTCGGTGCTTTGAGCATTCCCTGTGAGACCACTATTAGTTTCCGATACAGCACTGCAGGTTCAATGTATTTCTTGGACCTTCACATTGACGATGAAAGACAGAAATCGCATCGGGATTAAATACAAAAGGCCCAATGCCGCCTTAAGTACAAGAATAGAGACTCTTCTTACAGTCGGTGCTTTGAGCATTCCCTGTGAGACCAGTATTAGTTTCCGATACACCACTGCAGGTTCAATGTATTCCTTGGACCTTCACATTGACGATTATACACAGAAATAGCATCGGAATTAAATACAAAAGGCACAATGCCGCCTAAAGTACAAGAATAGAGACTCTTCTTACTGTCGGTATTTTGAGCATTCCCTCTGAGACCAGTATTAGTTTCCCATACACCACTGCAGGTCCAATGTAATCCTTGGACCTTCACATTGACGATGAAACACAGAAATCGCATCGGAATTATATACACAAGGCACAATGCCGCCTTAAGTACAAGAATACAGACTCTACTTACAGTCAGTGCTTTGAGCATTCCCTGTGAGACCAGTATTAGTATCCGGTACACCACATCATGTTCAATGTATTCCTTGGACATACACATCGACGATGAAACACAGAAATGGCATCGGAATGAAATACAAAGTGCACAATGCCGCCTTAAGTACAAGAATAGACTCTCTTCTTACAGTCGGTGCTTTGAGCATTTCCTGTGAGACCAGTATTAGTTTCCGATACACCACTGCAGGTTCAATGTATTCCTTGGACCTTCAAATTGACGATGAAACACAGAAATCGCATCTTAATTAAATTTAAAAGGCACAATGCCGCCTAAAGTACAAGAATACAGACTCTATTTACAGTCGGTGCTTTGAGCATTCCCTGTGAGACCAGTATTAGTTTCCGATACACCACTGCAGGTTCAATGTATTCCTTGGACCTTCACATTGACGATGGAACACAGAAATCGCATCGGAATGAAATACAAAATGGCACAAAGCCGCCTTAAGTACAAGAATAGAGACTCTTCTTACAGTCGGTGCTTTGAGCATTCCCTGTGAGACCAGTATTAGTATCCGATACACCACTGCAGGTTCAATGTATTGCTTGGACACACACATTGACGATGAAACACTGAAATTGCCTCGGATTTAAATACAAAAGGAGCAATGTGGCCTTAAGTACAAGAATAGAGACTCTTCTTACAGTCGGTGCTTTGAGCATTCCCTGTGAGACCAGTATTAGTTTCCGATACACCACTGCAGGTTCAATGTATTCCTTGAACCTTCACATTGACGATGAAAGACAGAAATCGCATTGGAATTAAATACAAAAGGCCCAATGCCGCCTTAAGTACAAGAATAGAGACTCTTCTTGCAGTCGGTGCTTTGAGCATTCCCTGTGAGACCAGTATTAGTTTCCGATACACCACTGCAGGTTCAATGTATTCCTTGGACCTTCACATTGACGATTATACACAGTAATCACATCGGAATTAAATACAAAAGGCACAATGCCACCTTAAGTACAACAATACAGACTCAACTTACAGTCGGTGCTTTGAGCATTCCCTGTGAGACCAGTATTAGTTTCCGATACACCACTGCAGGTTCAATGTATTCCTTGGACCTTCACATTGACGATTATACACATAAATCGCATCGGAATTAAATACAAAAGGCACAATGCCGCCTTAGTACAAGAATACAGACTCTACTTACAGTCAGTGCTTTGAGCATTCCCTGTGAGACCAGTATTAGTATCCGGTACACCACTTCAGGTTCAATGTATTCCTTGGACATACACATCGACGATGAAACACAGAAATGGCATCGGAATTAAATACAAAGTGCACAATGCCGCCTTAAGTACAAGAATAGAGACTCTTCTTACAGTCGGTGCTTTGAGCATTCCCTGTGAGACCAGTATTAGTTTCCGACACACCACTGCAGGTTCAATGTATTTCTTGGACCTTCACATTGACGATGATAGACTGAAATCGCATCGGAATTAAATACCAAAGGCCCAATGCCGCCTTAAGTACAAGAATAGAGACTCTTCTTACAGTCGGTGCTTTGAGCATTCCCTGTGCGACCAGTATTAGTTTCCGATACACCACTGCAGGTTCAATGTATTCCTTGGACCTTCACATTGACGATTATACACAGAAATTGCATCGGAAACTAAATACAAAAGGCACAATGCCGCCTAAAGTACAAGAATGGAGACTCTTCTTACAGTCAGTGCTTTGAGCATTCCCTGTGAGACCAGTATTAGTTTCCGATACACCACTGCAGGTTCAGTGTATTCCTTGGACTTTCACATCGACGATGAGACACAGAAATGGCATCGGAATTAAATACAAAGGGCACAATGCCGCCTTAAGTACAAGAATAGACACTCTTTTTACAGTCGGTGCTTTGAGCATTCCCTGTGAGACCAGTATTAGTTTCCGATACACCACTGCAGGTTCAATGTATTCCTTGGACCTTCACATTGACGATTATACACAGAAATCGCATCGGAATTAAATACAAAAGGCACAATGCGCCTTAAGTACAAGAATAGTGACTCTTCTTACAGTCGGTGCATTGAGCATTCCCTGCGGGACCAGTATTAGTTTCCGATACACCACTGCAGGTTCAATGTATTCCTTGGACCTTCACATTGACGATGAAACACAGAAATCGCATTGGAATTAAATACAAAAGGCACAATGATGCCCTAAGTACAACAATAGAGACTCTTCTTACTGACGGTGCTTTGAGCATTCCCTGAGAGACCAGTATTAATATCCGATACACCACTGCAGGTTCAATGTATTCCTTGAACATACACATTGACGATGAAACACTGAAATTACATCGGAATTAAATACAAAGGGCAAAATAACGCCTTAAGTGCAAGAAGAGTGGGACTTCTTAGAGACTGTGCTTTGATCCTATCCTGTGACAGTCATTGCTTTGAGCATTCCCTGTGAGACCAGTATTAGTTTCCGATACACCACTGCAGGTTCAATGTATTCCTTGGACCTTCACATTGACGATGAAACACATAAATCGCATCGGAATTAAATACAAATGGCACAATGCCGCCTTAAGTACAAGAATACAGACTCTACTTACAGTCAGTGCTTTGAGCATTCCCTGTGAGACCAGTATTAGTATCCGGTACACAACTTCAGGTTCAATGTATTCCTTGGACATACACATCGACGATGAAACACAGAAATGGCTTCGGAATTAAATACAAAGTGCACAATGCCGCCTTAAGTACAAGAATAGAGACTCTTCTTACAGTCGGTGCTTTGAGCATTCCCTGTGAGACCAGTATTAGTTTCCGATGTACCACTGCAGGTTCAATGTATTCCTTGGACCTTCACATTGACGATTATACGCAGAAATAGCATCGGAAACTAAATACAAAAGGCACAATGCCGCCTAAAGTACAAGAATGGAGACTCTTCTTACAGTCGGTGCTTTGAGCATTCCCTGTGAGACCAGTATTAGTTTCCGATACACCACTGCAGGTTCAGTGTATTCCTTGGACTTTCACATCGACGATGAAACACAGAAATGGCATCGGAATTAAATACACCGGGCACAATGCCGCCTTAAGTACAAGAATAGACACTCTTTTTACAGTCGGTGCTTTGAGCATTCCCTGTGAGACCACTATTAGTTTCCGATACACCACTGCAGGTTCAATGTATTTCTTGGACCTTCACATTGACGATGAAAGACAGAAATCGCATCGGAATTAAATACATAAGGCCCAATGCCGCCTTAAGTACAAGAATAGAGACTCTTCTTACAGTCGGTGCTTTGAGCATTCCCTGTGAGACCAGTATTAGTTTCCGATACACCACTGCAGGTTCAATGTATTCCTTGGACCTTCACATTGACGATTATACACAGAAATAGCATCGGAATTAAATACAAAAGGCACAATGCCGCCTAAAGTACAAGAATAGAGACTCTTCTAACTGTCGGTATTTTGAGCATTCCCTCTGAGACCAGTATTAGTTTCCGATACACCACTGCAGGTCCAATGTAATCCTTGGACCTTCACATTGACGGTGAAACACAGAAATCGCATCGGAATTATATACAAAAGGCACAATGCCGCCTTAAGTACAAGAATACAGACCCTACTTACAGTCAGTGCTTTGAGCATTCCCTGTGAGACCAGTATTAGTATCCGGTACACCACATCATGTTCAATGTATTCCTTGGACATACACATCGACGATGAAACACAGAAATGGCATCGGAATGAAATACAAGGTGCACAATGCCGCCTTAAATACAAGAATAGACACTCTTCTTACAGACGGTGCTTTGAGCATTCCCTGTGAGACCAGTATTAGTTTCCGATACACCACTGCAGGTTCAATGTATTCCTTGGACCTTCAAATTGACGATGAAACACAGAAATCGCATCTTAATTAAATACAAAAGGCAGAATGCCGCCTAAAGTACAAGAATACAGACTCTATTTACAGTCGGTGCTTTGAGCATTCCCTGTGAGACCAGTATTAGTTTCCGATGCACCACTGCAGGTTCAATGTATTTCTTGGACCTTCATATTGACGATGAAAGACAGAAATCGCATCGGAATTAAATACCAAAGGCCCAATGCCGCCTTAAGTACAAGAATAGAGACTCTTCTTACAGTCGGTGCTTTGGGCATTCCCTGTGCGACCAGTATTAGTTTCCGATACACCACTGCAGGTTCAATGTATTCCTTGGACCTTCACATTGACGATTATACACAGAAATAGCATCGGAAACTAAATACAAAAGGCACAATGCCGCCTAAAGTACAAGAATGGAGACTCTTCTTACAGTCGGTGCTTTGAGCATTCCCTGTGAGACCAGTATTAGTTTCCGATACACCACTGCAAGTTCAGTGTATTCCTTGGACTTTCACATCGACGATGAGACACAGAAATGGCATCGGAATTAAATACAAAGGGCACAATGCCGCCTTAAGTACAAGAATAGACACTCTTTTTACAGTCGGTGCTTTGAGCATTCCCTGTGAGACCAGTATTAGTTTCCGATACACCACTGCAGGTTCAATGTATTTCTTGGACCTTCACATTGACGATGAAAGACAGAAATCGCATCGGAATTAAATACAAAGGGCACAATGCCACCTTAAGTACAAGAATAGACACTCTTCTTACAGTAGGTGCTTTGAGCATTCCCTGTGAGACCAGTATTAGTTTCCGATACACCACTGCAGGTTCAATGTATTCCTTGGACCTTCACATTGACGATTATACACAGAAATCGCATCGGAATTAAATACAAAAGGCACAATGCCGCCTTAAGTACAAGAATAGAGACTCTTCTTACAGTCGGTGCTTTGAGCATTCCCTGTGGGACCAGTATCAGTATCCGATACACCACTGCAGGTTTAATGTATTCCTTGGACATACACATTGACGATGAAACACTGAAATTACATCGGATTTAAATACAAAAGGAACAATGTCGCCTTAAGTACAAGAATAGAGACTCTTCTTACTGTCGGTGTTTTGAGCATTCCCTCTGAGACCAGTATTAGTTTCCGATATACCACTGCAGGTGCAATGTATTCCTTGGACCTTCACATTGACAATGAAACACAGAAATCTCATCGGAATTAAATACAAAAGCCGCAATGCCGCCTTAAGTACAAGAATAGAGACTCTTCATACAGTCGGTGCTTTGGGCATTCCCTGTGAGACCAGTATTAGTTTCCGATACACCACTGCAGGTTCAGTGTATTCCTTGGAGTTTCACATCGACAATGAAACACAGAAAAGGCATCGGAATTAAATACAAATTGCACAATGCCGCCATAAGTACAAGAATAGAGACTCTTCTTACAGTCGGTGCTTTGAGCATTCCCTGTGCGACCAGTATTAGTTTCCGATACACCACTGCTGGTTCAATGTATTCCTTGGACCTTCACATTGACGATTATACACAGAAATAGCATCGGAAACTAAATACAAAGGGCACAATGCCGCCTAAAGTACAAGAATAGAGACTCTTCTTACACTCGGTGGTTTGAGCATTCCCTGTGAGACCAGTATTAGTTTCCGATACACCACTGCAGGTTCAGTGTATTCCTTGGACTTTCACATCGACGATGAGACACAGAAATGGCATCGGAATTAAATACAAAGGGCACATTGCCGCCTTAAGTACAAGAATAGACACACTTTTTACAGTCGGTGCTTTGAGCATTCCCTGTGAGACCAGTATTAGTTTCCGATACACCACTGCAGGTTCAATGTATTTCTTGGACCTTCACATTGACGATGAAAGACAGAAATCGCATCGGAATTAAATGCAAAGGGCACAATGCCGCCTTAACTACAAGAATAGACACTCTTCTTACTGTCGGTGCTTTGAGCATTCCCTGTGAGACCAGTATTAGTTTCCGATACACCACTGCAGGGTCAATGTATTCCTTGGACCTTCAGATTGACGATTATACACAGAAATCGCATCGGAATTAAATACAAAAGGCACAATGCCGCCTTAAGTACAAGAATAGAGACTCTTCTTACAGTCGGTGCTTTGAGCATTCCCTGTGGGACCAGTGTTAGTATCCGATACACCACTGCAGGTTCAATGTATTCCTTGGACATACACATTGACGATGAAACACTGAAATTACATCGGATTTAAATACAAAAGGAACAATGCCGCCTTAAGTCCAAGAATAGAGACTCTTCTTACTGTCGGTGTTTTGAGCATTCCCTCAGAGACCAGTATTACTTTCCGATATACCACTGCAGGTCCAATGTATTCCTTGGACTTTCGCATTGACAATGAAACACAGAAATCGCATCGGAATTAAATACAAAAGACGCAATGCCGCCTTAAGTACAAGAATAGAGACTCTTCTTACAGTCGGTGTTTTGGGCGTTCCCTGTGGGCCCAGTATTAGTTTCCGATACACCACTGCAGGTTCAGTGTATTCCTTGGAGTTTCACATCGACAATGAAACACAGAAATGGCATCGGAATTAAATACAAATGGCACAATGCCGCCATAAGTACAAGAATAGAGACTCTTCTTACAGTCGATGCTTTGAGCACTCCCTGTGAGACCAGTATTAGTCTCCGATACACCAATGCATGTTCAATGTATTCCTTGAACCTTCACATTGACGATGAAAGACAGAAATCGCATCGGAATTAAATACAAAAGGCCCAGTGCCGCCTTAAGTACAAGAATAGAGACTCTTCTTACAGTCGGTGCTTTGAGCATTACCTGTGAGACCAGTATTAGTTTCCGATACACCACTGCAGGTTCAATGTATTCCTTGGACCTTCAAATTGACGATTATACACAGAAATCGCATCGGAATTAAATACAAAAGGCACAATGCCGCCTTAAGTACTAGAATAGAGACTCTTCTTACAGTCGGTGCTTTGAGCATTCCCTGTGAGACCAGTATTAGTTTCCGATACACCACTGCAAGTTCAATGTAATCCTTGGACCTTCACATTGACGATGAAACACAGAAATCGCATCGGAATTAAATACAAAAGGCACAATGCCGCCTTAAGTACAAGAATACAGACTCTACTTACAGTCGGTGCTTTGAGCATTCCCTGTGAGACCAGTATTAGTTTCCCATACACCACTGCAGGTTCAGTGTATTCCTTGGACTTTCACATCGACGATGAAACACAGAAATGGCATCGGAATTAAATACACAGGGCACAATGCCGCCTTAAGTACAAGAATGGACACTCTTTTTACAGTCGGTGCTTTGAGCAATCCCTGTGAGACCAGTATTAGTTTCCGATACACCACTGCTGGTTCAATGTATTCCTTGGACCTTCACATTGACGATTATACACAGAAATAGCATCGGAATTAAATACAAAAGGCACAATGCCGCCTTAAGTACAAGAATAGAGACTCTTCTTACAGTCGGTGGTTTGAGCATTCCCTGTGAGACCAGTATTAGTTTCCGATACACCACTGCAGGTTCAATGTATTCTTTAGACATTCACATTGACGATTAAACACAGAAATAGCATGGGAATTAAATACAAAAGGCACAATGCCGCCTAAAGTACATGAATAGAGACTCTTCTTACAGTCGGTGCTTTGAGCATTCCCTGGGAGACCAGTATTAGTATCCGATACACCACTGCAGATTCAATGTATTCGTTGGACATACACATTGACGATGAAACACTGAAATTACATCGGAATTATATACAAAAGGAACAATGTCGCCTTAAGTGCAAGAATAGAGACTCTTCTTACTGTCGGTGTTTTGAGCATTCTCTGTGGGACCAGTATTAGTTTCCGATACACCACTGCAGGTTCAATGTATTCCTTGACAATACGCAATGACGATGAAACACTGAAATTACATCGGAATTAAATACAAAGGGCACAATGACGCCCTAAGTACAAGCAGAGTGAGACATCTTAGAGTCCGTGTTTTGATCCTTTCCAGAGCGACCCGTATTAGTTTCCGATACGCCACTGCAGGTTCAATGTTTTCCTTGGACCTTCACATTGACGATTACACACAGAAATCGCATCGGAATTAAATACAAAAGGCACTTGCCGCCTTAAGTACAAGAATAGAGACTCTTCTTACAGTCGGTGCTTTGAGCATTACCTGTGAGACCAGTATTAGTTTCCGATACACCACTGCAGGTTCAGTGTATTCCTTGGACTTTCACATCGACAATGAAACACAGAAATGGCATCAGAATTAAATACAAAGGGCACATTGAGACCTTAAGTACAAGAATAAACACTCTTCTTACAGTCGGTGCTTTGAGCATTCCCTGTGAGACCAGTATTAGTTTCCGATACACCACTGCAGTTCCAATGTATTCCTTGGACCTTCACATTGACGATGAAACACAGAAATTGCAACGGAATTAAATACAAATGGCACATTGCCGCCCTAAGTACAAAAATAGAGACTCTTCTTACAGTCGGTGCTTTGAGCATTCCCTGAGAGACCAGTATTAATTTCCGATACACCACTGGAGGTTCAATGTATTCCTTAGACGTTCACATTGACGATGAAACACAGAAATCAAATCGGAATTAAATACCAAAGGCACAATGCCGCCTTAAGTACAAGAATAGAGACTCTTCTTACAGTCGGTGCTTTAAGCAGTTCCTGTGAGACCTGTATTAGTTTCCGATACACCACTGCAGGTTGAATGTATTCCGTGGAGCTTCACATTGGCGATGAGACACAGAAATCGCATCGGAATTAAATACAAAAGGCACAATGCCGCCTTAAGTACAAGGAGACAGACTCTACTTACAGTCAGTGCTTTGAGCATTCCCTGTGAGACCAGTATTAGTATCCGGTACACCACTTCAGGTTCAATGTATTCCTTGGACATACACATCGACGATGAAACACTGAAATTACATCGGATTTAAATACAAAAGGAACAATGTCGCCTTAAGTACAAGAATAGAGACTCTTCTTACTGTCGGTGTGTTGAGCATTCCCTCTGAGACCAGTATTAGTTTCCGATACACCACTGCAGGTTCAGTGTATTCCTTGGACTTTCACATCGACGATGAAACACAGAAATAACATCGGAATTAAATACAAAGGGCACAATGCCGCCATAAGTACAAGAACTGAGACTCTTCTTACAGTCGGTGCTTTGAGCATTCCCTGTGAGACCAGTATTAGTTTCCGATACACCACTGCAGATTCAATGTATTCCTTGGACCTTCACATTGACGATGAAACACTGAAATCGCATTGGAATTAAATACAAAAGGCACAATGAAGCCCTAAGTACAACAATAGAGACTCTTCTTACTGACGGTGCTTTGAGCATTCCCTGAGAGACCAGTATTAATATCCGATACACCACTGCAGGTTCAAAGTATTCCTGAGACATTCGCATTGACGATGAAACACAGAAATGGCATCGGAATTAAATACCAAAGGCAAAATGCCGCCTTAAGTACAAGAATAGAGTCTATTCTCACAGCCGGTGCGTCGACTATTCCCTGTGAGACCCGTATTAGTTTCCGATACACCACTGCAGGTTCAAGGTATTCGTTGAACATACACATTGAAGATGAAACACAGAAATGGCATCGGAATTAAATACAAAGTGCACAATGCCACCTTAAGTACAAGAATAGACACTCTTCTTACAGTCGGTGCTTTGAGCATTCCCTGTGAGACCAGTATTAGTTTCCGATACACCACTGCAGGTTCAATGTATTCCTTGGACCTTCAAATTGACGATGAAACACAGAAATCGCATCTTAATTAAATACAAAAGGCACAATGCCGCCTAAAGTACAAGAATTCAGACTCTATTTACAGTCGGTGCTTTCTGCATTCCCTGTGAAGCCAATATTAGTTTCCGATACACCACTGCAGGTTCAATGTATTCCTTGGACCTTCACATTGACGATGAAACACAGAAATCGCATCGGAATTAAATACAAAATGGCACAAAGCCGCCTTAAGTACAAGAATAGAGACTCTTCTTACAGTCGGTGCTTTGAGCATTCCCTGTGAGACCAGTATTAGTATCCGATACACCACTGCAGGTTCAATGTAATCCTTGGACCTACACATTGACGATGAAACACAGAAATCGCATCGGAATTAAATATAAAAGGCACAATGCCGCCTTAAGTACAAGAATACAGACTCCACTTACAGTCGGTGCTTTGAGCATTCCCTGTGAGACCAGTATTAGTTTCCGATATACCACTGCAGGTTCAATGTATTTTTGGACCTTCACATTGGCGATGAAACACAGAAATCGCATGGAATTAAATACAAAAGGCACAATACCGCCTTCAGTACAAGAATAGACACTCTTCTTACAGTCTGTGCTTTGAGCATTCCCTGTGAGACCAGTATTAGTATCCGATACACCACTGCAGATTCAATGTATTCGTTGGACATACACATTGACGATGAAACACTGAAATTACATCGGAATTATATACAAAAGGAACAATGTCGCCTTAAGTGCAAGAATAGAGACTCTTCTTACTGTCGGTGTTTTGAGCATTCTCTGTGGGACCAGTATTAGTTTCCGATACACCACTGCAGGTTCAATGTATTCCTTGACAATACGCAATGACGATGAAACACTGAAATTACATCGGAATTAAATACAAAGGGCACAATGACGCCCTAAGTACAAGCAGAGTGAGACATCTTAGAGTCCGTGTTTTGATCCTTTCCAGAGCGACCCGTATTAGTTTCCGATACGCCACTGCAGGTTCAATGTTTTCCTTGGACCTTCACATTGACGATTACACACAGAAATCGCATCGGAATTAAATACAAAAGGCACTTGCCGAATTAAGTACAAGAATAGAGACTCTTCTTACAGTCGGTGCTTTGAGCATTACCTGTGAGACCAGTATTAGTTTCCGATACACCACTGCAGGTTCAGTGTATTCCTTGGACTTTCACATCGACAATGAAACACAGAAATGGCATCAGAATTAAATACAAAGGGCACATTGCCACCTTAAGTACAAGAATAAACACTCTTCTTACAGTCGGTGCTTTGAGCATTCCCTGTGAGACCAGTATTAGTTTCCGATACACCACTGCTGTTCCAATGTATTCCTTGGACCTTCACATTGACGATGAACCACAGAAATTGCAACGGAATTAAATACAAATGGCACATTGCCGCCCTAAGTATAAAAATAGAGACTCTTCTTACAGTCGGTGCTTTGAGCATTCCCTGAGAGACCAGTATTAATTTCCGATACACCACTGGAGGTTCAATGTATTCCTTAGACGTTCACATTGACGATGAAACACAGAAATCAAATCGGAATTAAATACCAAAGGCACAATGCCGCCTTAAGTACAAGAATAGAGACTCTTCTTACAGTCGGTGCTTTAAGCAGTTCCTGTGAGACCTGTATTAGTTTCCGATACACCACTGCAGGTTGAATGTATTCCGTGGAGCTTCACATTGGCGATGAGACACAGAAATCGCATCGGAATTAAATACAAAAGGCACAATGCCGCCTTAAGTACAAGGAGACAGACTCTACTTACAGTCAGTGCTTTGAGCATTCCCTGTGAGACCAGTATTAGTATCCGGTACACCACTTCAGGTTCAATGTATTCCTTGGACATACACATCGACGATGAAACACTGAAATTACATCGGATTTAAATACAAAAGGAACAATGTCGCCTTAAGTACAAGAATAGAGACTCTTCTTACTGTCGGTGTTTTGAGCATTCCCTCTGAGACCAGTATTAGTTTCCGATACACCACTGCAGGTTCAGTGTATTCCTTGGACTTTCACATCGACGATGAAACACAGAAATAACATCGGAATTAAATACAAAGGGCACAATGCCGCCATAAGTACAAGAACAGAGACTCTTCTTACAGTCGGTGCTTTGAGCATTCCCTGTGAGACCAGTATTAGTTTCCGATACACCACTGCAGGTTCAATGTATTCCTTGGACCTTCACATTGACGATGAAACACTGAAATCGCATTGGAATTAAATACAAAAGGCACAATGAAGCCCTAAGTACAACAATAGAGACTCTTCTTACTGACGGTGCTTTGAGCATTCCCTGAGAGACCAGTATTAATATCCGATACACCACTGCAGGTTCAAAGTATTCCTGAGACATTCGCATTGACGATGAAACACAGAAATGGCATCCGAATTAAATACCAAAGGCACAATGCCGCCTTAAGTACAAGAATAGAGTCTATTCTCACAGCCGGTGCGTCGACTATTCCCTGTGAGACCCGTATTAGTTTCCGATACACCACTGCAGGTTCAAGGTATTCCTTGAACATACACATTGAAGATGAAACACAGAAATGGCATCGGAATTAAATACAAAGTGCACAATGCCACCTTAAGTACAAGAATAGACACTCTTCTTACAGTCGGTGCTTTGAGCATTCCCTGTGAGACCAGTATTAGTTTCCGATACACCACTGCAGGTTCAATGTATTCCTTGGACCTTCAAATTGACGATGAAACACAGAAATCGCATCTTAATTAAATACAAAAGGCACAATGCCGCCTAAAGTACAAGAATACAGACTCTATTTACAGTCGGTGCTTTCTGCATTCCCTGTGAAGCCAGTATTAGTTTCCGATACACCACTGCAGGTTCAATGTATTCCTTGGACCTTCACATTGACGATGAAACACAGAAATCGCATCGGAATTAAATAAAAATGGCACAAAGCCGCCTTAAGTACAAGAATAGAGACTCTTCTTACTGTCGGTGCTTTGAGCATTCCCTGTGAGACCAGTATTAGTATCCGATACACCACTGCAGGTTCAATGTATTGCTTGGACATACACATTTACGATGAAACACTGAAATTACCTCGGATTTAAATACAAAAGGAGCAATGTGGCCTTAAGTACAAGAATAGAGACTCTTCTTACAGTCGGTGCATTGAGCATTCCCTGTGAGACCAGTATTAGTTTCCGATACACCACTGCAGGTTCAGTGTATTCCTTGGACTTTCACATCGACGATGAAACACAGAAATGGCATCGGAATTAAATACAAAGGCACAATGCCGCCATAAGTTCAAGAATAGACACTCTTCTTACTGTCGGTGCTTTGAGCATTCCCTGTGAGACCAGTATTAGTTTCCGATACACCACTACAGGTTCAATGTATACCTTGAACCTTCACATTGACGATGAAACACTGAAATCGCATTGGAATTAAATACAAAAGGCACAATGAAGCCCTAAGTACAACAATAGAGACTCTTCTTACTGACGGTGCTTTGAGCATTCCCTGAGAGACCAGTATTAATATCCGATACACCACTGCAGGTTCAAAGTATTCCTGAGACATTCGCATTGACGATGAAACACAGAAATGGCATCGGAATTAAATACCAAAGGCACAATGCCGCCTTAAGTACAAGAATAGAGTCTATTCTCACAGCCGGTGCGTCGACTATTCCCTGTGAGACCCGTATTAGTTTCCGATACACCACTGCAGGTTCAAGGTATTCGTTGAACATACACATTGAAGATGAAACACAGAAATGGCATCGGAATTAAATACAAAGTGCACAATGCCACCTTAAGTACAAGAATAGACACTCTTCTTACAGTCGGTGCTTTGAGCATTGACTGTGAGACCAGTATTAGTTTCCGATACACCACTGCAGGTTCAATGTATTCCTTGGACCTTCAAATTGACGATGAAACACAGAAATCGCATCTTAATTAAATACAAAAGGCACAATGCCGCCTAAAGTACAAGAATACAGACTCTATTTACAGTCGGTGCTTTCTGCATTCCCTGTGAAGCCAATATTAGTTTCCGATACACCACTGCAGGTTCAATGTATTCCTTGGACCTTCACATTGACGATGAAACACAGAAATCGCATCGGAATTAAATACAAAATGGCACAAAGCCGCCTTAAGTACAAGAATAGAGACTCTTCTTACAGTCGGTGCTTTGAGCATTCCCTGTGAGACCAGTATTAGTATCCGATACACCACTGCAGGTTCAATGTAATCCTTGGACCTACACATTGACGATGAAACACAGAAATCGCATCGGAATTAAATATAAAAGGCACAATGCCGCCTTAAGTACAAGAATACAGACTCCACTTACAGTCGGTGCTTTGTGCATTCCCTGTGAGACCAGTATTAGTTTCCGATATACCACTGCAGGTTCAATGTATTTTTGGACCTTCACATTGGCGATGAAACACAGAAATCGCATGGAATTAAATACAAAAGGCACAATACCGCCTTCAGTACAAGAATAGACACTCTTCTTACAGTCTGTGCTTTGAGCATTCCCTGTGAGACCAGTATTAGTATCCGATACACCACTGCAGATTCAATGTATTCGTTGGACATACACATTGACGATGAAACACTGAAATTACATCGGAATTATATACAAAAGGAACAATGTCGCCTTAAGTGCAAGAATAGAGACTCTTCTTACTGTCGGTGTTTTGAGCATTCTCTGTGGGACCAGTATTAGTTTCCGATGCACCACAGCAGGTTCAATGTATTCCTTGACAATACGCAATGACGATGAAACACTGAAATTACATCGGAATTAAATACAAAGGGCACAATGACGCCCTAAGTACAAGCAGAGTGAGACATCTTAGAGTCCGTGTTTTGATCCTTTCCAGAGCGACCCGTATTAGTTTCCGATACGCCACTGCAGGTTCAATGTTTTCCTTGGACCTTCACATTGACGATTACACACAGAAATCGCATCGGAATTAAATACAAAAGGCACTTGCCGCCTTAAGTACAAGAATAGAGACTCTTCTTACAGTCGGTGCTTTGAGCATTACCTGTGAGACCAGTATTAGTTTCCGATACACCACTGCAGGTTCAGTGTATTCCTTGGACTTTCACATCGACAATGAAACACAGAAATGGCATCAGAATTAAATACAAAGGGCACATTGCCACCTTAAGTACACGAATAAACACTCTTCTTACAGTCGGTGCTTTGAGCATTCCCTGTGAGACCAGTATTAGTTTCCGATACACCACTGCAGTTCCAATGTATTCCTTGGACCTTCACATTGACGATGAAACACAGAATTTGCAACGGAATTAAATACAAATGGCACATTGCCGCCCTAAGTACAAAAATAGAGACTCTTCTTACAGTCGGTGCTTTGAGCATTCCCTGAGAGACCAGTAATAATTTCCGATACACCACTGGAGGTTCAATGTATTCCTTAGACGTTCACATTGACGATGAAACACAGAAATCAAATCGGAATTAAATACCAAAGGCACAATGCCGCCTTAAGTACAAGAATAGAGACTCTTCTTACAGTCGGTGCTTTAAGCAGTTCCTGTGAGACCTGTATTAGTTTCCGATACACCACTGCAGGTTGAATGTATTCCGTGGAGCTTCACATTGGCGATGAGACACAGAAATCGCATCGGAATTAAATACAAAAGGCACAATGCCGCCTTAAGTACAAGGAGACAGACTCTACTTACAGTCAGTGCTTTGAGCATTCCCTGTGAGACCAGTATTAGTATCCGGTACACCACTTCAGGTTCAATGTATTCCTTGGACATACACATCGACGATGAAACACTGAAATTACATCGGATTTAAATACAAAAGGAACAATGTCGCCTTAAGTACAAGAATAGAGACTCTTCTTACTGTCGGTGTTTTGAGCATTCCCTCTGAGACCAGTATTAGTTTCCGATACACCACTGCAGGTTCAGTGTATTCCTTGGACTTTCACATCGACGATGAAACACAGAAATAACATCGGAATTAAATACAAAGGGCACAATGCCGCCATAAGTACAAGAACAGAGACTCTTCTTACAGTCGGTGCTTTGAGCATTCCCTGTGAGACCAGTATTAGTTTCCGATACACCACTGCAGGTTCAATGTATTCCTTGGACCTTCACATTGACGATGAAACACTGAAATCGCATTGGAATTAAATACAAAAGGCACAATGAAGCCCTAAGTACAACAATAGAGACTCTTCTTACTGACGGTGCTTTGAGCATTCCCTGAGAGACCAGTATTAATATCCGATACACCACTGCAGGTTCAAAGTATTCCTGAGACATTCGCATTGACGATGAAACACAGAAATGGCATCCGAATTAAATACCAAAGGCACAATGCCGCCTTAAGTACAAGAATAGAGTCTATTCTCACAGCCGGTGCGTCGACTATTCCCTGTGAGACCCGTATTAGTTTCCGATACACCACTGCAGGTTCAAGGTATTCCTTGAACATACACATTGAAGATGAAACACAGAAATGGCATCGGAATTAAATACAAAGTGCACAATGCCACCTTAAGTACAAGAGTAGACACTCTTCTTACAGTCGGTGCTTTGAGCATTCCCTGTGAGACCAGTATTAGTTTCCGATACACCACTGCAGGTTCAATGTATTCCTTGGACCTTCAAATTGACGATGAAACACAGAAATCGCATCTTAATTAAATACAAAAGGCACAATGCCGCCTAAAGTACAAGAATACAGACTCTATTTACAGTCGGTGCTTTCTGCATTCCCTGTGAAGCCAGTATTAGTTTCCGATACACCACTGCAGGTTCAATGTATTCCTTGGACCTTCACATTGACGATGAAACACAGAAATCGCATCGGAATTAAATACAAAATGGCACAAAGCCGCCTTAAGTACAAGAATAGAGACTCTTCTTACAGTCGGTGCTTTGAGCATTCCCTGTGAGACCAGTATTAGTATCCGATACACCACTGCAGGTTCAATGTATTGCTTGGACATACACATTTACGATGAAACACTGAAATTACCTCGGATTTAAATACAAAAGGAGCAATGTGGCCTTAAGTACAAGAATAGAGACTCTTCTTACAGTCGGTGCATTGAGCATTCCCTGTGAGACCAGTATTAGTTTCCGATACACCACTGCAGGTTCAGTGTATTCCTTGGACTTTCACATCGACGATGAAACACAGAAATGGCATCGGAATTAAATACAAAGGCACAATGCCGCCATAAGTTCAAGAATAGACACTCTTCTTACTGTCGGTGCTTTGAGCATTCCCTGTGAGACCAGTATTAGTTTCCGATACACCACTACAGGTTCAATGTATACCTTGAACCTTCACATTGACGATGAAAGACAGAAATCGCATAGGAATTAAATACAAAAGGCCCAATGCCGCCTTAAGTACAAGAATAGAGACTCTTCTTACTGTCGGTGTTTTGAGCATTCTCTGTGAGACCAGTATTTGTTTCCGATACACCACTGCAGGTTCATTGCATTCGTTGGACCTTCACATTGACGATTATACACAGAAATCGCATCGGAATTAAATACAAAAGGCACATGCCGCCTTAGGTACAAGAATAGAGACTCTTCTTACAGTCGGTGCTTTGAGCATTACCTGTGAGACCACTATTAGTTTCCAATACACCACTGCAGGTTCAGTGTATTCCTTGGACTTTCACATCGACGATGAAACACAGAAATGGCATCGGAATTAAATACAAAGGGCAAATTGCGGCCTTAAGTACAAGAATAGACACTCTTCTTACAGTCGGTGCTTTGAGCATTCCCTGTGAGACCAGTATTAGCTTCCGATACACCACTGCAGTTCCAATGTATTCCTTGGACCTTCACTTTGACGATGAAACACAGAAATTGCAACGGAATTAAATACAAATGGCACAATGCCGCCCTAAGTACAACAATAGAGACTCTTCTTACAGTCGGTGCTTTGAGCATTCCCTGAGAGACCAGTATTAATTTCCGATACACCACTGCAGGTTCTATGTATTCCTTAGACATTCACATTGACGATGAAACACAGAAATCAAATCGAAATTAAATACCAAAGGCACAATGCCGCCTTAAGTACAAGAATAGAGAATCTTCTTACAGTCGGTGCTTTAAGCAGTTCCTGTGAGAGCTGTATTAGTTTCTGATACACCACTGCAGGTTGAATGTATTCCTTGGACCTTCACATTGACGATTATACACAGAAATCGCATCGGAATTAAATACAAAAGGCACAATGCCGCCTTAAGTACAAGAATATAGACTCTTCTTACAGTCGGTGCTTTGAGCATTCCCTGTGAGACCAGTATTAGTATCCGGTACACCACTGCAGATTCAATGTATTCCTTGGACATACACATTGACGATGAAACACTGAAATTACATCGGAATTATATACAAAAGGAACAATGTCGCCTTAAGTACAAGAATAGAGACTCTTCTTACTGTCGGTGTTTTGAGCATTCTCTGTGGGACCAGTATTAGTTTCCGATACACCACAGCAGGTTCAATGTATTCCTTGAAAATACGCATTGACGATAAAACACTGAAATTACATCGGACTTAAATACAAAGGGCACAATGACGCCTTAAGTACAAGCAGAGTGAGACATCTTAGAGTCCGTGTTTTGATCCTTTCCAGAGCGACCCGTATTAGTTTCCGATACGCCACTGCAGGTTCAATGTTTTCCTTGGACCTTCACATTGACGATTACACACAGAAATCGCATCGGAATTAAAAACAAAAGGCACATGCCGCCTTAAGTACAAGAATAGAGACCCTTCTTACAGTCGGTGCTTTGAGCATTACCTGTGAGACCAGTATTAGTTTCCGATACACCACTGCAGGTTCAGTGTATTCCTTGGACTTTCACATCGACGATGAAACACAGAAATGGCATCGGAATTAAATACAAACGGCACATGCCGCCTTAGGTACAAGAATAGAGACTCTTCTTACAGTCGGTGCTTTGAGCATTACCTGTGAGACCAGTATTAGTTTCCAATACACCACTGCAGGTTCAGTGTATTCCTTGGACTTTCACATCGACGATGAAACACAGAAATGGCATCGGAATTAAATACAAAGGGCAAATTGCGGCCTTAAGTACATGAATAGACACTCTTCTTACAGTCGGTGCTTTGAGCATTCCCTGTGAGACCAGTATTAGCTTCCGATACACCACTGCAGTTCCAATGTATTCCTTGGACCTTCACTTTGACGATGAAACACAGAAATTGCAACGGAATTAAATACAAATGGCACAATGCCGCCCTAAGTACAACAATAGAGACTCTTCTTACAGTCGGTGCTTTGAGCATTCCCTGAGAGACCAGTATTAATTTCCGATACACCACTGCTGGTTCTATGTATTCCTTAGACATTCACATTGACGATGAAACACAGAAATCAAATTGAAATTAAATACCAAAGGCACAATGCCGACTTAAGTACAAGAATAGAGACTCTTCTTACAGTCGGTGCTTTGAGCATTCCCTGTGGAGACCAGTATTAGTTTCCGATACACCACTGCAGGTTCAATGTAATCCTTGGACCTTCACATTGACGATGTAACACAGAAATCGCATTGGAATTAAATACAAAAGGCACAATGCCGCCTTCAGTACAAGAATAGGCACTCTTCTTACAGTCTGTGCTTTGAGCATTCCCTGTGAGACCAGTATTAGTATCCGGTACACCACTGCAGATTCATACACATTGACGATGAAACACTGAAATTACATCGGAATTATATACAAAAGGAACAATGTCGCCTTAAGTACAAGAATAGAGACTCTTCTTACTGTCGGTGTTTTGAGCATTCTCTGTGGGACCAGTATTAGTTTCCGATACACCACAGCAGGTTCAATGTATTCCTTGAAAATACGCATTGACGATAAAACACTGAAATTACATCGGACTTAAATACAAAGGGCACAATGACGCCTTAAGTACAAGCAGAGTGAGACATCTTAGAGTCCGTGTTTTGATCCTTTCCAGAGCGACCCGTATTAGTTTCCGATACGCCACTGCAGGTTCAATGTTTTCCTTGGACCTTCACATTGACGATTACACACAGAAATCGAATCTGAATTAAATGCAAAAGACACATGCCGCCTTAGGTACAAGAATAGAGACTCTTCTTACAGTCGGTGCTTTGAGCATTACCTGTGAGACCAGTATTAGTTTCCGATACACCACTGCAGGTTCAGTGTATTATTTGGACTTTCACATCGACGATGAAACACAGAAATGGCATCGGAATTAAATACAAAGGGCACAATGCCACCATAAGTGCAACAATAGAGACTCTTCTTACTGACGGTGCTTTGAGCATTCCCTGAGAGACCAGTATTAATATCCGATACACCACTGCAGGTTCAATGTATTCCTGAGACATTCGCATTGACGATGAAACACAGAAATGGCATCGGAATTAAATACCAAAGGCACAATGCCGCCTTAAGTACAAGAATAGAGACTATTCTCACAGCCGGTGCGTCGACAATTCCCTGTGAGACCCGTATTAGTTTCCGATACACCACTGCAGGTTCAAGGTATTCCTTGAACATACACATTGACGATGAAACACAGAAATGGCGTCGGAATTAAATACAATGTGCACAATGCCACCTTAAGTGCAAGAATAGACACTCTTCTTACAGTCGGTGCTTTGAGCATTCCCTGTGAGACCAGTATTAGTTTCCGATACACCACTGCAGGTTCAATGTATTCCTTGGACCTTCAAATTGACGATGAAACACAGAAATAGCATCTTAATTAAATACAAAAGGCACAATGCCGCCTAAAGTACAAGAATGCAGACTCTATTTACAGTCGGTGCTTTGAGCATTCCCTGTGAGTCCAGTATTAGTTTCCGATACACCACTGCAGGTTCAATGTATTCCTTGGACCTTCACATTGACGATGAAACACAGAAATCGCATCGGAATTAAATACAAAATGGCACAAACCCGCATTAAGTACAAGAATAGAGACTCTTCTTACAGTCGGTGCTTTGAGCATTCCCTGTGAGACCAGTATTAGTATCCGATACACCACCGCAGGTTCAATGTATTGCTTGGACAAACACAATGAAGATGAAACACTGAAATTACCTCGGATTTAAATACAAAAGGAGCAATGTGGCCTTAAGTACAAGAATAGAGACTCTTCTTACAGTCGGTGCATTGAGCATTGACTGTGTGACCAGTATTAGTTTCCGATACACCACTGCAGGTTCAGTGTATTCCTTGGACTTTCACATCGACGATGAAACACAGAAATGGCATCGGAATTAAATACAAAGGCACAATGCCGCCATAAGTTCAAGAATAGACACTCTTCTTACTGTCGGTGCTTTGAGCATTCCCTGTGAGACCAGTATTAGTTTCCGATACACCACTACAGGTTCAATGTGTTCCTTGAACCTTCACATTGACGATGAAAGACAGAAATCTCATAGGAATTAAATACAAAAGGCCCAATGCCGCCTTAAGTACAAGAATAGAGACTCTTCTTACTGTCGGTGTTTTGAGCATTCTCTATGAGACCAGTATTAGTTTCCGATACACCACTGCAGGTTCAATGTATTCCTTGGACATTCACATTGACGATTATACACAGAAATCGCATCGGAATTAAATACAAAAGGCACAATGCCGCCTTAAGTACAAGAATAGAGACTCTTCTTACAGTCGGTGCTTTGAGCATTCCCTGTGAGACCAGTATTAGTTTCCGATACACCGCTGCAGGTTCAATGTAATCCCTGGACCTTCACATTGACGATGAAACACAGAAATCGCATCGGAATTAAATACAAAAGGCACAATGCCGCCTTAAGTACAAGAATACAGACTCTACTTACAGTCGGTGCTTTGAGCATTCCCTGTGAGACCAGTATTAGTTTCCGATACACCACTGCAGGTTCAATGTATTCCTTGGGCCTTCACATTGACGATGAAACACAGAAATCGCATTGTAATTAAATACAAAAGGCACAATGCCGCCTTCAGTACAAGAATAGACACTCTTCTTACAGTGTGTGCTTTGAGCATTCCCTGTGAGACCTGTATTAGTATCCGATACACCACTGCAGATTCAATGTAATCCTTGGACATACACATTGACGATGAAACACAGAAATTGCAACGGAATTAAATACAAATGGCACAATGCCGCCCTAAGTACAACAATAGAGACTCTTCTTACAGTCGGTGCTTTGAGCATTCCCTGAGAGACCAGTATTAATTTCCGATACACCACTGCAGGTTCAATGTATTCCTTAGACATTCACATTGACGATGAAACACAGAAATCAAATCGGAATGAAATACCAAAGGCACAATGCCGCCTTAAGTACAAGAATAGAGACTCTTCTTACAGTCGGTGCTTTAAGCAGTTCCTGTGAGACCTGTATTAGTTTCCGATACACCACTGCAGGTTGAATGTATTCCGTGGAGCTTCACATTGACGATGAGACACAGGAATCGCATCGGAATTAAATACAAAAGGCACAATGCCGCCATAAGTACAAGAATAGAGACTCTTCTTACGGTCAGTGCTTTGAGCATGCCCTGTGAGACCAGTATTAGTATCCGGTACACCACTTCAGGTTCAGTGTATTCCTTGGACATACACATCGACGATGAAACACTGAAATTACAACGGATTTGAATACAAAAGGAACAATGTCTCCTTAAGTACAAGAATAGAGACTCTTCTTACTGTCGGTGTTTTGAGCATTCCCTCTGAGACCAGTATTAGTTTCCGATACACCACTGCAGGTCCAATGTAATCCTTGGACCTTCGGATTGACGATGAAACACAGAAATCGCATCGGAATTAAATACAAAAGGCGAAATGCCGCCTTAAGTACAAGAATAGAGACTCTTCTTACAGTCGTTGCTTTGAGCATTCCTTGTGAGACCAGTATTAGTTTCCGATACACCACTGCAGGTTCAGTGTATTCCTTGGACTTTCACATCGACGATGAAACACAGAAATGGCATCGGAATTAAATACAAAGGGCACAATGCCGCCATAAGTACAAGAATAGAGACTCTTCTTACAGTCGGTGCTTTGAGCATTCCCTGTGAGACCAGTATTAGTTTCCAATACACCACTGCACGTTCAATGTATTCCTTGAACCTTCACATTGACGATGAAAGGCAGAAATCGCATCGGAATTAAATACAAAAGGCCCAATGCCGCCTTAAGTACAAGAATAGAGAATGTTCTTACAGTCGGTGCTTTGAGCATTACCTGTGAGACCAGTATTAGTTTCCGATACACCACTGCAGGTTCAATGTATTCTTTGGACCTTTACAATGACGATTATACACAGAAATCGCATCGGAATTAAATACAAAAGGCACAATGGCGCCTTAAGTACAAGAATATAGAGTCTTCTTACAGTCAGTGCTTTGAGCATTCCCTGTAAGACCAGTATTAGTTTCCGATACATCACTGCAGGTTCAATGTATTCCTTGGACCTTCACATTGACGATGAAACACAGAAATCGCATCTTAATTAAATAGAAAAGGCACAATGCCGCCTTAAGTACAACAATACAGACTCAACTTACAGTCGGTGATTTGAGCATTCCATGTGAGAGCAATATTAGTTTCCGATACACCACTGCAGGTTCAATGTATTCCTTGGACCTTCACATTGACGATGAAACACAGAAATGGCATTGGAATTAAATACAAAAGGCACAATGGAGCCCTAAGTACAACAATAGAGACTCTTCTTACTGACGGTGCTTTGAGCATTCCCTGAGAGACCAGTATTAATATCCGATACACCACTGCAGGTTCAATGTATTCCTGAGACATTCACATTGACGATGAAACACAGAAATGGCATCGGAATTAAATACCAAAGGCACAATGCCGCCTTAAGTACAAGAATGCAGACTCTACTTACAGTCAGTGCTTTGAGCATTCCCTGTGAGACCAGTATTAGTATCCGGTACACCACTTCAGGTTCAATGTATTCGTTGGACATACACATCGACGATGAAACACAGAAATGGCATCGGAATTAAATACCAAAGTGCACAATGACGCCTTAAGTACAAGAATAGAGACTCTTCTTACAGTCGGTGCTTTGAGCATTCCCTGTGAGACCAGTATTAGTTTCCGATACATCACTGCAGGTTCAAGGTATTTCTTGGACCTTCACATTGACGATGAACAACAGAAATCGTATCGGAATTAAATACAAAAGGCCCAATGCCGCCTTAAGTACAAGAATAGAGACTCTTCTTACAGTCGGTGCTTTGAGCATTCCCTGTGAGACCAGTATTAGTTTCCGATACACGACTGCAGGTTCAATGTATTCCTTGGACCTTCACATTGACGATTATACACAGAAATAGCATCGGAAACCAAATACAAAAGGCACAATGCCGCCTAAAGTACAAGAATGGAGACTCTTCTTACAGTCGGTGCTTTGAGCATTCCCTGTGAGACCGGTCTTAGTTTCCGATACACCACTGAAGGTTCAGTGTATTCCTTGGACTTTCACATCGACGATGAAACACAGAAATGGCATCGGATTTAAATACAAAGGGCACAATGCCGCCTTAAGTACAAGAATAGACACTCTTTTTACAGTCGGTGCTTTGAGCATTCCCTGTGAGACCAGTATTAGTTTCCGATACACCACTGCAGGTTCAATGTATTTCTTGCACCTTCACATTGACGATGAAAGACAGAAATCGCATTGGAATTAAATACAAAAGGCCCAATGCCGCCTTAAGTACAAGAATAGAGACTCTTCTTACAGTCGGTGCTTTGAGCATTCCCTGTGAGACCAGTATTAGTATCCGATACACCACTGCAGGTTCAATGTATTCCTTGGACCTTCACATTGACGATTATACACAGAAATAGCAGCGGAATTAAATACAAAAGGCACAATGCCGCCTTAAGTACAAGAATAGAGACTCTTCTTACAGTCGGTGCTTTGAGCATTCCCTGTGAGACCAGTATTAGTTTCCGATACACCACTGCAGGTTCAATGTATTCCTTAGACATTCACATTGACGATGAATCACAGAAATAGCATGGGAATTAAATACAAAAGGCACAATGCCGCCTAAAGTACAAGAATAGAGACTCTTCTTATTGTCGGTATTTTGAGCATTCCCTCTGAGACCAGTATTAGTTTCCGATACACCACTGCAGGTCCAGTGTAATCCTTGGACCTTCACATTGACGATGAAACACAGAAATCGCATAGGAATTAAATACAAAAGGCACAATGCCGCCTTAAGTACAAGAATAGAGACTCTACTTACAGTCAGTGCTTTGAGCATTCCGTGTGAGACCATTATTAGTATCCGGTACACCACTTCAGGTTCAATGTATTCCTTGGACATACACATCGACGATGAAACACAGAAAGGGCATCGGAATTAAATACAAAGTGCACAATGCCGCCTTAAGTACAAGAATAGACACTCTTCTTATAGTCGGTGCTTTGAGCATTCCCTGTGAGACCAGTATTAGTTTCCGATACACCACTGCAGGTTAAATGTATTCCTTGGACCTTCAAACTGACGATGAAACACAGAAATCGCATCTTAATTAAATACAAAAGGCACAATGCCGCCTAAAGTACAAGAATACAGACTCTATTTACAGTCAGTGCTTTGAGCATTCCGTGTGAGACCATTATTAGTATCCGGTACACCACTACAGGTTCAATGTAATCCTTGGACCTTCACAATGACGATGAAACACAGAAACCGCATTGGAATTAAATACGAAAGGCACAATGCTGCCTTAAGTACAAAAATAGAGACTCTTCTTACAGTCGGTGCTTTGAGCATTCCCTGTGAGACCAGTATTAGTTTCCGATACACCACTGCAGGTTCAATGTAATCCTTGGACCTTCACATTGACGATGAAACACAGAAACCGCATTGGAATTAAATACGAAAGGCACATTGCCGCCTTAAGTACAAGAATACAGACTCTACTTACAGTCGGTGCTCTGAGCATTCCCTGTGACCCCAGTATTAGTTTCCGATACACCATTGCAGGTTCAATGTATTCCTCGGACCTTCACATTGACCATGAAACACAGAAATCGCTTTGGAATTAAATACAAATGGCACAATGCCGCCTTCAGTACAAGAATAGACACTCTTCTTACAGTCTGTGCTTTGAGCATTCCCTGTGAGACCAGTATTAGTATCCGATACACCACTGCAGATTCAATGTATTCCTTGGACATACACATTGACGATGAAACACTGAAATTACATCGGAATTATATACAAAAGGAACAATGCCGCCTTAAGTCTAAGAACAGAGACTGTTCTTACTGTCGCTCTTTTGAGCATTCTCTGTGGGACCAGTATTAGTTTCCGATACACCACTGCAGGTTCAATGTATTCCTTGAAATACGCATTGACGATGAAACACTGAAATTACGTCGGAATTAAATACAAAGGGCGCAATGACGCCTTAAGTACAAGCAGAGTGAGACACCTTAGAGTCCGTGTTTTGATCCTTTCCAGAGCGACCCGTATTTGTTTCCGATACGCCACTGCAGGTTCAATGTTTTCCTTGGACCTTCACATTGACGATGAAACACAGAAATCGCATCTTAATTAAATACAAAAGCACAATGCCGCCTAAAGTACAAGGATACAGACTCTACTTACAGTCAGTGCTTTGAACATTCCCTGTGAGACCAGTATTAGTATCCGGTACACCACTTATGGTTCAATGTATTCCTTGGACATACACATCGACGATGAAACACAGAAATGGCATCGGAATTAAATACAAAGTGCACAATGCGGCCTTAAGTGCAAGAATAGACACTCTTCTTACAGTCAGTGCTTTGAGCATTCCCTGTGAGTCCACTATTAGTTTCCGATACACCACTGCAGGTTCAATGTATTCCTTGGGCGTTCACATTGACGATGAGACACAGAAATGGCATCGGAATTAAATACAAAAGGCACAATGCCGCCTTAAGTACAAGAATAGACACTCTTCTTACAGTCGTTGCTTTAAGCATTCCCTGTGAGACCAGTATTAGTTTCCGATACACCACTGCAGGTTGAATGTATTCCGTGGAGCTTCACATTGACGATGAGACACAGAAATCGCATCGGAATTAAATACAAAAGGCACAATGCCGCCTTAAGTACAAGGATACAGACTCTACTTACAGTCAGCGCTCTGAGCATTCCCTGTGAGACCAGTATTAGTATCCGGTACACCACTTCAGGTTCAATGTATTCCTTGGACATACAAATCGACGATGAAACACAGAAGTGGCATCGGAATTAAATACACAGTGCACAATGCCGCCTTAAGTACAAGAATAGACACTCTTCTTACAGTCGGTGCTTTGAGCATTCCCTGTGAGACCAGTATTAGTTTCCGATACACCACTGTAGGTTAAATGTATTCCTTGGACCTTCCCATTGACGATGAAACACAGAAATCGCATCTTAATTAAATACAAAAGGCACAATGCCGCCTAAAGTACAAGAATACAGACTCTATTTACAGTCGGTGCTTTGAGCATTCCCTGTGAGACCAGTATTAATTTCCGATACACCACTGCAGGTTCAGTGTATTCCTTGGACTTTCACATCGACGATGAAACAAAGAAATGGCATCGGAATTAAATACAAAGGGCACAATGCCGCCATAAGTTCAAGAATAGACACTCTTCTTACTGTCGGTGCTTTGAGCATTCCCTGTGAAACCAGTATTAGTTTCCGATACACCACTACAGGTTCAATGTAATCCTTGGACCTTCACATTGACGATGAAACACAGAAACCGCATTGGAATTAAATACGAAAGGCACAATGCCGCCTTAAGTACAAAAATAGAGACTCTTCTTACAGTCGGTGCTTTGAGCATTCCCTGTGAGACCAGTATTAGTTTCCGATACACCACTGCAGGTTCAATGTAATCCTTGGACCTTCACATTGACGATGAAACACAGAAACCGCATTGGAATTAAATACGAAAGGCACAATGCCGCCTTAAGTACAAGAATACAGACTCTACATACAGTCGGTGCTTTGAGCATTCCCTGTGACCCCAGTATTAGTTTCCGATACACCATTGCAGGTTCAATGTATTCCTTGGACCTTCACATTGACGATGAAACACAGAAATCGCATTGGAATTAAATACAAAATGCACAATGCCGCCTTCAGTACAAGAATAGAGACTCTTCTTACAGTCTGTGCTTTGAGCATTCCCTGTGAGACCAGTATTAGTATCCGATACACCACTGCAGATTCAATGTATTCCTTGGACATACACATTGACGATGAAACACTGAAATTACATCGGAATTAAATACAAAAGGAACAATGCCGCCTTAAGTACAAGAATAGAGACTCTTCTTACTGTCGGTGCTTTGAGCATTCTCTGTGGGACCAGTATTAGTTTCCGATACACCACTGCAGGTTCAATGTAATCCTTGGACCTTCACATTGACGATGAAACACAGAAACCGCATTGGAATTAAATACGAAAGGCACAATGCCGCCTTAAGTACAAGAATACAGACTCTACTTACAGTCGGTGCTTTGAGCATTCCCTGTGACCCCAGTATTAGTTTCCGATACACCATTGCAGGTTCAATGTATTCCTTGGACCTTCACATTGACGATGAAACACAGAAATCGCATTGGAATTAAATACAAAATGCACAATGCCGCCTTCAGTACAAGAATAGAGACTCTTCTTACAGTCTGTGCTTTGAGCATTCCCTGTGAGACCAGTATTAGTATCCGATACACCACTGCCGGTTCAATATATTCCTTGGAAATACGCATTGACGATGAAACACTGAAATTACATCGGAATTAAATACAAAGGGCACAACGACGCCTTAAGTACAAGCAGAGTGAGACATCTCAGAGTCTGTGCTTTGATCCTTTCCTGTGAGACCAGTATTAGTTTCGGATACACCACTGCAGGTCAATGTATTCCTTGGACGTTCATATTGACGATGAAACACTGAAATCGCATCGGAATTAAATACAAAAGGCACCATGCCGCCTTAAGTACAAGAATAGAGACTCTTCTTACAGTCGGTGCTTTGTGGATTACTTGTGAGACCAATATTAGTTTCCGATACACCACTGCAGGTTCAGTGTATTCCTTGGACTTTCACATCGACGATGAAACACAGAAAAGGCATCGGAATTAATACATAGGGCACATTGCCGCCTTAAGTACAAGAATAGACACTCTTCTTACAGTCGATTCTTTGAGCATTCCCTGTGAGACCAGTATTAGTTTCCGATACACCACTGCAGTTCCAATGTATTCTTTGGACCTTCACATTGACGATGAAACACAGAAATCGCAAAGGAATTAAATACAAATGGCACAATGCCGCCCTAAGTACAACAATAGAGACTCTTCTTACAGTCGGTGCTTTGAGCATTCCCTGAGAGACCAGTATTAATTTCCGATACACCACTGCAGGTTCAATGTATTCCTCAGACATTCACATTGACGATGAAACACAGAAATCAAATCGGAATTAAATACCAAAGGCAGAATGCCGCCTTAAGTACAAGAATAGAGACTCTTCTTACAGTCGGTGATTTAAGCAGTTCCTGTGAGACCTGTATTAGTTTCCGATACACCACTGCAGATTCAATGTATTCCTTGGGCCTTCACATTGACGATGAAACACAGAAATGGCATAGGAATTAAATACAAAAGGCACAATGCCGCCTTAAGTACAAGGATACAGACTCTACTTACAGTCAGTGCTTTGAGCATTCCCTGTGAGACCAGTATTAGTATCCGGTACACCACTTCAGGTTCAATGTACTCCTTGGACATACACATCGACGATGAAACACAGAAATGGCATCGGAATTAAATACAAAGTGCACAATGCCGCCTTAAGTACAAGAACAGACACTCTTCTTACAGTCGGTGCTTTGAGCATTCGCTGTGAGACCACTATTAGTTTCCGATACACCACTGCAGGTTCAATGTATTCCTTGGGCCTTCACATTGACGATGAAACACAGAAATGGCATCGGAATTAAATACAAAAGCCACAATGCCGCCTTAAGTACAGGAATAGACTCGCTTCTTACAGTCGTTGCTTTAAGCATTCCCTGTGAGACCAGTATTAGTTTCCGATACACCACTGCAGGTTGAATGTATTCCGTGGAGCTTCACATTGACGATGAGACACAGAAATCGCATCGGAATTAAATACAAAAGGCACAATGCCGCCTTAAGTACAAGGATACAGACTCTACTTACAGTCAGTGCTTTGAGCATTCCCTGTGAGACCAGTATTAGTATCCGGTACACCACTTCAGGTTCAATGTATTCCTTGGACATACAAATCGACGACGAAACACAGAAATGGCATCGGAATTAAATACAAAGTGCACAAAGCCGCCTTAAGTACAAGAATAGACACTCTTCTTACAGTCGGTGCTTTGAGCATTCCCTGTGAGACCAGTATTAGTTTCCGATACAGCACTGCAGGTTAAATGTATTCCTTGGACCTTCACATTGACGATGAAACACAGAAATCGCATCTTAATTAAATACGAAAGGCACAATGCCGCCTAAAGTACAAGAATACAGACTCTATTTACAGTCGGTGCTTTGAGCATTCCCTGTGAGACCAGTATTAGTTTTCGATACACCACTGCAGGTTCAATGTATTACTTGGACCTTCACATTGACGATGACACACAGAAATCACATCGGAATTAAATACAAAATGGCACAAAGCCGCCTTAAGTACAAGAATAGACACTCTTCTTACTGTCGGTGTTTTGAGCATTCCCTCTGAGACCAGTATTAGTTTCCGATACACCACTGCAGGTCCAATGTAATCCTTGGACCTTCACATTGCCGATGAAACACAGAAATCGCATCGGAATTAAATACAAAAGGCACAATGCCCTTTAAGTACAAGAATAGAGACTCTTCTTACAGTCGGTGCATTGAGCATTCCCTGTGAGACCAGTATTAATTTCCGATACACCACTGCAGGTTCAGTGTATTAATTGGACTTTTACATCGACGATGAAACAAAGAAATGGCATCGGAATTACATACAAAGGGCACAATGCCGCCATAAGTTCAAGAATAGACACTCTTCTTACTGTCGGTGCTTTGAGCATTCCCTGTGAGACCAGTATTAGTTTCCGATACACCACTACAGGTTCAATGTATTCCTTGAACCTTCACATTGACGATGAAAGACAGAAATCGCATCGGAATTAAATACAAAAGGCCCAATGCCGCCTTAAGTACAAGTATAGAGACTCTTCTTACAGTCGGTGCTTTGAGCATTCCCTGTGAGACCAGTATTAGTTTCCGATACACCACTGCAGGTTCAATGTATTCCTTGGACCTTTACATTGACGATTATTCACAGAAATCACATCGGAATTAAATCCAAAAGGCAAATTGCCGCCTTAAGTACAAGAATAGAGACTCTTCTTACAGTCGGTGCTTTGAGCATTCCCTGTGAGACCAGTATTAGTTTCCGATACACCACTGCAGGTTCAATGTAATCCTTGGACCTTCACATTGACGATGAAACACAGAAACCGCATTGGAATTAAATACGAAAGGCACAATGCCGCCTCAAGTACAAGAATACAGACTCTACCTACAGTAGGTGCTTTGAGCATTCCCTGTGAGACCAGTATTAGTTTCCGATACACCACTACAGGTTCAATGTATTCCTTGAACCTTCACATTGACGATGAAAGACAGAAATCGCATCGGAATTAAATACAAAAGGCCCAATGCCGCCTTAAGTACAAGAATAGAGACTCTTCTTACAGTCTGTGCTTTGAGCATTCCCTGTGAGACCAGTAATAGTATCCGATACACCACTGCAGATTCAATGTATTCCTTGGACATACACATTGACGATGAAACACTGAAATTACATCGGAATTAAATACAAAATGAACAATGCCGCCTTAAGTACAAGAATAGAGACTCTTCTTACTGTCGGTGCTTTGAGCATTCTCTGTGGGACCAGTATTAGTTTCCGATACACCACTGCAAGTTCAATATATTCCTTGGATATACGCATTGACGATGAAACACTGAAATTACATCGGAATTAAATACAAAGGGCACAATGACGCCTTAAGTACAAGCAGAGTGAGACATCTTAGAGTCCGTGTTTTGATCCTTTACAGAGCGACCCGTATTAGTTTCCGATACGCCACTGCAGGTTCAATGTATTCCTTGGACCTTCACATTGACGATTACACACAGAAATCGCATCGGAATTAAATACAAAAGACACAATGCTGCCTTAAGTACAAGAATAGAGACTCTTCTTTCAGTCGGTGCTTTGAGCATTACCTGTGAGACCAGTATTAGTTTCCGATACACCACTGCAGGTTCAGTGTATTCCTTGGACTTTCACATCGTCGATGAAACACAGAAATGGCATCGGAATTAAATACAAAGGGCACATTGCCGCCTTAAGTACAAGAATAGACACTCTTCTTACAGTCGGTGCTAAGAGCATTCCCTGTGAGACGAGTATTAGTTTCCGATACACCACTGCAGTTCCAATGTATTCCTTGGACATACACATTGACGATGAGACACTGAAATTACATGGGAATTAAATACAAAGGGCACAAAGACGCCTTAAGTACAAGAAGAGTCAGACTTCTTAGGGTCTGTGCTTTGATCCTTTCCTGTGAGACCAGTATTGGTTTCTGATACACCACTGCAGGTTCAATGTATTCCTTGGACGTTCATATTGACGATGAAACACTGAAATCGCATCGGAATTAAATACAAAAGGCACAATGCCGCCTTAAGTACAAGAATAGAGACTCTTCTTACAGTCGGTGCTTTAAGCAGTTCCTGTGAGACCTGTATTAGTTTCCGATACACCACTGCAGCTTCAATGTATTCCTTGGGCCTTCACTTTGACGATGAAACACAGAAATGGCATCGGAATTAAATACAAAAGGCACAATGCCGCCTTAAGTACAAGGATACAGACTCTACTTACAGTCAGTGCTTTGAGCATTCCCTGTGAGACCAGTATTAGTATCCGGTACACCACTTCAGGTTCAATGTATTCCTTGGACATACACATCGACGATGAAACACAGAAATGGCATCGGAATTAAATACAAAGTGCACAATGCCGCCTTAAGTACAAGAATAGACACACTTCTTACAGAAGGTGCTTTGAGCATTCGCTGTGAGACCACTACTACTTTCCGATACACCACTGCAGGTTCAATGTATTCCTTGGGCCTTCACATTGTCGATGAAACACAGAAATGGCATCGGAATTAAATGCAAAAGGCACAAAGCCGCCTTAAGTACAAGAATAGAGACTCTTCTTTCAGTCGGTGCTTTGAGCATTACCTGTGAGACGAGTATTAGTTTCCGATTCACCACTGCAGTTCCAATGTATTCCTTGGACATACACATTGACGATGAGACACTGAAATTACATGTGAATTAAATACAAAGGGCACAAAGACGCCTTAAGTACAAGAAGAGTGAGACTTCTTAGGGTCTGTGCTTTGATTCTTTCCTGTGAGACCAGTATTAGTTTCTGACACACCACTGCAGGTTCAATGTATTACTTGGACATACAAATCGACGATGAAACACAGAAATGGCATCGGAATTAAATACAAAGTGCACAATGCCGCCTATAGTACAAGAATACAGACTCTATTTACAGTCGGTGCTTTGAGCATTCCCTGTGAGACCAGTATTAGTTTCCGATACACCACTGCAGGTTCAATGTATTCCTTGGACCTTCACATTGACGATGACACACACAAATCACATCGGAATTAAATACAAAATTGCACAAAGCCGCCTTAAGTACAAGAATTGAGACTCTTCTTACAGTCGGTGCTTTGAGCATTCCCTGTGAGACCAGTATTAGTATCCGATACACCACTGCAGGTTCAATGTATTGCTTGGACATACATATTGACGTTGAAACACTGAAATTACCTCGGATTTAAATACAAAAGGAGCAATGTGGCCTTAAGTACAAGAATAGACACTCTTCTTTCTGTCGGTGTTTTGAGCATTCCCTCTGAGACCAGTATTAGTTTCCGATACACCACTGCAGGTCCAATGTAATCCTTGGACTTTCACATTGACGATGAAACACAGAAATCGCATCGGAATTAAATACAAAAGGCACAATGCCGCTTTAAGTACAAGAATAGAGACTCTTCTTACAGTCGGTGCATTGAGCATTCCCTGTGAGACCAGTATTAATTTCCGATACACCACTGCAGGTTCAGTGTATTCCTTGGACTTTCACATCGACGATGAAACAAAGAAATGGCATCGGAATTAAATACAAAGGGCACAATGCCGCCATAAGTTCAAGAATAGACACTCATCTTACTGTCGGTGCTTTGAGCATTCCCTGTGAGACCAGTATTAGTTTCCGATACACCACTACATTTTCAATGTATTCCTTGAACCTTCACATTGACGATGAAAGACAGAAATCGCATCGGAATTAAATACAAAAGGCCCAATGCCACCATAAGTACAAGAATAGAGACTCTTCTTACAGTCGGTGCTTTGAGCATTCCCTGTGAGACCACTATTAGTTTCCGATACACCACTGCAGGTTCAATGTATTCCTTGGACCTTTACATTGACGATTATACCCAGAAATTACATCGGAATTAAATACAAAAGGCACAATGCCGCCTTAAGTACAAGAATAGAGACTCTTCTTACAGTCGGTGCTTTGAGCATGCCCTGTGAGACCAGTATTAGTTTCCGAAACACCACTGCAGGTTCAATGTAATCCTTGGACCTTCACATTGACGATGAAACACAGAAACCGCATTGGAATTAAATACAAAAGGCACAATGCCACCTTCAGTACAAGAATAGAGACTCTTCTTACAGTCTGTGCTTTGAGCATTCCCTGTGAGACCAGTATTAGTTTCCGATACACCACTGCAGGTTCAATATATTCCACGGAAATACGCATTGACGATGAAACACTGAAATTACATCGGAATTAAATACAAAGGGCACAATGACGCCTTAAGTACAAGCAGAGTGAGTCATCTTAGAGTCCGTGTTTTGATCCTTTACAGAGCGATCCGTATTAGTTTCCGATACGCCACTGCAGGTTCAATGTATTTCTTGGACCTTCACATTGACGATTACACACAGAAATCGCATCGGAATTAAATACAAAAGGCACAATGCCGCCTTAAGTACAAGAATAGAGACTCTTCTTTCAGTCGGTGCTTTGAGCATTACCTGTGAGACCAGTATTAGTTTCCGATACACCACTGCAGGTTCAGTGTATTCCTTGGACTTTCACATCGACGATGAAACACAGAAATGGCATCGGAATTAAATACAAAGGGCACATTGCCACCTTAAGTACAAGAATAGACACTCTTCTTACAGTCGGTGCTTTGAGCATTCCCTGTAGACGAGTATTAGTTTCCGATACACCACTGCAGTTCCAATGTATTCCTTGGACATACACATTGAAGATGAGACACTGAAATTACATGGAAATTAAATACAAAGGGCACAAAGACGCCTTATGTACAAGAAGAGTGAGACTTCTTAGGGTCTGTGCTTTGATCCTTTCCTGTGAGACCAGTATTAGTTTCCGATACACCACTGCAGTTCCAATGTATTCCTTGGACCATCACATTGACGATGAAACACAGAAATCGCAACGGAATTAAATACAAATGGCACAATGCCGCCCTAAGTACAACAATAGAGACTCTTCTTACAGTCGGTGCTTTGAGCATTCCCTGAGAGACCAGTATTAATTTCCGATACACCACTGCAGGTTCAATGTATTCCTCAGACATTCACTTTGACGATGAAACACAGAAATCAAATCGGAATTAAATACCAAAGGCAGAATGCCGCCTTAAGTACGAGAATAGAGACTCTTCTTACAGTCGGTGCTTTAAGCAGTTCCTGTGAGACCTGTATTAGTTTCCGATACACCACTGCAGCTTCAATGTATTCCATGGGCCTTCACATTGACGATGAAACACAGAAATGGCATCGGAATTAAATACAAAAGGCACAATGCCGCCTTAAGTACAAGAATAGACACGCTTCTTACAGTCGTAGCTTTAAGCATTCCCTGTGAGACCAGTATTAGTTTCCGATACACCACTGCAGGTTGAATGTATTCCGTGGAGCTTCACATTGACGATGAGACACAGAAATCGCATGGGAATTAAATACAAAAGGCACAATGCCGCCTCAAGTACAAGGATACAGTCTCTACTTACAGTCGGTGCTTTGAGCATTCCCTGTGAAACCAGTATTAGTTTCCGATACACCACTGCAGGTTCAATGTATTCCTTGGATATACACATTGACGATGAGACACTGAAATTAAATCGGAATTAAATACAAAGGGTACAAAGACGCCTTAAGTACAACAAGAGTGAGACTTCATAGGGTCTGTGCTTTGATCCTTTCCTGTGAGCCCAGTATTAGTTTCTGATACACCACTGCAGGTTCAATGTATTCCTTGGACGTTCATATTGACAATGAAATACTCAAATCGCATCGGAATTAAATACAAAAGGCACAATGCCGCCTTAAGTACAAGAATAGAGACTCTTCTTACTGTCGGTGCTTTGAGCATTCTCTGTGAGACCAGTATTAGTTACCGATACACCACTGCAGGTTCAATGTATTCCTTCGACATACACATTGACGATGAAATAATGAAATTACATCGGAATTAATTACAAAGGGCACAATGACGCCTTAAGTACAAGAAGAGTGAGACTTCTTAGGGTCTGTGTTTCGACGCTTTCCTGTGAGACCAGTATTAGTTTCCGATACACCATTGCAGGTTCAAAGTATTCCTTGGACCTTCACATTGGCGATGCTACACAGAAATCGCATCGGAATTAAATACAAAAGGCACAATGCTGCTATTAAGTACAAGAATAGAGACTCTTCTTACAGTCGGTGCTTTGAGCATCCCTGTGAGACCAGTATTAGTTTCCGATACACCACTGCTGGTTCAATGTATTTCTTGGACCTTCACATTGACGATGAAACACAGAAATCGCATCGGAACTAAATACAAAAGGCAAAATGCCGCCTTTAGTACAAGAATAGAGACTCTTCTTACGGACGGTGCTTTGAGCATTCCCTGTGAGACTTGTATTAGTTTCCGATACACCACTGCAGATTCAATAAATTCCTTGGACATACACATTGACGATGAACACTGAAATTACATCGTAATTAAATATGAAAGGCACAATGCCGCCTTAAGTGCAAGAAGAGTGAGACTTCTTAGAGACTGTGCTTTGATCCTTTCCTGTGAGACCAATATTAGTTGCCGATATACCACTACAGGTCCAATGTATTCCTTAGACCTTCACATTGACGATAAAACACCGAATTAGCAACGGAATTAAATACAAATGACACAATGCCGCCTTAAGGACAAGAATAAAGACTCTTCTTACAGTCGGTGCTTTGAGCATTCCCTGTGAGACCAGTATTAATATCCGATACACCACTGCAGGTTCAATGTATTCCTTGGACATACACATTGACGATGAAACACTGAAATTACATCGGAATTAAATACAAAAGGAACAATGAAGCCTTAAGTACAAGAATTGAGGCTTCTTACTGTCGGTGATTTGAGCATTCCCTGTGAGAAAAGTATTAGTTTCCGATACACCACTGTAGGTTCAATGTATTCCTTAGACGTACACATGGACGATGAAACATTGAAGTTACATCGGAATTAAATATAAAAGCCACAATGCCACCTTAAGTGCAAGAAGAGTGTTGCTTCTTACAGGCTGTGCTTTGATCCTTTCCTGTGAGACCAGTATTAGTTTCTGATACCCCACTGCAGGTTCAAGGTATACCATGCACCTTCACGTTGACGAAGAAACACAGAAATAGCATCGGAATTAAATACAAAAGGCACAATGCCGCCTTAAGTACAAGAATAGAGACTGTTCTTACTGTCGGTGTTTTGAGCATTGCCTGTGAGACCAGTATTAGTTTGCGACACGCCACTGCAGGTTCAGTGTATTCCTTGGACCTTCACATTGACAATGAAACGCAGAAATCGCATCGGAATTAAATACAAAAGGCACAATGCCGCCTTAAGTACGAGAATAGAGACTCTTCTTACAGTCGGTGTTTTCAGCATTCCCTGTTAGACCAGTATTAGTATACGATACACCTCTGGGAGTTCAATGTATCCCTTGGACATTCACATTGACGATGGAACACTGAAATTACATCATAATTAAATACAAAAGGCACAATGGCGGCTTAAGTACAAGAATAGAGACTCTTCTTACAGTCGGTGCTTTGAGCATTCCCTGGGAGACCAGTATTAGTTTCCGATACACCACCGCAGGTTCAATGTATTACTTAGACATACACATTGACGATGAAACACTGAAATTACATCGCAATTAAATACAAAGGGCACAATGACGCCTTACGTACAAGAATAGAGACTCTTCTTACAGTCGATGCTTTGAGCATCTCCTGAGAGACCAGTATTAGTAATCCAATACACCACCTCAGGTTCAATGTATTCCTTGGACCTTCACATTGACGATGAAACACAGTAATCGCTCCGAAATTAAATACCAAAGGCACAATGAAGCCGTAAGTACAAGAATAGAGACTCTTCTCACAGTCGGTGCTTCGAGTATTCCCTGTGAGACTAGTATTAGTTTCCGATACACCACTGCCGGTTCAATGAATTCCTTGGACATATACATTGCCTATGAAACACTGAAATTACATCGGAATTAAATACAGAGGGCCCAATGACGCCTTAAGTACAAGAAGAGTGAGACTTCTTAGAGTCTGTGCTTTGATCCTTTCCTGTGACACCAGTATTAGTTTCCGATACACCACTGCAGGTTCAATGTATTCCTTGGACCTTCAAATTGACGATGAAACACATAAATCGCATCGGAATTAAATACAAAAGGCACAATGCCGCCTTAAGTAGAAGAATAGAGACTCTTCTTACAGTCGTTGCTTTGAGCATTCCCTGTGAGACCAGTATTAGATTCCGATACACCACTGCAGGTTCAATGTATTCCTTCGACATATACATTAACGATGAAACACTGAAATTACATGGCAATTAAATACAAAAAGCACAATGCCGCCTTAATTGCAAGAATAGAGACTCTTCTTACAGTAGGTGCTTTGAGCATTCCCTGTGAGACCAGTATTAGTTTCCGATACACCACTGCAGGTTCAATGTTTTCCTTGGACCTTCACATTGATGATGAAACACAGAAATCGCATCGGAATTAAATACAAAAGGCACAATGACGCCTTAAGTACAAGAATAGAGACCCTTCTTACAGTCGGTGCTTTGAACATTCCCTGTGAGATCAGTATTAGTGTCCGATACACCACTGCTGGTTCAATGTATTCCTTGGACATACACACTGACAATGAAACACTGATATTACATCGGAATTAAATACAAAAGGCACAATGCCGACTTAGGTGCAAGAATAGAGACTCTTCTTACATTCGGTGCTTTTAGCATTCCCTGTGAGACCAGTATTAGTTTCCGATACACCTTTGCAGGTTCAATGTATTCCTTGGACCATCACTTTCACGATGAAAAACAGAAATCGCATCGGAATTAAATACAAAAGGCCCAATGCCGCCATAAATACAAGAATACTGACTCTTATTTCAGTCGGTGTTTTGTGCATTCCCTGTCAGACCAGTAATAGTTTCCGATACACCACTGCAGATTCAATGTATTCCTTGGACATACACATTGACGATAAAAGACTGAAATTACATCGGAATTAAATACAAAAGGCACAATGCCGCCTTAATTGCAAGAAGTATGAGACTTCTTAGAGTCTGTGCTTTGATCCTTTCCTGTGAGACCAGTATTAGTTCCGATACACCACTGCACGTTCAATGCATTCCTTAGACCGTCACTTTGAATATGAAAGACAGAAATCGTATCGGAATTAAACTCAAAAGGCACTAAGCTGCCTTAAGTACAAGAATACAGACTCTTCTTACAGTCGGTGCTTTGAGCATTCACGGTTAGACCTGTATTAGTTTGCGATACACCACTGCAGGTTAAATGTATTCCTTGGACCTTCACATTGACGATGAAATACAGAAATCGCATCGGAATTAAATACAAAATGCACAATGCCGCCTTACGTACAAGAATAGAGACTCTTCTTACAGTCGGTGCTATGAGCATTTCCTGTGAGACCAGTATTAGTTTCCGATACACCACTGCAGGTTCAATATATTCCTTGGACCTTCACATTGCCGATGAAACACAGAAATCGCATTGGAATTAAATACAAAAGGGACAATGCCGCCTTAAGTGCAAGAAGAGTGAGACTTCTTAGAGTCTGTGCTTTGATCCTTTCCTGTGAGACCAGTATTTTTTTCTGATACACCAATGCAGGTTCAATGTATTCCTTGGACCTTCACATTGACGATGAATCACAGGAATCGCATCGGAATTAAATACAAAAGGCACAATGGCGATTTAAGTACAAGAATAGAGACTCTTCTTACAGGCGGTGGTTTGAGCGTTCCCTGTGAGACCAGTATTAGTTTCCGATACACCACTGCAGATTCAATGTATTCCTTGGACCTTCACATTGACGATGAAACACAGAAATCGCATCGGAATTAAATACAAAAGGCACAATGCCGCCTTAAGTGAATGAGTATAGGCTCTTCTTACAGTCGTTTCTTTGAGCATTCCCTGTGAGACCAGTATTAGTTTCCGATACACCACTGCAGGTTCAATGTATTCCTTGGACATTCACATTAACGATCAAACACTGAAATTACATTGGATTTAATTACAAAAGGCACAATGCCGCCTTAATTGCAAGAAGAGTGAGACTTCTTAGAGTCAGTGCTTTGATCCTTTCCTGTGAGACCACTATTAGTTTCCGATACACCACTGCAGGTTCAATGAATTCCTTGGACCTTCACATTGACGTTGAAAGACAGAAATCGCATCGGAACTAAATACAAAAGGCACAATGCCGCCTTAAGTACAAGAACAGAGACTCTTCTTACAGTCGGTGCTTTGAGCATTCCCTGTGAGACCAGTATTAGTTTCCGATACACCACTGCAGGTTCAATGTATTCCTTGGACCCTCACATTGACGATGAAACACAGAAATCGCATCGGAATTAAATACAAAAGTCACAATGCCGCCTTAAGTGCAACAAGAGTGAGTGTTCTTAGAGTCTGTGCATTGATCCTTTCCTGTGAGACCAGTATTAGTTTCAAATCCACCACTGCAGGTTCAATGTTTTCCTTGGACCTTCACATTGACGATGAATCACTGAAATCGCATCGGAATTAAACACAAAAGGCACAATGCCGCCTTAAGTACAACAATAGAGACTCTTCTTACAGTCGGTGCTTTGAGCATTCCCTGTGAGACCTGTATTAGTTTTCGATACACCACTGCTGGTTCAGTGTATTCTTGGACCTTCACATTGACGATGAAACACAGAAATCGCATCGAATTAAATACAAAAGGCACATTGCCGCCTTAAGTACAAGAACACTGACTCTTCTTACAGTCTGTGCTTTGAGCATTCCCTGTGAGACCAGTATTAGCTTTCGATGCACCACTGCAGGTTCAATGTATTCGTTGGACCTTCACATTGACGATGAATCACAGAAATCGCATCGGAATTTAATACAAAGGGCACAATGCCACCTTAAGTGCAAGAGTAGAGACTCTTCTTACAGTCGATGCATGAGCATTCCCTGTCAGACCAGTATTAGTTTCCGATACACCACTGCAGGTTCAATGTATTCCATGGACATACACATTGACGATGAAACACTGAAATTACATCGGATTTAAATACAAAAGGCACAATGCCACCTTAAGTGAATGAGTATAGGCTCTTCTTACAGTCGTTGCTTTGAGCATTCCCTGTGAGACCAGTATTAGTTTCCGATACACCACTGCAGGTTCAATGTATTCCTTGGACCTTCACATTGACGATGAAACACAGAAATCGCATCGGAATTAAATACAAAAGGCACAATGCCACCTTAAATACAAGTATAGAGTCTCTTCTTACAGTCGGTGCTTTGAGCATTCCCTGTGAGACCAGTATTAGTATCCGATACACCACTGCAGGTTCAATGTATTCCTTGGACATACACATTGACGATTAAACACTGAAATTACATCGGAATTAAATACAAAAGGAGCAATGAAGCCTTAAGTACAAGAATTGAGGCTTCTTACTGTCGGTAATTTGAGCATTCCCTGTGGGAAAAGTATTAGTTTCCGATACACCACTGCAGGTTCAATGTATTCCTTGGACATACACATTGACGATTAAACACTGAAATTACATCGGAATTAAATACAAAAGGAGCAATGAAGCCTTAAGTACAAGAATTGAGGCTTCTTACTGTCGGTAATTTGAGCATTCCCTGTGAGACCAGTATTAGTTTCCGATACACCACTGCAGGTTCAATGTATTCCTTGGACATACACATTGACGATGAAACACTGAAATTACATGGCAAATAAATACAAAAGCCACAATGCCGCCTTAATTGCAAGAATAGAGACTCTTCTTACAGTAGGTGCTTTGAGCATTCCCTGTGAGACCAGTATTAGTTTCCGATACACCTCTGCAGGTTCAATGTATTCCTTGGACCTTCACTTTGACGATGAAACACAGAAATCGCATCGGAATTAAATACAAAAGGCCCAATGCCGCCATAAGTACAAGAATACTGACTCTTATTACAGTCGGTGTTTTCTGCATTCCCTGTCAGACCAGTAATAGATTCCGATACACCACTGCATGTTCAATGTATTCCCTGGACATACACATTGACGATAAAACACTGAAATTACATCGGAATTAAATACAAAAGGCACAATGCAGCCTTAATTGCAAGAAGTGTGAGACTTCTTAGAGTCTGTGCTTTGATCCTTTCCTGTGAGACCAGTATTAGTTCCGATACACCACTGCACGTTCAATGCATTCCTTAGACCGTCACATTGAATATGAAAGACAGAAATCGTATCGGAATTAAACTCAAAAGGCACTAAGCCGCCATAAGTCCAAGAATACAGACTCTTCTTACAGTCGGTGCTTTGAGCATTCACGGTGAGACCTGTATTAGTATGCGATACACCACTGCAGGTTCAATGTATTCCTTGGACTTTCACATTGACGATCAAACACTGAAATTACATTGGATTTAATAACAAAAGGCACAATGCCGAATTAATTGCAAGAAGAGTGAGACTTCTTAGAGTCAGTGCTTTGATCCTTTCCTGTGAGACCAGTATTAGTTTCCGATACACCACTGCAGGTTCAATGAATTCCTTGGGCCTTCACATTGACGATGAAACACAGAAATCGCATCGGAATTAAATACAAAAGGCACAAGCCGCCCTAAGTACAAGAACACAGACTCTCCTTACAGTCTGTGCTTTGAGCATTCCCTGTGAGACTAGTATTAGTTTCCGATACACCACTGCAGGTTCAATGTATTCCTTGGACCTTCACATTGCCGAAGAAACACAGAAATCGCATCGGAATTAAATACAAAAGGCACAATGCCGTCTTAACTACAAGAAAAGAGACTCTTCTTACAGTCGGTGCTTTGAGCATTCCCTGTAAAAACAGTATTAGTTTCCGATACACCACTGCAGATTCAATGTATTCCTTGGACCTTCACATTGAAGTTGAAAGACAGAAATCACATCGGAATTAAATACAAAAGACGCAAAGCCGCCTTAAGTACAAGAATAGGGACACTTCTTAGAGTCGGTGCTTTGTGCATTCCCTGTGAGACCAGTATTACTTTCTGATACACCACTGCAGGATCAATGTATTCCTTAGACATACTCAATGACGATGAAACACTGAAATTACATCCGAATTAAATACAATAGACACAATGCCGCCTTAATGCAAGAAGAGTGAGACTTCTTAGAGTCCATGCTTTGATACTTTCCTGTGAGTCCAGTATTAGTTTCCGATACAACACTGCAGGTTCAATGAATTCCTTGGACCCTCACATTGACGATAAAAATCAGAAATTGCATCGGAATTAAATACAAAACGCACAATGCCGCCTTAAGTACAAGAATATAGACTCTTCTTACTGTCGGTGGTTTGAGCATTCATTGTGAAACCAGTATTAGTTTGCGATACACCACTGCAGGTTCAATGTATTCCTTGGACCTTCACATTGACGATGAAACACATTAATCGCATCGGTATTAAATACAAAAGGCACAATGCCGGTTTAAATACAAGAATAGAGACACTTCTTACAGTCGGTGTTTTGAGCATTCCCTCTGAGAGCAGTATTAGTTTCCGATACACCACTGCAGGTACATGGTATTCCTAGGAACCTTCACATTGACGATGAAACACAGAAATCGCATCGGAATTAAATACAAAAGGCACAATGCCGCCTTAAGTACAAGAATAGAGACTTTTCTTACAGTCGGTGTTTTGATCATTCACTATGAGACCAGTATTACATTCCGATACACCACTGCAGGTTCAATGTATTCATTGCAAATACACATTGACTATGAAACACATAAATAGCATCGGAATTAAATACAAAAAGCACAATGCCGCCTTAAGTACAAGAATAGAGGCTTCTCTTACAGTCGGCGCTTTGAGCATTCCCTGTGAGACCAGTATTAGTTTCCGATACACCACTGCAGGTCAATGTATTCCTTGGACTTTCACATTGACGATAAAACAAGGAAATCGCATCGGAATTAAATACAAAAGGCAAAATGCCTCATTAATTACAAGAATAGGGCCTCTTCTTACTGTCGGTGCTTTGAGCATTCCCTGTGAGACCAGTATAAGTTTCCGATACACCACTGCAAGTTCAATGTATTCCTTGGACCTTCACATAGACGATGAAACACAGAAATCGCATTGGAATTAAATACAAAAGGCACAATGCCGCCTTAAGTGCAACAAGAGTGAGTGTTCTTAGAGTCTGTGCTTTGATCCTTTCCTGTGAGACAAGCATTAATTTTAAATCCACCACTGCAGGTTCAATGTATTCCTTGGACCGTCACATTGGCGATGAAAGACAGGAATCGCATTGGAATTAAATACAAAAGGCACAATGCCGCCCTAAGTACAAGAATACAGACGCTTCTTACAGTCGGTGCTTTGAGCATACCCTGTGACCCCTGTATTAGTTTCCGATACACCACTGCAGGTTCAATGTATTCCTTGGACATTCACATTGACGTTGAAACAAAGAAATCGCATCGGAACTAAATACAAAAGGCACAATGCCGCCTTAAGTACAAGAATAGAGACTCTTCTTTCAGTCGGTGCTATGAGCATTCGCTGTGAGACCAGTATTAGTTTCCGATACACCACTGCAGGTTCAATGTATTCCTTGGACCCTCACATTGACGATGAAACACAGAAATCGCATCGGAATTAAATACAAAAGTCACAATGCCGCCTTAAGTGCAACAAGAGTGAGTGTTCTTAGAGTCTGTGCTTTGATCCTTTCCTGTGAGACCAGTATTAGTTTCAAATCCACCACTGCAGGTTCAATGTTTACCTTGGACCTTCACATTGACGATGAATCACTAAGATCACATCGGAATTAAACACAAAAGGCACAATGCCGCCTTAGGTACAACAACAGAGACTCTTCTTACAGTCGGTGCTTTGAGCATTCCCTGTGAGACCTGTATTAGTTTCCAATACACCACTGCAGGTTCAGTGTATACCTTGGACCTTCACATTGACGATGAAACACAGAAATAGCATCGGAATTAAATACAAAAGGCACAATGCCGCCTTAAGTACAAGAACACAGACTCTTCACAGTCTGTGCTTTGAGCATTCCCTGTGAGACCAGTATTAGCTTTCGATACACCACTGCAGGTTCAATGTATTCGATGGACCTTCACATTGACGATGAATCACAGAAATCGCATCGGAATTTACTACAAAAGGCACAATGCCACCTTAAGTGCAAGAGTAGAGACTCTTCTTACAGTCGATGCATGAGCATTCCCTGTCAGACCAGTATTAGTTTCCGATACACCACTGCAGGTTCAATGTATTCCATGGACATACACATTGACGATGAAACACTGAAATTACATCGGATTTAAATACAAAAGGCACAATGCCGCCTTAAGTGAGGGTGTAGTGACTCTTCTTACAGTCGTTGCTTTCAGCATTCCCTGTGAGACCAGTATTAGTTTCCGATACACCACTGCAGGTTCAATGTTTTCCTTGGACCTTCACATTGACGATGAAACACAGAAATCGCATCGGAATTAAATACAAAAGGCACAATGCCGCCGTAAGTACACGAATACAGACTCTTCTTACAGTCGGTGCTTTGAGCATTTCCTGTGAGACCTGTATTAGTTTGCGATACACCACTGCAGGTTCAATCTATTCCTTGGACCTGCACATTGACGATGAAACACAGAAATCGCATCGGAATTAAATACAAAAGGCACAATGCCGCCTTAAGTACAAGAATAGAGACTCTTCTTACAGTCGGTGCTTTGAGCATTCCCTGTGAGACCAGTATTACTATCTGATACACAACTGCAGGTACAATGTATTCCTTGGACATACACATTGCCGATGAAACACTGAAATTACATCGGAATTTAATACAAAAGGCACAATGCCGACTTAAGTGCTAGAAGAGTGAGTCTTCTTAGAGTCTGTGCTTTGATCCTTTCCTGTGAGGCCAGTATTAGTTTCGATACACCACTGCAGGTTCAAAGTATTCCTTGGACCCTCACATTGACGATAAAAAACAGAAATCGCATCGGAATTAAATACAAAAGGCACAATGCCGCCTTAAGTGCTAGAAGAGTGAGACTTCCTTGAGTCTGTGCCTTGATCCTTTCCTGAGAGACCAGTATTAGTTTCCGATACACCACTACAGGTTCAATGTATTCCTTAAACTTTCACATTGACGATGAAACACAGAAATCGCATCGGAATTAAATACAAAAGGCACAATGCCGGCTTAAGTACAAGAGTAGAGACTCTTCTTACAGTCGGTGCTTTGAGCATTCCCTGTGAGAGCAGTATTAGTTTTCGATACACCACTGCAGGTTCAAAGTATTCCTTTGACCTTCACATTGACGACGAAACACAGAAATCGCATCAGAAATAAATACAAAAGGCACAATGCCGCCTTAAGTACAAGAATAGAGACTCTTCTTGCAGTCGGTGCTTTGAGCATTCCCTGTGAGACCAGTATTAGTTTCCGATACACCACTGCAGGTTCAAAGTATTCCTTGGACCTTCACATTGACTATGAAACACAGAAATCGCATCGGAATTAAATACAAAAGGAGCAATGCCGCCTTAAGTACAAGAATAGAGACACTTCTTACAGTCGGTGCTCTGAGAATTCCCTCTGAGAGCAGTATTAGTTTTCGATACACCACTGCAGGTTCAAAGTATTCTTTGGACCTTCACATTGCCGATGAAACACAGAAATCGCATCGGAATTAAATACAAAAGGCACAATGCCGCCTTAAGTACACGAATACAGACTCTTCTTACAGTCGGTGCTTTGAGCATTTCCTGTGAGACCTGTATTAGTTTGCGATACACCACTGCAGGATCAATCTATTCCTTGGACATGCACATCGACGATGAAACACAGAAATCGAATCGGAATTAAATACAAATGGGACAATGCCGCCTTAAGTGCAAGAACAGTGAGACTTATTAGAGTCTGTGCTTTGATCCTTTCCTGTGAGACCAGTAATAGTGTCTGATACACCACTGCAAGTTCAATGTATTCATTGGACCCTCACATTGACGATGAATCACAGAAAACGCATCGGAATTAAATACAAAAGCACAATGGCGCCTTAAGTACAAGAATAGAGACTCTTCTTACAGTCGGTGTTTGAGCATTCCCTGTGAGACCAGTATTAGTTTCCGATACACCACTGCAGGTTCAATGTATTCCTTGGAGCTTCACATTGACAATGAAACACAGAAATCGCATCGGAATTAAATACAAAAGCTATAATGCCGCCTTAAGTGAGGGAGTAGAGACTCTTCTTACAGTCGTTGCTTTGAGCATTCCCTGTGACACCAGTATTAGTTTCCGATACACCACTGCAGGTTCAATGTATTCCTTGGACATTCACATTGACGAACAAACACTGAAATTACATTGGAATTAAATACAAAAGGCACAATGCCGCCTTAATTGCAAGACGAGTGAGACTTCTTAGAGTCAGTGCTTTGATCCTTTCCTGTGAGACCAGTATTAGTTTCCGATACACCACTGCAGGTTCAATGTATTCCTTGGACCTTCACATTGACGATGAAACACAGAAATCGCATCGGAATTAAATACAAAAGGCACAATGCCGCCTTGAGTACAAGAACACAGACTCTTCTTACACTCTGTGCTTTGAGCATTCCCTGTGAGACCAGTTTTAGTTTCCGATACACCACTACAGGTTCAATGTATTCCTAGGACTTTCACATTGCCGAAGAAACACAGAAATCGCATCGGAATTAAATACAAAAGGCACAATGCCGTTTTAAGTACAAGAATAAAGACTCTTCTTACAGTCGGTGCTTTGAGCATTCCCTGTGAAACCAGTATTAGTTTCCGATACACGACTGCAGGTTCAGTGTATTCCTTGGACTTTCACATTGACGATGAAACACAGAAATCGCATCGGAATTAAATACAAAAGGCACAATGTCGCCTTAAGTACAAGAATAGAGACTCTTCTTACTGTCAGTGCTTTGAGCATTCATTGTGAAACCGGTATTAGTTTCCGATACACCACTTCAGGTTCAATGCATTCCTTGGACCTTCACATTGACGATGAAACACAGAAATCGCATCGGAATTAAATACAAAACGCACAATGCCGCCTTAAGTACACGAATACAGACACTTCTTACAGTCGGTGCTTTGAGCATTTCCTGTGAGACCTGTATTAGTTTGCCATACACCACTGCAGGTTCAATCTATTCGTTGTACCTGCACATCGACGATGAAACACAGAAATCGCATCGGAATTAAATACAAAAGGGACAATGCCGCCTTAAGTGCAAGAACAGTGAGACTTCTTAGAGTCTGTGCTTTGATCCTTTCCTGTGAGACCAGTAATAGTGTCTGATACACCACTGCAGGTTCAATGTATTCATTGGACCCTCACATTGACGATGAATCACAGAAATCGCATCGGAATTAAATACAAAAGGCACAATGGCGCCTTAAGTACAAGAATAGAGACTCTTCTTACAGTCGGTGTTTTGAGCATTCCCTGTGAGACCAGTATTAGTTTCCGATACACCACTGCAGGTTCAATGTATTCCTTGGAGCTTCACATTGACAATGAAACACAGAAATCGCATCGGAATTAAATACAAAAGCTATAATGCCGCCTTAAGTGTGGGAGTAGAGACTCTTCTTACAGTCGTTGCTTTGAGCATTCCCTGTGACACCAGTATTAGTTTCCGATACACCACTGCAGGTTCAATGTATTCCTTGGACATTCACATTGACGATCAAACACTGAAATTACATTGGAATTAAATACAAAAGGCACAATGCCGCCTTAATTGCAAGACGAGTGAGACTTCTTAGAGTCAGTGCTTTGATCCTTTCCTGTGAGACCAGTATTAGTTTCCGATACACCACTGCAGGTTCAATGTATTCCTTGGACCTTCACATTGACGATGAAACACAGAAATCGCATCGGAATTAAATACAAAAGGCACAATGCCGCCTTAAGTACAAGAACACAGACTCTTCTTACAATCTGTGCTTTGAGCATTCCCTGTGAGACCAGTATTAGTTTCCGATACACCACTACAGGTTCAATGTATTCCTTGGACTTTCACATTGCCGAAGAAACACAGAAATCGCATCGGAATTAAATACAAAAGGCACAATGCCGTCTTAAGTACAAGAATAAAGACTCTTCTTACAGTCGGTGCTTCGAGCATTCCCTGTGAAACCAGTATTAGTTTCCGATACACCACTGCAGGTTCAGTGTATTCCTTGGACTTTCACATTGACGATGAAACACAGAAGTCGCATCGGAATTAAATACAAAAGGCACAATGCCGCCTTAAGTACAAGAATAGAGACTCTTCTTACAGTCGGTGCTTTGAGCATTCCCTGTGAGACCAGTATTACTATCTGATACACAACTACAGGTACAATGTATTCCTTGGACATACACATTGACGATGAAACACTTAAATTACATCGGAATTAAATACAAAAGGCACAATGCCGACTGAAGTGCAAGAAGAGTGAGTCTTCTTAGATTCTGTGCTTTGATCCTTTCCTGTGAGACCAGTATTAGTTTCCGATACACCACTGCAGGTTCAAAGTATTCCTTGGACCCTCACATTGACGATAAAGAACAGAAATTGCATCGGAATTAAATACAAAAGGCACAATGCCGCCTTAAGTACAAGAATAGAGACTCTTCTTACTGTCGGTGCTTTGAGCATTCATTGTGAAACCAGTATTGGTTTCAGATGCACCACTTCAGGTTCATTGCATTCCTTGGACCTTCACATTGACGATGAAACACAGAAATCGCATCGGAATTAAATACAAAAGGCACAATGCCACCTTAATCACATGAATATAGACTCTTCTTACAGTCGGTGCTTTGAGCATTCCCTGTGAGACCAGTATTAGTGTCCGATACACCACTGCAGGTTTAATGTATTCCTTGGACCTTCACATTGACGATGAAACACAGAAATCGAATCGGAATTCAATACAAAAGACACAATGCCGCCTTAAGTACAACAATAGAGGCTCTTCTTACAGTCGGTGCTTTGAGAATTCCCTGTGAGACCAATATTAATTTCCGATACACCACTGCAGGTTCAATGTATTCCTTGGACATACACATTGACGATGAAACACAGAAATGGCATCGGAATTAAATACAAAGTGCACAATGCCGCCTTAAGTACAAGAATAGACACTCTTCTTACAGTCGGTGCTTTGTGCATTAACTGTGAGACCAGTATTAGCTTCCGATACACCACTGCAGGTTCAATGTATCCCTTGGGCCTTTACATTGACGATGAAACACAGAAATGGCATCAGAATTAAATACAAAAGGCACAATGCCGCCTTAAGTACAAGGATACAGACTCTACTTACAGTCAGTGCTTTGAGCATTCCCTGTGAGACCAGTATTAGTATCCGGTACACCACTTCTGGTTCAAGGTATTCCTTGGACATACACATCGATGATGAAACACAGAAATGGCATCGGAATTAAATACAAAGTGCACAATGCCGCCTTAAGTACAAGAATAGACACTCTTCTTACAGTCGGTGCTTTGCGCATTAACTGTGAGACCAGTATTAGTTTCCGATACACCACTGCAGGTTCAATGTATCCCTTGGGCCTTTACATTGTCGATGAAACACAGAAATGGCATCGGAATTAAATACAAAAGGCTCAATGCCGCCTTAAGTACAAGAATAGACACGCTTCTTACAGTCGTTGCTTTAAGCTTTCCCTGTGAGACCAGTATTAGTTTCCGATACACCACTGCAGGTTGAATGTATTCCGTGGAGCTTCACATTGACGATGAGACACAGAAATCGCATCGGAATTAAATACAAAAGGCACAATGCCGCCTTAAGTACAAGGATACAGACTCTACTTACAGTCAGTGCTTTGAGCATTCCCTGTGAGACCAGTATTAGTATCCGGTACACCACTTCAGGTTCAATGTATTCCTTGGACATACACATCGACGATGAAACACAGAAATGGCATCGGAATTAAATACAAAGTGCACAATGCCGCCTTAAGTACAAGAATAGACACCCTTCATACAGTCGGTGCTTTGAGCATTCCCTGTGAGACCAGTATTAGTTTCCGATACACCACTGCAGGTTAAATGTATTCCTTGGACCTTCACATTGACGATGAAACACAGAAATCGCATCTTAATAAAATACAAAAGGCACAATGCCGCCTAAAGTACAAGAATACAGACTCTATTTACAGTCGGTGCTTTGAGCATTCCCTGTGAGACCAGTATTAGTTTCCGATACACCACTGCAGGTTCAATGTATTCCTAGGACCTTCACATTGACGATGACACACAGAAATAGCATCGGAATTAAATACAAAGTGGCACAAAGCCGCCTTAAGTACAAGAATAGAGACTCTTCTTACAGTCGGTGCCTTGAGCATTCCCTGTGAGACCAGTATCAGTTTCCGATACACCACTGCAGGTTCAGTGTATTCCTTGGACTTTCACATCGACGATGAAACACAGAAATGGCATCGGAATTAAATACAAGGGGCACAATGCCGCCATAAGTTCAAGAATAGACACTCTTCTTACTGTCGGTGCTTTGAGCATTCCCTGTGAGACCAGTATAGGTTTCCGATACACCACTACAGGTTCAATGTATTCCTTGAACCTTCCCATTGACGATGAAAGACAGAAATCGCATCGGAATTAAGTACAAAAGGCCCAATGCCGCCTTAAGTACAAGAATAGAGACTCTTCTTACTGTCGGTGCATTGAGCATTCCCTGTGATACCAGTATTAGTTTCCGATACACCACTGCAGGTTCAATGTATTCCTTGGACCTTCACATTGACGATGAAACACAGAAATCGCATCGGAATTAAATACAAAAGGCACAATGCCGCCTTAAGTACAAGAATAGGGACTCTTCTTACAGTCGGTGTTTTGAGCATTCCCTGTGAGACCAGTATTAGTTTCCGCTACACCACTGCAGGTTCAATGTAAATCTTGGACCTTCACATTGACGATGAAACACAGAAATCGCATCGGAATGAAATACAAAAGGCACAATGCCGCCTTAAGTACAAGAATACAGACTCGACTTACAGTCGGTGCTTTGAACATTCCCTGTGACCCCAGTATTAGTTTCCGATACACCACTGCAGGTTCAATGTATTCCTTGGACCTTCACATTGACGATGAAACACAGAAATCGCATTGGAATTAAATATAAAAGGCACAATGCCGCCTTAAGTACAAGAATAGAGACTCTTCTTACAGTCTGTGCATTGAGCATTCCCTGTGAGACCAGTATTAGTATCCGATACACCACTGCAGATTCAATGTATTCCTTGGACGTACACATTGACGAAGAAACACTGAAATTACATCGGAATTAAATACAAAAGGAACAATGCCGCCTTAAGTACAAGAATAGAGACTCTTCTTACTGTCGGTGCTTTGAGCATTCTCTGTGGGACCAGTATTAGTTTCCGATACACCACTGCAGGTTCAATGTATTCCTTGGAAATACGCATTGACGATGAAACACTGAAATTACATCGGAATTAAATACAAAGGTCACAATGACGCCTTAAGTACAAGCAGAGTGAGACATCTTAGAGTCCGTGTTTGGATCCTTTCCAGAGTTACCCGTATTAGTTTCCGATACGCCACTGCAGGTTCAATGTATTCCTTGGACCTTCACATTGACGATTACACACAGAAATCGCATCGGAAGTAAATACAAAAGGCACAATGCCGCCTTAAGTACAAGAATAGAGTCTCTTCTTACAGTCGGTGCTTTGAGCATTACCTGTGAGACCAGTATTAGTTTCCGATACACCACTGCAGGTTCAGTGTATTCCTTGGACTTTCACATCGACGACGAAACACAGAAATGGCATCGGAATTAAAAACAAAGGGCACATTGCCGCCTTAAGTACAAGAATAAACACTCTTCTAACAGTCGGTGCTTTGAGCATTCCCTGTGAGACCAGTATTAGTTTCCGATACACCACTGCAGTTCCAATGTATTCCTTGGACCTTCACATTGACGATGAAACACAGAAATTGCAACGGAATTAAATACAAATGGCACAATGCCGCCCTAAGTACAACAATAGAGACTCTTCTTACAGTCGGTGCTTTGAGCATTCCCTGAGAGACCAGTATTAATTTCCGATACACCACTGCAGGTTCATTGTATTCCTTAGACATTCACATTGACGATGAAACACAGAAATCAAATCGGAATTAAATACCAAAGGCAATATGCTGCCTTAAGTACAACAATAGAGACTCTTCTTACAGTCGGTGCTATAAGCAGTTCCTGTGAGACCTGTATTAGTTTCCGATACGCCACTGCAGCTTCAATGTATTCCTTGGGCCTTCACATTGACGATGAAACACAGAAATGGCATCGGAATTAAATACAAAAGGCAGAATGCCGCCTTAAGTACAAGAATAGACACGCTTCTTACAGTCGTTGCTTTAAGCATTCCCTGTGAGACCAGTATTAGTTTCCGATACACCACTGCAGGTCCAATGTAATCCTTGGACTTTCACATTGACGATGAAACACAGAAAACGCATCGGAATTAAATACAAAAGGCACAATGCCGCCTTAAGTACAAGAATAGAGACTCTTCTTACAGTCGGTGCATTGAGCATTCCCTGTGAGACCAGTATTAGTTTCCGATACACCACTGCAGGTTCAGTGTATTCCTTGGATTTTCACATCGATGATGAAACACAGAAATGGCATCGGAATTAAATACAAAGGGCACAATGCCGCCATAAGTTCAAGAATAGACACTCTTCTTACTGTCGGTGCTTTGAGCATTCCCTGTGAGACCAGTATTAGTTTCCGATACACCACTACAGGTTCAATGTATTCCTTGAACCTTCACATTGACGATGAAAGACAGAAATCGCATCGGAAGTAAGTACAAAAGGCCCAATGCCGCCTTAAGTACAAGAATAGAGACTCCTCTTACAGTCGGTGCATTGAGCATTCCCTGTGAGACCAGTATTAGTTTCCGATACTCCACTGCAGGTTCAATGTATCCCTTGGACCTTCACATTGACGATTATACACAGAAATCGCATCGGAATTAAATACAAAAGGCACAATGCCGCCTTAAGTACAAGAATAGAGACTCTTCTTACAGTCGGTGCTTTGAGCATTCCCTGTGAGACCAGTATCAGTTTCCGATACACCACTGCAGGTTCAATGTAATCCTTGGACCTTCACATAGACGATGAAACACAGAAATCGCATCGGAATTAAATACAAAAGGCACAATGCCGCCTTAAGTACAAGAAAACGGACTCTACTTACAGTCGGTGCTTTGAACATTCCCTGTGACCCCAGTATTAGTTTCCGATACACCACTGCAGGTTCCATGTATTCCTTGGACCTTCACATTGACGATGAAACACAGAAATCGCATTGGAATTAAATACAAAAGGCACAATGCCGCCTTAAGTACAAGAATTGAGACTCTTCTTACAGTCTGTGCTTTGAGCATTCCCTGTGAGACCAGTATTAGTATCCGATACACCACTGCAGATTCAATGTATTCTTTGGACGTACACATTGACGATGAAACACTGAAATTACATCGGAATTAAATAGAAAAGGAACAATGCCGCCTTAAGTACAAGAATAGAGACTCTTCTTACTGACGGTGCTTTGAGCATTCTCTGTGGGACCAGTATTAGTTTCCGATACACCACTGCAGGTTCAATGTATTCCTTGGAAATACGCATTGACGATGAAACACTGAAATTACATCGGAATTAAATACACAGGGCACAATGACGCCTTAAGTACAAGCAGAGTGAGACATCTTAGAGTCCGTGTTTGGATCTTTTCCAGAGCGACCCGTATTAGTTTCCGATACGCCACTGCAGGTTCAATGTATTCCTTGGACCTTCACATTGACGATTACACACAGAAATCGCATCGGAAGTAAATACAAAAGGCACAATGCCGCCTTAAGTACATGAATAGAGACTCTTCTTGCTGTCGGTGCTTTGAGCATTACCTGTGAGACCAGTATTAGTTTCCGATACACCACTGCAGGTTCAGTGTATTCCTTGGACATTCACATTGACGATGAAACACAGAAATCAAATCGGAATTAAAAACCAAAGGCACAATGCTGCCTTAAGTACAACATTAGAGACTCTTCTTACAGTCGGTGCTTTAAGCAGTTCCTGTGAGACCTGTATTAGTTTCCGATACGCCACTGCAGCTTCAATGTATTCTTTGGGCCTCCACATTGACGATGAAACACAGAAATGGCATCGGAATTAAATACAAAAGGCACAATGCCGCCTTAAGTACAAGAATAGACACGCTTCTTACAGTCGTTGCTTTAAGCATTCCCTTTGAGACCAGTATTAGTTTCCGATAAACCGCTGCAGGTCCAATGTAATCCTTGGACTTTCACTTTGACGATGAAACACAGAAAACGCATCGGAATTAAATACAAAAGGCACAATGCCGCCTTAAGTACAAGAATAGAGACTCTTCTTACAGTCGGTGCATTGAGCATTCCCTGTGAGACCAGTATTAGTTTCCGATACACCACTGCAGGTTCAGTGTATTCCTTGGACATTCACATCGATGATGAAACACAGAAATGGCATCGGAATTAAATTCAAAGGGCACAATGCCGCCATAAGTTCAAGAATAGACACTCTTCTTACTGTCGGTGCTTTGAGCATTCCCTGTGAGACCAGTATTAGTTTCCGATACACCACTACAGGTTCAATGTATTCCTTGAACCTTCACATTGACGATGAAAGACTGAAATCGCATCGGAAGTAAGTACAAAAGGCCCAATGCCGCCTTAAGTACAAGAATAGAGACTCTTCTTACAGTCGGTGCATTGAGCATTCCCTGTGAGACCAGTATTAGTTTCCGATACTCCACTGCAGGTTCAATGTATCCCTTGGACCTTCACATTGACGATTATACACAGAAATCGCATCGGAATTAAATACAAAAGGCACAATGCCGCCTTAAGTACAAGAATAGAGACTCTTCTTACAGTCTGTGCTTTGAGCATTCCCTGTGAGACCAGTATTAGTATCCGATACACCACTGCAGATTCAATGTATTCTTTGGACGTACACATTGACGATGAAACACTGAAATTACATCGGAATTAAATACAAAAGGAACAATGCCGCCTTAAGTACAAGAATAGAGACCCTTCTTACTGTCCGTGCTTTGAGCATTCTCTGTGGGACCAGTATTAGTTTCCGAAACACCACTGCAGGTTCAATGTATTCCTTGGAAATACGCATTGACGATGAAACACTGAAATTACATCGGAATTAAATACACAGGGCACAATGACGCCTTAAGTACAAGCAGAGTGAGACATCTTAGAGTCCGTGTTTGGATCTTTTCCAGAGCGACCCGTATTAGTTTCCGATACGCCACTGCAGGTTCAATGTATTCCTTGGACCTTCACATTGACGATTACACACAGAAATCGCATCGGAAGTAAATACAAAAGGCACAATGCCGCCTTAAGTACAAGAATAGAGACTCTTCTTGCTGTCGGAGTTTTGAGCATTCCCTGTGAGACCAGTATTAGTTTCCGATACACCACTGCAGTTCCAATGTATTCCTTGGACCTTCACATTGACGATGAAACACAGAAATTGCTACGGAATTAAATGCAAATGGCACAATGCCGCCCTAAGTACAACAATAGAGACTCTTCTTACAGTCGGTGCCTTGTGCATTCCCTGAGAGACCAGTATTAATTTCCGATACACCACTGTAGGTTCAATGTATTCCTTAGACATTCACATTGACGATGAAACACAGAAATCAAATCGGAATTAAATACCAAAGGCACAATGCTGCCTTAAGTACAAGAATAGAGACTCTTCTTACAGTCGGTGCTTTCAGCAGTTCCTGTGAGACCTGTATTAGTTTCCGATACACGACTGCAGCTTCAATGTATTCCTTGGGCCTTCACATTGACAATGAAACACAGAAATGGCATCGGAATTAAATACAAAAGGCACAATGCCGCCTTAAGTACAAGAATAGACACGCTTCTTACAGTCGTTGCTTTAAGCATTCCCTGTGAGACCAGTATTAGTTTCCGATACACCACTGCAGGTTGAATGTATTCCGTGGAGCTTCACATTGACGATGAGACACAGAAATCGCATCGGAATAAAATAAAAAAGGCACAATACCGCCTTAAGTACAAGGATACAGATTCTACTTACAGTCGGTGCTTTGAGCATTCCCTGTGAAACCAGTATTAGTTTCTGATACACCACTGCAGGTCCAATGTATTCCTTGGACGTTCATATTGTCGATGAAACACTGAAATCGCATCGGAATTAAATACAAAAGGCACAATGCCGCCTTAAGTACAAGAATAGAGACTCTTCTTACTGTCGGTGCTAAGAGCATTCCCTGTGAGACCAGTATTAGTTACCGATACACCACTGCAGGTTCAATGCATTCCTTGGACATACACATTGACGATGAAATACTGAAATTACATCGGAATTAATTACAAAGGGCACAATGACGCCTTAAGTACAAGAAGAGTGAGACTTCTTAGGGTCGGTGTTTCGACCCTTTCCTGTGAGACCAGTATTAGTTTCCGATACATCACTGCAGGTTCAATGTATTCCTTTGACCTTCACATTTGCGATGCTACACAGAAATCGCATCGGAATTAAATACAAACGGCACAATGCTGCAATTAAGTACAATAATAGAGACTCTTCTTACAGTCGGTGCTTTGAGCTTTCCCTGTAAGACCAGTATTAGTATCCGATACACCACTGCAGATTCAATGTATTCCTTGGACATACACATTGACGATGAAACACTGAAATTACATCGGAATTAAATACAAAGGGCACAATGACGCCTTAAGTGCAAGAAGAGTGAGACTTCTTAGAGACTGTGCTTTGATCCTTTCCTATGAGACCAGTATTAGTTTCCGATATACCACTGCAGGTTCAATGTATTCCTTGGACCTTCACATGACGATAAAAAACAGAAATCGCAACGGAATTAAATACAAAAGACACAATGCCGCCTTAAGGACAAGAATATAGACTTTTCTTGCAGTCGGTGCTTTGAGCATTCCCTGTGAGACCAGTATTAGTTTCCGATTCACCACTGCAGGCTCAATGTAATCCTTGGACCTTCACATTGACGATGAAACACAGAAATCCCATCGGAATTAAATACTAAAGGCACAATGCCGCCTTAAGTACAAGAATAGACACTCTTCTTACAGTCGATGATTCGAGCATTCCCTATGGGACCAGTATTAGTTTCCGATACACCACTGCAGGTTGAATGTATTCCATGGACCTTCAAATTGACGATGAAACACAGAAAACGCACCGGAATTAAATAACAAAAGGCACAATGAAGCCTTAAGTACAAGAATACAGACACAACTTACGGTCCGTGCTTTGAGCATTGCCTGTGAGACCAGTATTAGTTTCCGATACAGCACTGCAGGTTCAATGTATTCCCTGGACCTTCACATTGACGATGAAACACAGAAATCGCATCGGAATTAAATACAAAAGGCACAATGAAGCCTTAAGTACAAGTATAGAGTCTCTTCTTACAGTCGGTGCTTTGAGCATTCTCTGTGAGACCAGTATTAGTATCCGATACACCACTGCAGGTTCAATGTATTCCTTGGACATACACATTGACGATGAAACACTGAAATTACATCGGAATTAAATACAAAAGGAAAAATGAAGCCTTAAGTACAAGAATTGAGGCTTCTTACTGTCGGTGATTTGAGCATTCCCTGTGAGAAAAGTACAAGTTTCCGATACACCACTGCAGGTTCAATGTATTCCTTAGACATACACATGGACGATGAAACACTGAAGTTACATCTGAATTAAATATAAAAGCCACAATGCCACCTTAAGTGCAAGAAGAGTGTTGTTTCTTACAGGCTGTGCTTTGATCCTTTCCTGTGAGACCGGTATTAGTTTCCGATACCCCACTGCAGGTTCAGTGTACACCATGCACCTTCACATTGACGAAGAGACACAGAAATAGCATCGGAATTAAATACAAAAGGCACAATGCCACCTTAAGTACAAGAATAGAGACTGTTCTTACTGTCGGTGTTTTGAGCATTGCCTGTGAGACCAGTATTAGTTTCCGACACACCACTGCAGGTTCAGTGTATTCCTTGGACCTTCACATTGACGATGAAACGCAGAAATCGCATCGGAATTAAATACAAAAGGCACAATGCCGCCTTAAGTACAAGAATAGAGACTCTTCTTACAGTCGGTGCTTTCAGCATTCCCTGTGTGACCAGTATTAGTATACGATACACCACTGGATGTTCAATGTATTCCTTGGACATTCACATTGACGACGGAACACTGAAAATACATCGGAATTAAATACAAAAGGCACAATGCCGGCTTTAGTACAAGAATAGAGACTCTTCTTACAGACGGTGCTTTGAGCATTCCCTGTGAGACCAGTATTAGTTTCCGATACACCACCGCAGGTTCAATGTATTTCTTAGACACTGATATTACATCGCAATTAAATACAAAGGGCACAATGACACCTTAAGGACAAGAATAGAGACTCTTCTTACAGTCGGTGCTTTGAGCGTCGCCTGAGAGACCAGTATTTGTAATCCGATACACCACTCCAGGGTCAATGTATTCCTTGGACCTTCACATTGACGATGAAACACAGAAATCGCATCGGAACTAAATACAAAAGGCACAATGCCGCCTTAAGTACAAGAATAGAGACTGTTCTTACAGTCGGTGCTTTGAGCATCTCCTGAGAGACCAGTATTGGTAATCCGATACACCACTCCAGGTTCAATGTATTCCTTGGACCTTCACATTGACGATGAAACACAGTAATCGCATCGAAATTAAATATCAAAGGCACAATGAAACCGCAAGTACAAGAATAGAGACTCTTCTCACAGTCGGTGCTTCGAGTATTCCCTGTGAGACTAGTATTAGTTTCCGATACACCACTGCAGGTTCAATGAATACCTTGGACATATACATTGCCTATGAAACACTGAAATTACATCGGAATTAAATACAAAGGGCACAATGACGCCTTAAGTTCAAGAAGAGTGAGACTTCTTAGAGTCTGTGCTTTGATCCTTTCCTGTGAGACCAGTATTAGTATCCGATACACCACTGCAGATTCAATGTATTCCTTGGACATACACATTGGCGATGAAACACTGAAATTACATCGGAATTAAATAGAAAAGGAACAATGCCGCCTTAAGTACAAGAATAGAGATTCTTCTTACTGTCGGTGCTTTGAGCATTCTCTGTGGGACCAGTATTAGTTTCTGATACACCACTGCAGGTTCAATGTATTCCTTGGAAATACGCATTGACGATGAAACACTGAAATTACATCGGAATTAAGTACAAAGGGCACAATGACACCTTAAGTACAAGCAGAGTGAGACATCTTAGAGTCCGTGTTTTGATCCTTTCCAGTGCAACCCGTATTAGTTTCCGATACGCCACTGCAGGTTCAATGTATTCCTTGGACCTTCACATTGACGATTACAAACAGAAATCGCATCGGAATTAAATACAAAGGGCACAAAGGCGCCTTAAGTAAAAGAAGAGTGAGACTTCTTAGGGTCTGTGCTATGATCCTTTCCTGTGATACCAGTATTAGTTTCTGATACACCACTGCAGGTTCAATGTATTCCTTGGACCTTCATATTGGCGATGAAACACTGAAATCGCATCGGAATTAAATACAAGAGGCACAATGCCGCCTTAAGCACAAGAATAGAGACTCTTCTTACTGTCGGTGCTTTGAGCATTTCCTGTGAGACCAGTATTAGTTACCGATACACCACTGCAGGTTCAATGTATTCCTTGGACATACACATTGACGATGAAATACTGAAATTACATCGTAAATAATTACGAAGGGCACAATGACGCCTTAAGTACAAGAAGAGTGAGACTTCTTAGGGTCTGTGTTTCGACCCTTTCCTGTGAGACCAGTATTAGTTTCCGATACACCACTGCAGGTTCAATGTATTCCTTGGACCCTCACTTTGACGATGAAACACAGAAATCGCATCGGAATTAAATACAAAAGTCACTATGCCGCCTTAAGTGCAACAAGAGTGAGTGTTCTTAGAGTCAGTGCTTTGATCCTTTCCTGTGAAACCAATATTTGTTTCAAATCCACCACTGCAGGTTCAATGCATTCCTTGGACACTCACATTGACGATGAAACACAGAAATCGCATCGGAATTTAACACAAAAGGCACAATGCCGCCTTAAATACAACAATAGAGACTCTTCTTACAGTTGGTGCTTTGAGCATTCCCTGTGAGACCTGTATTAGTTTCCGATACACCACTGCAGGTTCAGTGTATTCCTTGGACCTTCACATTGACGATGAAACACAGAAATCGCATCGGAACTAAATACAAAGGCACAATGCCGCCTTAAGTGAGGGTGTAGACACTCTTCTTACAGTCGTTGTTTTGAGCATTTCCTGTGAGACCAGTATTAGTTTCCGATACACCACTGCAGGTTCAATGTATTCCTTTGACCTCCACATTGACGATGAAACAAAGAAATCGCATCGGAATTAAATACAAAAGGCACAATGCCGCCTAAAGTACACGAATACGGACTCTTCTTACAGTCGGTGCTCTGAGCATTTCCTGTGAGACCTGTATTAGTTTGCGATACACCACTGCAGGTTCAATGTATTCCTTGCACCTTCACATTGTCGATGAAACACAGAAATCGCATCGGAATTAAATACAAAAGGCACAATGCCGCCATAAGTACAAGAACACAGACTCTTCTTACACTCTGTGCATTGAGCATTCCCTGTGAGACCAGTATTAGTTTCCGATACACCACTGCAGGTTCAATGTATTCCTAGGACTTTCACATTGCCGATGAAACACAGAAATCGCATCGGAATTAAATACAAAAGGCACAATGCCGCCTTAAGTACAGGAATAGAGACTCTCCTTACAGTCTGTGCTTTGAGCATTCCCTGTGAGACCAGTATTACTATCTGATACACCACTGCAGGTACAATGTATTCCTTGGACATACACATTGACGATGAAACACTGAAATTACATCGGAATTACATACAAAAGGCACAATGCCGACTTAAGTGCAACAAGAGTGAGTCTTCTTAGAGTCTGTGCTTTGATCCTTTCCTGTGAGACCAGTATTAGTTTCCGATACACCACTGCAGGTTCAAAGTATTCCTTGGACCCTCACATTGACGATAAAAAAGAGAAATTGCATCGGAATTAAATACAAAAGGCACAATGCCGCCTTAAGTACAAGAATAGAGTCTCTTCTTACTGTCGGTGCTTTGAGCATTCATTGTGAAACAAGTATTAGTTTCCGATACACCACCTCAGGTTCAATGCATTCCTTGGACCTTCACATTGACGATGAAACACAGAAATCGCATCGGAATTTAAAACAAAAGGCACAATGCCACCTTAATTACATGAATAGAGACTCTTCTTACAGTCGGTGCTTTGAGAATTCCCTGTGAGACCAGTATTAGTGTCCGATACACCACTGCAGGTTCGATGTATTCCTTGGACCTTCACATTGAGGATGAAACACAGAAATCGCATCGGAATTAAATACAAAAGGCACAATGCCGCCTTAAGTACAACAATAGAGGCTCTTCTTACAGTCGGTGCTTTGAGTATTCCCTGTGAGACCAATATTAGTTTCCGATACACCACTGCAGGTTCAATGTATTCCTTGGACATATACATTGACGATGAAATACTGAAATTACATCGGAATGAAATACAAAAGGCACAATGCCTCCTTAAGTGCTAGAAGAGTGAGACTTCCTAGAGTCTGTGCCTTGATCCTTTCCTGAGAGACCAGTATTAGTTTCCAATACACCTCTGCAGGTTCAATGTATTCCTTGGACTTTCACATTGACGATGAAACACAGAAATCGCATCGGAATTAAATACAAAAGGCACAATGCCGCCTTAATTACAAGAATAAAGACTCTTGTTACAGCTGGTGCTTTGAGCATTCCCTGTGAGACCAGTAATAGTTTCCGATACACCACTGCAGGTTCAATGTATTCCTTGGACGTCCACATTCACGATGAAACACAGAAATTGCATCGGAATTAAATACAAATGCACAATGCCGACTTAAGTACAAGAATAGAGACACTTCTTGCAATCGGTGCTTTGAGCATTGCCTCTGAGAGCAGTATTAGTTTCTGATACACCACTGCAGGTTCAAGGTATACCTTGGACCTTCACATTCACTATGAAACACAGAAATCGCATCGGAATTAAATACAAAAAGCACAAGGAAGGCTTATGTACAAGAATAGAGACTCTTCTTACAGTCGGTGCTTTGAGCGTTCCCTGTGAGACCAGTATTAGCTTCCGATACACCACTGCAGGTTCAAAGTATTCCTTGGACCTTCACATTGACTATGAAACGCAGAAATCGCATCGGAATTAAATACAAAAGTCACAATGCCGCCTTAAGTACAAGAATAGAGACACTTCTTACAGTCGGTGCTTTGAGCATTCCCTCTGAGAGCAGTATTAGTTTTCGATACACCACTGCAGTTTCAGAGTATTCCTTGGACCTTCACACTGACTATGTAACACAGAAATCGCATCAGAAATAAATACAAAAGGCACAATGCCGCCTTAAGTACAAGAATAGAGACTCTTCTTACAGTCGGTGCTTTGAGCATTCCCTGTGAGACCAGTATTAGTTTCCGATACACCGCTGCAGGTTCAATGTATTCCTTGGACCTTCACATTGCCGATGAAACACAGAAATCGCATCGGAATTAAATACAAAAGGCACAATGCCGCCTTAAGTACAAGAATAGAGACTCTTCTTACAGTCGGTGCTTTGAGCATTCTCTGTGAGACCTTTATTAGTTTCCGATACACCACTGCAGGTTCAATGTGTTCCTTGGACATACACAATGATGATGAAACACTGAAATTACATGGGAATTAAATACAAAAGACAGAATGCCGCCTTAATGCAAGAAGATTGAGACTTCTTAGAGTCCATTCTTTTATCCTTTCCTGTGAGACCAGTATTAGTTTCCGATACACCACTGCAGGTTCAATGTATTCCTTGGACTTTCACATTGACGATGAATCACAGAAATCGCTTCGGAATTAAATACAAAAGGCACAATGCCGCCTTAATTACAAGAATAGGGACTCTTCTAACAGTCGGTGATTTGAGCATTCCCTGTGAGACCAGTATTAGTTTCCGATACACCACTGCATTTTCAATGTATTCGTTGGACCTTCACATTGACGATGAAACACAGAAATCGCATCGGAATTAAATACAAAAGGCACAATGCCACCTTCATTACAAGAATAGAGACTCTTCTTACAGTCGGTGCTTTGAGCATTCCCTGTGAGACCAGTATTAGCTTCCGATACACCACTGCAGATTCAATGTATTCCTTGGAGCTTCACATTGACGATGAAACACAGAAATCGCATCGGAATTAAATACAAAAGGCACAATGCCGCCTTAAGTACAAGAACACAGACTCTTCTTACAGTCTGTGCTTTGAGCATTCCCTGTGAGACCAGTATTAGCTTTCGATACACCACTGCAGGTTCAATGTATTCCTTGGACCTTCACATTGACGATGAAGCACAGAAATCGCATCGGAATTTAATACAAAAGGCACAATGCCGCCTTAAATGCAAGAGTAGAGACTCTTCTTACAGTCGGTGCTTTGAGCATTCCCTGTCAGACCAGTATTAGTTTCTGATACACCACTGCAGGTTCAATGTATTCCATGGACATACACATTGACGATGAAGCACTGAAATTACATCGGAATTAAATACAAAAGGCACAATGCCGCCTTAAGTACAAGAACACAGACTCTTCTTACAGTCGGTGCTTTGAGCATTCCCTGTGAGACCAGTATTAGTTTCCGATACACCACTGCAGATTCAATGTATTCCTTGGAGCTTCACATTGACGATGAAACACAGAAATCGCAGCGGAATTAAATACAAAAAGCACAGTGCCGCCTTAAGTATGGGAGTAGAGACTGTTATTACTGTCGTTGCTTTGAGCATTCCCTGTGAGACCAGTATTAGATTCCGGTACACCACTGCAGGTCCAATGTATTCCTTGGAAATTCACATTGACGATGAAACACTGAAATTACATCGGAATAAAATACAAAAGGCACAATGCCGCCTTAATTGCAAGAAGAGTGAGACTTCTTGGAGTCTGCGCTTTGATCCTTTCCTGTGAGACCAGTATTAGTTTCCGATTCACCACTGCACGTTCAATGCATTCATTGGACCGTGACATTGAATATGAAAGACAGAAATCGTATCGGAATTAAACTCAAAAGACACTAAGCCGCCTTAAGTACACGAATACAGACACTTCTTACAGTCGGTCCTTTGAGCAATGTCTGTGAGACCTGTATCAGTTTGCGATACACCACTGCAGGTTCAATGTATTCCTTCGACCTTCACATTGACGACGAAACACAGAAATCGCATCGGAATTAAATACAAAAGGCGCAATGAAGCCTTAAGTACAAGAATAGGGACTCTTCTTACAGTCGGTGCTATGAGCATTCCCTGTGAGACCAGTATTAGTTTCCGATACACCACTGTAGATACAATGTATTCCTTGGATCTTCAAATTGACGATGAAACACAGAAATCGCATCGGAATTAAATACAAAAGTGACAATGCCGCCTTAAGTGCAAGAAGAGTGTGACTTCTTAGAGTCTGTGCTTTGATCTTTTCCTGTGAGACCAGTATTAGTTTCTGATACACCACTGCAGGTTCAATGTATTCCTTGGACCTTCACATTGACGATGAATCACAGAAATCGCATCGGAATTTAATACAAAAGGCACAATGGCGCTTTAAGTACAAGAATAGAGACTCTTCTTACAATCGTTGCTTTGAGCATTCCCTGTGAGACCAGTATTAGTTTCCGATACACCATTGCAGGTTCAATGTATTCCTTGGACATTCACATTGACGATCAAACACGGAAATTACATTGGAATTAAATACAAAAGGCACAATGCCGACTTAATTGCAAGAAGAGTGTGACTTCTTAGAGTCAGTGATTTGATCCTTTCCTGTGAGACCAGTATTAGTTTCCGAAACACCACTGCATGTTCAATGTATTCCTTGGACCTTCACATAGGCGATGAAACATAGAAATCGCATCGGAATTAAATACAAAAGGCACAATGCCGCCTTAAGTACAAGAACACAGACTCTTCATACAGTCTGTGCTTTGAGCATTCCCTGTGAGACCAGTATTAGTTTCCGATACACCACTGCGGTTTCAATGTATTCCTTGGACTTTCACATTGCCGAAGAGACACAGAAATCGCATCGGAATTAAATACAAAAGACACAATGCCGTCTTAAGTACAAGAATAAAGACTCTTCTTACAGTCGGTGCTTTGAGCATTTCCTGTGAGACCTGTATTAGTTTGCGATACTCCACTGCAGGTTCAATGTATTCCTTGCACCTTCACATTGACGATGAAACACAGAAATCGCATCGAAATTAAATACAAAAGGGACAATGCCGCCTTAAGTGCAAGAAGAGTGAGACTTCTTAGAGTCTGTGCTTTGATCCTTTCCTGTGAGACCAGTATTAGTTTCTGATACACAACTTCAGGTTCAATGTATTCATTGGACCTTCACATTGACGCTGAATCACAGAAGTCGCATCGGAATTAAATACAAAAGGCACAATGGCGCCTTAAGTACAAGAATAGAGACTCTTCTTACAGTCGGTGCTTTGAGCATTCCCTGTGAGACCAGTATTAGTTTCCGATACACCACTGCAGGTTCAATGTATTCCTTGGAGCTTCACATTGACAATGAAACACAGAAATCGCATCGGAATTAAATACAAAACGCACAATGCCGCCATAAGTGAGGGAGTAGAGACTCTTCTTACAGTCGTTGCTTTGAGCATTCCCTGTGAGACCAGTATTAGTTTCCGATACACCACTGCAGGTTCAATGTATTCCTTGGACATTCACATTGACGATCAAACACTGAAATTACATTGGAATTAAATACAAAAGGTAAAATGCCGCCTTAATTGCAAGAAGAGTGAGACTTCTTACAGTCAGTGATTTGATCCTTTCCTGTGAGACCAGTATTAGTTTCCGAAACACCAATGCAGGTTCAATGTATTCCTTGGACCTTCACATTGGCGATGAAACATAGAAATCGCATCGGAATAAAATACAAAAGGCACAATGCCGCCTTAAGTACAAGAACACAGACTCTTCTTACAGTCTGTGCTTTGAGCATTCCCTGTGAGACCAGTATTAGTTTCCGATACACCACTGCAGTTTCAATGTATTGCTTGGACTTTCACATTGCCGAAGAGACACAGTAATCGCATCGGAATTAAATACAAAAGACACAATGCGTCTTAAGTACAAGAATAAAGACTCTTCTTACAGTCGGTGCTTTGAGCATTTCCTGTGAGACCTGTATTAGTTTCCGATACACCACTGCTGGTTCAATGTATTCCTTGGACCTTCACATTGACGATGAAACACAGAAATCGCATCGGAATTAAATACAAAAGGCACAATGCCGCCATTAGTACAAGAACACAGACTCTTCTTACACTCTGTGCATTGAGCATTCCCTGTGAGACCAGTATTAGTTTCCGATACACCACTGCAGGTTCAATATATTCCTTGGACTTTCACATTGCCGAAGAAACACAGAAATCGCATCGGAATTAAATACAAAAGCACAATGCCGCCTTAAGTACAAGAATAGAGACTCTTCTTACAGTCGGTGTTTTGAGCATTCCCTGTCAGACCAGTATTAGTTTCTGATACACCACTGCAGGTTCAATGTATTCCATGGACATACACATTGACGATGAAACACTGAAATTACATCGGAATTAAATACAAAAGTCACAATGCCGCCTTAAGTGCTAGAAGAGTGAGACTTTCTAGAGTCTGTGCCTTGATCCTTTCCTGAGAGACCAGTATTAGTTTCCAATACACCACTGCAGGTTCAATGTATTCCTTGGACTTTCACATTGACGATAAAACACAGAAATCGCATCGGAATTAAATACAAAAGGCACAATGGCGCCTTAATTACAAGAATAAAGACTCTTCTTACAGCTGGTGCTTTGAGCATTACCTGTGAGACCAGTAATAGTTTCCGATACACCACTGCAGGTTCAATGTATTCCTTGGAAGTCCATATTCACGATGAAACACAGAAATTGCATCGGAATTAAATACAAAAGATACAATGCCGCCTTAAGTACAAGAATAGAGACACTTCTTACAATCGGTGCTTTGAGCATTGCCTCTGAGAGCAGTATTAGTCTCTGATACACCACTGCAGGTTGAAGGTATACCTTGGCCCTTCACAATCACTATGAAACACAGAAATCGAATCGGAATTAAATACAAAAAGTACAAGGAAGACTTATGTACAAGAATAGAGACTCTTCTTACAGTCGGTGCTTTGAGCATTCCCTCTGAGAGCAGTATTAGTTTTCGATACACCACTCCAGGTTCAAAGTATTCCTTGGACCTTCACATTGACTATGTAACACACAAATCGCATCAGAAATAAATACAAAAGGCACAATGCCGTCTTAAGTACAAGAATAGAGACTCTTCCTACAGTCGGTGCTTTGAGCATTCCCTGTGAGACCAGTATTAGTTTCCGATACACCGCTGCAGGTTCAATGTATTCCTTGGACCTTCACATTGACGATGAAATACAGAAATTGCATCGGAATTAAATACAAAAGGCACAATGCCACCTTAATTACAAGAATAGAGACATTTCTTACAGTCGGTGCTTTGAGCATTCCCTGTGAGACCAGTATTAGTTTCCGATACACCACTGCAGGTTTAATGTATTCCTTGGACATACACATTGACGATGAAATACTGAAATTACATCGGAATTAAATACAAAAGGCACAATGCCGCCTTAAGTGCTAGAAGAGTGAGACTACTTAGAGTCTGTGCCTTGATCCTTTCCTGAGAGACCAGTATTTGTTTCCATTACACCACTGCAGGTTCCATGTATTCCGTGGACTTTTACATTGACGATAAAACAAGGAAATCGCATCGGAATTAAATACAAAAGACACAATGCCGCCTTAATTACAAAAATATAGACTCTTCTTACTGTCGGTGATTTGAGCATTCCCTGTGAGACCAGTATTAGTTTCCGATACACCACTGCAGGTTCAATGTATTCATTGGATATTCACATTGACAATCAAACACTGAAATAACATTGCAATTAAATACAAAAGGCACAATGCCGCCTTAATTGCAAGAAGAGTGAGACTTCTTACAGTCAGTGCTTTGATCCTTTCCTGTGAGACCAGTATTAGTTTCCGATACACCACTGCTGGTTCAATGTATTCCTTGGACCTTCACATTGACGATGAAACACAGAAATCGCATCGGAATTAAATACAAAAGGCACAATGCTGCCATAAGTACAAGAACACAGACTCTTCTTACAATCTGTGCATTGAGCATTCCCTGTGAGACCAGTATTAGTTTCCGATACACCACTGCAGGTTCAATGTATTCCTTGGACTTTCACATTGCCGAAGAAACACAGAAATCGCATCGGAATTAAATACAAAAGGCACAATGCCGTCTTAAGTACAAGAATAAAGACTCTTCTTACAGTCGGTGCTTTGAGCATTCCCTGTGAAACCAGTATTAGTTTCCGATACACCACTGCAGGTTCAATGTATTCCTTGGACCTTCACATTGACGATGAAACACAGAAATCGCATCGGAATTAAATACAAAAGGCACAATGCCGCCTTAAGTACAAAAATAGAGACTCTTCTTACAGTCGGTGCTTTGAGCATTCCCTGTGAGACGACTATTACTATCTGATACACCACTGCAGGTACAATGTATTCCTTGGACATACACATTGACGATGAAACACTGAAATTACATCGGAATTAAATACAAAAGGCACAATGCCGACTTAAGTGCAAGAAGAGTGAGTCTTCTTAGAGTCTGTATTTTGATCCTTTCCTGTGCGACCAGTATTAGTTTCCGATACACCACTGCAGGTTCAAAGTATTCCTTGGACCTACACATTGACTATGAAACACAGAAATCGCATCGGAATTAAATACAAAAGACACAATGCAGCCTTAAGTACAAGAATAGAGACACTTCTTACAGTCGGTGCTTTGAGCATTCCCTCTGAGAGCAGTATTAGTTTTCGATACACCACTGCAGGTTCAAAGTATTCCTTGGACCTTCACATTGACTATGTAACACACAAATCGCATCAGAAATAAATACAAAAGGCACAATGCCGACTTAAGTACAAGAATAGAGACTCTTCTTACAGTCGGTGATTTGAGCATTCCCTGTGAGACCAGTATTGGTTTCCGATACACCGCTGCAGGTTCAATGTATTCCTTGGACCTTCGCATTGCCGATGAAACACAGAAATCGCATCGGAATTCAATACAAAAGGCACAATGCCGCCTTAAGTACAAGAATAGAGACTCTTCTTACAGTCGGTGCTTTGAGCATTCCCTGTGAGACCTTTATTAGTTTCCGATACACCACTGCAGGTTCAATGTATTCCTTGGACATACACATTGACGATGAAATACTGAAATTACAACGGAATTAAATACAAAAGGCACAATGCCGCCTTAAGTGCTAGAAGAGTGAGACTACTTAGAGTCTGTGCCTTGATCCTTTCCTGAGTGACCAGTATTTGTTTCCGATACACCACTGCAGGTTCCATGTATTCCTTGGACTTTCACATTGACGATAAAACAAGGAAATCGCATCGGAATTAAATACAAAAGGCACAATGCCGCCTTAATTACAAGAATATAGACTCTTCTTACTGTCGGTGATATGAGCATTCCCTGTGAGACCAGTATTAGTTTCCGATACACCACTGCAGGTTCAATGTATTCCTCGGACCGTCACATTGGCGATGAAATGCAGAAATCGCATTGGAATTAAGTACAAAGGGCACAATGCCGCCCTAAGTACAAGTACACAGACTCTTCTTACAGTCGGTGATTTGAGCATTCCCTGTAACCCCTGTATTAGTTTCCGATATACAACTGCTGGTTTAATGTATTCCTTGGACATTCACATTGACGATGAAACACAGAAATCGCATCGGAATTAAATACAAAAGGCACAATGCCACCTTAAGTACAAGAATAGAGACTTTTCTTGCAGTCGGTGCTATGAGCATTCCCTGAGAGACCAGTATTAGCTTCAAATCTACCACAGCAGGTTCAGTGTATTCCTTGGACCTTTACATTGACGATGAATCACTGAAATCGCATCGGAATTAAATACAAAAGGCACAATGCCGCCTTAAGTACAACAATAGAGTGTCTTCTTACAGTCGGTGCTTTGAGCATTCCCTGTGAGACCAGTATTAGTTTCCGATACACCACTGTAGATTCAATGTATTCCTTGGAGCTTCACATTGCCGATGAAACACAGAAATCGCAGCGGAATTAAATACAAAAAGCACAATGCCGCCTTAAGTAAGGGAGTAGAGACTCTTATTACTGTCGTTGCTTTGAGCATTCCCTGTGAGACCAGTATTAGATTCCGGTACACCACTGCAGGTCCAATGTATTCCTTGGAAATTTACATTGACGATGAAACACTGTAATTACATCGGAATTATATACAAAAGGCGCAATGCCGCCTTAATTGCAAGAAGAGTGAGACTTCCTAGAGTCTGCGCTTTGATCCTTTCCTGTGAGACCTGTATTAGTTAACGACTCTCCACTGCAGGTTCAATGTATTCCTTGGACCTTCACATTGACGATGAAACACAGAAATCGCTTCGGAATTAAATACAAAAGGCACAATGCCGCCTTAAGTACAAGAACACAGACTCTTCTTACAGTCTGTGCTTTGAGCAATCCCTGTGAGACCAGTATTAGCTTTCCATACACCACTGCAGGTTCAATGTATTCCTTGGACCTTCACATTGACGATGAATCACAGAAATCGCATCGGAATTTAATACAAAAGGCATAATGCCGCCTTAAATGCAAGAGTAGAGACTCTTCTTACAGTCGGTGTTTTGAGCATTCCCTGTCAGACCAGTATTAGTTTCTGATACACCACTGCAGGTTCAATGTATTCCATGGACATACACATTGACGATGAAACACTGAAATTACATCGGAATTAAATACAAAAGTCACAATGCCGCCTTAATTGCAAGAAGAGTGAGAGTTTTTATAGTCTGCGCTTTGATCCTTTCCTGTAAGACCAGTATTAGTTTCCGATTCACCACTGCACGTTCAATGCATTCATTGGACCGTGACATTGAATATGAAAGACAGAAATCGTATCGGAATTTAACTCAAAAGGCACTAAGCCGCCTTAAGTACACGAATACAGACTCTTCTTACAGTCGGTGCTTTGAGCATTTCCTGTGAGACCTGTATCAGTTTGCGATACACCACTGCAGGTTCACTGTATTCCTTCGACCTTCACATTGATGCCGAAACACAGAAATCGCATCGGAATTAAATACAAAAGGCACAATGAAGCCTTAAGTACAAGAATAGAGACTCTTCTTACAGTCGGTGTAATGAGCATTCCCTGTGAGACCAGTATTAGTTTCCGATACACCACTGTAGATACAATGTATTCCTTGGACCTTCAAATTGACGATGAAACACAGAAATCGCATCGGAATTAAATACAAAAGTGACAATGCCGCCGTAAGTGCAAGAAGAGTGTGACTTCTTAGAGTCTGTGCTTTGATCTTTTCCTGTGAGACCAGTATTAGCTTCTGATGCACCACTGCTGGTTCAATGTATTCCTTGGACCTTCACATTGACGATGAATCACGGAAATCGCATCGGAATTTAGTACTAAAGGCACAATGGCGCTTTAAGTACAGGAATACAGACTCTTCTTACAGTCGGTGCTTTGAGCATTTCCTGTGAGACCTGTATTAGTTATCGATACTCCACTGCAGGTTCAATGTATTCCTTGGACCTTCACATTGACGATGAAACACAGAAATCGCTTCGGAATTAAATACAAAAGGCACAATGCCGCCTTAAGTACAAGAACACAGACTCTTCTTACAGTCTGTGCTTTGAGCAATCCCTGTGAGACCAGTATTAGCTTTCGATACACCACTGCAGGTTCAATGTATTCCTTGGACCTTCACATTGACATGAATCACAGAAATCGCATCGGAATTTAATACAAAAGGCACAATGCCGCCTTAAATGCAAGAGTAGAGACTCTTCTTACAGTCGGTGTTTTGAGCATTCCCTGTCAGACCAGTATTAGTTTCTGATACACCACTGCAGGTTCAATGTATTCCATGGACATACACATTGACGATGAAACACTGAAATTACATCGGAATTAAATACAAAAGTCACAATGCCGCCTTAATTGCAAGAAGAGTGAGAGTTTTTATAGTCTGCGCTTTGATCCTTTCCTGTAAGACCAGTATTAGTTTCCGATTCACCACTGCACGTTCAATGCATTCATTGGACCGTGACATTGAATATGAAAGACAGAAATCGTATCGGAATTAAACTCAAAAGGCACTAAGCCGCCTTAAGTACACGAATACAGACTCTTCTTACAGTCGGTGCTTTGAGCATTTCCTGTGAGACCTGTATCAGTTTGCGATACAGCACTTCAGGTTCAATGTATTCCTTCGACCTTCACATTGATGCCGAAACACAGAAATCGCATCGGAATTAAATACAAAAGGCACAATGAAGCCTTAAGTACAAGAGTAGAGACTCTTCTTACAGTCGGTGTAATGAGCATTCCCTGTGAGACCAGTATTAGTTTCCGATACACCACTGTAGATACAATGTATTCCTTGGACCTTCAAATTGACGATGAAACACAGAAATCGCATCGGAATTACATACAAAAGTGACAATAACGCCGTAAGTGCAAGAACAGTGTGACTTCTTAGAGTCTGTGCTTTGATCTTTTCCTGTGAGACCAGTATTAGTTTCTGATACACCACTGCTGGTTCAATGTATTCCTTGGACCTTCACATTGACGATGAATCACAGAAATCGCATCGGAATTTAGTACTAAAGGCACAATGGCGCTTTAAGTACAAGAATAGAGACTCTTCTTACAGTCGGTGATTTGAGCATTCCCTGTGAGACCAGTATTAGTTTCCGATACACCACTGCAGGTTCAATGTATTCCTCGGACCGTCACATTGGCTATGAAATACAGAAATCGCATTGGATTTAAGTACAAAGGCACAATGCCGCCCTAAGTACAAGTACACAGACTCTTCTTACAGTCGGCGCTTTGAGCATTCCCTGTAACCCCTGTATTAGTTTCCGATATACCACTGCTGGTTTAATGTATTCCTTGGACCTTCACATTGACGATGAAACACAGAAATCGCATCGGAATTAAATACAAAAGGCACAATGCCGCCTTAAGTACAAGAATAGAGACTCTTCTTGCAGTCGGTGCTATGAGCATTCCCTGTGAAACCAGTATTAGCTTCAAATCTACCACGGCAGGTTCAATGTATTCCTTGGACCTTCACATTGACGATGAATCACTGAAATCGCATCGGTATTAAATACAAAAGGCACAATGCCGCCTTAAGTACAACAATAGAGAGTCTTCTTACAGTCGGTGCTTTGAGCATTCCCTGTGAGACCAGTATTAGTTTCCGATACACCACTGTAGATTCAATGTATTCCTTGGAGCTTCACATTGACGATGAAACACAGAAATCGCAGCGGGATTAAATACAAAAAGCACAATGCCGCCTTAAGTAAGGGAGTAGAGACTCTCATTACTGTCGTTGCTTTGAGCATTCCCTGTGAGACCAGTATTAGATTCCGGTACACCTCTGCAGGTCCAATGTATTCCTTGGAAATTCACATTGACGATGAAACACTGTAATTACATCGGAATTATATACAAAAGGCGCAATGCCGCCTTAATTGCAAGAAGAGTGAGACTTCTTAGAGTCTGCGCTTTGATCCTTTCCTGTAAGACCAGTTTTAGTTTCCGATTCACCACTGCACGTTCAATGCATTCATTGGACCGTGACATTGAATATGAAAGACAGAAATCGTATCGGAATTAAACTCAAAAGGCACTAAGCCGCCTTAAGTACACGAATACAGACTCTTCTTACAGTCGGTGCTTTGAGCATTTCCTGTGAGACCTGTATTAGTTTGCGATACTCCACTGCAGGTTCAATTTATTCCTTGGCCCTTCACATTGACGATGAAACACAGAAATCGCATCGGAATTAAATACCAAAGGCACAATGCCGCCTTAAGTACAAGAAAACAGACTCTTCTTACAGTCTGTGCTTTGAGCAATCCCTGTGAGACCAGTATTAGCTTTCGATACACCACTGCAGGTTCAATGTATTCCTTGGACCTTCTCATTGACGATGAATCACAGAAATCGCATCGGAATTTAATACAAAAGGCACAATGCCGCCTTAAATGCAAGAGTAGAGACTCGTCTTACAGTCGGTGCTTTGAGCATTCCCTGTCAGACCAGTATTAGTTTCAGATACACCACAGCAGGTTCAATGTATTCCTTCGACCTTCACATTGATGCCGCAACACAGAAATCGCATCGGAGTTAAATACAAAAGGCACAATGAAGCCTTAAGTACAAGAATAGAGACTCTTCTAACAGTCGGTGTAATGAGCATTCCCTGTGAGACCAGTATTAGTTTCCGATACACCACTGTAGATACAATGTATTCCTTGGACCTTCAAATTGACGATGAAACACAGAAATCGCATCGGAATTAAATACAAAAGTGACAATGCCGCCGTAAGTGCAAGAAGAGTGTGACTTCTTAGAGTCTGTGCTTTGATCTTTTCCTGTGAGACCAGTATTAGTTTCTGATACACCACTGCAGGTTCAATGTATTCCTTGGACCTTCACATTGACGATGAATCACAGAAATCGCATCGGAATTTATTACTAAAGGCACAATGGCGCTTTAAGTACAAGAATAGAGACTCTTCTTACAGTCGGTGATTTGAGCATTCCATGTGAGACCAGTACTAGTTTCCGATACACCACTGCAGGTTCAATGTATTCCTTGGAGCTTCACATTGACAATGAAACACAGAAATGGCATCGGAATTAAATACATTAGGCACAAGCCGCCTTAAGTGAGGGAGTAGACACTCTTCTTACAGTCGTTGCTTTGAGCATTCCCTGTGAGACCAGTATTAGTTTCCGATACACCACTGCAGGTTCAATGTATTCCTTGGACATTCACATTGACGACCAAACACTGAAATTACATTGGAATTAAATACAAAAGGCACAATGCCGACTTAATTGCAAGAAGAGTGAAACTTCTTAGAGTCAGTGATTTGATCCTTTCCTGTGAGACCAGTATTAGTTTCCGAAACACCGCTGCAGGTTCAATGTATTCCTTGGACCTTCACATTGGCGATGAAACACAGAAATCGCATCGGAATTAATTACAAAAGGCACAATGCCGCCTTAAGTACAAGAACACAGACTCTTCTTACAGTCTGTGCTTTGAGCATTCCCTGTGAGACCAGTATTAGTTTCCGATACACCACTGCAGGTTCAATGTATTCCTTGGACTTTCACATTGCCGAAGAGACACAGTAATCGCATCGGAATTAAATACAAAAGGCACAATGCCGTCTTAAGTACAAGAATAAAGAATCTTCTTACAGTCGGTGCTTTGAGCATTCCCTGTGAAACCAGTATTAGTTTCCGATACACCACTGCAGGTTCATTGTATTCCTTGGACCTTCACATTGACGATGAAACACAGAAATCGCATCGGAATTAAATACAAAAGGCACAATGCCGCCTTAAGTACAATAATAGAGACTCTTCTTACAATCGGTGCTTTGAGCATTCCCTGTGAGACCAGTATTACTATCTGATACACCACTGCAGGTACAATGTATTCGTTGGACATACACATTGACGATGAAACACTGAAATTACATCGGAATTAAATACAAAAGGCACAATGCCGACTTAAGTGCAAGAAGAGTGAGTCTTCTTAGAGTCTGTGCTTTAATCCTTTCCTGTGAGACCAGTATTAGTTTCCGATACACCACTGCAGGTCAAAGTATTCCTTGGACCTTCACGTTGACGATGAAACACAGAAATCGCATCGGAATTAAATACAAAATGCACAATGCCGCCTTAAGTACAACAATACAGGCTCTTCTTACTGTCGGTGCTTTGAGCATTCCCTGTGAGACCAGTATTAGTTTCCGATACACCACCGCATGTTCAATGTATTCCTTGGACATACACATTGACGATGAAATACTGAAATTACATCGGAATTAAATACAAAAGGCACAATGCTGCCTTAAGTGCTAGAAGAGTGAGACTTCCTAGAGTCTGTGCCTTGATCCTTTCCTGAGAGACCAGTATTAGTTTCCGATACACCACTGCAGGTTCAATGTATTCCTTGGACTTTCACATTGACGATGAAACAAGAAAATCGCATCGGAATTAAACACAAAAGGCACAATGCCGCCTTAATTACAAGAATAGAGCCTCTTCTTACAGTCGGTGCTTTGTGCATTCCCTGTGAGACCAGTAATAGTTTCCGATACACCACTGCAGGTTCAATGTATTCCTTGGACGTCCATATTCACTATGAAACACAGAAATTGCATCGGAATTAAATACAAAAGGCACAATGCCGCCTTATGTACAAGAATAGAGACACTTCTTACAGTCGGTGTTTTGAGCATTCCCTCTGAGAGGAGTATTAGTTTCCGATACACCACTGCAGGTTCAAAGTATTCCTTGGACCTTCACATTGACTATGAAACACAGAAATCGCATCAGAAATAAATACATAAGGCACAATGACGCCTTAAGTACAAGAATAGAGACTCTTCTTAGAGTCGGTGCTTTGAGCATTCCCTGTGAGACCAGTATTAGTTTCCGATACACCACTGCAGGTTCAATGTATTCCTTGGACCTTCACATTGCCGATGAAACACAGAAATCGCATCGGAATCAAATACAAAAGGCATAATGCCGCCTTAAGTACAAGAATAGAGACTCTTCTTACAGTCGGTGCTTTGAGCATTCCCAGTGAGACCAGTATTAGTTTCCGATACACCACTGCATGTTCAATGTGTTCCTTGGACATACACAATGACGAAGAAACACTGAAATTACATTGGAATTAAATACAAAAGACAGAATGCCGCCTTAATGCAAGAAGATTGAGACTTCTTAGAGTCCATTCTTTGATCCTTTCCTGTGAGACCAGTAATAGTTTCCGATACACCACTGCAGGTTCAATGTATTCCTTGGACTTTCACATTGACGATGAAACTTAGAAATCGCTTCGGAATTAAATACAAAAGGCACAATGCCGCTTTAATTACAAGAATAGAGACTCTTCTAACAGTCGGTCCTTTGAGCATTCCCTGTGAGACCAGTATTAGTTTCCGATACACCACTGCAGGTTCCATGTATTTCTTGGACCTTCGCATTGACGATGAAACACAGAAATCGCATCGTAATTAAATACAAAAGGCACATTGCCGCCTTAAGTACAAGAATAGAGACTCTACTTACAGTCGGTGATTTGAGCATTCCCTCTGAAAGCAGTATTAGTTTCCGATACACCACTGCAGGTTCAAAGTATTGCTTGGAGCTTCACATTGACTATGAAACACAGAAATCCAATCGGAATTAAATGCAAAAGGCACTATGCCGCCTTAAGTACAAGAATAGAGACTCTTCTTACAGTCGGTGTTTTGAGCATTCCCTGTGAGACCAGTATTAGTTTCCGATACACCTCTGCAGGTTCAATGTATTCCCTGGACCTTCACATTGATGATGAAACACAGAAATCGCATCGGAATTAAATACAAAAGGCACAATGCCACCTTAAGTACAAGAATAGAGACTCTTCTTGCAGTCGGTGCTTTGAGCATTCCCTCTGAGAACAGTATTAGTTTCCGTACACCACTGCAGGTTCAAAGTATTCCGTGGTCCTTTACATTGACTATGAAACACAGAAATCGCATCGGAATTAAATACAAAAGGCACAATGCCGCCTTAAGTACAACAATAGAGAGTCTTCTTACAGTCGGTGCTTTGAGCATTTCCTGTGAGACCTGTATTAGTTTGCGATACTCCACTGCAGGTTCAATTTATTCCTTGGACCTTCACATTGACGATGAAACACAGAAATCGTATCGGAATTAAATACAAAAGGCACAATGCCGCCTTAAGTACAAGAACACAGACTCTTCTTACAGTCTGTGCTTTGAGCAATCCCTGTGAGACCAGTATTAGCTTTCGATACACCACTGCAGGTTCAATGTATTCCTTGGACCTTCTCATTGACGATGAATCACAGAAATCGCATCGGAATTTAATACAAAAGGCACAATTCCGCCTTAAATGCAAGAGTAGAGACTCTTCTTACAGTCGGTGATTTGAGCATTCCCTGTCAGACCAGTATTAGTTTCAGATACACCACTGCAGGTTCAATGTATTCCATGGACATACACATTGACGATGAAACACTGAAATTACATCGGAATTAAATACAAAAGTCACAATGCCGCCTTAATTGCAAGAAGAGTGAGAGTTCTTATAGTCTGCGCTTTGATCCTTTGCTGTAAGACCAGTATTAGTTTCCGATTCACCACTGCACGTTCAATGCATTCATTGGACCGTGACATTGAATATGAAAGACAGAAATCGTATCGGAATTAAACTCAAAAGTCACTAAGCCGCCTTAAGTACACGAATACAGACTCTTCTTACAGTCGGTGCTTTGAGCATTTCCTGTGAGACTTGTATCAGTTTGCGATACACCACTGCAGGTTCAATGTATTCCTTCGACCTTCACATTGATGCCGCAACACAGAAATCGCATCGGAATTAAATACAAAAGGCACAATGAAGCCTTAAGTACAAGAATAGAGACTCTTCTAACAGTCGGTGTAATGAGCATTCCCTGTGAGACCAGTATTAGTTTCCGATACACCACTGTAGATACAATGTATTCCTTGGACCTTCAAATTGACGATGAAACACAGAAATCGCATCGGAATTAAATACAAAAGTGACAATGCCGCCGTAAGTGCAAGAAGAGTGTGACTTCTTAGAGTCTGTGCTTTGATCTTTTCCTGTGAGACCAGTATTAGTTTCTGATACACCACTGCAGGTTCAATGTATTCCTTGGACCTTCACATTGACGATGAATCACAGAAATCGCATCGGAATTTATTACTAAAGGCACAATGGCGCTTTAAGTACAAGAATAGAGACTCTTCTTACAGTCGGTGATTTGAGCATTCCATGTGAGACCAGTATTAGTTTCCGATACACCACTGCAGGTTCAATGTATTCCTTGGAGCTTCACATTGACAATGAAACACAGAAATGGCATCGGAATTAAATACATTAGGCACAAGCCGCCTTAAGTGAGGGAGTAGACACTCTTCTTACAGTCGTTGCTTTGAGCATTCCCTGTGAGACCAGTATTAGTTTCCGATACACCACTGCAGGTTCAATGTATTCCTTGGACATTCACATTGACGATCAAACACTGAAATTACATTGGAATTAAATACAAAAGGCACAATGCCGACTTAATTGCAAGAAGAGTGAAACTTCTTAGAGTCAGTGATTTGATCCTTTCCTGTGAGACCAGTATTAGTTTCCGAAACACCGCTGAAGGTTCAATGTATTCCTTGGACCTTCACATTGGCGATGAAACACAGAAATCGCATCGGAATTAATTACAAAAGCACAATGCCGCCTTAAGTACAAGAACACAGACTCTTCTTACAGTCTGTGCTTTGAGCATTCCCTGTGAGACCAGTATTAGTTTCCGATACACCACTGCAGGTTCAATGTATTCCTTGGACTTTCACATTGCCGAAGAGACACAGTAATCGCATCGGAATTAAATACAAAAGGCACAATGCCGTCTTAAGTACAAGAATAAAGACTCTTCTTACAGTCGGTGCTTTGAGCATTCCCTGTGAAACCAGTATTAGTTTCCGATACACCACTGCAGGTTCATTGTATTCCTTGGACCTTCACATTGACGATGAAACACAGAAATCGCATCGGAATTAAATACAAAAGGCACAATGCCGCCATAAGTACAAGAATAGAGACTCTTTTTACAGTCGGTGCTTTGAGCATTCCCTGTGAGACCAGTATTACTATCTGATACACCACTGCAGGTACAATGTATTCGTTGGACATACACATTGACGATGAAACACTGAAATTACATCGGAATTAAATACAAAAGGCACAATGCCGACTTAAGTGCAAGAAGAGTGAGTCTTCTTAGAGTCTGTGCTTTAATCCTTTCCTGTGAGGCCAGTATTAGTTTCCGATACACCACTGCAGGTTCAAAGTATTCCTTGGACCTTCACGTTGACGATGAAACACAGAAATCGCATCGGAATTAAATACAAAATGCACAATGCCGCCTTAAGTACAACAATACAGGCTCTTCTTACAGTCGGTGCTTTGAGCATTCCCTGTGAGACCAGTATTAGTTTCCGATACACCACCGCATGTTCAATGTATTCCTTGGACATACACATTGACGATGAAATACTGAAATTACATCGGAATTAAATACAAAAGGCACAATGCCGCCTTAAGTGCTAGAAGAGTGAGACTTCCTAGAGTCTGTGCCTTGATCCTTTCCTGAGAGACCAGTATTAGTGTCCGATACACCACTGCAGGTTCAATGTATTCCTTGGACTTTCACATTGACGATGAAACAAGAAAATCGCATCGGAATTAAATACAAAAGGCACAATGCCGCCTTAATTACAAGAATAGTGCCTCTTCTTACAGTCGGTGCTTTGTGCATTCCCTGTGAGACCAGTAATAGTTTCCGATACACCACTGCAGGTTCAATGTATTCCTTGGACGTCCATATTCACTATGAAACACAGAAATTGCATCGGAATTAAATACAAAAGGCACAATGCCGCCTTATGTACAAGAATAGAGACACTTCTTACAGTCGGTGTTTTGAGCATTCCCTCTGAGAGGAGTATTAGTTTCCGATACACCACTACAGGTTCAAAGTATTCCTTGGACCTTCACATTGACTATGAAACACAGAAATCGCATCAGAAATAAATACATAAGGCACAATGACGCCTTAAGTACAAGAATAGAGACTCTTCTTAGAGTCGGTGCTTTGAGCATTCCCTGTGAGACCAGTATTAGTTTCCGATACACCACTGCAGGTTCAATGTATTCCTTGGACCTTCACATTGCCGATGAAACACAGAAATCGCATCGGAATTAAATACAAAAGGCATAATGCCGCCTTAAGTACAAGAATAGAGACTCTTCTTACAGTCGGTGCTTTGAGCATTCCCAGTGAGACCAGTATTAGTTTCCGATACACCACTGCATGTTCAATGTGTTCCTTGGACATACACAATGACGAAGAAACACTGAAATTACATTGGAATAAAATACAAAGGACAGAATGCCGCCTTAATGCAAGAAGATTGAGACTTCTTAGAGTCCATTCTTTGATCCTTTCCTGTGAGACCAGTAATAGTTTCCGATACACCACTGCAGGTTCAATGTATTCCTTGGACTTTCACATTGACGATGAAACTTAGAAATCGCTTCGGAATTAAATACAAAAGGCACAATGCCGCTTTAATTACAAGAATAGAGACTCTTCTAACATTCGGTCCTTTGAGCATTCCCTGTGAGACCAGTATTAGTTTCCGATACACCACTGCAGGTTCCATGTATTTCTTGGACCTTCGCATTGACGATGAAACACAGAAATCGCATCGTAATTAAATACAAAAGGCACATTGCCGCCTTAAGTACAAGAATAGAGACTCTCCTTACAGTCGGTGATTTGAGCATTCCCTCTGAAAGCAGTATTAGTTTCCGATACACCACTGCAGGTTCAAAGTATTGCTTGGAGCTTCACATTGACTATGAAACACAGAAATCCAATCGGAATTAAATGCAAAAGGCACAATGCCGCCTTAAGTACAAGAATAGAGACTCTTCTTACAGTCGGTGCTTTGAGCATTCCCTGTGAGACCAGTATTAGTTTCCGATACACCTCTGCAGGTTCAATGTATTCCCTGGACCTTCACATTGATGATGAAACACAGAAATCGCATCGGAATTAAATACAAAAGGCACAATGCCACCTTAAGTACAAGAATAGAGACTCTTCTTGCAGTCGGTGCTTTGAGCATTCCCTCTGAGAACAATATTAGTTTCCGTACACCACTGCAGGTTCAAAGTATTCCGTGGTCCTTTACATTGACTATGAAACACAGAAATCGCATCGGAATTAAATACAAAAGGCACAATGCCGCCTTAAGTACAAGAATAGAGACTCTTCTTACAGTCGGTGCTTTGAGCATTCCCTCTGAGACTAGTATTAGTCTCCGATACACCACTGCAGGTTCAATGTATTCCTTGGACCTTCACATTGTCGATGAAACACAGAAATCGCATCGGAGTTAAATTCAAAAGGCACAATGCCGCCTTAAGTACAAGAATAGAGACTCTTCTTACAAACGGTGTTTTGAGCATTCCCTGTGAGACCAGTATTAGTTTCTGATACACCACTGCAGGTTCAATGTATTCCTTGGACCTTCACATTGACGATGAAACACAGAAATCGCATCGGAATTAAATATAAAAGGCACAAGGCCGCCTTAAGTACAAGAATAGAGACTCTTCTTACAGTTGGTGTTTTGAGCATTCCCTGTGAACCAGTATTAGTTTCTGATACACCACTGCAGGTTCAAGGTATTCCTTGGACCTTCACATTGACTATGAAACACAGAAATCGCATCGGAATTAAAAACAAAAGGCACAATGCCGGCTTAAGTACAAGAATAGTTACTCCTCTTACAGTTAGTGCTTTGAGCATTCCCTGTGAGACCAGTATTACTTTCCGATACACCACTGCATGTTCAATGTATTCCTTGGACTTTCACATTGACGATGAAACACAGAAATCGCATCGGAATTAAATACAAGAAGCACAATGCCGCGTAAAGTACAAGATCAGAGACTCTTCTACAGTCTGTGCCTTGAACACTCCCTGTGAGACCAGTATTAGTTTCCGATACACCACTGATGGTTCAATGTATTCCTTGGACATACACATTGACGATGAAACACTCAAATTACATCGGAATTAAATACAAAAGGCACAATGCCGCCTTAGGTGCCAGAAGAGTGAGACTTCTTAGTGTCTGTGCTTTGATCGTTTCCTTTGAGACCAGTATTAGTTTCCGATACACAACTGCAGGTTCAGTGTATTTCTTGGACCTTCACATTGACGATGAAACACAGAAATCGCATCGGAATTAAATACAAGAAGCACAATGCCGCGTAAAGTACATGTTTAGAGACTCTTCTACAGTCTGTGCCTTGAACACTCCCTGTGTGACCAGTATTAGTTTCCGATGCACCACTGCAGGCTCAATGTATTCCTTAGCCCTAAACATTGATGATGAAACACTGAAATTACATCGGAATTAAATATAAAAGGCACAATGACGCCTTTAGTGCAAGATGAGTGAGACTTCTTAGAAACTGTGCTTTGATCCTTTAATGTGAGACCAGTATTAGTTTCCGATACACGACTGCAGGTTCAAAGTATTCCTTGAACCTTCACATTGACTATGAAACACAGAAAGCGCATCGGAATTAAATACAAAAGGCACAATGTCGCCTTAAGTACAAGAATAGAGACTCTTCTTACAGCCGGTGCTTTGAGCTTTCCCTGTGAGACCAGTATTAGTTTCCGCTACACCACTGCAGGTTCAAAGTATTCCTTGGACCTTCACATTGACTATGAAATACAGTAATCGCATCGGAATTATATGCAATAGGCACAAAGCCGCATTAAGTACATGAATAGAGACTCTTCTTACAGTCGGTGATTTGAGCGTTTCCTGTGGGACCCGTATTAGTTTCCGATACACCACTGCAGGTTCAATGTATTCCTTGAACCTTCACATTGACGATGAAACACAGAAATCGCATCGGAATTAAATACAAAAGGCACAATGCCGCCTTTAGTACAAGAATAGAGACTCTTCTTACAGTCGGTGCTTTGAGCATTCCCTGTGAGACCAGTATTAGTTTCCGATACACCACTGCAGGTTCAATGTATTCCTTGGACATACACGTTGACGATGAAATACTGAAATTACATCGGAATTAAATACAAAAGGCACAATGCCGCCTTACTTACAAGAATAGAGACTCTTCTTACATTCGGTGCTTCAGCATTCCCTGTGAGACCAGTAATAGTTTCCGATTCACCACTGCAGGTTCAATGTATTCCTTGGACCTTCACATTGACGATGAAACACAGAAATCGCATCGCAATTAAATACAAAAGGCACATTGCCGCCTTAAGTACAAGAATAGAGACACTTCTCTCAGTCGGTGCTTTGAGCATTGCCTCTGAGACCAGTATTAGTTTCCGATACACCACTGCAGGTTCAAAGTATTCCTTGGACCTTCACATTGACTATGAAACACAGAAATCGCATCGGAATTAAATACAAAAGGCACAATGCCGCCTTAAGTACAAGAATAGAGACACTTCTTACAGTCGGAGCTTTAGCATTCCCTCGGAGAGCAGTATTAGTTTCCGATACACCACTGCAGGTTCAAAGTATTCCTTGGACCTTCACATTGACTATGAAACACAGAAATCGCATCGGAATTAAATACAAAAGGCACAATGCCGCTTTAAGTACAAGAATAGAGACTCTTCTTACAGTCGGTGATTTGAGCATTCCCTGTGAGACCAGTATTTGTTTCCGATACACCACTGCAGTTTCAATGTATTCCCTGGACATACACAATGACGATGAAACACTGAAATTACATCGGAATTAAAAGCAAAAGACACAATGCCGCCTTAATGCAAGAAGAGTGAGACTTCTTAGAGTCCATTCTTTGAACCTTTCCTGTGAGACCAGTATTTGATTCCGATACACCACTGCATGTTCAATATATTCCTTGGACCTTCACATTGACGATGAAACACAGAAATCGCTTCGGAATTAAATACAAAAGGCAGAATGCCGCCTTAATTACAACAATAGAGACTCTTCCTACAGTCGGTGCTTTGAGCATTCCCTGTGAGACCAGTAATAGTTTCCGATACACCACTGCAGACTCAATGTATACCATGGACCTTCACAGTGACGATGAAACACAGAAATCGCATCGGAATTAAATAGAAAAGGCAAAATGCCGCCTTAAGTACAAGAATAGAGACACTTCTTACAGTCGGTGCTTTGAGCCATGCCTCTGAGAGCAGTATTAGTTTCCGATACGCCACTGCAGGTTCAAGGTATTCCTTGGACCTTCACATTGACTATGAAACACAGAAATCCCATCGGATTTAAATACAAAAAGCACAATGCCGCCTTAAGTACAAGAATAGTGACCCTTCTTACAGTCGGTGCTTTGAATATTCCCTGTGAGACCAGTATTAATTTCCGATAATCCACTGCAGCTTCAATGTATTCCTTGTCATACACATTGACGATGAAACACTGAAATTATATCGGAATTAAATACAAAAGGCACAATGCCGCCTTAAGTGCAAGAATAGAGACTCTTCTTACAGTCGGTGATTTTAGCATTCCCTGTGAGACCAGTATTAGTTTCCGATACACAACTGCGGGTTCAGTGTATTCCTTGGACCTTCATATTGACAATGAAACACAGAAATCGCATCGGAATTAAATACAAAAACACAATGCCGCCTTAAGTACAAGAATAGAGATTCTTGTTACTGTCGGTGCTTTGAGCGTTCCCTGTGAGACCAGTATTTGTTTCCGATACACCACTGCTGGCTCAATGTATTCCTTGGACCTTCACATTGACGATGAAGCACAAAAATTGCATCGGAATAAAGTACAGAACGCACAATGCCGACTTAAGTACAAGAGTAGAAACTCTTCTTACTGTCGGTGCTTTGAGCGTTCCCTGTGAGACCAGTATTAGTTTCCGATACACCACTGCAGGTTCAATGTATTGCTTGGAGCTGCAAATTGACGATGAAACACAGAAATCGCATCGGAATTAAATACAAAAGGCACAATGCCGCCTTAAGTAAAGGAGTAGAGACCCTTCTTACAGTTGGTGCTTTGAGCATTCCCTGTGAGGCCAGTATTAATTTCCGATACACCACTGCAGTTTCAATGTATTCCTTGTCATACACATTGACGATGAAACACTGAAATTACATCGGAATTAAATACAAAATGCACAATGCCGCCTTAAGTGCAAGAACAGAGACTCTTCTTACAGTCGGTGCTTTGAGCATTCCCTGTGAGCCCAGTATTAGTTTCCGATACACAACTGAAGGTTCAGTGTATTCCTTGGACCTTCACATTGACGATGAAACGCAGAAATGGGATCGGAATTAAATACAAGAGGCACAATGCTGCCTTAAGATTAAGAATAGGGATTCTTCTTACAGTTGGTGCTTTGAGCATTCCTAGTGAGACCAGTATTAGTTTCCGATACACCACTGCAGGTTCAATGTATTCCTTCGAACATCAAGTTGACGATGAAACACAGAAATCGCATCGGAAATAATTACAAAAGGCACAATGCCGGCTTAAGTACAAGAATACAGACTCTTCTTAGAGTCGGTGCTTTGAGCATTCCCTGTGAGATCAGTATTAGTTTCCGATACACCACTGCTGGATCAATGTATTCCTTGGACATACACATTGACGATGAAACACTGAAATTACATCGGAATTAAATACAAAAGACAGAATGCCGCCTTAATGCAAGAAGAGTAAGACTTCTTAGAGTCCATTCTTTGATCCTTTCCTGTGAGACCAGTATTAGTTTCCGATACACCACTGCAGGTTCAATGTATTCCTTGGACCTTCACATTGAAGATGAAACACAGAAATCGCATTGGAATTAAATACAAAAGGCACAATGCCGCCTTAATTACAAGTATAGAGACTCTTCTTACAGTCGGTGCTTTGAGCATTCGATGTGAGATCAGTATTAGTTTCCGATACACCACTGCACGTTCAATGTATCCCTTGGACATTCACATTGACGATGAAACCAAGAAATCGCATGGGAATTAAATACAAAAGGCACAATGCCGCCTTAATTACAAGAATGGAGACTCTTCTTACAGTCGGTGATTTAAGCATTTCCTGTGAGACCAGTATTAGTTTCCGATACACCACTGCAGGTTCAAAGTATTCCTTGGACCTTCACATTGAGTATGAAACACAAAAATCGACGCGGAATTATATGCAAAAAGCACAATGCCGCCTTAAGTACAAGAATAGAGACTCTACTTACAGTCGGTGTTTTGTGCATTCCCTGTGAGACCAGTATTAGTTTCCAATTCACCACTGCAGGTTCAATGTATTCCTTGGACCTTCACATTGACGATGAAACACAGAAATCGCATCGGAATTAAATACAAAAGGCACAATGCCGCCTAAATTACAAGAATAGAGACTCTTCTTACATTCGGTGATTTGAGCATTGCCTCTGAGAGCAGTATTAGTTGCCGATACACCACTGCAGGTTCAAGGTGTTCCTTGGACCTTCACATTGACTATGAAACACAGAAATCGCATCGGGATTAGATACAAAAGGCACAAGGCCGCCTTAAGTACAAGAATAGAGACTCTTCTTACATTCGGTGCTTTGAGCATTCCCTGTGAGACCAGTATTAGTTTCCGATACACCACTGCAGGTTCAAAGTATTCCTTTTACCTTCACAGTAACTATGAAACACAGAAATCGCATCGGAATTAAATACAAAGGGCACAATGCCGCCTTAAATACAAGAATAGAGACACTTCTTACAGTCGGTGCTTTGAGCATTCCCTCTGAGAGCAGTATTAGTTTCCGATACACCACTGCAGGTTCAAAGTATTCCTTGGACCTTCACATTGACTATGAAACACAGAAATCGCATCGGAATTAAATACAAAAGGCACAAGGCCGCCTTAATTACAAGAATAGAGACTCTTCTTACAGTCGGTGCTTTGAGCATTCCCAGTGAGACCAGTATTAGTTTCCGATACACCACTGCATGTTCAATGTGTTCCTTGGACATACACAATGACGAAGAAACACTGAAATTACATTGGAATTAAATACAAAAGACAGAATGCCGCCTTAATGCAAGAAGATTGAGACTTCTTAGAGTCCATTCTTTGATCCTTTCCTGTGAGACCAGTAATAGTTTCCGATACACCACTGCAGGTTCAATGTATTCCTTGGACTTTCACATTGACGATGAAACTTAGAAATCGCTTCGGAATTAAATACAAAAGGCACAATGCCGCTTTAATTACAAGAATAGAGACTCTTCTAACAGTCGGTCCATTGAGCATTCCCTGTGAGACCAGTATTAGTTTCCGATACACCACTGCAGGTTCCATGTATTTCTTGGACCTTCGCATTGACGATGAAACACAGAAATCGCATCGTAATTAAATACAAAAGGCACATTGCCGCCTTAAGTACAAGAATAGAGACTCTCCTTACAGTCGGTGATTTGAGCATTCCCTCTGAAAGCAGTATTAGTTTCCGATACACCACTGCAGGTTCAAAGTATTGCTTGGAGCTTCACATTGACTATGAAACACAGAAATCCAATCGGAATTAAATGCCAAATGCACAATGCCGCCTTAAGTACAAGAATAGAGACTCTTCTTACAGTCGGTGCTTTGAGCATTCCCTGTGAGACCAGTATTAGTTTCCGATACACCTCTGCAGGTTCAATGTATTCCCTGGACCTTCACATTGATGATGAAACACAGAAATCGCATCGGAATTAAATACAAAAGGCACAATGCCACCTTAAGTACAAGAATAGAGACTCTTCTTGCAGTCGGTGCTTTGAGCATTCCCTCTGAGAACAGTATTAGTTTCCGTACACCACTGCAGGTTCAAAGTATTCCGTGGTCCTTTACATTGACTATGAAAAACAGAAATCGCATCGGAATTAAATACAAAAGGCACAATGCCGCCTTAAGTACAAGAATAGAGACTCTTCTTACAGTCGGTGCTTTGAGCATTCCCTCTGAGACTAGTATTAGTCTCCGATACACCACTGCAGGTTCAATGTATTCCTTGGACCTTCACATTGTCGATGAAACACAGAAATCGCATCGGAGTTAAATTCAAAAGGCACAATGCCGCCATAAGTACAAGAATAGAGACTCTTCTTACAAACGGTGTTTTGAGCATTCCCTGTGAGACCAGTATTAGTTTCTGATACACCACTGCAGGTTCAATGTATTCCTTGGACCTTCACATTGACGATGAAACACAGAAATCGCATCGGAATTAAATACAAAAGGCACAAGGCCGCCTTAAGTACAAGAATAGAGACTCTTCTTACAGTTGGTGTTTTGAGCATTCCCTGTGAGACCAGTATTAGTTTCCGATACACCACTGCAGGTTCAAGGTATTCCTTGGACCTTCACATTGACTATGAAACACAGAAATCGCATCGGAATTAAAAACAAAAGGCACAATGCCGGCTTAAGTACAAGAATAGTTACTCCTCTTACAGTTAGTGCTTTGAGCATTCCCTGTGAGACCAGCATTACTTTCCGATACACCACTGCATGTTCAATGTATTCCTTGGACATACACATTGACGATGAAACACTCAAATTACATCGGAATTAAATACAAAAGGCACAATGCCGCCTTAGGTGCCAGAAGAGTGAGACTTCTTAGTGTCTGTGCTTTGATCGTTTCCTTTGAGACCAGTATTAGTTTCCGATACACAACTGCAGGTTCAATGTATTTCTTGGACCTTCACATTGACGATGAAACACAGAAATCGCATCGGAATTAAATACAAGAAGCACAATGCCGCGTAAAGTACATGTTTAGAGACTCTTCTACAGTCTGTGCCTTGAACACTCCCTGTGTGACCAGTATTAGTTTCCGATGCACCACTGCAGGTTCAAAGTATTCCTTGGACCTTCACATTGACTATGAAATACAGTAATCGCATCGGAATTATATGCAATAGGCACAAAGCCGCATTAAGTACATGAATAGAGACTCTTCTTACAGTCGGTGATTTGAGCATTTCCTGTGAGACCCGTATTAGTTTCCGATACACCACTGCAGGTTCAATGTATTCCTTGAACCTTCACATTGACGATGAAACACAGAAATCGCATCGGAATTAAATACAAAAGGCACAATGCCGCCTTTAGTACAAGAATAGAGACTCTTCTTACAGTCGGTGCTTTGAGCATTCCCTGTGAGACCAGTATTAGTTTCCGATACACCACTGCAGGTTCAATGTATTCCTTGGACATACACGTTGACGATGAAATACTGAAATTACATCGGAATTAAATACAAAAGGCACAATGCCGTCTTAAGTGCTAGAAGAGTGAGACTTCTTAGTGTCTGTGCCTTGATCCGTTCCTGTGAGACCGGTATTAGTTTCTGATACACCACTGCAGGTTCAATCTATTCCTTGGACCTTCACATTGACGATGAAACACTGAAATCGCATCGGAACTAAATACAAAAGGCACAATGCCGCCTTAATTACAAGAATAGAGACTCTTCTTACATTCGGTGCTTCAGCATTCCCTGTGCGACCAGTAATAGTTTCCGATTCACCACTGCAGGTTCAATGTATTCCTTGGACCTTCACATTGACGATGAAACACAGAAATCGCATCGCAATTAAATACAAAAGGCACATTGCCGCCTTAAGTACAAGAATAGAGACACTTCTCTCAGTCGGTGCTTTGAGCATTGCCTCTGAGACCAGTATTAGTTTCCGATACACCACTGCAGGTTCAAAGTATTCCTTGGACCTTCACATTGACTATGAAACACAGAAATCGCATCGGAATTAAATACAAAAGGCACAATGCCGCCTTAAGTACAAGAATAGAGACACTTCTTACAGTCGGAGCTTTAGCATTCCCTCTGAGAGCAGTATTAGTTTCCGATACACCACTGCAGGTTCAAAGTATTCCTTGGACCTTCACATTGACTATGAAACACAGAAATCGCATCGGAATTAAATACAAAAGGCACAATGCCGCTTTAAGTACAAGAATAGAGACTCTTCTTACAGTCGGTGATTTGAGCATTCCCTGTGAGACCAGTATTTGTTTCCGATACACCACTGCAGTTTCAATGTATTCCCTGGACATACACAATGACGATGAAACACTGAAATTACATTGGAATTAAAAGCAAAAGACACAATGCCGCCTTAATGCAAGAAGAGTGAGACTTCTTAGAGTCCATTCTTTGAACCTTTCCTGTGAGACCAGTATTAGATTCCGATACACCACTGCATGTTCAATATATTCCTTGGACCTTCACATTGACGATGAAACACAGAAATCGCTTCGGAATTAAATACAAAAGGCAGAATGCCGCCTTAATTACAACAATAGAGACTCTTCCTACAGTCGGTGCTTTGAGCATTCCCTGTGAGACCAGTAATAGTTTCCGATACACCACTGCAGACTCAATGTATTCCATGGACCTTCACAGTGACGATGAAACACAGAAATCGCATCGGAATTAAATAGAAAAGGCAAAATGCCGCCTTAAGTACAAGAATAGAGACACTTCTTACAGTCGGTGCTTTGAGCATTGCCTCTGAGAGCAGTATTAGTTTCCGATACGCCACTGGAGGTTCAAGGTATTCCTTGGACCTTCACATTGACTATGAAACACAGAAATCCCATCGGATTTAAATACAAAAAGCACAATGCCGCCTTAAGTACAAGAATAGTGACCCTTCTTACAGTCGGTGCTTTGGATATTCCCTGTGAGACCAGTATTAATTTCCGATAATCCACTGCAGCTTCAATGTATTCCTTGTCATACACATTGACGATGAAACACTGAAATTGCATCGGAATTAAATACAAAAGGCACAATGCCGCCTTAAGTGCAAGAATAGAGACTCTTCTTACAGTCGGTGATTTTAGCATTCCCTGTGAGACCAGTATTAGTTTCCGATACACAACTGCGGGTTCAGTGTATTCCTTGGACCTTCATATTGACAATGAAACACAGAAATCGCATCGGAATTAAATACAACAACACAATGCCGCCTTAAGTACAAGAATAGAGATTCTTGTTACAGTCGGTGCTTTGAGCATTCCCTGTGAGACCAGTATTTGTTTCCGATACACCACTGCTGGCTCAATGTATTCCTTGGACCTTCACATTGACGATGAAGCACAAAAATTGCATCGGAATAAAGTACAAAACGCACAATGCCGACTTAAGTACAAGAATAGAAACTCTTCTTACTGTCGGTGCTTTGAGCGTTCCCTGTGAGACCAGTATTAGTTTCCGATACACCACTGCAGGTTCAATGTATTGCTTGGAGCTGCAAATTGACGATGAAACACAGAAATCGCATCGGAATTAAATACAAAAGGCACAATGCCGCCTTAAGTAAAGGAGTAGAGACCCTTCTTACAATTGGTGCTTTGAGCATTCCCTGTGAGGCCAGTATTAATTTCCGATACACCACTGCAGTTTCAATGTATTCCTTGTCATACACATTGACGATGAAACACTGAAATTACATCGGAATTAAATACAAAATGCACAATGCCGCCTTAAGTGCAAGAACAGAGACTCTTCTTACAGTCGGTGCTTTGAGCATTCCCTGTGAGCCCAGTATTAGTTTCCGATACACAACTGAAGGTTCAGTGTATTCCTTGGACCTTCACATTGACGATGAAACGCAGAAATGGGATCGGAATTAAATACAAAAGGCACAATGCTGCCTTAAGATTAAGAATAGGGATTCTTCTTACAGTTGGTGCTTTGAGCATTCCTAGTGAGACCAGTATTAGTTTCCGATACACCACTGCAGGTTCAATGTATTCCTTCGAACATCAAGTTGACGATGAAACACAGAAATCGCATCGGAAATAATTACAAAAGGCACAATGCCGGCTTAAGTACAAGAATACAGACTCTTCTTACAGTCGGTGCTTTGAGCATTCCCTGTGAGATCAGTATTAGTTTCCGATACACCACTGCTGGATCAATGTATTCCTTGGACATACACATTGACGATGAAACACTGAAATTACATCGGAATTAAATACAAAAGACAGAATGCCGCCTTAATGCAAGAAGAGTAAGACTTCTTAGAGTCCATTCTTTGATCCTTTCCTGTGAGACTAGTATTAGTTTCCGATACACCACTGCAGGTTCAATGTATTCCTTGGACCTTCACATTGAAGATGAAACACAGAAATCGCATTGGAATTAAATACAAAAGGCACAATGCCGCCTTAATTACAAGTACAGAGACTCTTCTTACAGTCGGTGCTTTGAGCATTCGATGTGAGATCAGTATTAGTTTCCGATACACCACTGCACGTTCAATGTATCCCTTGGACATTCACATTGACGATGAAACCAAGAAATCGCATCGGAATTAAATACAAAAGGCACAATGCCGCCTTAATTACAAGAATGGAGACTCTTCTTACAGTCGGTGATTTAAGCATTTCCTGTGAGACCAGTATTAGTTTCCGATACACCACTGCAGGTTCAAAGTATTCCTTGGACCTTCACATTGAGTATGAAACACAAAAATCGACGCGGAATTAAATGCAAAAAGCACAATGCCGCCTTAAGTACAAGAATAGAGACTCTACTTACAGTCGGTGTTTTGTGCATTCCCTGTGAGACCAGTATTAGTTTCCAATACACCACTGCAGGTTCAATGTATTCCTTGGACCTTCACATTGACGATGAAACACAGAAATCGCATCGGAATTAAATACAAAAGGCACAATGCCGCCTAAATTACAAGAATAGAGACTCTTCTTACATTCGGTGCTTTGAGCATTCCCTGTGAGACCAGTAATAGTTTCCGATACACCACTGCAGGTTCAATGTATTCCTTGGACCTTCACATTCACGATGAAACACAGAAATCGCATCGGAATTAAATACAAAAGGCACAATGCCGCCTTAAGTACACGAATAGAGACACTTCTTACAGTCGGTGATTTGAGCATTGCCTCTGAGAGCAGTATTAGTTGCCGATACACCACTGCAGGTTCAAGGTGTTCCTTGGACCTTCACATTGACTATGAAACACAGAAATCGCATCGGGATTAGATACAAAAGGCACAAGGCCGCCTTAAGTACAAGAATAGAGACTCTTCTTACATTCGGTGCTTTGAGCATTCCCTGTGAGACCAGTATTAGTTTCCGATACACCACTGCAGGTTCAAAGTATTCCTTTTACCTTCACAGTGACTATGAAACACAGAAATCGCATCGGAATTAAATACAAAGGGCACAATGCCGCCTTAAATACAAGAATAGAGACACTTCTTACAGTCGGTGCTTTGAGCATTCCCTCTGAGAGCAGTATTAGTTTCCGATACACCACTGCAGGTTCAAAGTATTCCTTGTACCTTCACATTGACTATGAAACACAGAAATCGCATCGGAATTAAATACAAAAGGCACAATTCCGCCTTAATTACAAGAATAGAGACTCTTCTTACATTCGGTGCTTTGAGCATTCCCTGTGAGACCAGTATTAGTTTCCGATTCACCACTGCAGGTTCAAAGTATTCCTTGGACTTTCACATTGACTATGAAACACAGAAATCGCATCGGAATTAAATACAAGAAGCAGAATGCCGCGTAAAGTACAAGATCAGACTCTTCTACAGTCTGTGCCTTGAACACTACCTGTGAGACCAGTATTAGTTTCCGATACAACACTGCAGATTCAGTGTATTCCTTGGACATACACATTGACGATGAAACACTGAAATTACATCGAAAATAAATACAAAAGTCACAATGCCGCCTTAAGTACAAGAATAGAGACTCTTCTTACAGTCGGTGTTTTGAGCATTCCCATTGAGACCAGTATTAGTTTCCGATACACCACTGCAGGTTCAATGTATTCCTTGGACCTTCACATTGACGATGAAACACAGAAATCGTATCGGAGTTAAATACAAAAGGCACAATGCCGCCTTAAGTACAAGAATAGAGACTCTTCTTACAGTCGGTGCTTTGAGCATTCCCTGTGAGACCAGTATTAGTTTCCAATACACCACTGCAGGTTCAGTGTATTCCTTGGACCTTCACATTCACGATGAAACAGAGAAATCGCATCGGAATTAAATACAAAAGGCACAATTTCGCCTTAAGTACAAGAATAGGGGCACTTCTTACAGTCGGTGCTTTGAGCATTCCCTCTGAGAGCAGTATTAGTTTCCGATACACCATTGCAGGTTCAAGGTATTCCTTGGACCTTCACATTGTCTATGAAACACAGAAATCGCATCGGAATTAAATGCAAAAGGCACAATGCCGCCTTAAGTACAAGAATAGAGACTCTTCTTACAGTCGGTGCTTTGAGCATTCCCTGTGAGGCCAGTATTAGTTTCCGATACACCATTGCAGGTTCAAAGTATTTCTTGGACATTCATATTGACTATGAAACACAGAAATCGCATCTGAATTAAATGCAAAAGGCACAATGCCACCTTAAGTACAAGAATAGAGACTCTTCTTACAGTCGGTGCTTTGAGAATTCCCTGTGAGACCAGTATTAGTTTCCGATACACCACTGCCTGTTCAATGTATTCCTTGGACCTTCACATTGACGATGAAACACAGAAATCGCATCGGAATTCAATACAAAAGGCACAATGCCGCCTTAAGTACAAGAATAGAGTCTCTTCTTACAGTCGGTGCTTTGAGCATTCCCTGTGAGACCAGTATTATGTTTCCGATACACCACTGCAGGTTCAATGTATTCCTTGGACATACACATTGACGATGAAATACTGAAATTACATCGGAATTAAATACAAAAGGCACAATTCCGCCTTAAGTGCTAGAAGACTAAGACTTCTTAGAGTCTGTGCCTTGATCCTTTCCTGTGAGACCAGTATTAGTTTCCGATACACCACTGCAGGTTCAGTGTATTCCTTGGACCTTCACATTGACGATGAAACACAGAAATCGCTTCGGAATTAAATGCAAAAGGCACAATGCCGCCATAATTACAAGAATATGGACTCTTCTAACAGTCGGTGCTTTGAGCATTCCCTGTGAGACCAGTAATAGTTTCCGATACACCACTGCAGGTTCAATGTATTCCTTGGACCCTCACGTTCGCGATGAAACACAGAAATCGCATCGGAATTAAATACAAAATGCACAATGCCGGCTTAAGTACAAGAATAGAGACTCTGCTTACAGTTAGTGCTCTGAGCATTCCTTGTGAGACCAGCATTAGTTTCCGATACACCACTGCAGGTTCAATGTATTCCTTGGACCTTCACATTGACGATGAAACACAGAAATCGCATCGGAATTAAATACAAGAAGCACAATACCGCGCTTAGCACAAGATCAGAGACTCATCTACAGTCTGTGCCTTGAACATTCCCTGTGAGACCAGTATTAGTTTCCGATACACCACTGCAGACTCAATGTATTCCTTGAACCTACACATTGACGATGAAACACTGAAACTACTTCGGAATTAAATACAAAGGCACAATGCCGCTTTAAGAGCAAGAAGAGTGAGACTTCTTAGAGGCTGTGATTTGATCCTTAAATGTGAAACCAGTATTAGTTTGCGATACACCACTGCAGGTTGAATGTATTCCTTGGACCTTCACATTGACGATAAAACACAGAAATCGCATCGGAATTAAATACAAAAGGCACAATGCCGCCTTAAGTGCAAGAAGAGTGACTCTTCTTACAGTCTGTGATGTGAGCATTCCCTGTGAGACCAGTTTTATATACCAATGCACCAATGCAGGATTAATGTATTACTTGGTCCCACACATTGACGATGAAACACAGAGTTTGCATTGGATTTAAATACAAAAGGCAAAATGCCGCCGTAAGTACACAAATAGTGACTCTTCTTACAGTCTGTGCAATGAGCATTCCGTGTGAAACCAGTATTAGTTTCCGATAAACCACTGCAGGTTCAATGTATTAATTGGACCTTCACATTGACGATGAAACACAGAAATTGCATCGGAATTAAATACAAAAGCCACAATGCCGCCTTATGTACAAGAAGAGAGACTCTTCTATGAGTCTATACTTTGACCGTTTTCTGTGAGACCTGTACTAGAATCCGATGCACCACTGAAGGTTTAATGCATAACTCGGACCTTCACATTGACGATGAAACACAGAAATTGAATCGGAATTAAATACAAAAGGCACATTGCCGCCATAAGTACAAGAATAGACTCTTCTTACAGTCGGTGCTTTGAGCATTCCCTGTGAGACCAGTATTAGTTTCCGATACACTACTGAAGTTTCAATGTATTCCGTGGACCTCACATTAACGATGAAACACAGAAATCGCATCGGAATTAAATACAAAAGGAACAATGCCTCCTTAATTACAAGAATAGAGACTCTTGTTATAGTCGGTGCTTTGAGTATTCCCTGTGAGACCAGTATTAGTTTCCGATACACCACTGCATGTTCAATGTATTCCTTGAACCTTCACATTGACGATGAAACACAAAAATGACATCGGAATTAACTACAAAAATCACAAAACCGCCTTAGTACAAGAATTGTGACTCTTCTTACAGTCTGTGATTTGAGCATTCCCTGTGAGACCTGTATTAGTTTCCGATACACCACTGCAGGTTCAAAGTATTCCTTGGACCTTCACATTGACGATGAGACACAGAAGTTACATCGGAATTATATACAAAGGGCACAATGCCGCCTTAAGTACACGAAAAGGGACTCTTCTTACAGTCGGTACTTTGAGAATTCCCTGTGAGACCAGTATTAGACTCCGATACGCCACTGTAGGTTCAATGTATTCCTTGGACCTTCACATTGTCGATGAAACACTAAATGACATCTGAATTAAATACAAAAGGCACAATGCCGCCTTAAGTGCAAGAAGAGTGTGACTTTATAGTCTGTCCTTTGATCCTTTCCTGTGAGACCATTATTAGCTTCCGATACTTCACTGCAGGTTCAATGTATACCTTGGACCTTCACATTGGCGATGAAACACAGATACCGCATCGGAGTTAAATACAAAAGGCACAATGTCGCCTTAAGTGCAAGAAAAGAGACGCTTCTTACAGTCGGTGCTTTGAGCATTCCCTGTGAGACCATTACTAGTTTCTGATTGACCAATGCCGGGTCAATCTATTCCTAGGACTTTCACATTGACGAAGAAACACAGAAATCGCATCGGAGTTAAATACAAAAGCAAAATGCCGCCTTAAATACAAGAATAGAGACTCTTCTTACAGTCGGTGATTTGAGCATTCCCTGTGAGACCAGTATTAGTTTCAGATACACCACTGCAGGTTCAATGTATTCCTTGGACATACACATTGACGATGAAACACAGAAATTACATCGGAATTAAATACAAAAGGCACAATGCCGCCTTAAGTACAAGAATAGAGACTCTTCTTACAGTCGGTGCTTTGAGCATACCCTGTGAGACCAGTATTAGTTTCCGATACACCACTGCAGGCTCAATGTTTCCTTGGACGTTCACATTGACGACGAAACACAGAAATTGCAACGGAATTAAATACAAAAGGCACAATGCCGCCGTAAGTACAAGAATTGGGACTCGTCTTACGGTCGGTGTTTTAAGCATTCACTGTGAGACCAGTATTAGTTTCCGATACACCACTGCAGGTTCAATGTATTCCCAGGACCTTCACATTGACAATGAAACACAGAAATCGCATCGGAATTAAATACAAAAGACACAATGCCGCCCTAAGTACAAGAATAGAGACTCTTCTTACAGTCGGTAATTGAGCATTCCCTGTGAGACCAGTATTAGTATCCGATACACCACTGCAGGTTCAATGTATTCCTTGGACATACACATTGACGATGAAACACTGAAATTACATCGGAATTATATACAAAAGACACTATGCCGCCTTAAGTGCAAGACGAGTGTGACTTCTTAGAGTCTGTGCTTTGATCCTTCCCTGTGAGACCCGAATTAGTGTCCGATACACCACTGCAGGTTTAATGTATTCCTTGGACCTTCACATTGACGATGAAACACAGAAATCGCATCGGAATTAAATACAAAAGGCCCAATGCCGCCATAAGTACAAGAATATAGAGACTTTTCTTACAGTCGGTGCTTTGAGCATTCCCTGTGAGACCAGTATTAGTGTCCGATACACCACTGCAGGTTCAATGTACTCCTTGGATCCTCACATTGTAGATGAAACACAGAAATCGCATTGGAATTAAATACAAAAGGCACAATGCCGCCTCAAGTTCGAGAATAGAGACTCATTTTACAGTCGGTGCTTTGAGCATTCCCTGTGAGCTCAATGTTAATTTCCGATACACCACTGCAGGTTCAATGTATATCTTGGACCTTCACATTGACGATGAAACTCAGATGTCGCTTCGGAATTAAATACAAAAGGAACAATGCCGTCTTAAGTACCAGAATGGAGACTCTTCTTACAGTCGGTGTTTTGAGCGTTCCCTGTGAGATCAGTATTAGTTTCCGATACACCACTGCCCGTTCAATGTATTCCTTGGACATAAACATTGACGATGAAACATTGTAATTGCATCGGAATTAAATACAAAAGGCACAATGCTGACTTAAAATCATGAATAGAGAATTACCTCACAGTCGGTGCTTTGAGAATTCCCTGTGAGACCAGTATTAGTTTCCGATACACCACTGCGGGTTTATTGTATTCCCTGGACCTTCACATTAACGATGAAACTCTGAAATTACATCGGAATTAAATACAAAGGGCACAATTATGCCTTAAGTGCAAGAAGAGTGAGACTTCTTAGTCTGTGCTTTAATCCTTTCCTGTGAGACCAGTATTAGCTTCCCATACACCACTACAGGTTCAATGTATTCCTTGGACATTCACATTGGCGATGAAACACAGGAATCACATCGGAATTAAATACAAAAGGCACAATGTCGCCTTAAGTACATGAATAGAGACTCTTCTTACTGTCGGTTCTTTGAGCATTCCCTGTGAGACCAGAATTAGTTTCCGATACACCACTGCAGTTTCAAAGTATTCCTTGGACCTTCACATTGACGATGAAAGACAGAAATCGCATCGGAATTAAATATAAAAGGCACAATGTCGCCTTAAGTACAAGAATAGAGACTCTTCTAACAGTCGGTGCGTTGAGCATTCCCTTTGAGACCAGTATTAGTTTCCGATACACCACTGCAGGTTCAATGTATTCCTTGGTCCTTCACATTGACGATGAAACACAGAAATTACATCGGAAATAAATACAAAAGGCACAATGCCGCCTTAAGTGCATGAATAGAGACTCTTCTTACAGTCGGTGCTTTGAGCATTCCCTGTGAGACCAGTATTAGTTTCTGATAGACCACTGCCGGTTCAATCTATTCCTAGGACTTTCACATTGACGAAGAAACACAGAAGTCGCATCGGAAATAAATACAAAAGGCAAAATGCCGCCTTAAATACAAGAATACAGACTCTTCTTACAGTCGGTGCTTTGAGCATTCCCTTTGAGACCAGTATTAGTTTCCGATACACCACTGCAGGTTCAATGTATTCCTTTCATCTTCACATTGACGATGAAACACAGAAATAGCATCGGAATTAAATAAAAAAGGCACAATGCCCCCTAAGTAGAAGAATGGAGACTCTTCTTACGGTCGGTGCTTTAAGCATTCCCTGTGGGACCAGTATTAGTTTCCGATACACCACTGCAGGTTCAATGTATTCCCTGGACCTTCACATTGACAATGAAACACAGAAATCGCATCGGAATTAAATACAAAAGACACAATGCCGCCCTAAGTACAAGAATAGAGACTCTTCTTACAGTCGGTGCTTTGAGCATTCCCTGTGAGACCAGTATTAGTTCCCGATACACCACTGCAGGTTCAATGTATTCCTTGGACATACACATTGACGATGAAACACTGAAATTACATCGGAATTATATACAAAAGGCACTATGCCGCCTTAAGTGCAAGACGAGTGTGACTTCTTAGAGTCTGTGCTTTGATCCTTCCCTGTGAGACCCGAATTAGTGTCCGATACACCTCTGCAGGTTCAATGTATTCCTTGGACCTTCACATTGACGATGAAACACAGAAATCGCATCGGAATTAAATACAAAAGGCCCAATGCCGCCATAAGTACAAGAATAGAGACTTTTCTTAAAGTCGGTGCTTTGAGCATTCCCTGTGAGACCTCTATTAGTTTCCGATACACCACTGCAGTTTCAATGTATTCCTTGGACCTTCACATTGTAGATGAAACACAGAAATCGCATTGGAATTAAATACAAAAGGCACAATGCCGCCTCAAGTTCGAGAATAGAGACTCATTTTACAGTCGGTGCTTTGAGCATTCCCTGTGAGCTCAATATTAATTTCCGATACACCACTGCAGGTTCAATGTATTTCTTGGACCTTCACATTGACGATGAAACTCAGATGTCGCTTCGGAATTAAATACAAAAGGCACAATGCCGTTTTAAGTACAAGAATGGAGACTCTTCTTACAGTCGGTGCTTTGAACGTTCCCTGTGAGATCAGTATTAGTTTCCGATACACCACTGCCCGTTCAATGTATTCCTTGGACATAAACATTGACGATGAAACACTGTAATTGCATCGGAATTAAATACAAAAGGCACAATGCTGACTTAAGTACATGAATAGAGAATTACCTCACAGTCGGTGTTTTGAGAATTCCCTGTGAGACCAGTATTAGTTTCCGATACACCACTGCGGGTTCATTGTATTCCCTGGACCTTCACATTGACGATGAAACTCTGAAATTACATCGGAATTAAATACAAAGGGCACAATGCCGCCTTAAGTGCAAGAAGAGTGAGACTTTGTAGTCTGTGCTTTGATCCTTTCCTGTGAGACCAGTATTAGCTTCCCATACACCACTGCAGGTTCAATGTATTCCTTGGACATTCACATTGGCGATGAAACACAGGAATCACATCGGAATTAAATACAAAAGGCACAATGTCGCCTTAAGTACAAGAATAGAGACTCTTCTTACTGTCGGTGCTTTGAGCATTCCCTGTGAGACCAGTATTAGTTTCCGATACACCACTGCAGTTTCAAAGTATTCCTTGGACCTTCACATTGACGATGAAAGACAGAAATCGCATCGGAATTAAATATAAAAGGCACAATGTCGCCTTAAGTACAAGAATAGAGACTCTTCTTACAGTCGGTGCGTTGAGCATTCCCTTTGAGACCAGTATTAGTTTCCGATACACCACTGCAGGTTCAATGTATTCCTTGGTCCTTCACATTGACGATGAAACACAGAAATTACATCGGAATTAAATACAAAAGGCACAATGCCGCCTTAAGTGCATGAATAGATACTCTTCTTACAGTCGGTGCTTTGAGCATTCCCTGTGAGACCAGTATTAGTTTCTGATAGACCACTGCCGGTTCAATATATTCCTAGGACTTTCACATTGACGAAGAAACACAGAAGTCGCATCGGAAATAAATACAAAAGGCAAAATGCCGCCTTAAATACAAGAATACAGACTCTTCTTACAGTCGGTGCTTTGAGCATTCCCTTTGAGACCAGTATTAGTTTCCGATACACCACTGCAGGTTCAATGTATTCCTTACATCTTCACATTGACGATGAAACACAGAAATAGCATCGGAATTAAATAAAAAAGGCACAATGCCTCCTAAGTACAAGAATGGAGACTCTTCTTACGGTCGGTGCTTTAAGCATTCCCTGTGAGACCAGTATTAGTTTCCGATACACCACTGCAGGTTCAATGTATTCCTTGGACCTTCACATTGACGATGAAACACAGAAATCGCATCGGAATGACATACAAAAATCACAATGTCACCTTATGTACAAGAATACAGACTCTTCTTACAGTCGGTGTTTTAAGTATTCTCTGTGAGACCAGTTTTAGTTTGCGATTCACCACTGCAGGTTCAATGTATTCCTTTCATCTTCACATTGACGATGAAACACAGAAATAGCATCGGAATTAAATAAAAAAGGCACAATGCCTCCTAAGTACAAGAATAGAGACTCTTCTTACAGTCGGTGCATTGAGCATTCCCTGTGAGACCAGTATTAGTTTCCGATACACCACTGCAGGTTCAATGTATTCCTTGGACCTTCACATTGACGATAAAACATAGAAATCGCATCGCAATTACATACAAAAAGCACAATACCGCCTTAAGTACAAGAATAGAGACTCTTCTTACAGTCGGTGCTTTGAGCATTTCCTGTGAGACCAGCATCAGTTTCCGATACACCACTGCACGTTCAATGTATTCTTTGGACCTGCACATTGACGATGAAACACAGAAATCGCATCGAAATTAAATACAAAAGGCACAATGCCGCCCTAAGTACAAGAATAGAGACTCTTCTTACAGTCGGTGGTTTGAGCAATCCCTGTGAGACCAGTATTAGTTTCCGATACAACACTGCAGGTTCAATGTATTCCTTGGACCATCACATTGACGATGAAACACAGAAATCGCGTCGGAATTGATAACAAAAGGCACAATGCCGCCTTAAGTACATGAATAGAGGCTCTTCTTACAGTCGGTGCTTTGAGCATTCCCTGTGAGACCAGTATTAGTTTCCGATACTCCACTTCAGGTTCAATGTATTCCTTGGACATACACATTGACGATGAAATAACTGAAATTACATCGTAATTAAATACAAAAGGCACATTGGCGCCTTAAGTACAAGAATAGAGACTCTTCTTACAGTCGGTGCTTTGAGCATTCCCTGTGAGACGAGTATTAGTTTCCGATACACCACTGCAGGTTCAATGTATGCCTTGGACCTTCTCATTGACGATGAAACACAGAAATCGCAACGCAATTACATACAAAAAGCACAATGCCCCCTTAAGTACAAGAATAGAGACTCTTCTTACAGTCGGTGCTTTGAGCATTTCCTGTGAGACCAGTATTAGTTTCCGATACTGCACGTTCAATGTATTCTTTGGACCTTCACATTGACGATGAAACACAGAAATTGCATCGGAATTAAATATAAAAGGCACAATGCCGCCTTAGGTACAAGAATAGAGACACTTCTTGCAGTCGGTGCTTTGAGCATTCCCTGTGAGACCAGTATTAGTTTCCTATACACCACTGCAGGTTCAATGTATTCCTTGGACATACACATTGACGATGAAACAGTGGGATTACATCGGAATTAAATACAAAAGGCACAATGGCGCCTGAAGTACAGGAATAGAGACTCTTCTTACAGTCGGTGCTTTGAGCATTCCCTGTGCGACCAGTATTAGTTTCCGATACACCTCTGCAGGTTCACTGTATTACTTGGACCTTCACATTGACGATGAAACACAGAAATCGCATCGGAATTAAATACAAAAGGCACAATGCCGCCTTAAGTACAAGAATAGAGACTCTTCTTACAGTCGGTGATTTGAGCATTCCCTGTGAGACCAGTATTAGTTTCCGATACACCACTGCAGGTTCAATGTATTAATTGGACATATATATTGACGATGGAACACATAAATTACATCGGAATTAAATACAAGAGGCACAATGCCGCCTTAAGTACAAGAATGTAGACTCTTCTTACAGTCGGTGCTTTGAGCATTCCCTGTGAGACCAGTATTAGTTTCCGATACAGCACTGGAGGTTCAATGTATTCCTTGGACGTAAACATTGACGATGAAACACTGAGAACACATCGGAATTAAATATAAAAGGCACAATGCCGCCGTAAGTACAAGAATAGAGACACTTCTTACAGTTGGTGCTTTAAGCATTCCCTGTGAGATCAGGATTAGTTTCCAATACACCACTGCAGGTTCACTGTATTCCTTGGACGTAAACATTGACGATGAAACACTGAAATTACATGGGAATTAAATACAAAAGGCACAATGCCGCCTTAAGTACAAGAATAAAGACTCTTCTTACAGTCGGTGTTTGAGCATTCCCTGTGAGACCAGTATTAGTTTCCGAAACGCCACTGCACGTTCAATGTATTCCTTGGACCTTCACATTGACGGTAAAACAAAGAAATCGCAACGGAATTAAATACAAAAGGCTCAATGCCGCCTTAAGTACAAGAATAGAGACTCTTCTTACAGTCGGTGATTTTAGCATTCCCTGTTACACCAGTAATAGTTTCCGATACACCACTGCAGGTTCAATGTTCTCCTTGGACCTTCACATTGACGATGAAACACAGAAATCTCATCGGAATTGAATATAAAAGGCACAATGCCGCCTTAAGTACAAGAATAAAGACATTTCTTACAGTCGGTGCTTTGAGCATTCCCTGTGAGACCAGTGTTAGTTTCCAATACACCACTGCAGGTTCAATGTATTCCTTGGACATACAAGTTGACAATGAAACTCTGAGATTACATCGGAATTAAGTACAAAAGGCACAATGCCGTCAGATGTACAAGAATAGAGACTCTTCTTACAGTCGGTGCTTTAAGCATTCCCTGTGCGACCAGTATTAGTTTCCGATACACCACTGCAGGTTCAATGTATTACTTGGACCTTCACATTGACGATGAAACACAAAAATCGCATCGGAATTAAATTCAAAAGGCACAATGCGGTCTTAAGTACAAGAATAGAGACTCTTCTTACAGTCGGTGCTTTGAGCATTCCCTGTGAGACCAGTATCAGTTTAGGATACACCACTACAGGTTCAATGTATTTCCTTGGACCTTCACATTGACGATAAAACAAAGAAATCGCATCACAATTACATACAAAAGGCACAATGCCGCCTTAAGTACCAGAATAGAGACTCTTCTTACAGTCGGTGCTTTGAGCATTCCCTGTGAGTCCAGTATTAGTTTCCGATACACCGCTCCTGGTTCAATGTATTCCTTGGACATACACATTGACGACGAAACACTGAAATTACATCGGAATTAAATACGAAAGGCACAATGCCGCCTTAAGTGCATGAAGAGTGAGACTTCTTAGAGTCTGTGCTTTGATCTTTTTGTGTGAGACCAGTATTCGTTTCCGATACACCACTGCAGGTTCAATGTATTCCTTGGACCTTCACATTGACGATGAAACACAGAAATCGCATCGTAATTAAATACAAAAATCACAATGTCAACTTATGTACAAGAATACAGACTCTTCTTACAGTCGGTGTTTTGAGCATTCCCTGAGAGTCCAGTTTTAGATTCCGATACACCACTGCCAGTTCAATGTATTCCTTGGACGTTCACATTGAAGATGAAACACAGAAATCGCATCGGAATTAAATACAAAAGGCACAATTCGGCCTTAAGTACAAGAATAGAGACTGTTCCTACAGTCGGTGCTTTCAGCATTCCCTGTGAGACCAGTATTAGTTTCCAATACACCACTGCAGGTTCAATGTATTCCTTGGACATACACATTGACGATAAAACACTGAAATTACATCGGAATTAAATACAAATGGCACAATGCCGCTTTCAGTGTAAGAAGAGTGAGACTTCTTAGAGTCTGTGCTTTGTTCCTTTCCTGTGAGACCAGTATTAGTTTCCGATACACTACTGCAGGCTCAAAGTAATCCTTGGACCTTAGCATTGATGATGAAACACAGAAATTACATCGGAATTAAATTCAAAAGACACAATGCCGCCGTAAGTACAAGAATAGAGACTCTTCTTACAGTCGGTGCTTTGAGCATTCCCTGTGAGACCAGTATTAGTTTCCGATACACCACTGCAGGTTCAATGTAATCCTTGGACCTTCTCATTTACGATGAAACACTGAAATTACATCGGAATTAAATACAAAAGGCACAATGCCGCCTTAAGTACAAGAATGTAAACTCTTCTTACAGTCGGTGCTTTGAGCATTCCCTGTGAGACCAGTATTAGTTTCCGATACAGCACTACAGGTTCAATGTATTCTTTGGACATAAAAATTGACGATGAAACACTGAAATTATCTCGGAATTAAATACAAAAGTCACATTGCCGCCTTAAGTGCAACAAGAGTGAGACTTCCTAGAATCTGTGCTTTGATCCTTTCCTGTGAGACCAGTATTAGTTTCCGATACACTACTGCAGGTTCAATGTTTTCCTTGGACCATCACATTTACGATGAAACACATAAATCGCATCGGAATTAAATACAAAAGACACAATGCCGCCTTAAGTACAAGAATAGAGACTCTTCTTACAGTCGGTGATTTTAGCATTCCCTGTTACACCAGTAATAGTTTCCGATACACCACTGCAGGTTCAATGTTCTCCTTGGACCTTCACATTGACGATGAAACACAGAAATCTCATCGGAATTAAATGTAAATGGCACAATGCCGCCTTAAGTGCAAGAATAGAGACACTTCTTACAGTCGGTGCTTTGAGCATTCCCTGTGAGACCAGTGTTAGTTTCCAATACACCACTGCAGGTTCAATGTATTCCTTGGGCATACAAGTTGACAATGAAACTCTGAGATTACATCGGAATTAAATACAAAAGGCACAATGCCGTCAGATGTACAAGAATAGAGACTCTTCTTACAGTCGGTGCTTTAAGCATTCCCTGTGCGACCAGTATTAGTTTCCGATACACCACTGCAGGTTCAATGTATTACTTGGACCTTCACATTGACGATGAAACACAAAAATCGCATCGGAATTAAATACAAAAGGCACAATGCCGTCTAAAGTACAAGAATAGAGACTATTCTTACAGTCGGTGCTTTGAGCATTCCCTGTGAGCCAGTATTAGTTTCCGATAGACCACTGCACGTTCAATGTATTCCTTGGACCTTCACATTGACGATGAAACACAGAAATCGCATCGGAATTAAATACAAAAAACGCAACGCCAACTTAAGTACCAGAATAGAGACTCTTCTTGCAGTCGGTGCTTTGAGCATTCCCTGTGAGACAAGTATTAGTTTCCGATACACCACTCCAGGTTCAATGTATTCCTTGGACATACACATTGACGATGAAACACTGAAATTACATCGGAATTAAATACGAAAGGCACAATGCCACCTTAAGTGCATGAAGAGTGAGACTTCTTAGAGTCTGTGCTTTGATCTTTTTGTGTGAGACCAGTATTAGTTTCCGATACACCACTGCAGGTTCAATGTATTCCTTGGACCTTCACATTGACGTTGAAACACAGAAATCGCATCGTAATTAAATACAAAAATCACAATGTCACCTTATGTACAAGAATACAGACTCTTCTTACAGTCGGTGTTTTGAGCATTCCCTGAGAGTCCAGTTTTAGATTCCGATACACCACTGCCAGTTCAATGTATTCCTTGGACGTTCACATTGAAGATGAAAAACAGAAATCGCATCGGAATTAAATACAAAAGGCACAATTCGGCCTTAAGTACAAGAATAGAGACTCTTCTTACAGTCGGTGCTTTCAGCATTCCCTGTGAGACCAGTATTAGTTTCCAATACACCACTGCAGGTTCAATGTATTCCTTGGACATACACATTGACGATAAAACACTGAAATTACGTCGGAATTAAATACAAATGGCACAATGCCGCTTTCAGTGTAAGAAGAGTGAGACTTCTTAGAGTCTTTGCTTTGTTCCTTTCCTGTGAGACCAGTATTAGTTTCCGATACACTACTGCAGGCTCAAAGTAATCCTTGGACCTTAGCATTGATGATGAAACACAGAAATTACATCGGAAATAAATTCAAAAGACACAATGCCGCCGTAAGTACAAGAATAGAGACTCTTCTTACAGTCGGTGCTTTGAGCATTCCCTGTGAGACCAGTATTAGTTTCCGATACACCACTGCAGGTTCAATGCAATCCTAGGACCTACACATTTACGATGAAACACTGAAATTACATCGGAATTAAATACAAAAGGCACAATGCCGCCTTAAGTACAAGAAAGTAAACTCTTCTTACAGTCGGTGCTTTGAGCATTCCCTGTGAGACCAGTATTAGTTACCGATACGGCACTACAGGTTCAATGTATTCTTTGGACATAAAAATTGACGATGAAACACTGAAATTATCTCGGAATTAAATACAAAAGGCACATTGCCGCCTTAAGTGCAACAAGAGTGAGACTTCCTAGAATCTGTGCTTTGATCCTTTCCTGTGAGACCAGTATTAGTTTCCGATACACTACTGCAGGTTCAATGTTTTCCTTGGACCATCACATTTACGATGAAACACATAAATTGCATCGGAATTAAATACAAAAGGCACAATGCCGCCTTAAGTACAAGAATATAGACTCTTCTTACAGTCGGTGCTTTGAGCATTTCCTGTGAGACCAGTATTAGTTTCCGATACACCACTTCAGGTTCAATGTATTCCTTGGACCTTCACATTGACCATGAAACACAGAAATCACAACGGAATTAAATACAAAAGTCACAATGCCGCCTTAAGTACATGAATAGAGACATTTCTTACAGTCAGTGCATTCAACATTCCCTGTGAGACCAGAATTAGTTTCCGATACACCACTGCCGGTTCACTTTATTACTTGGACTTTATCATTGACCATAAAACACAGAAATCGCATTGCAATTACATACAAAAAGCACAATGCCACCTTAAGTACAAGAATAGAGACTCTTCTTACAGTCGGTGCTTTGAGCATTTCCTGTGAGACCAGTATTAGTTTCCGATACACCACTGCACATTCAATGAAATCTTTGGACCTTCACATTGACGACGAAACACTGAAATGGCATCGGAATTAAATACAAAAGGCACAATGCCGCCTTTCGTACAAGAATAGAGACTCTTCTTACAGTCGTTGCTTTCAGCATTCCCTGTGAGACCAGTATTAGTTTCCGATACACCACTGCAGGTTCAATGTATTCCTTGGAGATACATATTGACGATGAAACACATAAATTACATCGGAATTAAATACAAAAGGCACAATGCCGCCTTAAGTACAAGAATGTAGACTCTTCTTACACTCGGTGCTTTGAGAATTCCCTGTGAGACCAGTATTAGTTTCCGATACGGCACTGCAGGTTCAATGTATTCCTTGGACGTAAACATTGACGATGAAACACTGAGAACACATCGGAATTGAATATAAATGGCACAATGCCGCCTCAAATACAAGAATAGAGACACTTCTTACAGTTGGTACTTTGAGCATTCCGTGTGAGACCAGTATTAGTTTCCGATACACCACTGCACGTTCAATGTATTCCTTGGACCTTCACATTGACGATGAAACACTGAAATTACATCGGAATTAAATACAAAAGGCACAATGCCGCCTTAAGTGTATGAAGAGTGAGACTTCTTAGAGTCTGTGCTTTGATCCTTTTCTGTGAGACCAGTATTAGCTTCCGATACACTACTGCAGGCTGAAAGTAATCCTTGGACCTTAGCATTGATGATGAAACACAGAAATTCAATCGGAATTAAATTCAAAAGACACAATGCCGCCGTAAGTACAAGAATAGAGACTCTTCTTTCAGTCGGTGCTTTGAGCATTCCCTGTGAGACCAGTATTAGTATCCGATACACCACTGCATGTTCATTGTATTCCTCGGACCTTCACATTTACGATGAAACACATAAATCGCATCGGAATTAAATACAAAAGGCACAATGCCGCCTTAAGTACAAGAATGGAGACTCTTCTTACAGTCGGTGCTTTGTTCATTCCCTGTGAGACCAGTATTAGTTTCCGATACACCACTTCAGGTTCTATGTATTCCTTGTACACACACATTGACGATGAAACACTAAAATTACATCGGAATTAAATTTTAAAACGCACAATGCCGCCTTATATACAAGAATAGAGACTCTACTTACAGTCGGTGCTTTGAGCAATCCCTATGAGACCAGTATTGGTTTCGATACACCACTGCACGTTCAATGAAATCTTTGGACCTTCACATTGACGATGAAACACAGAAATTGCATCGGAATTAAATACAAAAGGCACAATGCCGCCTTTAGTACAAGAATAGAGACTCTTCTTACAGTCGTTGCTTTGAGCATTACCTGTGAGACCAGTATTAAATTTCCGATAGACCACTGCAGGTTCAATGTATTCCTTCGACCATAACATTGAAGATGAAACACAGAAATCTCTTCGGAATTAAATACAAAAGGCATAATGCCGCCTTAAGTACAAGAATAGAGACTCTTCTTACAGTCGGTGCTTTGAGCATTCCCTGTGGGACCAGTATTAGTTTCCAATACACCACTGAAGGTTCAATGAATCCTTGGACATACACATTGACGATGAAACACTGAAATTACATCGGAATTAAATGCAAAAGGCACAATGCCGCTTTAAATGCAAGAAGAGTGAGACTTCTTAGAGTCTGTGGTTTGATCCTTTAGTGTCAGACCAGTATTAGGTTCCGATACACCACTGCAGGTTCAATGTATTTCTTGGACATACACATTGACGATGAAACACTGAAATTACAACGGAATTAAATAAAAAAGGCACCATGCCCCTTTAAGTGCAAGAAGAGTGAGACTTCTTAGAGTCTGTGCTTTGATCCTTGCCTGTGAGACCAGTATTAGTTTCCGATACACCACCGCAGGTTCAATGTAGTCCTTTGACCTTCACATTGACGATGAAACACAGAAATCGGATCGGAATTAAATACTAAAGGCACAATGCAGCATTAAGTACAAGAATCGAGACTCTTCTTACAGTCGGTGGTTTGAGCAATCCCTGTGAGACCAGTATTAGTTTCCGATACACCACTGCAGGTTCGATGTATTCCTTGGACGTAAACATTGACGATGAAACACACAAATCGTATCGGAATTAAATACATAAGGCACAATGCCGCCTTAAGTACAAGAATAGAGTCTCTTCTTACAGTCTGTGCTTTGATCCTTTCCTGTGAGACCAGTATTAGTTTCCGATACACCACTTCAGGTTCAATGTAGTCCTTTGACCTTCACATTGACGATGAAACACAGAAATCGGATCGTAATTAAATACAAAAGGCACAATTCCGCCTTAAGTACAGGAATAGAGACTCTTCTTACAGTCTGTGCTATGATCGTTTCCTGTGAGACCAGTATTAGTTTCCGATACACCACTGCAGGTTCAATGTATTCCATTGATCCTCACATTGACGATGAAACACAGAAATCGCATCGGAATTAAATACAAAAGGCACAATGCCGCCATAAGTACAAGAATAGACTCTTCTTACAGTCTGTGCTTTAATCCTTTCCTGTGAGACAAGTATTAGTTTCCGATACACCACTGCAGGTTCAATGTATTCCTTGGACCTTCACATTTACGATGAAACACAGAAATCGCATCGGAATTAAATACAAAAGGCACAATGCCGCCTTAAGTACAGGAATAGCGACACTTCTTACAGTCTGTGCTTTGATCCTTTCCTGTGAGACCAGTATTAGTTTCCGATACACCACTGCAGGTTCAATGTATTCCTTCGATATACACATTGTCGATGAAACACTGAAATTACATCGGAATTAAATACAAAAGCCACAATGACGCCTGAAGTGCAACCAGAGTGAGACTTCTTAGAGTCTGTGCTTTGATCCTTTCCTGTGAGGCCAGTATTAGTTTCCGATACACTACTGCAGGTTTAATGTTTTCGTTCGACATTCACATTGACGATGAAACACAGAAATCGCATCGGAATTAAATACAAAAGGCACAATTCCGCCTTAAGTACAATAATAGAGACTCTTCTTACAGTCTGTGCTTTGATCCTTTCCTGTGAGACCAATATTAGTTTAAGATACACCACTGCAGGTTCAATATATTCCTTGGACGTAAACATTGACGATGAAACACACAAATCGCATCGGATTAAATACAAAAGGCACAATGCCGCCTTAAGAACACGAATAGATACTCTTCTTACAGTATGTGCTTTGATCCATTCCTGTGAGACCAGTATTAGCTTCCGATACACCACTTCAGGTTCAATGTAGTCCTTTGACCTTCTTATTGACGATGAAACACAGACATCGGATCGGAATCAAATACAAAAGCCACAATGCCGCCTTAAGTACCAGAATAGAGACTCTTCTTACAGTCTGTGCTTGGATCCTTTCCTGTGAGACCAGTATTAGTTTCCGATACACCACTGCAGGTTCAATGTATTCCATGGACCTTCACATTGATGATAAAACACAGAAATCGCATCGGAATTAAAAACAAATGGCACAATGCCGCCTTAAGTACAAGAATAGAAATACTTCTTACTGTCGATGCTTTCAGCATTCCCTGTGAGACCAGTATTAGTTTCCGATGTACCACTGCAGGTTCAATGTATTCCTTGGACTTACACATTGACGATGAAACACTGAAATTACATCGGAACTAAATACAAAAGTCACAATGCCGCCATAAGTGCAAGAAGAGTGAGACTTCTTAGAGTCTGTGATTTGATCCTTTCCTGTGAGAACAGTATTAGTTTCCGATACACCACTGCAGGTTCAATATATTCCTTGGACCTTCACATTGACAATGAAACACAGAAATCGCATCGGAATTAAACAGACAAGGCACAATGCCGCCTTAAGTACAAGAATAGAGACTCCTCTTACAGTCGGTGCTTTGAGCATTCCCTGTGAGACCAGTATTAGTTTCCGATACACCACTGCAGGTTCAATGTATTACTTCGACATTCTCATTGACGATGAAACACAGAAATCGCATCGGAATTAAATACAAAAGGTACAATGCCACCTTAAGTACAAGAATAGAGACTCTTCCTACAGTCTGTGCTTTGATCGTTTCCTGTGAGACCAGTATTAGTTTCCGATACACCACTGCAGATTCAATGTATTCCTTTGACCTTCACATTGACGATGAAACACAGAATTCGCATCGGAATAAAATACAAAAGGCACAATGCCGCCTTAAGTATAAGAATAGAGATTCTTCTTACAGTCTGTGCTTTGATCCTTTCCTGTGAGACCAGTATTCGTTTCCGATACACCACTGCAGGTTCAACGTATTCCATTGACCCTCACATTGACGATGAAACACAGAAATCGCATTGGAATTAAATACAAAAGGCATAATGCAACCTTAAGTACAATATTAGAGACTCTTCTTACAGTCTGTGCGCTGATCCTTTCCTGTGAGACCAGTATTAGTTTCCGATACACCACTGCAGGTTCAATGTATTCCTTGGACATACACATTGTCGATAAAACACTGAAATTAAATCGGAATTAAATACAAAAGGCACAATGCCGCCTTAAGTGCAAGAGGAATGAGGCTTCTTAGAGTCTGGGCTTTGATCCCTTCCTGTGAGACCAGTATTATTTTCCGATACACGACTGCAGGTTCAATGTATTCCTTGGACCTTCACATTGATGATGAAACACAGAAATCGCATCGGAATTAAATACAAAAGGCACAATGCTGCCTTAGGAACAAGAATGTAGACTCTTCATACAGTCAGTGCTTTGAGAATTCATTGTTAGACAAGTATTAGTTTCCGATTCAACACTGCTGTTTCAATGTATTCCTTGGATCTTCACATTGACGATGAAACACAGAAAACACATTGGATTTAAATGCAAAAGGCACAATGCCGCCTTAAGAACAGGAATAGAGACTCTTCCTACAGTCGGTGCTTTGAGAATTTCCGGTGAGACCAGTATTAGTTTCCGATACACCACTGCAGGTTGAATGTATTCCTTGGACCTTCACATTGACGATAAAACACAGATATCGCATAGGAATTAAATACAAAAGCCACATTGCCCTCATAGGTACAAGAATAGAGACTCTCCTTACAGTCGGTGATTTAAGCATTCGTGTGAGACCAGTATTAGTTAACGATACACCACTGCAGGTTCAATGTATTCCTTGGACATACACATTGACGATGAAACATTGTATTTACATCGGAATTAAATACAAAAGGCACAATGCCGCCTTAAGTGTAAGAAGAGTGAGACTTCTTAGAGTCTGTGTTTGATCCTTTTCTGTGAGACCAGTATTAGTTTCCGATACACTACTGCAGGTTCAATGCAATCCTTGGACCTTCACATTGACGATGAAACACAGAAATCGCATCGGAATTAAAAACAAAAGGAACAATGCCGCCTTAAGTGCAAGAGGAATGAGGCTTCTTAGAGTCTGGGCTTTGATCCTTTCCTGTGAGACCAGTATTAGTTTCCGATACACCTCTGCAGGTTCAATGTATTCCCTGGACCTTCACATTGATGATAAAACACAGAAATCTCATCGGAATTAAATACAAATGGCACAATGCAGCCTTAAGTACAAGAATAGAGACACTTCTTACTGTCGATGCTTTGAGCATTCCCTGTGAGACCAGTATTTGTTTCCGATGTACCACTGCAGGTTCAATGTATTCCTTGGACATACACATTGACGATGAAACACAGAAATTACATCGGAATTAAATACAAAAGCCACAATACCGCCTTAAGGGCAAGAAGAGCGAGACTTCCTAAAGACTGTTCTTAGATCCTTTACTGTGAGACCAGTATTAGTTTCCGATACACCACTGCAGGTTCAATGTATTCCTTGGACCTTCACATTGACGATGAAACACAGAAATCCCATCAGAATTAAATACAAATGGCCAATGCCGCCTTAAGTACAAGAATAGAGACTCTTCTTACAGTCGGTGCTTTGAGCATTCCCTGAGAGACCAGTATTAGTTTCCGATTCACCACTGCCGGTTCAATGTATTCCTTCGACATTCACATTGACGAAGAAACACAGAAATCGCATCGGAATTAGATACAAAAGGCACAATGCCGCCTTAAGTACAAGAATAGAGACTCTTCTTACAGTCTGTGCTTTGATCCTTTCCTGTGAGACCAGTATTAGTTTCCGATACACCACTGCAGGTTCAATGTATTCCATTTACCCTCACATTGACGATGAAACACAGAAATCGCATCGGAATTAAATACAAAAATCACAGTGCAACCTTAAGTACAAGAATAGAGACTCTTCTTACAGTCTGTGCTTTGATCCCTTGCTGTGAGACCAGTATTAGTTTCCGATACACCACTGCAGGTTCAATGTATTCCTTGGACATACACATTGTCGATGAAACACTAAATTACATCGGAATTAAATACAAAAGGCACAATGCCGCCTTATGTACAAGAGGAATGAGGCTTCTTAGAGTGTGGGCTTTGATCCTTTCCTGTGAGACCAGTATTATTTTCCGATACACCACTGCATGTTCAATGTATTCCTTTGACCTTCACATTGACGATGAAACACAGAAATCGCATCGGAATAAAATACAAATGGCACAATGCCGCCTTAAGTACAAGAATAGAGACACTTCTTACAGTCGATGCTTTGAGCATTCCCTGTGAGACCAGTACTAGTTTTCGATACACCACTGCAGGTTAAATGTATTCCTTTGACCTTCCCATTGACGAAGACACACAGAAATCGCTTCGGAATTAAATACAAAAGGCACAATGCCGCCTTAAGTACAAGAATAGAGACTCTTCTTACAGTCAGTGCTTTGAGCATTCCCTGTGAGAGCAGTATTAGTTTCCGATACACCACTGCAGGTTCAATGCATTCCTTCGACATTCACATTGACGATGAAACACAGAAATCGCATCGAAATTAAATACAAAAGGCACAATGAAGCCTTAAGTACAAGGATAGAGACTTTCCTTATAGTCTGTGCTTTGATCCTTTCCTGAGAGACCAGTATTAGGTTCCGATACACCACTGCAGGTTCAAAGTATTCCATTGACCCTCACATTGACGATGAAACACAGAAATCGCATCGGAATTAAATACAAAAGGCACAATACAACCTTAAGTACAAGAATAGAGACGCTTCTTACAGTCTGTGCTTTGATCCTTTCCTGTGAGACCAGTATTACTTTCCGATACACCACTGCAGGTTCAATGTATTCCTTGGACATACACATTGTCGATGAAACACTGAAATTACATCGGAATTAATTACAAAAGCCACAATGCCGCCTTAAGTGCAAGAAGAGTGAGAATTCTTAGAGTCTGTGCTTTGATCCTTTCCTGTGAGACCAGTATTAGTTTCCGTTACACCACTGCAGGTTCAATGTATTCCTTGGACCTTCACATTGACGATGAAACACAGAAATCGCATCGGAATTAAATACGAAAGGCACAATGCCGCCTTAAGTACAAGAATAGAGACTCTTCTTACATTCGGTGCTTTGAGCATTCCCTGTGAGACCAGTATTAGTTTCCGATACACCACTGCAGGCTCAATGTATTCCTTCGGCATTCACATTGACGATGAAACACAGAAATCGCATCGGAATTAAATACAAACGGCACAATGAAGCCTTAAGTACAAGAATAGAGTCTCTTCTTACAGTCTGTGCTTTGATCCTTTCCTGTGAGCCCAGCATTAGTTTCCGATACACCACTGCAGGTTCAATGTATTCTCTTGACCTTCACATTGACGATGACACACAGAAATCGCATCGGAATTAAATACAAAACGCAGAATGCCGCCTTAAGTACGAGAATAGATATTCTTCTTACAGTCGGTGCTTTGAGCATTCCCTGTGAGACCAGTATTAGTTTTCGATACACCACTGCAGGTTCAATGTATTCCTTGGACCATCACATTGACGATGAAACACAGAAATCGCATTGGAATTAAACACAAAAAGCACAATGCCGCCTTAAGTACAAGAATAGAGACTCCTCTTAGAGTCGGTGCTTTGAGCATTGCCTGTGAGACCAGTGTTAGTTTCCGATACACCACTGCAAGTTCAATGTATTCCTTGGACCTTCACATTGACGATGAAATACAGAAATCGCATAGGAATTAAATATAAAAGGCACAATGCTGCCATAGGTACAAGAACAGAGACTCTCCTTACAGTCGGTGCTTTAAGCATTCCCTGTGAGAGCAGTATTAGTTTCCGATACACCTCTGCAGGTTCAATGTATTCCTTGGACATACACATTGACGATGAAACATTGTATTTACATCGCAATTAAATACAAAAGGCACAATGCCGCCATAGGCGCAAGAAGAGTGAGACTTCTTAGAGTCTGTGTTTGATTCTTTTCTGTGAGACCAGTATTAGTTTCCGATACACCACTGCAGGTTCAATGCAATCCTTAGACCTTCACATTGACGATGGAACACAGGAACCGCATCGGAATTAAATGCAAAAGGCACAACGCCGCGTTAAGTACAAGAATAGAGACTCTTTTTACAGTCTGTGCCTTGAACATTCCCTGTGAGACCAGTATTAGTTTCCGATACACCACTGCAGGCTCAATGTATTCCGTGGACCTTCACATTGACGATGAAACTCTGAAATTACATCGGAATTAAATACAACAGGCACAATGCCGCCTTAAGTGCAACAAGAGTGAGACTTCTTAGAGTCTGTGCTTTGATCCTTTCCTGTGAGCCCAGTATTAGTTTCCGATTCACCACTGCAGGTTCAATGTATTCCTTGCACCTTCACATTGACGATGAAACACAGAAATCGCATCAGAATGAAATACAAAAGGCACAATGCCGCCATAGGTACAAGATTAAAGACTCTTGTCACAGTCGGTGCTTCGAGCATTCCCTGTGAGACCAGTATTAGTTTCCGATACACCGCTGCAGGTTCGAAGTATTCCTTGGACCTTCACGTTGACGATGAAACACAGAAATCGCATCGGAATTAAATACAAAAGGCACAATGCCGCCTTAAGTACAAGAATCGAGATTCTTCTTCCAGTCGGTGATTTGAGCATTCCCTGTGAAACCAGTATTTGTTTCCGATACACCACTGCAGGTTCAATGAATTCCTTGGACCTTCACATTGACGATGAAACACAGATATGCCCTCGGAATTAAATGCAAAAGGCCCAATGCCGCCTTAAGTACAAGAATAGAGGTTGTTCTCATAGTCGGTGGTTTGAGCATTCTCTGTGAGACCAGTATTAGTTTCCGATACACCACTGCTGGTTCTTTGTATTCCTTGGACCATCTTATTGACGATGAAACACAGAAATCACATTGGAATTAAATACAAAACGCACAATGCCGCCTTAAGTACAAGAATAGAGAATCTTCTTACAGTCGGTGCTTTGAGCATTCCCTGTGAGACCAGTTTTAGTTTCCGATACAGCACTGCAGGTTCAATGTATTCCTTTTACATATACATTGACAATGAAACACTGATATTACGTCGGAATTAAATACAAAAGGCCCAATGCCGCCTTAGGTGGAAGAAGAGTGAGACTTCTTAGAGTATGTGCTTTGATCCTTTCCTGTGAGACAAGTTTTAGTTTCCGATACACCACCGCAAATTCAAGGTATTCCTTGGACCTTCACATGGACGCTGAAACATTGAAATTACGTCGTAATTAAATACAAAAGGCACAATGCTGCCTTAAGCACAAGAAGAGTGAGATTTCTTAGAGTATGTGCTTTGATCCTTTCCTGTGAGACCAGTTTTAGTTTCCGATACACCACTGCAGGTTCAATGTATTTCTTGGACCTTAACATTGACGATGGAACACAGAAATCGCATCGGAATTAAATACAAAAGGCACAATGCCGCCTTAAGTACATGAATAGAGACTCTTCTTACAGTCGGTGCTTTGAGCATTCCCTGTGAGACCAGTATTCGTTGCCGATACACCACTGCAGGTTCAATGTATTCCTTGGACCTCCACACTGACGATGATACACTGATATCGCATCGGAATTGAATAGAAAAGGCACAATTTCGCCTTAAGTACAAGAATAGAGACTCTTCTTACAGTCGGTGCTTTGATCTATTCCTGTGACCAGTGTTAGTTTCCGATACACCACTGCAGGTTCAATGCATTCCTTGGACATACACATTGACGATGAAACACTGAAATTACACCGGAATTACATACAAAAGGCACAATGCCGCCTTAAGTGAAAGAAGAGAGAGACTTCTTAGAGTCTGTGCTTTGATCCTTTCCTATGAGACCAGTGTTAGTTTCCGATACACCACTGCAGGTTCAATGTAATCCTTTTACATACACATTGACGATGAAACACTGATATTACGTCGGAATTAAATACAAAAGGCACAATGCCGCCTTAAAAGCAAGAAGCGTGAGACTTGTTAAAGTCTGTGCTTTGATCCTTTCCTATGAGACCAGTATTAGTTTCCGATACACCACTGCAGGTTCAATGTATTCTTTTTACATACACATTGACGATGAAACACTGAAATTACATCGGAATTAAATACAAAAGGCACAATGCCGCCTTAAGTGCTATTAGAGTGAGACTTCTTAGAGTCTGTGCTTTGATCCTTTCCTGTGAGACTAGTATTAGTTTCCGATACACCACTGCAGGTTCAATGTATTCCTTGGACCTTCACATTAACGATGAAACACAAAAATCACATCGGAATTAAATACAAAAGGCACAATTCAGCTTCAAGTGCAAGAAGTGTGAGACTTCTTAGAGTCTGTGCTTTGATCCTTTCCTGTGAGACCAGTATTAGTTTCCGATACACCACTGCAGGATCAATGTATTCCTTGGACATTCACATTCACGATGAATCACTGACATTACATCGGAATTACATGCAAATGGCACAATGCCACCTTAAGTGCAAGAAGAGTGAGACTTCTAAGAGTCTGTGCTTTCATCCTTCCCTATGAGACCAGTATTAGTTTCCGATACACCACTGTTGGTTCATTGTATTCCTTTTACATACACATTGACAATGAAACACTGATATTACGACGGAATTAAATACAAAAGGCCCAATGCCGCCTTAAGTGCAAGAAGAGTGAGACTTCTTAGAGTATGTGCTTTGATCCTTTCCTGTGAGACCAGTTTTAGTTTCCGATACACCACTGCAGGTTCAATGTTTTCCTTTTACATACACGTTGACGATGAAACACTGAAATTACATCGGAATTAAATACAATAGGCACAATGCCGTCTTAAGTGCATGAAGAGTGAGACTTCTTAGAGTCTGTGCTTTGATCTTTACCTATGAGACCAGTATCAGTTTCCGAAACACCTCTGCAGGTTCAATGTATTCCTTTTACTTACACATGGACGATGAAACACAGAAATCGCATCGGAATGAAATACAAATCGCACAATGCCGCCTTAAGCACCAGAAAAGAGACTCTTCCTACAGTCAGTGCCTTGAGCATTCAGTGTGAGACCAGTATAAGTTTCCGATACACCACTGCAGGTTCAATGTATTCCTTGGACCTTCACAATGACGATGAAACACAGAAATTGCATCGGAATTAAATACAAAAGGCACAATGCCGCCTTAAGTACAAGAATAGAGACTCTTCTAAAAGTCGATGCTTTAAGCATTCCCTGTGAGACAAGTATTAGTTTCCGATACACCACTGCAGGTTCAATGTTTTTCTTGGACATAAACATTGACGATGAAACACTGAAATTACATCGGAATTACATACAAAAGGCACAATGCCGCCTTAAGTGCAAGAAGATTGAGACTTCTTAGAGTCTGTGCTTTTATCCTTTCCTATGAGACTAGTATTAGTTCCCGATACACCACTGCACGTTTAATGTATTCCTTGGACCTTCCCATTGACGATGAAACACAGAAATCGCATGGGAATTAAATACAAAAGGCGCAATGCCGCCTAAAGTGCAAGAAGAGTGAGACTTCTTTGACTCTGTGCTTTGATCCTTTCCTGTGAGACCAGTAATAGTTTCCGATACACCACTGCAGGGTCAAAGTAATTCTTGGACCTTCACATTGACGATGAGACACAGAAATCGCATCGGAATTAAATACAAAAGGCACAATGGCGCCTTAAGTACAAGAATAGAGACTCTTCTTACAGTCTGTGCCTTGAACACTCCCTGTGAGACCAGTATTAGTTTTCGATACACCACTGCAGGCTCAATGTATTCCTTGGACCTTCACATTGACGATGATACACAGAAATTACATCGGAATTAAAAACAAAAGGCACAATGCCGCCTTCAGTGCAAGCAGAGTGAGACTTCATAGAGTCTGTGCTTTGATCCATTCCTGTGAGACCAGTATTAGTTTCCGATACACCACTGCAGGATCAATGTATTTCTTGGAACTTCACATTGACGATGAAGCACTGAAATTACATCGGAATTAATTACAAGAGGCACAATGCCGCCATAAATGCAAGAACAGGGAGACTTCTTAGAGTCTGTGTTTGATTCGTTCCTATGAGACCAGTATTAGTTTCCGATACACCACTGCAAGTTCAATGTACTCCTTTTACATACACATTGACGATGAAACACTGAAATTACATCGGAGTTAAATACAATAGGCACAATGCCGCCTTAAGTTCAAGAAGAGTGAGACTTCTTAGAGTCTGTGCTTTGATCCTTTCCTATGAGACCAGTATTAGTTTCCGATGCACCACTGCAGGTTCAAAGAATTCCTTTTACATACACATTGACGATGATACACTGAAATTACATCGCAATTAAATACAAAAGGCACAATGCCGCCTTAAGTGCGAGAAGAGTGAGACTTCTTAGAGTCTGTGCTTTGATCTCTTCCTATGAGAACAGTATTACTTTCCGATACACCACTGCAGGTTCAATGTATTCCTTTTACTTACACATTGACGATGAAACACTGAAATTACATCGGAATTAAGTACAAAAGTCGCAATGCCGCCTTAAGTTCAAGAAGAGTGAGACTTCTTAGAGTCTGTGATTTGATCCTGTCCTATGAGACCAGTATTAGTTTCCGATACACCACTGCTGGTTCAATGTATTCCTTTTACATACACATTGATAATGAAACACTGATATTACATCGGAATTAAATACAAAAGGCACAATGCCGCCTTAAGTGCAAAAAGAGTGAGACTTCTTACAGTCTGTGCTTTGATTCTTTCCTGTGAGACCAGTATTAGTTTCCGATACACCACTGCAGGTTCAATGTATACCCTGGACCTTCACATTGACGATGAAACACAGAAATAGCATCGGAATAAATTACAAATCGAAAAATGCCGCCATAAAAAAAAGAAAAGAGACTCTTCTCAGTGTCGGTGATTTGAGCATTCCCTGTGAGACCAGTATTAGTTTCCGATACACCACTGCAGGTTAAATGTATTCCTTGGACCTTCACTTTGACGATGAAACACAGAAATCGCATCGGAATTAAATAGAAAAGGCACAATGCCGCCTTAAGTACAAGAATAGAGACTCTTCTTAGAGACGGTGCTTTGATCCATTCCTGTGAGACCAGTATTAGTTTCCCATACACCACTGCAGGTTCAATGTATTCCTTGGACATTCACATTGACAATGAAACACTGAAATTACATGGGAATTACATACAAAAGTCACAATGCCGCCTTAAGTGCAAGAAGAGTGAGACTTCTTAGAGTCTGCGCTTTGATCCTTTCCAATGAGACCAATATTAGTTTCAGATACATCACTGCATTTTCAATGTATTCCTTTTGCATACACATTGAATATGAAACATTGAAATTACATCGGAATTAAATACAAAATTCAAAATGCCGCCATAAGTGCAAGAAGAGTGAGACTTCTTAGAGTCTGTGCATTGATCCTTTCCTGTGAGACCAGTATTAGTTTCCGATACACCACTGCAGGTTCAATGTATTCATTTTTCTTACACATTGACGATGAAACACTGAAATTACATCGGAATTAAATACAAAAGGCGCAATGCCGCCTGAAGTTCAAGAAGAGAGGGACTTCTTAGAGTCTGTGATTTGATCCTGTCCTATGAGACCAGTATTAGTTTCCGATACACCACTGCAGGTTCAATGTATTCCTTGCAAATACACATTGACGATGAAACACTGAAATTACATCGGAATTTAATACAAAAGGCAGAATGCCGCCTTATGTGCAAGAAGAGTGAGACATCTTAGAGTCTGTGTTTTCGTCCTTTCGTGTGAGACCAGTATTAGTTTCCGATACACCACTGCAGGTTCAATGTATTCCTTGGACATTCACTTTGACGATGAAACACAGATATCGCGTCGGAATTAAATAGAAAAGGCACAATGCCGCCTTAAGTACAAGAATAGAGACTCTTCTTACAGTCGGTGCTTTGAGCATTCCCTGTGAGACCAGTATTAGTTTCCGATACACCACTGCAGGTTCAATGTATTCCTTAGACATACACATTGACGATGAAACAATGAAATTAAATCGAATTAAATACAAAAGGCAAAATGCCGCCTTAAGTGCAAGAAGAGTGAGACTTCTTAGGGACTCTGCTTTGATCCTTGCCTGTGAGACCAGTATTAGGTTCCGATACACCACTGCAGGTGCAATGTATTCCTTGGACCTTCACAATGACGGTGAAACACAGAAATCGCATCGGAATTAAATACAAAAGGCACAACGCCGAATTAAGTACAAGAATAGAGACTCTTCCTACAGTCGGTGCTTTGAGCATTCCCTGTGAGACCAGTATTAGTTTCCGATACAACACTGCAGGTTCAATGTTTTCCTTGGACATACACATTGACGAAGAAACACTGAAATTACATCGGAATTAAATACAAAAGTCACAATGCCGCTTTAAGTGCAAGAAGAGTGAGACTTCTTAGTGTCTGTGATTTGATCCTTTCCTGTGAGACTAGTATTAGTTTCCGATACACCACTGCGGGTTCAATGTATTCCTTGGACCTTGACATTGACGATGAAGCACAGAAATCGCATCGGAAGTAAATACAAAAGGCGCAATGGAGCCTTAAGTACAAGAATCGAGACTCTTCTTACAGTCGGTGGTTTGAGCAATCCCTGTGAGACCAGTATTAGTTTCTGATACACCACCGCAGGTTCAATGTATTCCTTGGTCATACACATTGACGATGAAACACTGAAATCGCATTGGAATTAAATACAAAATGCACAATGCCGCCTTAAGTACAAGAATAGAGACTCTTCTTGCAGTCGGTGATTTGAGCATTCCCTGTCAGACCAGTATTAGTTTCCGATACACCATTGCACTTTCAATGTATATCTTGGACCTTCACATTTACGATGAAACACAGAAATCTCATCGGAATTAAATACAAAAGGCACAATGCCGCCATAAGTACAAGATTCGAGACTCTTCTTACGGTCGGTGCTTTGAGCAATCCCTGGGAGACCAGTATTAGTTTCCGATACACCACTGCAGGTTCAATGTTTTCCTTGGACATACAAATTTACGATGAAACACTGAAATCGCATCGGAATTAAATACAAAATGCACAATGCCGCCTTAAGTACAAGAATAGAGACTCTTCTTGCAGTCGGTGATTTGAGCATTCCCTGTCAGACCAGTATTAGTTTCCGATACACCACTGCACTTTCAATGTATATCTTGGACCTTCACATTGACGATGAAACACCGAAATTACATCGGAATTAATTACAAGAGGCACAATTCCGCCATAAATGCAAGAAGAGTGAGAATTCTTAGATTCTGTGCTCTGATCCTTTCCTGTGAGACCTGTATTAGTTTCCGATACACCACATCAGGTTCAATGTATTCCTTGGTCCATCACATTGACGATGAAACACAGAAATCGCATCGGAATTAAAACAAAACGCACAATAACGCCTTAAGTACAAGAATAGAGACTCTTCTTACAGTCGGTACTTTGAGAATTCCCTGTGAGACCAGTATTAGGTTCTGATACACCACTGCAGGATCAATGTATTCCTTGGACATACACCATTGAGGATGAAACACAGAAATCGCATTAGAATTAAATACAAAAGGCACAATGCCGCCTTAAGTACAAGATTAGAGACTCTTCTTACAGTCGGTGCTTTGATCCATTCCTGTGCGACCAGTATTAGTTTCCGATACACCACTGCAGGTTCATTGTATTCCTTGGACATTCACATTGACAATGAAACACTGAAATTACATCGGAATTAAATACAGAAGTCACAATGCCGCCTTAAGTGCAAGAAGAGTGACACTACTTAGAGTCTGTGCATTGATCCTTTCCTGTGAGACCAGTATTAGTTTCCGATACACCACTGCAGGTTCAATGTATTGCATTTTCTTACACATTGACGATGAAACACTGAAATTACATCGTAATTAAATACAAAAGGCGCAATGCCGCCTGAAGTTCAAGAAGAGTGAGACTTCATAGAGTCTGTGATTTGATCCTTTCCTATGAGACCAGTATTAGTTTCCGATACACCACTGCAGGTTCAATGTATTCCTTCTACATACACATTGAATATGAAACACTGAAATTACATCGGAATTAAATACAAAAGGCAAAATGCCGCCTTAAGTGCAAGAAGAGTGAGACTTCTTAGAGTCTGTGCATTGATCCTTTCCTGTGAGACCAGTATTAGTTTCCGATACACCACTGCAGTTTCAATGTATTCCTTTTACATACACATTGATGATGAAACACTGAAATTACATCGGAATTAAATACAAGAGGCACAATGCCGCCTTAAGTACAAGAATAGAGCCTCTTCTCAGTGTCGGTGCTTTGAGCATTCCCTGTGACACCAGTATTAGTTTCCGATACACCACTGCAGGTTCAATGTATTCCTTGGACTTACACATTGACGATTAAACACTGAATTTACATCGGAATTACATACAAAAGGCACAATGCCGCCTAAAGTGCAAGAAGAGTGAGACTTCTTTGACTCTGTGCTTTGATCCTTTCCTGTGAGACCAGTAATAGTTTCCGATACACCACTGCAGGGTCAAAGTAATTCTTGGACCTTCACATTGACGATGAGACACAGAAATCGCATCGGAATTAAATACAAAAGGCACAATGGTTCCTTAAGTACAAGAATAGAGACTCTTCTTACAGTCTGTGCCTTGAACACTCCCTCTGGGACCAGTATTAGTTTTCGATACACCACTGCAGGCTCAATGTATTCCTTGGACCTTCACATTGACGATGATACACAGAAATTACATCGGAATTAAAAACAAAAGGCACAATGCCGCCATTCAGTGCAAGCAGAGTGAGACTTCATAGAGTCTGTGCTTTGATCCATTCCTGTGAGACCAGTATTAGTTTCCGATTCACCACTGCAGGATCAATGTATTTCTTGGACTTTCACATTGACGATGAAACACTGAAATTACATCGGAATTAATTACAAGAGGCACAATGCCGCCATAAATGCAAGAAGAGTGAGACTTCTTAGCCTCTGTGTTTGATTCGTTCCTATGAGACCAGTATTAGTTTCCGATACACCACTGCAAGTTCAATGTACTCCTTTTACATACACATTGACGATGAAACACTGAAATTACATCGGAGTTAAATACAATAGGCACAATGCCGCCTTAAGTTCAAGAAGAGTGAGACTTCTTAGAGTCTGTGCTTTGATCCTTTCCTATGAGACCAGTATTAGTTTCCGATACGTCACTGCAGGTTCAATGTATTCCTTTTACATACACATTGACGATGAAACACTGAAATTACATCAAAATTAAATACAAAAGGCACAATGCCCCCTTAAATGCAAGAAGAGTGAGAATTCTTAGATTCTGTGCTTTGATCCTTTCCTGTGAGACCTGTATTAGTTTCCGATACACCACATCAGGTTCAATGTATTCCTTGGTCCATCACATCGACGATGAAACACAGAAATAGCATCTGAATTAAAACAAAACGCACAATGCCGCCTTAAGTACGAGAATAGAGACTCTTCTTACAGTCGGTGTTTTGAGCATTCCCTGTGTGACCAGTATTAGGTTCTGATACAACACTGCAGGTTCAACGTATTGCTTGGACCTTCACATTGACGATGAAACACAGAAATCGCATCGGAATTAAATACAAAAGGCACTATGCCTTATTAAGTATAAGAATAGAGACTCTTATTACAGTCGGTTCTTTGATTCTTTCCTGTGAGACCAGTATTAGTTTCTGATACACCACTACAGGTTCAATGTATTCCTTGGACATGCACATTGACGTTGAAACACTGAAATTACATCGGAATTAAATACAAAAGGGACAATGCCGCCTTAAATGCAAGAAGAGTGAGACTTCTTAGTGTATGTGCTTTGATCCTTTCCTATGAGACCAGTATTAGTTTCCTATGCACCACTGCAGGTTCAAAGTATTCCTTTTACATACACATTGACGATGATACACTGAAATTACATCGGAATTAAATACAAAAGGCACAATGCCGCCTTAAGTGCAAGAAGAGTGAGACTTTTTAGAGTCTGTACTTTGATCTCTTCCTATGAGAACAGTATTACTTTATGATACACCACTGCAGGTTCAATGTATTCCTTTTACTTACACATTGACGATGAAACACTGACATTACATCGGAATTAAGTACAAAAGGCGCAATGCCGCCTTAAGTTCAAGAAGAGTGGGACTTCTTAGAGTCTGTGATGTGATCCTGTCCTATGAGACCAGTATTAGTTTCCGATACACCACTGCAGGTTCAATGTATACCCTGGACCTTCACATTGACGATGAAACACAGAAATAGCATCGGAATAAATTACAAAATGCAAAATGCCGCATTAAGTACAAGAAAAGAGACTCTTCTCAGTGTCGGTGCTTTGAGCATTCCCTGTGATACCAGTATTAGTTTCCGATACACCACTGCAGGTTCAATGTATTCCTTGGACCTTCACTTTGACGATGAAACACAGAAATCGCATCGGAATTAAATACAAAAGGCACAATGCCGCCTTAAGTACAAGAATAGAGACTCTTCTTACAGTCGGTGCATTAAGCATTCCCTGTGAGACCAGTATTCGTTTCCGATACACCACTGCAGGTTCAATGTATTCCTTGGACCTTCACATGGACGATGAAACACAGATATCGCGTCGGAATTAAATAGAAAAGGCACAATGCCGCCATAAGTAAAAGAATAGAAACTCTTCTTACAGTCGGTACTTTGAGCATTCCCTGTGAGACCAGTATTAGGTTCTGACACACCACTACAGGTTCAATGTATTCCTTGGACATACACATTGAGGATGAAACACAGAAATCGCATTAGAATTAAATACAAAAGGCACAATGCGCCTTAAGTACAAGAATAGAGACTCTTCTTAGAGTCGGTGCTTTGATCCATACCTGTGAGACCAGTATTAGTTTCCCATACACCACTGCAGGTTCAATGTATTCCTTGGACATTCACATTGACAATGAAACACTGAAATTACATCGGAATTACATACAAAAGGCACAATGCCGCCTTAAGTGCAAGAAGAGTGAGACTTCTTAGAGTCTGCGCTTTGATCCTTTCCAGTGAGACCAATATTAGTTTCCGATACATCACTGCATTTTCAATGTATTCCTTTTCCATACACATTGAATATGAAACTTTGAAATTACATCGGAATTAAATACAAAAGGCAAAATGCCGCCTTAAGTGCAAGAGAAGTGAGACTTCTTAGAGTCTGTGCATTGGTCCTTTCCTGTGAGACCAGTATTAGTTTCCGATACACCACTGCAGGTTCAATGTATTCATTTTTCTTACACATTGACGATGAAACACTGAAATTACATCGGAATTAAATACAAAAGGCGCAATGCCGCCTGAAATTCAAGAAGAGTGAGACTTCTTAGAGTCTGTGATTTGATCCTGTCCTATGAGACCAGTATTAGTTTCCGATACACCACTGCAGGTTCAATGTATTCCTTGCAAATACACATTGACGATGAAACACTGAAATTACATCGGAATTAAATACAAAAGGCAGAATGCCGCCTTATGTGCAAGAAGAGTGAGACATCTAAGAGTCTGTGTTTTGGTCCTTTCCTGTGAGACCAGTATTAGTTTCCGATACACCACTGCAGGTTCAATGTATTCCTTGGACATTCACTTTGACGATGAAAAACAGATATCGCGTCGGAATTAAATAGAAAAGGTACAATGCCGCCTTAAGTACAAGAATAGAGACTCTTCTTACAGTCGGTGCTTTGAGCATTCCCTGTGAGACCAGTATTAGTTTCCGATACACCACTGCAGGTTCAATGTATTCCTTAGACATACACATTGACGATGAAACAATGAAATTAAATCGAATTAAATACAAAAGACAAAATGCCGCCTTAAGTGCAAGAAGTGTGAGACTTCTTAGGTACTGTGCTTTGATCCTTGCCTGTGAGACCAGTATTAGGTTCCGATACACCACTGCAGGTGCAATGTATTCCTTGGACCTTCACAATGACGATGAAACACAGAAATCGCATCGGAATTAAATACAAAAGGCACAACGCCGAATTAAGTACAAGAATAGAGACTCTTCCTACAGTCGGTGCTTTGAGCATTCCCTGTGAGACCAGTATTAGTTTCCGATACTACACTGCAGGTTCAATGTTTTCCTTGGACATACACATTGACGATGAAACACAGAAATCGCATCGGAAGTAAATACAAAAGGCGCAATGGAGCCTTAAGTACAAGAATCGAGACTCTTCTTACAGTCGGTGGTTTGAGCAATCCCTGTGAGACCAGTATTAGTTTCTGATACACCACCGCAGGTTAAATGTATTCCTTGGTCATACACATTGACGATGAAACACAGAAATCGCATCGGAATTGAATACAAAAGGCTCAATGCCGCATTAAGTACAAGTATAGAGACTCTTCTTACAGTCGGTGCTTTGAACATTCCCTGTGAGACCAGTATTAGTTTCCGACACACCACTGCAGGTTGAATGACTTCCTTGGACCTTCACATTAACGATGAAACACAGAATTCTCATCGGAATTAAATACAAAAGGCACAATGCCGCCATTAGTACAAGAATCGAGACTCTTCTTACGGTCGGTGCTATGAGCAATCCCTGGGAGACCAGTATTAGTTTCCGATACACCACTGCAGGTTCAATGTTTTCCTTGGACATACAAATTTACGATGAAACACTGAAATCGCATCGGAATTAAATACAAAATGCACAATGCCGCCTTAAGTACAAGAGTAGAGACTCTTCTTGCAGTCGGTGATTTGAGCATTCCCTGTGAGACCAGTATTAGTTTCCGATACACCACTGCACTTTCAATGTATATCTTGGACCTTCACATTGACGATGAAACACTGAAATTACATCGGAATTAATGCAAGAAGAGTAACACTTCTTAGAGTCTGTGCTTTGATCCTTTCCTATGAGCACAGTATTAGTTTCCGATACACCACTGCAGGTTCAATGTATTCGTTTTTCTTACACATTGACTATCAAACACTGAAATTACATCGGAATTAAATACAAAATGCACAATGCCGCCTTAACTGCAACAACAGTGGGACTTCTTAGGGTCTGTGCTTTGATCTTTTCCTATGAGACAAGTATTAGTTTCCGATACACCACTGCAGGTTCAATGTATTCCTTTTACATACACATTGTCGATGAAACACTAACATTACATCGGAATAAAATACAAAAGGCACAATGGCGCCTTAAGTGCAAGAAGAGTGAGACTTCTTAGGGTCTGTGCTTTGATCTTTTCCTATGAGACCAGTATTAGTTTCCGATACACCACTGCACGTTCAATGTATTCCATTTACTTACACATTGATGATGAAACACTGAAATTACATTGGAATTGAATACAAAAGTCACAATGCCGCCTTAAGTTCTAGAAGAGTGAGACTTCTTAGAGTATGTGATTTGATCCTTTCCTATGAGACCAGTATTAGTTTCCGATACATCACTGCAGGTTCAATGTATTCCTTTTACATACACATTGAGGATGAAACACGGAAATTACATCGGAATTAAATACAAAAGGCAAAATGCCGCCTTAAGTGCCAGAAAAGTGAGACTTCTTAGAGTCTGTGCATTGATCCTTTCCTGTGAGACCAGTATTAGATCCCGATACACCACTGCAGGTTCAATGTATTCCTTTTACATACACATTGATGATGAAACACTGAAATTACATCGGAATTAAATACAAAAGGCACAATGCCGCCTTAAGTGCAAGAAGAGTGAGACTTCTTAGAGTCTGTGCTTTGATCCTTTCTTATGAGACCAGTATTAGTCTCCGGTACACCACTGCAGGTTCAATGTATACCTTGGACCTTCACATTGACGATGAAACACAGAAATCGCATCGGAATAAAATACAAAACGCAAAGTGCCGCCTTAAGTACAAGAATAGAGACTCTTCTCAGTGTCGGTGCTTTGTGCATTCCCTGTGAGATTAGTATTAGTTTCCGATTGACCACTGCAGGTTCAATGTATTCCTTGGAAATACACATTGACGATAAAACACTGAATTTACATCGGAATTAAATACAAAAGGCAGAATGCCGCCTTAAGTGCAAGAAGAGTGAGACTTCTTAGAGTCTGTGTTTTGATCCTTTCCTGTGAGAGAAGTATTAGTTTCCGATACACCACTGCAGGTTCAATGTATTCCTTGGACCTTCACTTTGACGATGAAACCCAGAAATTGCATCGGAATTAAATACAAAAGGCACAATGCCGCCTTAAGTACAAGAATAGAGACTCTTCTTACAGTCGGTGCTTTAAGCATTCCCTGTGAGACCAGTATTCGTTTCCGATACACCACTGCAGGTTCAATGTATTTCATGGACCTTCACATTGACAATGAAGCACAGAAATCGCATCTTAATTAAATACAAAAGGTGCAATGCCGCCTTAAGTACAAGAATAGAGACTCTTCTTACAGTCGGTGCTTTGAGCATTCCCTGTGAGACCAGTATTAGTTTCCGATACAACACTGGAGGTTCAATGTTTTCCTAGGATATACACAATGACGAAGAAACACTGAAATTACATTGGAATTAAATACAAAAGTCACAATGCCGCTTTAAGTGCAAGAAGAGTGAGACTTCTTCGAGTCTGTGCCTTGATCCTTTCCTGTGAGACCAGTATTAGTTTCCGATACACCACCGTGGGTTCAATGTATTCCTTGGACCTTCACATTGACGATGAAACACAGTAATCGCAGCGGAAGTAAATACAAAAGGCACAATGCAGCCTTAAGTACAAGAATCGAGACTCTTCTTACAGTCGGTGGTTTCAGCAATCCCTGTGAGACCAGTATTAGTTTCTGATACACCACTGCAGGTTCAATGTATTCCTTGGTCATACACATTGACGATGAAACACAGAAATCGCATCGGAATTAAATACAAAAGGCACAATGCTGCCTTAAGTAGAAGAATAAAGACTCTTCTTACAGTCGGTGCTTTGAGCATCCCCTGTGAGACCAGTATTAGTTTCCGATACACAACTGCACTTTCAATGTATAACTTGGAACTTCACATTGACGATGAAACACAGATATCGCATCGGAATTAAATACAAAAGGCACAATGCCGCCTTAAGTACGAGAATAGAGACTCTTCTTACAGTCGGTGCTTTGATCCATTTCTGTGAGACCAATATTATTTTCCGATACACCACTGCAGGTTCAATGTATTCCTTGGACATACACATTGACGATGAAACACTGAATATACATCGGAATTTAACACAAAAGGCAGAATGCAGCCTTAAGTGCAAGAAGAGTGAGACTTCTTAGAGTCTGTGCTTTGATCCTTTCCTATGAGCACAGTATTAGTTTCCGATACACCTCTGCAGGTTCAATGTATTCCTTTTACTTACACATTGACGATGAATCACTGAAATTACATCGGAATTAAATACAAAAGGCACAATGCCGCCTTAAGTTCAAGAAGAGTGAGACTTCTTAGAGTATGTGATTTGATCCTTTCCTATGAGACCAGTATTAGTTTCCGATACACCACTGCAGGTTCAACGTATTCCTTTTACATACACATTGATGATGAAACACTGAAATTACATCGGAATTAAATGCAAAAGGCACAATGCCGCCTCAAGTGCAAGAAGTGTGAGACTTCTTAGAGTCTGTGCTTTGATCCTTTCCTCTGAGACCAGTAATAGTTTCCGATACACCACTGCAGGTTCAATGTATACCTCGGACCTTCACATTGACGATGAAACACAGAAATCGCATCGGAATAAAGTACAAAACGCAAAATGCCGCCTTAAGTACAAGAATAGAGACTCTTCTCAGAGTCGGTGCTTTGAGCATTCCCTGTGAGACCAGTATTAGTTTCCGATACACCACTGCAGGTTCAACGTATTCATTGCAAATACACATTGAAGATAAAACACTGAAATTACATCGGAATAAAATACAAAAGGCAAAATGAAGCCTTAAGTGCAAGAAGAGTGAGACCTCTTAGAGTCTGTGCTTTGATACTTTCCTGTGAGACCAGTATTAGTTTCCGATAGACCACTGCAGGTTCAATGTATTCCTTTTACATACACATTGATGATGAAACACTGAAATTACATCGGAATTAAGTACAAAAGCACAATGCCGCCTTAAGTACAAGAATAGAGACTCTTCTTACAGTAGATGCTTTAAGCATTCCCTGTGAGACCAGTATTCGTTTCCGATACACCACTGCAGGTTCAATGTATTCCTTGGACCTTCACATTGACAATGAAACACAGATATCGCGTCGGAATTAAGTAGAAAGGGCACAATGCCGCCTTAAGTACAAGAATCGAGACTCTTCTTACAGTCGGTGTTTTGAGCATTCCCTGTGGGACCAGTATTACTTTCCGATACACCACTGCACTTTCAATGTATACCTTGGACCTTCACATTGACGATGAACCACAGATATCGCATTGGAATTAAATTCAAATGGCACAATGCCGCCTTAAGTACGAGAATAGAAACTCTTCTTACAGTCGGTGCTTTGATCCATTTCTGTGAGACCAATATTAATTTCCGATACACCACTGCTGGTTCAATGTATTCTGTTTACATACACATTGATGATGAAACGCTGAAATTACATCGGAATTAAATACAAATGGCACAATGCCGCCTTAAGAGCAAGAAGAGTGAGACTTCTTAGAGTCTGTGCATTGATCCTTTCCTTTGAGACCAGTATTAGTTTCCGATACACCACTGCAGGTTCAATGTTTTCCTTGGACATTCACATTGACGATGAAACACTAAAATTAAATCGGAATTGAATACAAAAGGCACAATGCCGCCTTAAGTGCAAGAAGAGTGAGACTTCTTAGAGTCTATGCTTTGATACTTTCCTGTGGGACCAGTATTAGTTTCCGATACACCACTGCAGGTTCAATTAATTCCTTGGAACTTCACATTGACGATGAAACACAGAAATCGCATCGGAATTAAATACAAAAGGCACAATGCCGCCTTAAGTACGAGAATAGAGACCCTTCTTACAGTCTGTGCTTTGATCCATTTCTGTGAGACCAATATTATTTTCCGATACACCACTGCAGGTTCAATGTATTCCTTGGACATTCACATTGACAATGAAACACTGAAATTACATCGGAATTACATACAAAAGGCACAATGTCGCCTTAAGTACAAGAATATAGACTCTTCTTACAGTCGGTGCTTTAAGCATTCCCTGTGAGACCAGTATTCGTTTCCGATACACCACTGCTGGTTCAATGTATTCCTTGGACCTTCACATTGACGATGAAACACAGATATCGCGTCGCAATTAAATAGAAAAGGCACAATGCCGCCTTAAGTACAAGAATAGACACCCTTCTTACAGTCGGTGCTTTGAGCATTCCCTGTGAGACCAGTATTAGTTTCCGATACACCAACTGCAATTTCAATGTATTCCTTGGACATACACATTGACGATGAAACACTGAAATTACATCGGAATTAAATACAAAAGGCACAATGCCGCCTTAAGTGCAAGAAGAGTGAGACTTCTTAGAGTCTGTGGTTTGTTCCTTTCCTGTGAGCCCAGTATTAGTTTCCGATACACCACTGCAGGTTCAATGTATTCTTTTTACATACACATTGATGATGAAACACTGAAATTACATCGGAATTAAATACAAAAGGCACAATGCCGCCTTAAGTGCAAGAAGAGTGAGACTTCTTAGAGGCTGTGTTTTGATAATTTCCTGTGAGACCAGTATTAGTTTCCAATACACCACTGCGGGTTCAATGTATTCCTTGGACCTTAACATTGACAATGAAACACAGAAATCGCATCTTAATTAAATACAAAAGGCGCAATGCCGCCTTAAGTACAAGAATAGAGACTCTTCTTACAGTCGGTGCTTTGAACATTCCCTGTGAGGCACGTATTAGCTTCCGATACACCACTGCAGATTCAATGTATTCCTTGGACCTTCACATTGACGATGAAACACAGATATCGCATCGGAATTAAATACAATAGGCACAATGCCGCCTTAAGTACGAGAATAGAAACTCTTCTTACGGTCGGTGCTTTGATCCATTTCTGTGAGACCAATATTAGTTTCCGATTCACCACTGCAGGTTCAATGTATTCCTTGGACTTTCACATTGACGATGAAACACTGAAATTACATCGGAATTACATACAAAAGGCACAATGCCGTCTTAAGTGCAAGAAGAGTGAAACTTCTTAGAGTCAGTGCTTTGATCCTTTCCTGTGGGACCAGTATTATTTTCCGATACACCACTGCAGGTTCAATGTATTCCTTGGAGATACACATTGACGATGAAGCACTGAATATACATCGGAATTTAACACCATAGGCACAATGCAGCCTTAAGTGCAAGAAGAGTGAGACTTCTTAGAGTCTGCGCTTTGATCAATTCCTATGAGACCAATATTAGTTTCCGATACATCACTGCAGGTTCAATGTATTCTTTTTACATACACATTGAGGATGAAACACTGGAATTACATCGGAATTAAATACAAAAGGCACATTGTTGCCTTAAGTGCAAGGAGAGTGGAACTTCTTAGAGTCTGTGCATCGATCCTTTCCTGTGAGACCAGTATTAGTTTCCGATACACCACTGCAGGTTCAATGTATTCCTTGGACCTTCACATTGACGATGAAACACAGATATCGCATCGGAATTAAATACAAAATGCACAATGCCGCATCAGGTACAAGAATAGAGACTCTTCTTACAGTCGGTTCTTTGATCCTATCCTGTGAGACTAGTATTAGTTTCCGATACACCACTGCAGGTTCAATGTATTCCTTTTACTTACACATTGACGATGAATCACTGAAATTACATCGGAATTAAATACAAAAGGCACAATGCCGCCTTAAGTGCAAGAAGTGTGGGACTTCTTAGAGTCTGTGCTTTGATCCTTCCCTCTGAGACCAGTATTAGTTTCCGATTAGTAATCGCATCGGAATTAAATACAAAAGGCACAATGCCGCCTTAAGTACAAGAATAGAGACTCTTCTTACAGTCGATGCTTTAAGCATTCCCTGTGAGACCAGTATTCGTTTCCGATACACCACTGCAGGTTCAATGTATTCCTTGGACCTTCACATTGACGATGAAACACAGATATCGCGTCGCAATTAAGTAGAAAGGGCACAATGCCGCCTTAAGTACAAGAATCGATACTCTTCTTACAGTCAGTGCTTTGAGCATTCCCTGTGGGACCAGTATTAGTTTCCGATACACCACTGCAGGTTCAATGTTTTCCCTGGACATACACATTTACGATGAAACACTGAAATCGCATCGGAATTAAATACAAAGGCCACAATGCCGCCTTAAGTACAAGAATAGAGACTCATTTAGCAGTCGGTGATTTGAGCACTCCCTGTGGGACCAGTATTAGTTTCCGATACACCACTGCACTTTCAATGTATACCTTGGACCTTCACATTGACGATGAACCACAGATATCGCATCGGAATTAAATTCAAATGGCACAATGCCGCCTTAAGTACGAGAATAGAAACTCTTCTTACAGTCGGTGCTTTGATCCATTTCTAAGAGACCCATATTAATTTCCGATACACCACTGCAGGTTCAATGTATTCTTTTTACAATACATTGAGGATGAAACACTGAAATTACATCGGAATTAAATACAAAAGGCAGAATGCCGCCTTAAGTGCAAGAAGAGTGAGACTTCTTAGAGTCTGTGTTTTGATCCTTTCCTGTGAGAGAAGTATTAGTTTCCGATACACCACTGCAGGTTCAATGTATTCCTTGGACCTTCACTTTGACGATGAAACCCAGAAATTGCATCGGAATTAAATACAAAAGGCACAATGCCGCCTTAAGTACAAGAATAGAGACTCTTCTTACAGTCGGTGCTTTAAGCATTCCCTGTGAGACCAGTATTCGTTTCCGATACACCACTGCAGGTTCAATGTATTTCATGGACCTTCACATTGACAATGAAGCACAGAAATCGCATCTTAATTAAATACAAAAGGTGCAATGCCGCCTTAAGTACAAGAATAGAGACTCTTCTTACAGTCGGTGCTTTGAGCATTCCCTGTGAGACCAGTATTAGTTTCCGATACAACACTGGAGGTTCAATGTTTTCCTAGGATATACACAATGACGAAGAAACACTGAAATTACATTGGAATTAAATACAAAAGTCACAATGCCGCTTTAAGTGCAAGAAGAGTGAGACTTCTTCGAGTCTGTGCCTTGATCCTTTCCTGTGAGACCAGTATTAGTTTCCGATACACCACCGTGGGTTCAATGTATTCCTTGGACCTTCACATTGACGATGAAACACAGTAATCGCAGCGGAAGTAAATACAAAAGGCACAATGCAGCCTTAAGTACAAGAATCGAGACTCTTCTTACAGTCGGTGGTTTCAGCAATCCCTGTGAGACCAGTATTAGTTTCTGATACACCACTGCAGGTTCAATGTATTCCTTGGTCATACACATTGACGATGAAACACAGAAATCGCATCGGAATTAAATACAAAAGGCACAATGCTGCCTTAAGTAGAAGAATAAAGACTCTTCTTACAGTCGGTGCTTTGAGCATCCCCTGTGAGACCAGTATTAGTTTCCGATACACAACTGCACTTTCAATGTATAACTTGGAACTTCACATTGACGATGAAACACAGATATCGCATCGGAATTAAATACAAAAGGCACAATGCCGCCTTAAGTACGAGAATAGAGACTCTTCTTACAGTCGGTGCTTTGATCCATTTCTGTGAGACCAATATTATTTTCCGATACACCACTGCAGGTTCAATGTATTCCTTGGACATACACATTGACGATGAAACACTGAATATACATCGGAATTTAACACAAAAGGCAGAATGCAGCCTTAAGTGCAAGAAGAGTGAGACTTCTTAGAGTCTGTGCTTTGATCCTTTCCTATGAGCACAGTATTAGTTTCCGATACACCTCTGCAGGTTCAATGTATTCCTTTTACTTACACATTGACGATGAATCACTGAAATTACATCGGAATTAAATACAAAAGGCACAATGCCGCCTTAAGTTCAAGAAGAGTGAGACTTCTTAGAGTATGTGATTTGATCCTTTCCTATGAGACCAGTATTAGTTTCCGATACACCACTGCAGGTTCAACGTATTCCTTTTACATACACATTGATGATGAAACACTGAAATTACATCGGAATTAAATGCAAAAGGCACAATGCCGCCTCAAGTGCAAGAAGTGTGAGACTTCTTAGAGTCTGTGCTTTGATCCTTTCCTCTGAGACCAGTAATAGTTTCCGATACACCACTGCAGGTTCAATGTATACCTCGGACCTTCACATTGACGATGAAACACAGAAATCGCATCGGAATAAAGTACAAAACGCAAAATGCCGCCTTAAGTACAAGAATAGAGACTCTTCTCAGAGTCGGTGCTTTGAGCATTCCCTGTGAGACCAGTATTAGTTTCCGATACACCACTGCAGGTTCAACGTATTCATTGCAAATACACATTGAAGATAAAACACTGAAATTACATCGGAATAAAATACAAAAGGCAAAATGAAGCCTTAAGTGCAAGAAGAGTGAGACCTCTTAGAGTCTGTGCTTTGATACTTTCCTGTGAGACCAGTATTAGTTTCCGATAGACCACTGCAGGTTCAATGTATTCCTTTTACATACACATTGATGATGAAACACTGAAATTACATCGGAATTAAGTACAAAAGCACAATGCCGCCTTAAGTACAAGAATAGAGACTCTTCTTACAGTAGATGCTTTAAGCATTCCCTGTGAGACCAGTATTCGTTTCCGATACACCACTGCAGGTTCAATGTATTCCTTGGACCTTCACATTGACAATGAAACACAGATATCGCGTCGGAATTAAGTAGAAAGGGCACAATGCCGCCTTAAGTACAAGAATCGAGACTCTTCTTACAGTCGGTGTTTTGAGCATTCCCTGTGGGACCAGTATTACTTTCCGATACACCACTGCACTTTCAATGTATACCTTGGACCTTCACATTGACGATGAACCACAGATATCGCATTGGAATTAAATTCAAATGGCACAATGCCGCCTTAAGTACGAGAATAGAAACTCTTCTTACAGTCGGTGCTTTGATCCATTTCTGTGAGACCAATATTAATTTCCGATACACCACTGCTGGTTCAATGTATTCTGTTTACATACACATTGATGATGAAACGCTGAAATTACATCGGAATTAAATACAAATGGCACAATGCCGCCTTAAGAGCAAGAAGAGTGAGACTTCTTAGAGTCTGTGCATTGATCCTTTCCTTTGAGACCAGTATTAGTTTCCGATACACCACTGCAGGTTCAATGTTTTCCTTGGACATTCACATTGACGATGAAACACTAAAATTAAATCGGAATTGAATACAAAAGGCACAATGCCGCCTTAAGTGCAAGAAGAGTGAGACTTCTTAGAGTCTATGCTTTGATACTTTCCTGTGGGACCAGTATTAGTTTCCGATACACCACTGCAGGTTCAATTAATTCCTTGGAACTTCACATTGACGATGAAACACAGAAATCGCATCGGAATTAAATACAAAAGGCACAATGCCGCCTTAAGTACGAGAATAGAGACCCTTCTTACAGTCTGTGCTTTGATCCATTTCTGTGAGACCAATATTATTTTCCGATACACCACTGCAGGTTCAATGTATTCCTTGGACATTCACATTGACAATGAAACACTGAAATTACATCGGAATTACATACAAAAGGCACAATGTCGCCTTAAGTACAAGAATATAGGCTCTTCTTACAGTCGGTGCTTTAAGCATTCCCTGTGAGACCAGTATTCGTTTCCGATACACCACTGCTGGTTCAATGTATTCCTTGGACCTTCACATTGACGATGAAACACAGATATCGCGTCGCAATTAAATAGAAAAGGCACAATGCCGCCTTAAGTACAAGAATAGACACCCTTCTTACAGTCGGTGCTTTGAGCATTCCCTGTGAGACCAGTATTAGTTTCCGATACACCAACTGCAATTTCAATGTATTCCTTGGACATACACATTGACGATGAAACACTGAAATTACATCGGAATTAAATACAAAAGGCACAATGCCGCCTTAAGTGCAAGAAGAGTGAGACTTCTTAGAGTCTGTGGTTTGTTCCTTTCCTGTGAGCCCAGTATTAGTTTCCGATACACCACTGCAGGTTCAATGTATTCTTTTTACATACACATTGATGATGAAACACTGAAATTACATCGGAATTAAATACAAAAGGCACAATGCCGCCTTAAGTGCAAGAAGAGTGAGACTTCTTAGAGGCTGTGTTTTGATAATTTCCTGTGAGACCAGTATTAGTTTCCAATACACCACTGCGGGTTCAATGTATTCCTTGGACCTTAACATTGACAATGAAACACAGAAATCGCATCTTAATTAAATACAAAAGGCGCAATGCCGCCTTAAGTACAAGAATAGAGACTCTTCTTACAGTCGGTGCTTTGAACATTCCCTGTGAGGCAAGTATTAGCTTCCGATACACCACTGCAGATTCAATGTATTCCTTGGACCTTCACATTGACGATGAAACACAGATATCGCATCGGAATTAAATACAATAGGCACAATGCCGCCTTAAGTACGAGAATAGAAACTCTTCTTACGGTCGGTGCTTTGATCCATTTCTGTGAGACCAATATTAGTTTCCGATTCACCACTGCAGGTTCAATGTATTCCTTGGACTTTCACATTGACGATGAAACACTGAAATTACATCGGAATTACATACAAAAGGCACAATGCCGTCTTAAGTGCAAGAAGAGTGAAACTTCTTAGAGTCAGTGCTTTGATCCTTTCCTGTGGGACCAGTATTATTTTCCGATACACCACTGCAGGTTCAATGTATTCCTTGGAGATACACATTGACGATGAAGCACTGAATATACATCATAATTTAACACCATAGGCACAATGCAGCCTTAAGTGCAAGAAGAGTGAGACTTCTTAGAGTCTGCGCTTTGATCAATTCCTATGAGACCAATATTAGTTTCCGATACATCACTGCAGGTTCAATGTATTCTTTTTACATACACATTGAGGATGAAACACTGGAATTACATCGGAATTAAATACAAAAGGCACATTGTTGCCTTAAGTGCAAGGAGAGTGGAACTTCTTAGAGTCTGTGCATCGATCCTTTCCTGTGAGACCAGTATTAGTTTCCGATACACCACTGCAGGTTCAATGTATTCCTTGGACCTTCACATTGACGATGAAACACAGATATCGCATCGGAATTAAATACAAAATGCACAATGCCGCATCAGGTACAAGAATAGAGACTCTTCTTACAGTCGGTTCTTTGATCCTATCCTGTGAGACTAGTATTAGTTTCCGATACACCACTGCAGGTTCAATGTATTCCTTTTACTTACACATTGACGATGAATCACTGAAATTACATCGGAATTAAATACAAAAGGCACAATGCCGCCTTAAGTGCAAGAAGTGTGGGACTTCTTAGAGTCTGTGCTTTGATCCTTCCCTCTGAGACCAGTATTAGTTTCCGATTAGTAATCGCATCGGAATTAAATACAAAAGGCACAATGCCGCCTTAAGTACAAGAATAGAGACTCTTCTTACAGTCGATGCTTTAAGCATTCCCTGTGAGACCAGTATTCGTTTCCGATACACCACTGCAGGTTCAATGTATTCCTTGGACCTTCACATTGACGATGAAACACAGATATCGCGTCGCAATTAAGTAGAAAGGGCACAATGCCGCCTTAAGTACAAGAATCGATACTCTTCTTACAGTCAGTGCTTTGAGCATTCCCTGTGGGACCAGTATTAGTTTCCGATACACCACTGCAGGTTCAATGTTTTCCCTGGACATACACATTTACGATGAAACACTGAAATCGCATCGGAATTAAATACAAAGGCCACAATGCCGCCTTAAGTACAAGAATAGAGACTCATTTAGCAGTCGGTGATTTGAGCACTCCCTGTGGGACCAGTATTAGTTTCCGATACACCACTGCACTTTCAATGTATACCTTGGACCTTCACATTGACGATGAACCACAGATAACGCATCGGAATTAAATTCAAATGGCACAATGCCGCCTTAAGTACGAGAATAGAAACTCTTCTTACAGTCGGTGCTTTGATCCATTTCTAAGAGACCCATATTAATTTCCGATACACCACTGCAGGTTCAATGTATTCTTTTTACAATACATTGAGGATGAAACACTGAAATTACATCGGAATTAAATACAAATGGCACAATGCCGCCTTAAGAGCAAGAAGAGTGAGACTTCTTAGAGTCTGTGCATTGATCCTTTCCTTTGAGACAAGTATTAGTTTCCGATACACCACTGCAGCTTCAATGTTTTCCTTGGACATTCACATTGACGATGAAACACTAAAATAACATCGGAATTAAATACAAAAGGCTCAATGCCGCCTTAAGTGCAAGAAGAGTGAGACTTCTTAGAGTCTGTGCTTTGATCCTTTCCTGTGGGACCAGTATAAGTTTCCGATACACCACTGCAGGTTCAATGTATTCCTTGGAACTTCACATTGACAATGAAACACAGAAATCGCCTCGGAATTAAATACAAAAGGCACAATGCCGCCTCAAGTACGAGAATAGAGACTCTTCTTACAGTTGGTGTTTTGAGCATTCCCTGTGAGACCAGTATTAGTTTCCGATACATCACTGCAGGTTCAATGTATTCCTTAGACATACACATTGACGATGAAACACTGAAATTAAATCGAATTAAATACAAAAGCCACAATGCCGCATTAAGTACAAGAATAGAGACTCTTCTTACAGTCGGTGCTATGAACATTCCCTGTGAGGCAAGTATTAGATTCCGATACACCACTGCAGTTTCAATGAATTCCTTGGACCTTCACATTTACGATGAAACACAGAAATCGCATCGGATTTATATACAAAAGGCACAATGCCGCCTTAAGTACAAGAATCGAGACTCTTCTTACGGTCGGTGCTTTGTGCATTCCCTGGGAGACCAGTATTAGTTTCCGATACACCACTGCACTTTCAATGTATACCTTGGACCTTCACATTGACGATGAAACACAGATATCGCATCGGAATTAAACACAATAGGCACAATGCCGCCGTAAGTACGAGAATAGAGACACTTCTTTCAGTCGGCGCTTTCATCCATTTCTGTGAGACCAATATTAGTTTCCGATACACCACTGCAAGTTCAATGTATTCCTTGGACATTCACATTGACGATGAAACACTGAAATTACATCGGAATTAAATACAAAAGGCACAATGCCGCCTTAAGTGCAAGAAGAGTGAGACTTCTTAGAGTCTGTGCTTTGATCCTTTCCTGTGGGACCAGTTTCAGTTTCCGATACACCACTGCAGGTTCAATGTATTCATTGGGCCTTCACATTGACGATGAACACAGAAATCGCATCGGAATTAAATACAAAAGGTACAATGCCGCCTTAAGTACATGAATAGAGACTCTTCTTACAGTCGGAGCTTTGAGCATTCCCTGTGAGTCCAGTATTAGTTTCCGATACACCACTGCACTTTCAATGTGTAACTTGGAACTTCACATTGACGATGAATGACAGATATCGCATCGGAATTAAATACAAAAGGCACAATGCCACCTTAAAAACAAGAATAGAGACTCTTCTTACAGTCGGTGCTTTGATCCATTTCTGTGAGACCAATATAATTTTCCGATACACCACTGCAGTTTAAATGTATTCCTTGGACATACACATTCACGTTGAAACACTGAATATATATCGGAATTAAACACAAAAGGCACAATGCAGCCATAAGTGCAAGACGAGTGAGACTTGTTAGAGTCTGTGCTTTGATCCTTTCCTGTGAGACCAGTATTAGTTGCCGATACCCCACTGCAGGTTCAATGTATTCCTTGGACCTTCACATTGACGATGAAACACAGAAATCGCATCGGAATTAAATACAAAAGACACAATGCCGCATTAAGTACAAGAATAGAGACTCTTCTTACAGTCGGTTCTTTGATCCTTTCCTGTGAGACCAGTAAGAGTTTCCGACACACCACTGCAGGTTCAATACATTCCTTTTACTTACACATTGACGATGAAACACTGAAATTACATCGGAATTAAATACAAAAGGCAAAATGCCGTCTTCAGTGCAAGAAGAGTGAGACTTCTTAGAGTCTGTGCTTTGATCCTTTCGTGACAGACCAGTATTAGTTTCCGATACACCACTGCAGGTTTAATGTATTACTTGGACCTTCGCATTGACGATAAAATACAGAAATCGCATCGGAATTAAATACAAAAGGCACAATGCCGCCTTTAGTACAAGAATAGAGACTCGTCTTACTGTCGGTGTTTTGATCCCTTCCTGTGAGACCAGTATTAGTTTCCGATACACCACTGCAGGTTCAATGTATTCCTTTGACATTCACATTGACGATGAAACACTAAAATTACATCATAATTACATAGAAAAGGCACAATGACGCCTTAAATGCAAGATGAGTGAGACTTCTTAGAGTCTGTGTTTTGATCCTTTCCTATGAGAACAGTATTAGTTTCCGAATCACCACTGCAGCTTCAATGTATTCCTTTTACTTACACATTGACGATGAAACACTGAAATTACATCGGAATTAAAGACAAAAGGCACAACGCCGCCTTAAGTGCAAGAAGAATGAGACTTCTTAGGGTCTGTGCTTTGATCCTTTCCTGTGAGACTAGTATTAGTTTCCGATACACCACAGCAGGTTCAATGTATACCTTGGACCTTCACATTGACGATGAAACACAGAAATCGCATCGGAATAAAATACAAAACGCAAAATGCCGCCTTAAGTACAAGAATAGAGACTCTTCTCGGAGTCGGTGCTTTGAGCATTCCCTGTGAGACCAGTATTACTTTCCGATACACCACTGCAGGTTCAATGTATTCATTGCAAATACACATTGACGATGAAACACAGAAATCGCATCGGAATTAAATACAAAAGGCACAATGCCGCCTTATGTACGAGACTAGAGACTCTTCTTACTGTCGGTGCTTTGATCCATTTCTGTGAGACCAATTTTATTTTCCGATACACCACTGCAGGTTCAATGTATTGTTTTTACATACACATTGACGATGAAACACTAACATTACATCGGAATCAAATACAAAAGGCACAATGCCGCCTTAAGTGCAACAAAAGTGAAACTTCTTAGAGTCTGTGATTTGATCCCTTCCTATGAGACCAGTATTAGTTTCCGATACACCGCTGCAGGTTCAATGTATTCCTAGGACATCCACATTGACGATGAAACACAGAAATTACATCGGAATTAAATACATAAGGCACAATGACGCCATAAATGCAAGAAGAGTGAGACTTCTTAGAGTCTGTGCTTTGATCCTTTCGTGTGAGACCAGTATTAGTTTCCGATACACCACTGGAGGTTCATTGTATTCCTTGGACATTCACATTGACTATGAAACACTGAAATTACATCAAAATTAAATACAAAAGGCACAATGCCGCCTTAAATGCAAGATGAGTGAGACTTCTTAGTGTCTGTGCTTTGGTCCTTTCCTGTGAGACCAGTATTAGCGTCCGATACACCACTGCAGGTTTACTGAATTCCTTGGACCTTCACTTTGAAGTTGAAACACAGAAATCGCAATGGAATTGAAAACAAAAGGCGCAATGCCGCCTTAAGTACATGAATCGAGACTCTTCTTACAGTCGGTGCTTTGAGAATTCCCTGTGAGACCAGTATTAGTTTCCGATACACCACTGCAGGTTCAATGTATTCCTTGGAGATACACATTGACGATGAAACACTGAAATTACATCGGAATTAAATACAAAAGGCAAATTGCCGCATTAAGTGCAAGAAGAGTGAGACTTCTTAGAGTCTGTGATTTGATCCTTACCTATGAGAACAGTATTAGTTTCCGATACACCACTGGAGGTTCAATGTCTTCCATTTAGTTACACATTGGCGATGAAACACTGAAATTACATCTGAATTAAATACAAAAGGCACAATGCCGCCTTAAGTTCAAGAAGAGTGAGACTTCTTAGAGTCTGTGATTTGATCTTTTCCTATGAGACCAGTATTAGTTTCCGATACACCACTGCAGGTTCAATGTATTCCTTTTACTTACACATTGACGATGAAACACTGAAATTACATCGGAATTAAAGACAAAAGGCACAACGCCGCCTTAAGTGCAAGAAGAATGAGACTTCTTAGGGTCTGTGCTTTGATCCTTTCCTCTGAGACCAGTATTAGTTTCCGATACAGCACAGCAGGTTCAATGTATACCTTGGACCTTCACATTGACGATGAAACACAGAAATCGCATCGGAATAAAATACAAAACGCAAAATGCCGCCTTAAGTACAAGAATAGAGACTGTTCTCAGAGTCGGTGCTTTGAGCATTCCTTGTGAGACCAGTATTACTTTCCGATACACCACTGCAGGTTCAATGTATTCATTGCAAATACACATTGACGATGAAACACAGAAATCGCATCGGAATTAAATACAAAAGGCACAATGCCGCCTTAAGTACAAGAATAGAGACTCTTCTTGCAGTAGGTGCTTTAAGCATTCCCTGTGAGACCAGTATTCGTTTATGATACACCACCGCAGGTTCAATGTATTCCTTGACCTTCACATTGGCGATGAAACACAGATATCGCGTCGGAATTAAGTAGAAAAGGCACAATACCGCCTAAAGTACAAAAATCGAGACTCTTCTTACAGTCGGTGCTTTGAGCATTCCCTGTGGGACCAGTATTAGTTTGCGATACACCACTGCGGTTCAATGTTTTCCTTGGACACTCACATTTACGATGAAACACTGAAATCGCATCGGATTTAAATACAAAAGGCACAATGCCGCCTTAAGTACAAGAATAGAGACCCTTTTTGCAGTCGGTGATTTGAGCATTCCCTGTGGTACCAGCATTAGTTTCCGATACACCACTGCACTTTCAATGTATACCTTGGACCTTTACATTGACGATGAACCACAGATATCGCATCGGAATTAAAAACAAAAGGCACAATGCCGCCTTAAGTGCAAGAACAGTGAGACTTCTTAGAGTCTGTGCATTGATCCTTTACTTTGAGACCAGTATTAGTTTCCAATACACCACTACAGGTTCAATGTTTTCCTTGGACATTCACATTGACGATGAAACGCTGAAATTACATCGGAATTAAATACAAAAGGCACAATGCCGCCTTAAGTGCAAGAAGAGTGAGACTTCTTAGAGTCTGTGCTTTGATCCTTTCCTGTGGGACCAGTATTAGTTTCCGATACACCACTGCAGGTACAATGTATTCCTTGGACCTTCACATTGACGATGAAACACAGAAATCGCATCGGAATTAAATACAAAAGGCACAATGCCGCCTTAAGTACGAGAATAGAGACTCTTCTTACAGTCGGTGCTTTGATCTATGTCTGTGAGACCAATATTACTTTCCGATACACCACTGCAGGTTCAATGTATTCCTTGGACATTCACATTGACGATGAATCACTGAAATTACATCGGAGTTAAATACAAAAGGCACAATGCCGCCTTAAATGCAAGGAGAGTGAGACTTCTTAGAGTCCGTGCTTTGATCCTTTCCTATGGGACCAGTATTAGTTTCCGATACACCACTGCAGGTTCAATGTATTCCTTTTACTTACACATTGACGATGAAACACTGAAATTACATCGGAATGAAATACATAATTCACAATGCCGTTTTAAGTGCAAGAAGAATGAGACTTCTTAGGGTCTGTGCTTTGATCTTTTCCTATGAGACCAGTATTAGTCTCCGATACACCACTGCAGGTTCAATGTATTCCTTTTACTTACACATTGACGATGAAACACTGAAATTACATCGAAATTCAATACAAAAGGCACAATGCCGCCTTAAGTTCAAGAATAGTGAGACTTCTTTGAGTCTGTGATTTGATCCTTTCCTATGAGACCAGTATTAGTTTCCGATACACCACTGCCGGTTCAATGTATTCCTTTTCCATACACATTGATGATGAAACACTGAAATTACATCGGAATTAAATACAAAAGGGCACAATGCCGCCTTAAGTGCAAGAAGAGTGAGACTTCTTAGAGTCTGTGCTTTGATCCTTTCCTCTGAGGCAAGTATTAGTTTCCGATACACCACAGCAGGTTCAATGTATACCTTGGACCTACACATTGACGATGAAACACAGAAATCACGTCGGAATAAAATACAAAACGCATAATGCCGCCTTAAGTACAAGAATAGAGACTCTACTCAGAGTCGGTGCTTTGAGCGTTCCCTGTGAGACCAGTATTAGTTTCCGATACACCACTGCAGGTTCAATGTATTCAATGCAAATACACATTGACGATGAAACACTGAAATTACTTCGGAATTAAATACAAAAGGAATAATGCCGCCTTAAGTGCAAGAAGAGTGACACTTCTTACAGTCTGTGCTTTGATCCTTTCCTGTGAGACCAGTATTAGTTTCCGATACACCACTGCAGGGTTAATGTATTCCTTGGACCTTCACATTGACGATGAAACACAGAAATCGCATCGGAATTAAATACAAAAGCCACAATGCCGCCTTAAGTACAAGAATAGAGACTCTTCTTACAGTCGGTGCTTTAAGCATTCCCTGTGAGACGAGTATTCGTTTCCGATACACCACCGCAGGTTCAATGTATTCCTTGGACCTTCACATTGACGATGAACAACAGATATCGCATCGGAATTAAAAACAAAAGGCACAATGCCGCATTAAGTGCAAGAACAGTGAGACTCATTAGAGTCTGTGCATTGATCCTTTCCTTTGAGACCAGTATTAGTTTCCGATACACCACTACAGGTTCAATGTTTTCCTTGGACATTCACATTGACGATGAAGCGCTGAAATTACATCGGAATTAAAAACAAAAGGCAAAATGCCGCCATAAGTGCAAGAAGAGTGAGACTTCTTAGTGTCTGTGATTTGATCCTTTCCTGACAGGCCAGTATTAGTTTCCGATACACCACTGTAGGTTCAATGTATTCCTTGGACCCTCGCATTGACGATGCAATACAGAAATCGCATCGGAATTAAATACAAAAGGCACAATGCCGCCATTAGTACAAGAACAGAGACACTTCTTACTGTAGGTGTTTGATCCCTTCCTGTGAGACCAGTATTAGTTTTCGATACACCACTGCAGGTTCAATGTATTACTTTGACATTCACATTGACGATGAAACACTGAAATTACATCATAATTACATAGAAAAGGCACAATGTCGCCTTAAATGCAAGAAGAGTGAGATTTCTTAGAGTCTGTGCGTTGATCCTTTCCTATGAGAACAGTATTAGTTTCCGATACACCAATGCAGGTTCAATGTATTCCTTGGACATTCACATTCACGATGAAACACTGAAATTACATCAAAATTAAATACAAAAATCACAGTGCCGCCTTAAATGCAAGATGAGTGAGACTTCTTAGTGTCTGTGCTTTTTTCCTTTCCTGTGCGACCAGTATTAGCTTCCGATACACCACTGCAGGTTTAATGTATTCCTTGGACCTTCACTTTGAAGATAAAACACAGAAATCGCAATGGAATTTAAAACAAAAGGCGTAATGCCGCCTTAAGTACATGAATCGAGACTGTTCTTACAATCGGTGCTTTGAGAATTCCCTGTGAGACCAGTATTAGTTTCCGATACACCACTGGAGGTACAATGTATTCCTTGGAGATACACATTGACGATGAATCACTGAAAGTACATCGGAATTAAGTACAAAAGGCACAATGCCGCATTAAGTGCAAGAAGACTGAGACTACTTAGTGTCTGTGCTTTTGGTCCTTTCCTGTGAGACCAGTATTAGTTTCCGATACACCACTTCAGGTTCAAAGTAATCCTTGGACTTTCACATTGGCGATGAAACACAGAAATCGCATCGGAATTAAATACAAAAGGCACAATGCCGCCTTAAGTACAAGAATAGAGACTCTTCTTACAGTCGGTGCATTGATCCTTTCCTGTGAGACCAGTATTAGTTACCGTTACACCACTGCAGGTTCAATGTATTCCTTGGACATTCACATTGGCGATGAAACACTGAAATTACATTGGAATTAAATACAAAAGGCACAATGCCGCCTTTAGTGCAAGAAGAGTGAGACTTCTAAGAGTGTGTGCTTTGATGCCTTCCTGTGAGACCAGGTTTCCGATACACCACTGCAGGTTCAATGTATTCCTTGGACATTCACATTGACGATCAAACATTGAAATTACATCAAAATTAAATACAAAAGGCACAATGCCGCCTTAAATGCCAGAAGAGAGAGACTTCTTAGTGTCTGTGCTTTGGTCTTTCCTGTGACACCAATATTAGTTTCCGATACACCACTGCAGGTTCAAAGTAATCCTTGGACATTCACATTGGCGATGGAACACAGAAATCGCATCGGAATTAAATACAAATGGCACAATGCCGCCTTAATCACAAGAATAGAGTCTCTTCTTATAGTCGGTACTTTAAGCAGCTCCTGTGAGACCAGTATCAGTTCCTGATACACCACTGCAGGTTCAATGTATTCCTCGGAACTTCACATTGACGATGAAACACTGAAATTACATCGGAATTAAATACAAAAGGCACAATGCCGCCTTAAGAGCAAGAAGAGTGAGACTTCCAAGAGTCTGTGCTATGATCCTTTCCTGTGAGACCAGTATTAGTTTCCGATTCACCACTGCAGGTTCAATGTATTCCTTGGACCTTTACATTGACGATGAAACACTGAAATTACCTCTTAATTAAATACAAAAGGCATAATGACGCCTTAAGTACAAGAAGAGTGAGACTTCTTAGAGTATGTGCTTTGATCCTTTCCTGTCAGGCAAGTATTAGTTTCCGATACACCACTGCAAGTTCAATGTATTCCTTGGACGTTCACATTGACGATGAAACACTGAAATTACATCGGATTTAAGAACAAAAGGCACAATGCCGCATTAAGATCAAGAAGAGTGAGACTTCTTAGAGTCTGTGTTTTGTTCCTTTCCTATGAGACCAGTATTACTTTCCGATACACCACTCAGTTTCAATGTATTCCTTTTACATACACATTGACGATGAAACACTTAAATTACATCGGAATTAAATACAACAGGCACAATGCCCCCTTAAGTGCAAGAAGAGTGAGATTTCTTAGATTCTGTGCTTTGATGCTTTCCTGTGAGACAAGTATTAGTTTCATATACACCACTGCAGGTTCAATGTAGTTCCCTTGGACAATCACATTTACGACGAAACACAGAAATCGCATCGGAATTAAATACAAAAGGCACAATGCCGCCTTAAGTACGAGAATAGAGGCTTTTTTTACAGTCGGTGCTTTGATACATTTCTGTGAGACCAATATTAGTTTCCGATACACCACTGCAGGTTCAATGTATTCCTTGGACATTCACATTGACGATGAAACACTGAAATTACATCGGAATTAAATACAAAAGGAATAATGCCGCCTTAAGTGCAAGAAGAGTGAGACTTCTTAGAGTCTGTGCTTTGATCCTTTCCTGTGAGACAAGTATTAGTTTCCGATACACCTCTGCAGGTTCAATGTATTCCTTGGACCTTCACATTGACGATGAAACCAAGAAATTACATCGGAATTAAATACAAAAGGCACAATGACGCCCTAAATGCAAGAAGAGTGAGACTTCTTAGAGTCTCTGCTTTTCCTTTTCTGTGAGACCAGTATTAGTTTCCAATACACCACAGCAGGTTCAATGTATTCCTTGGATATTCACATTGACGATGAAACACTGAAATTACATCAAAATTAAATACAAAAAGTCACAATGCCGCATTAACTGCAAGAAGAGTGAGACTTCTTAGAGACTGTGCATTGATCCTTTCCTGTGAGACCAGTACTAGTATCCGATACACCACTGCAGGTTCAATGTATTCCTTGGACATTCACATTGACGATGAAAAACTGCAATTACATCTGAGTTAAATACAAAAGGCACAATGCCGCCTTAAGTACAAGAATATAGACTCTTCTTACAGTCGGTTCTTTGATCCCTTCCTGTGAGACCAGTATTAGTTTCCGATACACCACTGCAGGTTCAAAGTAATCCTTGGACCTTTACATTGGCAATGAAACACAGAAATCGCATCGGAATTAAATACAAAAGGCACAATGCCGCCTTAAGTACAAGAATAGAGACTCTTCTTACAGTCGGTGATTTGATCCTTTCCTATGAGACCAGTATTAGTTACCGTTACACCACTGCAGGTTCAATGTATTCCGTGGACATTCACATTGACGATGAAATACTGAAATTACATCGGAATTAAATACAAAAGGCACAATGATGCCTTAAGTCCAAGAAGAGTGAGACTTCGTAGAGTCTGTGCTTTAATCCTTTCCTGTGAGACCAGTATAAGGTTCCGATACACCACTGCGGGTGCAATGTATTCCTTGGACCTTCATATTGACGATGAAACACAGAAACCGCATAGGAATTAAATATAAAAGGCACAATGCCGCCTTAAGTACGAGAATAGAGACTCTTCTTACAGTCGGTGCTTTGATCCATTTCTGTGAGTCCAATATTAGATTCCGATACATTACTGCAGGTTCAATGTATTCCTTGGACACTCACATTGACAATGAAACACTGAAATTACATCGGAATTACATACAAAATGCACAATGACGCCTGAAGTGCAAGAAGAGTGAGACTTCTTAGTGTCTGCGCTTTGATCCTTTCCTATGAGATCAATATTAGTTTCCGATACATCACTGCAGGTTCAATTTATTCTTTTTACATACTCATTGAGGATGAAATACTAAAATTACCTCGGAATTAAATACAAAAGTCACAATGCCGCCTTAAATGCAAGAAGAGTGAGACTTCTTAGAGTCTGTGCATTGATCCTTTCCTGTGAGACCAGTATTAGTTTCCGATACACCACTGCAGGGTCAATGTATTCCTTGGACCTTCACATTGACGATGAAACACGGAAATTACATTGGAATTAAATACAAAAGGCACAATGCCGCCTTTTGTGCAAGACGAGTGAGACTTCTAAGAGTCTGTGCTTTGATCCTTTCCTGTGAGACCAGTATTAGTTTCCGATACACCACTGCAGGTTCAATGTATTCCTTTTACATACACATTGACGATGAAACACTAACATTAAATCGGAATTAAATACAAAAGGCACAATGCCGCCTTAAGTGCCAGAAGACTGAGACTTCGTAGGGTCTGTGAATTGATCCTTTCCAATGAGACCAGTATTAGTTTCCGAACACCACTGCAGGTTCAATGTGTTCCTTTTACATACACATTGACGATGAAACACTGAAATTACATCGGAATTAAATACAAAAGGCATAATGTCGCCTTAAGTGCAAGAAGCGTGAGACTTCTTAGAGTCTGTGCTTTGATCCTTTCCTGTGAGACCAGTATTAGTTTCCGATACACCACTGCAGGTTCAATGTATTCCTTGGACCTTCACATTGACGATGAAACACAGAAATTCCATCGGAATTAAATACGAAAGGCACAATGACGCCTTAAATGCAAGAAGAGTGAGACTTCTTAGATTCTGTGCTTTGATCCTTTCCTGTGAGACCAGTATTAGTTTCCGATACACCACTGCAGGTTCAATGTATTCCTTGGACATTCACATTGACGATGAAACACTGAAATTACATCTGAATTAAATACAAAAGGCACAACGCCGCATTAAATGCAAGAAGAGTGAGACTTCTTAGAGTCTGTGCTTTGATCCTTTCCTATGAGACCAGTATTAGTTTCCGATACACCACTGCAGGTTCAATGTATTCCTTGGACCTTCACATTGACGACGAAACGCAGATATCACATCGGAATTAAATACAAAAGGCACAATGCCATCTTAAGTACAAGAATATAGACTCTTCTTAGAGACGGTGCTTTGATCCTTTCCTATGAGAACAGTATTAGTTTCCGATACACTACTGCAGGTTCAATGAATTCCTTTTACATACACATTGACGATGAAACACTAACATTACATCGGAATTAAATACAAAAGACACAATGCCACCTTAAGTGCAAGAAGACTGAGACTTCTTAGAGTCTGTGATTTGATCCTTTCCTATGAGACAAGTATTAGTTTCCGAACACAACTGCAGGTTCAATGTGTTCCTTTTACATACACATTGACGATGAAACACTGAAATTACATCAGAATTAAATACAAAAGGAATAATGCCGCCCTACGTGCAAGAAGAGTGAGACTTGTTAGAGTCTGTGCTTTGATCCTTTCCTGTGGGACCAGTATTAGTTTCCGATACACCACTGCAGGTTCAATGTATTCCTTTGACATTCACATTGACGATGAAACACTGAAATTACATCAAAATTAAATACAAAAGGCGCAATGCCGCATTAAATGCAAGGAGAGTGAGACTTCTTACAGACTGTGCATTGATCCATTCCTATGAGACCAGTACTAGTTTCCGATACACCACTGCAGGTTCAATGTATTCCTTGGACATTAACATTGACGATGAAAAACTGCAATTACATCGCAATTAAATACGAAAGGCACAATGCCGCCTTAAGTGCAAGAAGAGTGAGACTTCTTAGAGTCTGTGATTTGATCCATTCCTATGAGACCAGTATTAGTTTCCAAACACCACTGCAGGTTCAATGTGTTCCTTTTACATACACATTGACGATGAAACACTGGAATTACATCGGAATTAAATACAAAAGGAATAATGCCGGATTAAGTGCAAGAAGAGTGAGACTGCGTAGAGTCTGTGCTTTGATCCTTTCCTGTGAGACCAGTATTAGTTTCCGATACACCACTGCAGGTTCAATGTATTCGTTGGACATTCACATTGACGATGAAACACTGAAATTACATCAAAATTAAATACAAAAGGCACAATGACGCATTAAATGCAAGAAGAGATAGACTTCTTAGAGTCTGTGCATTGATCCTTTCCTATGAGACCAGTACTAGTTTCCGATACACCACTGCAGGTTCAATGTATTCCTTGGACCTTCACATTGATGATGAAACACTGAAATTACCTCGGAATTAAATACAAAAGGCACAATGACGCCGTAAGTACTAGAAGAGTGAGACTTCTTAGAGTATGTGCGTTACTCCTTTCCTGTCAGGCAAGTATTAGTTTCCGATACACCACCGCAAGTTCAATGTATTCCTTGCACGTTCACATTTACGATGAAACACTGAAATTACATCAGAATTAAAAACAAAAGCCACAATGCCGCATTAAGTTCAAGAAGAGTGAGACTTCTTAGAGTCTGTACTTTGATCCTTTCCTATGAGACCAGTATTACTTTCCGATACACCACTCAGTTTCAATGTATTCCTTTTACATACACATTGACGATGAAACACTGAAATTACATCGGAATTAAATACAACAGTCACAATGCCCCCTTAAGTGCAAGAAGAGTGAGATTTCTTAGATTCTGTGCTTTGATGCTTTCCTATGAGACAAGTATTAGTTTCATATACATCACTGCAGGTTCAATGTATTCCTTGGACAATCACATTGACGATGAAACACAGAAATCGCATCGGAATTAAATACAAAAGGCACAATGCCGCCTGAAGTACAAGAATAGAGTCTCTTCTTACAGTCGGTGCTCTGAGCAGCCCCTGTGAGACCAGTATTGGTTTCCGATACACCACTGCAGGTTCAACGTATTCCTTTTACATACACATTGACCATGAAACACTAACATTAAATCGGAATTAAATACAAAAGGCACAATGTCGCCTTAAGTGCAAGAAGAGTGAGACTTCTTAGGGTCTGTGATTTGATCCATTCCTATGAGACCAGTATTAATTTCCGAACACCACTGCAGGTTCAATGTGTTCCTTTTACATACACATTAACGATGAAACACTGAAATTACATCGGAATTAAATACAAAAGGAATAATGCCGCCTTAAGTGCAAGAAGCGTGAGACTTCTTAGAGTCTGTGCTTTGATCCTTTCCTGTGAGACCAGTATTAGTTTCCGATACACCACTGCAGGTTCAATGTATTCCTTGGACCTTCACATTGACGATGAAACACAGAAATTACATCGGAATTAAATACGAAAGGCACAATGACGCATTAAATGCAAGAAGAGTGTGACTTCTTAGATTCTGTGCTTTGATCCTTTCCTGTGAGACCAGTATTAGTTTCCGATACACCACTGCAGGTTCAATGTATTCCTTGGACATTCACATTGACGATGAAACACTGAAATTACATCTGAATTAAATACAAAAGGCACAATGCCGCATTAAATGCAAGAAGAGTGAGACTTCTTAGAGTCTGTGCTTTGATCCTTTCCTATGAGACCAGTATTAGTTTCCGATACACCACTGCAGGTTCAATGTATTCCTTGGACTTTCACATTGACGACGAAACACAGAGATCACATCGGAATTAAATACGAAAGGCACAATGCCATCTTAAGTACAAGAATATAGGCTCTTCTTAGAGTCGGTGCTTTGATCCTTTCCTATGAGACCAGTATTGGTTTCCGATACACTACTGCAGGTTCAATGAATTCCTTTTACATACACATTGACGATGCAACACTGAAATTACATAGGAAATAAATACAAAAGGCACAATGACGCCTTAAGTGCAAGAAGAGTGAGACTTACTGGAGTCTGTGCTTTGATTCTTTCCTATGAGACCAGTATTAGATTTCGATGCACCACTGCAGGTTCAATGTATTTCTTGGTCCGTCACATTGACGACGAAACACAGAAATCGCATCGGAATTAAATACAAAAGGCACAATGCCGCCTTAAATGCAAGAAGAGTGAGACTTCTCAGAGTCTGTGCTTTGATCCTTTCCTATGAGACCAGTATTAGTTTCCGATACACCACTGCTGGTTCAATGTATTCCTTTTGCATACACATTGACGATGAAACACTAACATTACATCGGAATTAAATACAAAAGGCACAATGCCACCGTAAGTGCAAGAAGACTGAGACTTCTTAGAGTCTGTGATTTGATCCTTTCCTATGAGACCAGTATTAGTTTCCGAACACAACTGCAGGTTCAATGTGTTCCTTTTACATACACATTGACGAGGAAACACTGAAATTACATCGGAATTAAACACAAAAGGAATAATGCCGCCTTAAACGCAAGAAGAGTGAGACTTCTTAGAGTCTGTGCTTTGATCCTTTCCTATGAGACCAGTACTAGTTTCCGATACACCATTGCAAGTTCAATGTATTCCTTGGACATTCACATTGATGATAAAAAACTGCAATTACATCGGAATTAAATACAAAAGGCACAATGCGCGCCTTAAGTACAAGAAAATTGACTCTTCTTACAGTCGGTTATTTGATCCTTTCCTGTAAGGCCAGTATTAGTTTCCGAACACCACTGCAGGTACAATGTGTTCCTTTTACATACACATTGACGATTAAACACTGAAATTACATCGGAATTAAATACAAAAGGAATAATGCCGCCTTAAGTGCAAGAAGAGTGAGACTTCGTAGAGTCTGTGCTCTGATCCTTTCCTGTGAGACCAGTATTAGTTTCCGATACACCACTGCAGGTTCAATGTATTCCTTGGACATTCACATTGACGATCAAACACTAAAATTACATCGGAAATAAATACAAATGGAACAACGCCGCCTTAAGTGCAAGAAGAGTGAGACCTCTTAGCGTCTGTGCTTTGATCCTTTACTATGAGACCAGTATTAGTTTCCGATACACCACTGCAGGTTCAATGTATTCCTTGGACAAACACATTGACGATGAAACACTGAATTTACATCGGAATTGCATACGAAAGGCACAATGCTGCCTTAAGTGCAAGAAGAGTGAGCCTTATTTGACTCTGTGCTTTGATCCTTTCCTGTGAAACCATTATTAGTTACCGATACACCGCTGCCGGCTCAATGTATTCCTTGCACCTTCACATTGACGATGAAACACTGAAATTACATTGGAATTAAATACAAGAGGCACAATGCCCCATTAAGTGCAAGAAGAGTGAGACTTCTTAAATTCTGTGCTTTGATCCTTTCCTGTGAGACAAGTATTAGTTTCATATACACCACTGCAGGTTCAATGTATCCATTGGACAATCACATTGACGATGAAACACAGAAATAGCATCGGAATTAAATACAAAAGGCACAATGCCGCCTTAAGTACAAGAATAGAGACTCTTCTTACAGTCGGTGCTTTGAGCAGTCCCTGTGAGACCAGTATTAGTTTCCGATGCACCACTGCCGGCTCAATGTATTCCTCGGACCTTCACATTGACGATGAAACACTGAAATTACATCGGATTTAAATACAAAAGGCACAATGCCGCCCTAAGTGCAAGAAGAGTGAGACTTCTTAGAGTTTGTGCTTTGATCCCTTCCTGTGAGACCAGTATTACTTTCCGATACACCACTGCAGATTCAATGTATTCCTTTTACATACACATTGACGATGGAACACTGAAATTACATTGGAATTAAATACAAGAGGCACAATGCCCCATTAAGTGCAAGAAGAGTGAGACTTCTTAAATTCTGTGCTTTGATCCTTTCCTGTGAGACAAGTATTAGTTTCATATACACCACTGCAGGTTCAATGTATCCATTGGACAATCACATTGACGATGAAACACAGAAATCGCATCGGAATTAAATACGAAAGGCACAATGCCGCCTTAAGTACGAGAATAGGGACTCTTCTTACAGGCGGTGGTTTGATCCGTTTCTGTGAGACCAATATTAGTTTCCGATACACCACTGCAGGTTCAATGTATTCCTTGGACATTCACATTGACGATGAAACACTGAAATTACATCGGAATTACATACAAACGGCACAATGCCGCCTTAAGTGCAAGAAGAGTGAGACTTCTTAGAGTCTGTGCTTTGATCCTTTCCTATGACACCAGTATTAGTTTCCGATACACCACTGCAGGTTCAATGTATTCCTTTTACATAGACATTAACGATGAAACACTAACATTACATCGGAATTAAATACAAAAGGCACAATGCCGCCTTATGTGCAAGAAGAGTGAGACTTCTTAGAGTCTGTGATTTGAACCTTTCCTATGAGACCAGTATTAGTTTCCGAACACCACTGCAGGTTCAATGTATTCCTTTTACATACACATTGACGATGAAACACTGATATTACATCGGACTTAAATACAAAAGGAATAATGCCGCCTTAAGTGCAAGAAGAGTGAGACTTCTTAGAGTCTGTGCTTTGATCCTTTCCTGTGAGTCCAGTAGTATTTTCCGATACACCACTGCAGGTTCAATGTATTCCATGGACCTTCGCATTGACAATGAAATACAGAGATCGGATCGGAATTAAATACAAAAGGCACAATGCCGCCTTTAGTATAAGAATAGAGTTTCTGCTTACTGTTGGTGTTTGATACTTTCCTGTGAGCCCAGTATTTGTTTCCGATACACCATTGCAGGTTCAATGTATTCCTTGGACATTTACAATGACGATGAAACACTGAAAGTACATCAGAATTACATAAAAAATTCACAATGCCGCCTTAAATGCAAGAAGAGTGAGACTTCTTAGAGTCTGTGTTTTGATCCTTTCCTATGAGAACAGTATTAGTTTCCGATACGTCACAGCAGGTTCAATGTATTCCTTTCACATACACATTGACGATGAAACACAGAAATTACATCGGAATTATATAGAAAAGGCACAATGCCGCCTTAAGTACAAGAACAGAGACTTTTCTTACAGTCTGAGCATTGATCCTTTCTTGTGAGACCAGTATTAGTTTCCGATACACCACTGCACGTTCAATGTATTCCTTGGACATTCGCAATGACGATGAAACACTGTAATTACTTCGGAATTAAATACAAAAGGCACAATGCCGCCTTAAATACAAGAATATAGACTCTTCTTACAGTCGGTGCTTTGATCCTTTCCTGTGAGACAAGTATTAGTTTCCGATACACCACTGCAGGTTCAATGTATTCCTTGGACATTCACATTGGCGATGCAACACTGAAATTACATCGGAATTAAAAACAAAAGCACAATGCTGCCTTAAATGCAAGAAGAGTGAGACTTCTTAGAGTCTGTGCTTTGATCCTTTCCTATGAGGCCAGTATTAGTTTCCGATACACCACTGCAGGTTCAATGTATTCCTTTTACATACACATTGACGATGAAACACTGAAATTACATTGGAATTAAATACAAAAGGCACAATGCCACCTTAAGTGCAAGAAGAGTGAGACTTCTTGGAGTCTGTGCTTTGATTCGTTCCTATGAGACCAGTATTAGTTTCCGATACACCACTGCAGGTTCATAGTATTTCTTGGACCTTCACATTGACGACGATACACACAAATCGCATCGGAATTTAATACAAAGGGCTCAATGCCGCCTTAAGTAAAAGAATATAGACGCTTCTTACAGTCGGTGCTTTGATCGTTTCCTGTGAGATTAGTACTAGTTTCCGATACACCACTGCAGGTTCAATGTATTCCTTTGAAATTCACATTGACGATCAAACACTAAAATTACATCGGAATTAAATACAAATGGCACAATGCCGCCTTGAGTGCAAGAAGAGTGAGACTTCTTAGAGTCTGTGCTTTGATACTTCCTATGAGACCAGTATTAGTTGCCGATACACCACTGCAGGTTCAATGTATTTCTGGGACCTTCACATTGACAGCGAAACACAGAAATCTCATCGGAATTAAATACAAAAGTCACAATGCCGCCTTAAGTACTAGAATATGGACTCTACTTACAGTCGGTGCTTTGATCCTTTCCTGTGAGACCAGTAATAGTTTCCGATACACCACTGCAGGTTCAATGTTTTCCTTGGACATTCACATTAACGATGAAACACAGAAATCGCATCGGAATTAAATACAAAAGGCACAATGCCGCCTTAAGTACGAGAATAGAGACTCTTCTTATAGTCGGTGGTTTGATCCATTTCTGTGAGACCAATATTAGTTTCCGATACACCACTGCAGGTTCAATGTATTCCTTGGACATTCACATTGACGATGAAACACTGAAATTACATCGGAATTACATACAAAAGGCACAATGCCGCCTTAAGTGCAAGAAGAGTGAGACTTCTTAGAGTCTGTGATTTGATCCTTTCCTATGAGACCAGTATTACTTTCCGATACACCACTCAGTTTCAATGTATTCCTTTTACATACACATTGACGATGAAACACTGAAATTACATCGGAATTAAATACAACAGTCACAATGCCCCCTTAAGTGCAAGAAGAGTGAGATTTCTTAGATTCTGTGCTTTGATGCTTTCCTATGAGACAAGTATTAGTTTCATATACATCACTGCAGGTTCAATGTATTCCTTGGACAATCACATTGACGATGAAACACAGAAATCGCATCGGAATTAAATACAAAAGGCACAATGCCGCCTGAAGTACAAGAATAGAGTCTCTTCTTACAGTCGGTGCTCTGAGCAGCCCCTGTGAGACCAGTATTGGTTTCCGATACACCACTGCAGGTTCAATGTATTCCTTTTACATACACATTGACCATGAAACACTAACATTAAATCGGAATTAAATACAAAAGGCACAATGTCGCCTTAAGTGCAAGAAGAGTGAGACTTCTTAGGGTCTGTGATTTGATCCATTCCTATGAGACCAGTATTAATTTCCGAACACCACTGCAGGTTCAATGTGTTCCTTTTACATACACATTGACGATGAAACACTGAAATTACATCGGAATTAAATACAAAAGGAATAATGCCGCCTTAAGTGCAAGAAGCGTGAGACTTCTTAGAGTCTGTGCTTTGATCCTTTCCTGTGAGACCAGTATTAGTTTCCGATACACCACTGCAGGTTCAATGTATTCCTTGGACCTTCACATTGACGATGAAACACAGAAATTACATCGGAATTAAATACGAAAGGCACAATGACGCATTAAATGCAAGAAGAGTGTGACTTCTTAGATTCTGTGCTTTGATCCTTTCCTGTGAGACCAGTATTAGTTTCCGATACACCACTGCAGGTTCAATGTATTCCTTGGACATTCACATTGACGATGAAACACTGAAATTACATCTGAATTAAATACAAAAGGCACAATGCCGCATTAAATGCAAGAAGAGTGAGACTTCTTAGAGTCTGTGCTTTGATCCTTTCCTATGAGACCAGTATTAGTTTCCGATACACCACTGCAGGTTCAATGTATTCCTTGGACTTTCACATTGACGACGAAACACAGAGATCACATCGGAATTAAATACGAAAGGCACAATGCCATCTTAAGTACAAGAATATAGGCTCTTCTTAGAGTCGGTGCTTTGATCCTTTCCTATGAGACCAGTATTGGTTTCCGATACACTACTGCAGGTTCAATGAATTCCTTTTACATACACATTGACGATGCAACACTGAAATTACATAGGAAATAAATACAAAAGGCACAATGACGCCTTAAGTGCAAGAAGAGTGAGACTTACTGGAGTCTGTGCTTTGATTCTTTCCTATGAGACCAGTATTAGATTTCGATGCACCACTGCAGGTTCAATGTATTTCTTGGTCCGTCACATTGACGACGAAACACAGAAATCGCATCGGAATTAAATACAAAAGGCACAATGCCGCCTTAAATGCAAGAAGAGTGAGACTTCTCAGAGTCTGTGCTTTGATCCTTTCCTATGAGACCAGTATTAGTTTCCGATACACCACTGCTGGTTCAATGTATTCCTTTTGCATACACATTGACGATGAAACACTAACATTACATCGGAATTAAATACAAAAGGCACAATGCCACCTTAAGTGCAAGAAGACTGAGACTTCTTAGAGTCTGTGATTTGATCCTTTCCTATGAGACCAGTATTAGTTTCCGAACACAACTGCAGGTTCAATGTGTTCCTTTTACATACACATTGACGATGAAACACTGAAATTACATCGGAATTAAACACAAAAGGAATAATGCCGCCTTAAACGCAAGAAGAGTGAGACTTCTTAGAGTCTGTGCTTTGATCCTTTCCTATGAGACCAGTACTAGTTTCCGATACACCATTGCAAGTTCAATGTATTCCTTGGACATTCACATTGATGGTAAAAAACTGCAATTACATCGGAATTAAATCCAAAGGCACAATGCCGCCTTAAGTACAAGAAAATTGACTCTTCTTACAGTCGGTTATTTGATCCTTTCCTGTAAGGCCAGTATTAGTTTCCGAACACCACTGCAGGTACAATGTGTTCCTTTTACATACACATTGACGATTAAACACTGAAATTACATCGGAATTAAATACAAAAGGAATAATGCCGCCTTAAGTGCAAGAAGAGTGAGACTTCGTAGAGTCTGTGCTCTGATCCTTTCCTGTGAGACCAGTATTAGTTTCCGATACACCACTGCAGGTTCAATGTATTCCTTGGACATTCACATTGACGATCAAACACTAAAATTACATCGGAAATAAATACAAATGGAACAACGCCGCCTTAAGTGCAAGAAGAGTGAGACCTCTTAGCGTCTGTGCTTTGATCCTTTACTATGAGACCAGTATTAGTTTCCGATACACCACTGCAGGTTCAATGTATTCCTTGGACAAACACATTGACGATGAAACACTGAATTTACATCGGAATTGCATACGAAAGGCACAATGCTGCCTTAAGTGCAAGAAGAGTGAGCCTTATTTGACTCTGTGCTTTGATCCTTTCCTGTGAAACCATTATTAGTTACCGATACACCGCTGCCGGCTCAATGTATTCCTTGCACCTTCACATTGACGATGAAACACTGAAATTACATTGGAATTAAATACAAGAGGCACAATGCCCCATTAAGTGCAAGAAGAGTGAGACTTCTTAAATTCTGTGCTTTGATCCTTTCCTGTGAGACAAGTATTAGTTTCATATACACCACTGCAGGTTCAATGTATCCATTGGACAATCACATTGACGATGAAACACAGAAATAGCATCGGAATTAAATACAAAAGGCACAATGCCGCCTTAAGTACAAGAATAGAGACTCTTCTTACAGTCGGTGCTTTGAGCAGTCCCTGTGAGACCAGTATTAGTTTCCGATGCACCACTGCCGGCTCAATGTATTCCTCGGACCTTCACATTGACGATGAAACACTGAAATTACATCGGATTTAAATACAAAAGGCACAATGCCGCCCTAAGTGCAAGAAGAGTGAGACTTCTTAGAGTTTGTGCTTTGATCCCTTCCTGTGAGACCAGTATTACTTTCCGATACACCACTGCAGATTCAATGTATTCCTTTTACATACACATTGACGATGAAACACTGAAATTACATTGGAATTAAATACAAGAGGCACAATGCCCCATTAAGTGCAAGAAGAGTGAGACTTCTTAAATTCTGTGCTTTGATCCTTTCCTGTGAGACAAGTATTAGTTTCATATACACCACTGCAGGTTCAATGTATCCATTGGACAATCACATTGACGATGAAACACAGAAATCGCATCGGAATTAAATACGAAAGGCACAATGCCGCCTTAAGTACGAGAATAGGGACTCTTCTTACAGGCGGTGGTTTGATCCGTTTCTGTGAGACCAATATTAGTTTCCGATACACGACTGCAGGTTCAATGTATTCCTTGGACATTCACATTGACGATGAAACACTGAAATTACATCGGAATTACATACAAAAGGCACAATGCCGCCTTAAGTGCAAGAAGAGTGAGACTTCTTAGAGTCTGTGCTTTGATCCTTTCCTATGACACCAGTATTAGTTTCCGATACACCACTGCAGGTTCAATGTATTCCTTTTACATAGACATTAACGATGAAACACTAACATTACATCGGAATTAAATACAAAAGGCACAATGCCGCCTTATGTGCAAGAAGAGTGAGACTTCTTAGAGTCTGTGATTTGAACCTTTCCTATGAGACCAGTATTAGTTTCCGAACACCACTGCAGGTTCAATGTATTCCTTTTACATACACATTGACGATGAAACACTGATATTACATCGGACTTAAATACAAAAGGAATAATGCCGCCTTAAGTGCAAGAAGAGTGAGACTTCTTAGAGTCTGTGCTTTGATCCTTTCCTGTGAGTCCAGTAGTATTTTCCGATACACCACTGCAGGTTCAATGTATTCCATGGACCTTCGCATTGACAATGAAATACAGAGATCGGATCGGAATTAAATACAAAAGGCACAATGCCGCCTTTAGTACAAGAATAGAGTTTCTGCTTACTGTTGGTGTTTGATACTTTCCTGTGAGCCCAGTATTTGTTTCCGATACACCATTGCAGGTTCAATGTATTCCTTGGACATTCACAATGACGATGAAACACTGAAAGTACATCAGAATTACATAAAAAATTCACAATGCCGCCTTAAATGCCAGAAGAGTGAGACTTCTTAGAGTCTGTGTTTTGATCCTTTCCTATGAGAACAGTATTAGTTTCCGATACGTCACAGCAGGTTCAATGTATTCCTTTCACATACACATTGACGATGAAACACAGAAATTACATCGGAATTATATAGAAAAGGCACAATGCCGCCTTAAGTACAAGAACAGAGACTTTTCTTACAGTCTGAGCATTGATCCTTTCTTGTGAGACCAGTATTAGTTTCCGATACACCACTGCACGTTCAATGTATTCCTTGGACATTCGCAATAACGATGAAACACTGTAATTACTTCGGAATTAAATACAAAAGGCACAATGCCGCCTTAAATACAAGAATATAGACTCTTCTTACAGTCGGTGCTTCGATCCTTTCCTGTGAGACAAGTATTAGTTTCCGATACACCACTGCAGGTTCAATGTATTCCTTGGACATTCACATTGACGATGCAACACTGAAATTACATCGGAATTAAAAACAAAAGCACAATGCTGCCTTAAATGCAAGAAGAGTGAGACTTCTTAGAGTCTGTGCTTTGATCCTTTCCTATGAGGCCAGTATTAGTTTCCGATACACCACTGCAGGTTCAATGTATTCCTTTTACATACACATTGACGATGAAACACTGAAATTACATTGGAATTAAATACAAAAGGCACAATGCCACCTTAAGTGCAAGAAGAGTGAGACTTCTTGGAGTCTGTGCTTTGATTCGTTCCTATGAGACCAGTATTAGTTTCCGATACACCACTGCAGGTTCAATGTATTTCTTGGACCTTCACATTGACGACGATACACACAAATCGCATCGGAATTTAATACAAAGGGCTCAATGCCGCCTTAAGTACGAGAATAGAGACTCTTCTTATAGTCGGTGGTTTGATCCATTTCTGTGAGACCAATATTAGTTTCCGATACACCACTGCAGGTTCAATGTATTCCTTGGACATTCACATTGACGATGAAACACAGAAATCGCATCGGAATTAAATACAAAAGGCACAATGCCGCCTTAAGTACGAGAATAGAGACTCTTCTTATAGTCGGTGGTTTGATCCATTTCTGTGAGACCAATATTAGTTTCCGATACACCACTGCAGGTTCAATGTATTCCTTGGACATTCACATTGACGATGAAACACTGAAATTACATCGGAATTACATACAAAAGGCACAATGCCGCCTTAAGTGCAAGAAGAGTGAGACTTCTTAGAGTCTGCGCTTTGATCCTTTCCTATGAGACCAATTTTAGTTTCCGATACGTCACTGCAGGGTCAATGTATTCTTTTTACATACACCTTGAGGATGAAACACTGAATTTACATCGGAATTAAATACAAAAAGAACAATGCCGCCTTAAGTGCAAGAAGAGTGTGACCTCTTAGAGTCTGTGCTTTGATCCTTTCCTATGACACCAGTACTAGTTTCCGATACACCACTGCAGGTTCAATGTATTCCTTTTACATACACATTAACGATGAAACACTAACATTACATCGGAATTAAATACAAAAGGCACAATGCCGCCTTATGTGCAAGAAGAGTGAGACTTCTTAGAGTCTGTGATTTGAACCTTTCCTATGAGACCAGTATTAGTTTCCGAACACCACTGCAGGTTCAATGTATTCCTTTTACATACACATTGACGATGAAACACTGATATTACATCGGACTTAAATACAAAAGGAATAATGCCGCCTTAAGTGCAAGAAGAGTGAGACTTCTTAGAGTCTGTGCTTTGATTCTTTCCTGTGAGACCAGTATTATTTTCCGATACACCACTGCAGGTTCAATGTATTCCTTGGACCTTCGCATTGACAATGAAATACAGAAATGGGATCGGAATTAAATACAAAGGGCACAATGCCGCCTTAAGTACAAGAATATGGACTCTACTTACAGTCGGAGCTTTGATCCTTTCCTGTGAGACCAGTAATAGTTTCCGATACACCACTGCAGGTTCAATGTATTCCTTAAACATTCACATTGACGATGAAAAACTGATATTACATCCGAATGAAATACAAAGGGCACAATGCCGCCTTAAATGCAAGAAGAGTGAGACTTCTTAGAGTCTGTGCTTTGATCCTTTTCTGTGAGACCAGTTTCAGTTTCCGATACACCACTGCAGGTTCAATGTATTTCTTAGAAATTCACATTGACGATGAAACACTAAAATTACATCGGAATTAAATACAAATGGCACAATGCCGCCTTAAGTGCAAGAAGAGTGAGACTTCTTAGCGTTTGTGCTTTGATACTTTCCTATGAGACCAGTGTTAGTTTCCGATACACCACTGCAGAATCAATGTATTTCTTGGATCCTCACATTGACAACGAAACACAGAAATCTCATCCGAATTAAATACAAAAGGCACAATGCCGCCTTAAGTACAAGAATATTGACTCTCCCTTCAGTCGGTGCTTTGATCCCTTCCTGTGAAACCAGTATTAGTTTCCGATACACCACTGCAGGTTCAGTGTATTCCTTGGACATTCACATTGACGATGAAACACTGAAATTACATCAAAATTAAATACAAAAGGCACAATGCAGCATTAAATGCAAGAAGAGTGAGACTTCTTACAGACTGTGCATTGATCCTTCCCTATGAGACCAGTAATACTTTCCGATACACCACTGCAGGTTCAATGTATTCCTTGAACATTCACATTGACGATGAAACACTGAAACTACATCAAAATTAAATACAAAAGACACAATGACGCATTAAATACAAAAAGAGTGAGACTTCTTAGAGTCTGTGCATTGATCCTTTCCTGTGAGACCAGTACTAGTTCCCGATACACCACTGCAGGTTCAATGTATTAATCGGACATTCCCAATGACGATGAAACACTGAAATTACTTCGGAATTAATTACAAAAGGCACAATGCCGCCTTATGTGCAAGAAGAGTGAGACTTCTTAGAGTCTGTGCTTTGATCCTTTCCTATGAGAACAGTATTAGTTTCCGATACACCACTGCAGGTTCAATGTATTCCATTTACATAAACATTGACGATGAAACACTAACATTATATCGGAATTAAATACAAAAGGCACAATGCCGCCGTAAGTGCAAGAAGAGTGAGACTTCTTAGAGTCTGTGCTTTGATCATTTCCTATGAGACCAGTATTAGTTTCCGATACGTCACAGCAGGTTCAATGTATTCCTTTTACATACACATTGACGATGAAACACAGAAATTACATCGGAATCATATAGAAAAGGCACAATGCCGCCTTAAGTACAAGAACAGAGACTTTTCTTACAGTCTGAGCTTTGATCCTTTCTTGTGAGACCAGTATTAGTTTCCGATACACCACTGCACGTTCAATGTATTCCTTGGACATTCATATTGACGATGAAACACTGAAATTACATCGGAATTAAATACAAAAGGCAAAATGCCGCCATAAATGCAAGAAGAGTGAGACTTCGTAGAGTCTGTGCTTTGATCCTTCCCTATGAGACCAGTATTAGTTTCCGATACACCTTTGCAGGTTCAATGCATTAGTTTTTCATACACATTGACGATGAAACACTGAAATTACATCGGAATTACGTACAAAAGGCACAATGCCGCCTTACGTGCTAGAAGGGTGAGACTTCTTAGAGTCTGTGGTTTGATCCTTTCCTGTGAAACCAGTATTAGTTTCCGATACACCACTGCAGGTTCAATGTATTCCTAGGACATTCACATTGACGATGAAGCATAGAAATCGCATCGGGATTAAGTACAAAAGGCTCAATGCCGCCTTAAGTACAAGAATAGAGACTCTTCTTCCAGTCGGTGCTTTGAGCATTCCCTGTGAGACCAGTATTAGTTTCCGATACACCACTGCAAGTTCAATGTATTCCTTGGACCTTCACATTGACGATGAAACACAGAAATCGCATCGGAATTAAATACAAAAGGCACAATGCCGCCTTAAGTACAAGAATAGAGACTCTTCTTACAGTCGGTGCTTTGATCCTTTCCTGTGAGACCAGTATTAGTTTCCGACACACCACTGCAGGTTCAATGTATTCCTTGGACATTCACATTGACGATGAACCACTGAAATTACATCGGAATTAAATACAAAAGTCACAATGACGCCTTAAATGCAAGAAGAGTGAGACACCTTAGAGTCTGTGCTTTGATCCTTTCCTATGAGACCAGTATTAGTTTCCGATATACCACTGCAGGTTCAATGTATTCGTTTTACGTACACATTGCCAATGAAACACTGAAATTACATCGGAATTAACTTCAAAAGGCACAATGCCTCCCTAAATGCAAGAAGAGTGAGACTTCCTGGAGTCTGTACTTTGATCCTTTCCTATGAGACCAGTATTAGCTTCCGATACACCACTGCAGGTTCAATGTATTCCTTTTACATACACATTGACGATGAAACACTGAAATTACATCGGAATTAAATACAAAAGGCGCAATGCCACCTTAAGTGCAAGAAGAGTGGGACTTCTTAGTGTCAGTGCTTTGATCCAATCCCGTGAGACCAGTATTAGTTTCCGATAAACCACTGCAAGTTCAATGTATTCCTAGGACCTTCGCATTGACGATGAAACACAGAAATCGCATTGGAATTATATGCAAAAGGCACAACGCCACCTTAAGTGAAAGAATTGAGACTCTTCTTACAGTCGCTGCTTTGATCCGTTCCTGTGAGACCAGTATTTGCTTCCGATACACCACTGCCGGTTCAATGTATTCCTTGGAAATTCACATTGACGATGAAACACTGAAATTTCATCGGAATTAAATACAAAAGGCACAATGCCGCCTTAAATGCAAGAGGAGTGAGACTTCTAGAGTCTGTGCTTTGATCCAATCCTATGAGACCAGTATTAGTTTCCGATACACCACTGCAGGTTCAATGTATTCCTTTCACATACACATTGACGATGAAACACTGAAATTACATCGGAATTAAATACAAAAGGCACAATGCCGCCTTAAGTGCAAGAAGAATGAGACTTCATTGAGTCTGTGCTTTGATCCTTTCCTGTGAGACCAGTTTTAGTTTCCGATACACCACTGCAGGTTCAATGTATTGCTTGGACCTTCACATTGAAGATGAAACAAAGAGAACGCATAGGGATTAAATACAAAAGGCACAACGCCGCCTTAAGTACAAGAATAGAGACCCTTCTTACAGTCGGTGCTCTGATCCTTTCCTGTGAGACCAGTATTAGTTTCCGATACACCACTGCAGGTTCAATGAATTCCTTTTACATACACATTGACGATGAAACACTGAAAGTACATTGGAATTAAATACAAAAGGCACAATACCGCTTTAAATGCAAGAAGAGTGAGACTTCTTACAGTCTGTGCTTTGATCCTTTCCTGTGAGACCAGTATTAGTTTCCGATACACCACTGCAGGTTCAATGTATTCGTTTTACATACACATTGACGATGAAACACTGAAATTACATCGGAATTAAATACAAAAGGTTAAATGCCGCCTTAAGTGCAAGAAGCGTGAGACTTCTTAGAGTCTGTGCTTCGATCCTTTCCTATGAGACCAGTATTAGTTTCCGATACACCACTGCAGGGTCAATCTATTCCTTGGACCTTCACATTGACGATGAAACACAGAAATCGCATTGGAATTATATAAAAAAGGAACAACGCCCCCTTAAGTACAAGAATTGAAACTCTTCTTACAGTCGGTGCTTTGATCCTTTCCTGTGAGACCAGTATTAGTTTCCGATACACCACTGCAGGTTCAATGTATTTCTTGGACATTCACATTGACGATGAAACACTGAAATTACATCGGAATTAAATACAAAAAGGCACAATGCCGCCCTAAATGCAAGAAGAGTGAGACTTAGTAGAGTCTGTGCTTTGATCCTTTCCTATGAGACCAGTATTAGTTTCCGATACACCACTGCAGGTTCAATGTATTCCTTTTACATACACATTGACGATGAAACACTGAAATTACATCGGAATTAAATACAAAAGGCACAATGCCGCCTTAAATGCAAGATGAGTGAGACTTCTTAGAGTCTGTGCTTTGATCCTTTCCTATGAGACCAGTATTAGTTTCCGATACACCACTGCAGGTTCAATGTATTCCTTGGACATTCACATTGACGATGAAACACAGAAATCGCATCGGAATTAAATACAAAAGGCACAATGCCGCCTTAACTACAAGAATAGAGACTCTTCTTACAGTCGGTGCTTTGATCCTTTCCCGTGAGACCAGTATTCGTTTCCGATACACCACTGCTGGTGCTATGTATTCCTTGGACATTCATATTGACGATGAAACACTGAAATTACATCGGAATTAAATACAAAAGGCACAATGACGCCTTAAGTGCAAGAAGAGTGAGACTTCTTAGAGTATGTGCTTTGATCCTTTCCTGTGAGACCAGTGTTAGTTTCCGATACTCCACTGCAGGTTCAGTGTATTCCTTTTACATACTCTTTGACGATGAAACATTGAAATTACATCGGAATTAAATACAAAAGGCATAATGCCGCCTTAAGTGCAAGAAGAGTGAGACACCTTAGAGTCAGTGATTTGATCCTTTCCTGTGAGACCAGACTTAGTTTCCGATACACCACTGTGGGTTCAATGTATTTCTTGGACCTTCACATTGACGATGAAACACTGAAATCGCATCGGAATTAAATACAGAAGGCACAACGCCGCCTTAAGTACAAGAATTGAGACTCTTCTTACAGTCGGTGCTTTCATCCTTCCCTGTGAGACCAGTATTCGTTTCCGATACACCACGGCTGGTTCTATGTATTCCTTGGACATTCATATTGACGATGAAACACTGAAATTACATCGGAATTAAATTCAAAAGGCACAATGCCGACTTAAGTGCAAGAAGAGTGAGACTTCTTAGAGTCTGTGCTTTGATCCTTTCCTGTGAGACCAGTGTTAGTTTCCGATACTCCACTGCAGGTTCAATGTATTCCTTTTACATACACTTTAACGATGAAACACTGAAATTACATCGGAATTAAATACAAAAGGCACAATGCCGCCTTAAGTGCAAGAAGATTGAGACTTCATTGAGTCTGTGCTTTGATCCTTTCCTGTGAGACCAGTTTTATTTTCCGATACACCACTGCAGGTTAAATGTATTGCTTGGACCTTCACATTGAAGATTAAACACAGAGAACGCATCGGGATTAAATACAAAAGGCACATCGCCGCCTTAAGTACAAGAATAGAGACACTTCTTACAGTCGGTGCTCTGATCCTTTCCTGTGAGACCAGTATTAGTTTCCGATACACCACTGCAGGTTCAATGTATTCGTTTTACATACACATTGACGATGAAACACTGAAATTACATCGGAATTAAATACAAATGGCAAAATTCCGCCTTAAGAGCAAGATGAGTGAGACTTCTAAGAGTCTGTGCTTCGATCCTTTCCTATGAGACCAGTATTAGTTTCCGATACACCACTGCAGGGTCAATGTATTCCTTGGACCTTCACATTGACGATGAAACACAGAAATCGCATCGCAATTAAATACAAAAGGCACAATGCCGCCTTAAGTACTAGAATAGAGACTCTTCTTACAGTCGGTGTTTTGATCCTTTCCTGTGAGACCAGTATTAGTTTCCGATACACCACTGCAGGTTCAATGTATTCCTTGGACATTCACATTTACGATGAAACACTGAAGTTACATCGGAATTAAATACAAATGGCAAAATTCCGCCTTAAGAGCAAGATGAGTGAGATTTCTTAGAGTCTGTGCTTTGATCCTTTCCTATGAGACCAGTATTAGTTTCCGATACACCACTGCAGGTTCAATGTATTCCGTTTACATACACACTGACGATGAAACACTGAAATTACATCGAAATTAAATACAAAGGCACAATGCCGCCTTAAGTGTAAGAAGAGTAGACTTCTTAGCGTCTGTGCTTTGATCCTTCCCTGTGAGACCAGTATTAGTTTCCGATACACCACTGCACGTTCAATGTATTCCTTGGACCTTCACATTGACGATGAAACTCTGATATTACTTCGGAATTAGATACAAAAGGCACAATGCCGCCTTAAGTGCAAGAAGAGTGAGACTTCTTAGGGTCTGTGCTTTGATCCTTTCCTATGAGACCAGTATTAGTTTCCGATACAACACAGCAGGTTCAATGTATTCCTGTTACATACACATTGACGATGAAACACTGAAATTACATCGGAATTAAATACAAAAGTCACAATGCCGCCTTAAGTACAAGAGTAGAGACTCTTCTTACAGTCTGAGCTTTGATCCTTTCCTGTGAGACCAGTATTAGATTCCGATACACAACTGCACGTTCAGTGTATTCCTTGGACATTCCCAATGACGATGAAACACTGAAATTACTTCGGAATTAAATACAAAAGGCACAATGCCGCCTTAAGTGCAAGAAGAGTGAGACTTCTTAGAGTCTGTGCTTTGATCCTTTCCTATGAGAACAGTATTAATTTCCGATACACCACTGCAAGTTCAATGTATTCCTTTTACATACACATTGACGATGAAACACTTAAATTACATCGGAATTAAGTACAAAAGGCACAATGCCACCTTACGTGCAAAAGGACTGAGTCTTCTTAGAGTCTGTGCTTTGATCCTTTCCTATGAGACCAGTATTAGTTTCCGATACACCACTGCAGGTTCAATGTATTCCTTTTACATACACATTGACGATGAAACACTGAAATTGTGGTGTCACCGCCAGACACCACACTTGCTAGGTGGTAGCTTAAATCGGCCGCAGTCCATTTAGTACTTGTCGGACCCGCGTGTCGCCACTGTGTGATCGCAGACCTAGCGCCACCACAAATCAGGTCTCGAGAGATGATATAGCACTCGCCCCAGTTGTACGAGGAGATTGCTAGCGACCATACGGACGAAGCCTTCCTCTCATTTGCCGAGAGCCAGTTAGAATAGCCTTCTGCTAAGTCCATGGCTACGACTTAGCAAGGCGCCATTAGCCTTACCTACTTTGAGAGTTATAGTATAAATGTCTCAAGAAGAATGCTGTAGTCATCAAATAATAAAGTTAAGTATAATGCAGCTACGTACTTTTCTTGCTACCATTCAATAGTTATCCTGTTCCAGAATTGACGCCCGTCTGCGTGAGTGTGTACGCGTGCCTTTCTATCGGCTACCGTCACTGTGGACTGGCTGCCTTGTAAGTCCACTTCAGAAATTACATCGCAATTAAGTACAAAAGGCACAATGCCGCCTTACGTGCAAGAAGGGTGAGACTTCTTAGAGTCTGTGATTTGATCCTTTCCTGTGAGACCAGTATTAGCTTCCGATACACCACTGCGGGTTCAATGTATTCCTTGGACATTCACATTGACGATGAAACACAGAAATCACATCGGAATTAAATACAAAAGGCACAATGCCGCCTTAACTACAAGAATAGAGACTCTTCTTACAGTCGGTGCTTTGATCCTTTCCTGTGAGACCAGTATTAGTTTCCGATACACCACTGCAGGTTCAATGTATTCCTTGGACATTCACATTGACGATGAAACACTGAAATTACATCGGAATTAAATACAAAAGGCACAATGCCGCCTTAAATGCAAGAAGAGTGAGACACCTTAGAGTCTGTGCTTCGATCCTTTCCTATGCGACCAGTATTAGTTTCCGATACACCACTGCAGGTTCAATGTATTCGTTTTACGTACACATTGCCAATGAAACAATGAAATTACATCGAAATTAAATACAAAAGGCACAATGCCGCCTTAAATGCAAGAAGAGTGGGACTACTTAGCGTCTGTGCTTTGATCCTTTCCTGTGAGACCAGTATTAGTTTCCGTTACACTACTGCACGTTCAATGTATTCCTTGGCCTTCACATTGACGATGAAACACTGATATTACTTCGGAATTAAATACAAAAGGCACAATGCCGCCTTAAGTGCAAGAAGAGTGAGACTTCTTAGAGTCTGTGCTTTGATCCTTTCCTATGAGACCAGTATTAGTTTCCGATACAACACAGCAGGTTCAATGTATTCCTTTTACATACACATTGACGATGAAACACTGAAATTACATCGGATTTAAATACAAAAGGCACAATGACGCCTTAAGTACAAGAATGGAGACTCTTCTTACAGTCTTAGCTTTGATCCTTTCATGTGAGACCAGTATTAGTTTCCGATACACCACTGCACGTTCAATGTATTCCTTGTACATTCCTAATGACGATGAAACACTGAAATTACTTCGGAATTAAATACAAAAGCCACAATGCCGCCTTAAGTGCAAGAAGAGTGAGACTTCTTAGAGTCTGTGCTTTGATCCTTTCCTATGAGAGCAGTATTAATTTCCGATACACCACTACAGGTTCAATGTATTCCTTTTACATACACATTGACGATGAAACACTGAAATTACATCTGAATTAAGTACAAAAGGCACAATGCCACCTTACGTGCAAAAGGACTGAGACTTCTTAGAGTCTGTGCTTTGATCCTTTCCTATGAGACCAGTATTAGTTTCCGATACACCACTGCAGGTTCAATGTATTCCTTTTACATACACATTGACGATGAAACACTGAAATTGTGGTGTCACCGCCAGACACCACACTTGCTAGGTGGTAGCTTAAATCGGCCGCAGTCCATTTAGTACTTGTCATACCCGCGTGTCGCCACTGTGTGATCGCAGACCTAGCGCCACCACAAAACAGGTCTCGAGAGACGATATAGCACTCGCCCCAGTTGTACGAGGAGATTGCTAGCGACCATACGGACGAAGCCTTCCTCTCATTTGCCGAGAGCCAGTTAGAATAGCCTTCTGCTAAGTCCATGGCTACGACCTAGCAAGGCGCCATTAGCCTTACCTACTTTCAGAGTTATAGTACAAATGTCTCAAGAAGAATGCTGTAGTCATCAAATAATAAAGTTAAGTATAATGCAGCTACGTACTTTTCTTGCTACCATTCAATAGTTATCCTGTTCCAGAATTGACGCCCGTCTGCGTGAGTGTGTACGCGTGCCTTTCTATCGGCTACCGTCACTGTGGACTGGCTGCCTTGTAAGTCCACTTCAGAAATTACATCGCAATTAAGTACAAAAGGCACAATGCCGCCTTACGTGCAAGAAGGGTGAGACTTCTTAGAGTCTGTGATTTGATCCTTTCCTGTGAGACCAGTATTAGTTTCCGATACACCACTGCAGGTTCAATGTATTCCTTGGACATTCACATTGACGATGAAACACAGAAATCACATCGGAATTAAATACAAAAGGCACAATGCCGCCTTAACTACAAGAATTGAGACTCTTCTTACAGTCGGTGCTTTGATCCTTTCCTGTGAGACCAGTATTAGTTTCCGATACACCACTGCAAGATCAATGTATTCCTTGGACATTCACATTGACGATGAAACACTGAAATTACATCGGAATTAAATACAAAAGGCACAATGCCGCCTTAAATGCAAGAAGAGTGAGACACCTTAGAGTCTGTGCTTCGATCCTTTCCTATGCGACCAGTATTAGTTTCCGATACACTACTGCAGGTTCAATGTATTCGTTTTACGTACACATTGCCAATGAAACAATGAAATTACATCAAAATTAAATACAAAAGGCACAATGCCGCCTTAAATGCAAGAAGAGTGGGACTACTTAGCGTCTGTGCTTTGATCCTTTCCTGTGAGACCAGTATTAGTTTCCGATACACTACTGCACGTTCAATGTATTCCTTGGCCTTCACATTGACGATGAAACACTGATATTACTTCGGAATTAAATACAAAAGGCACAATGCCGCCTTAAGTGCAAGAAGAGTGAGACTTCTTAGAGTCTGTGCTTTGATCCTTTCCTATGAGACCAGTATTAGTTTCCGATACAACACAGCAGGTTCAATGTATTCCCTTTACATACACATTGACGATGAAACACTGAAATTACATCGGAATTAAATACAAAAGGCACAATGACGCCTTAAGTACAAGAATGGAGACTCTTCTTACAGTCTTAGCTTTGATCCTTTCCTGTGAGACCAGTATTAGTTTCCGATACACCACTGCACGTTCAATGTATTCCTTGTACATTCCTAATGACGATGAAACACTGAAATTACTTCGGAATTAAATACAAAAGCCACAATGCCGCCTTAAGTGCAAGAAGAGTGAGACTTCTTAGAGTCTGTGCTTTGATCCTTTCCTATGAGAGCAGTATTAATTTCCGATACACCACTGCAGGTTTAATGTATTCCTTTTACATACACATTGACGATGAAACACTGAAATTACATCGGAATTAAGTACAAAAGGCACAATGCCACCTTCAGTGCAAAAGGAGTGAGACTTCTTAGAGTCTGTGCTTTGATCCTTTCCTATGAGACCAGTATTAGTTTCCGATACACCACTGCAGGTTCAATGTATTCTTTTAGATACACATTGACGATGAAACACTGAAATTACATCGCAATTAAGTACAAAACGCACAATGCCGCCTTAGGTGCAAGAAGGGTGAGACTTCTTAGAGTCTGTGATTTGATCCTTTCCTGTGAGACCAGTATTAGTTTCCGATACACCACTGCAGGTTCAATGTATTCCTTGGACATTCACATTGACGATGAAACGCAGAAATTGCAACGGAATGAAATACAAAAGGCACAATGCCGCCTTAACTACAAGAATAGAGACTCTTCTTACAGTCGGTGCTTTGATCCTTTCCTGTGAGACCAGCATTAGTTTCCGATACACCACTGCAAGTTCAATGTATTCCTTGGACATTCACATTGACGATGAAACACTGATATTACATCGGAATTAAATACAAAAGGCACAATGCCGCCTTAAATGCAAGAAGAGTGAGACACCTTAGAGTCTGTGCATTGATCCTTTCCGATGAAAACCAGTATTAGTTTCCGATACACCACTGCAGGTTAAATGTATTCGTTTTAGGTACACATTGTAAATGAAACACTGAAATTACATCGGAATTAAATACAAAAGGCACAATGCCGCCTTAAATGCAAGAAGAGTGAGACTTCTTAGCGTCTGTGCTTTGATCCTTTCCTGTGAGACCAATATTAGTTTCCGATACACCACTGCAAGTTCAATGTATTCCATGGACACTCACATTGACGATGAAACACTGAAATTACATCGGAATTAAATACAAAAGGCACAATGCCGCCTTAAATGCAAGAAGAGTGAGACACCTTAGAGTCTGTGCTTTGATCCTTTCCTATGCGACCAGTATTAGTTTCCGATACACCACTGCAGGTTCAATGTATTCCGTTTATATACACATTGACGATGAAACACCGAAATTACATCGGAATGAAATACAAAGGCACAATGCTGCCTTAAGTGCAAGAAGAGTGAGACTTCTTAGAGTCTGTGCTTTGATCCTTTCCTGCGAGACCAGTATTAGTTTCCGATACACCACTGCACGTTCAATATATTCCTTGGACTTTCACATTGACGATGAAACACTGATATTACTTCGGAAATAAATACAAAAGGCACAATGCCGCCTTAAGTGCAAGAAGATTGAGACTTCTTGGAGTCAGTGCTTTGATCCTTTCCGATGAGACCAGTATTAGTTTCCGATACAACACAGCAGGTTCAATGTATTCCTTTTACATACACATTGACGATGAAACTCTGAAATTACATCGGAATTAAATACAAAAGGCACAATGCCGCCGTAAGAGCAAGATGAGTGAGACTTCTTAGAGTCTGTGCTATGATCCTTTCCTATGAGACCAGTATTAGTTTCCGATACACCACTGCAGGTTCAATGTATTCCTTTTACATACACATTGACGAGGAAACACTGAAATTACATCGGAATTAAATACAATATGCACAATGCCGCCTTAAGTGCAAGAAGAGTGGGACTTCTTAGAGTCAGTGCTTTGACCCTATAATGTGAGACCAGTATTAGTTTCCGATACACCACTGCAGGTTCATTGTATTCCTTGGAGCTTCACATTGACGATGAAACACAGAAATCGCATTGGAATTATATAAAAAAGGCACAACGCCCCCTTAAGTACAAGAATTGAGACTCTTCTTACAGTCGGTGCTTTGATCCTTTCCTGTGAGACCAGTATTAGTTTCCGATACACCACTGCAGGTTCAATGTATTCCTTGGACATTCACATTGACGATGAAACACTGATATTACATCGGAATTAAATACAAAAGGCACAATGCTGCCTTAAATGCAAGAAGAGTGAGACTTCGTAGAGTCTGTGCTTTGATCCTTTCCTATGAGACCAGTATTAGTTTCCGATACACCACTGCAGGTTCAATGTATTCCTTGGACCTGCACATTGACGATGAAACACAGAAATCGCATCGGAATTAAATACAGCAGGCACAACGCCGTCTTAAGTACTAGAATTGAGACTCTTCTTACAGTCGGTGCTTTGATACTTTCCCGTGAGACCAGTATTCGTTTCCGATACACCACTGCTGGTTCTATGTATTCCTTGGACATTCATATTGACGATGAAATACTGAAATTACATCGGAATTCAATTCAAAAGGCACAATGACGCCTTAAGTGCAAGAAGAGTGAGACTTCTTAGAGTATGTGCTTTGATCCTTTCCTGTGAGACCAGTGTTAGTTTCCGATACTCCACTGCAGGTTCAGTGTATTCCTTTTACATACTCTTTGACGATGAAACACTAAAATTACATCGGAATTAAATACAAAAGGCATAATGCCGCCTTAAGTGCAAGAAGAATGAGACTTCTTAGAGTCATTGATTTTAACCTTTCCTGTGGGACCAGACTTAGTTTCCGATACACCACTGCGGGTTCAATGTATTCCTTGGACCTTCACATTGAAGATGAAACACAGAAATCGCATCGGAATTAAATACAGAAGGCACAACGCCGCCTTAAGTACAAGAAGAGTGAGACTTCTTAGAGTCTGTGCTTTGATCCTTTCCTGTGAGACCAGTATTCGTTTCCGATACACCACTGCTGGTTCTCTGTATTCCTTGGACATTCATATTGACGATGAAACACTGAAATTACATCGGAATTAAATTCAAAGGCACAATGCCGACTTAAGTGCAAGAAGAGTGAGACTTCTTAGAGTCTGTGCTTTGATCCTTTCCTGTGAGACCAGTGTTATTTTCCGATACTCCACTGCAGGTTCAATGTATTCCGTTTACACACACTTTAACGATGAAACACTGAAATTACATCGGAATTAAACACAAAAGGCACAATGCCGCCTTAAGTGCAAGAAGATTGAGACTTCATTGAGTCTGTGCTTTGTTCCTTTCCTGTGAGACCAGTTTTAGTTTCCGATACACCACTGCAGGTTCAATGTATTGCTTGGACCTTCACATTGAAGATGAAACACAGAGAACGTATCGGGATTAAATTCAAAAGGCACATCGCCGCCTTAAGTACAAGAATAGAGACACTTCTTACAGTCGGTGATCTGTCCTTTCCTGTGAGACCAGTATTAGTTTCCGATACACCACTGCAGGTTCAATGTATTCCTTTTACATACACATTGACGATGAAACACTTAAATTACATCGGAATTAAGTACAAAAGGCACAATGCCACCTTAAGTGCAAAAGGAGTGAGACTTCTTAGAGTCTGTGCTTTGATCCTTTCCTATGAGACCAGTATTAGTTTCCGATACACCACTGCAGGTTCAATGTATTCCTTTTACATACACATTGACGATGAAACACTGAAATTGTGGTGTCACCGCCAGACACCACACTTGCTAGGTGGTAGCTTAAATCGGCCGCGGTCCAATTAGTAGTTGTCGGACCCGCGTGTCGCCACTGTGTGATCGCAGACCTAGCGCCACCACAAGGCAGGTCTCGAGAGACGATATAGCACTCGCCCCAGTTGTACGAGGAGATTGCTAGCGACCATACGGACGAAGCCTTCCTCTCATTTGCCGAGAGCCAGTTAGAATAGCCTTCTGCTAAGTCCATGGCTACGACCTATCAAGGCGCCATTAGCCTCACCTACTTTGAGAGTTATAGTATAAATGTCTCAAGAAGAATGCTGTAGTCATCGAATAATAAAGTTAAGTATAAAGCAGCTACGTACTTTTCTTGCTACCATTGAATAGTTATCCTGTTCCAGAATTGACGCCCGTCTGCGTGAGTGTGTACGCGTGCCTTTCTATCGGCTACCGTCACTGTGGACTGGCTGCCTTGTAAGTCCACTTCAGAAATTACATCGCAATTAAGTACAAAAGGCACAATGCCGACTTACGTGCAAGAAGGGTGAGAATTCTTAGAGTCTGTGATTTGATCCTTTCCTGTGAGACCAGTATTAGTTTCCGATACACCACTGCAGGTTCAATGTATTCCTTGGACATTCACATTGACGATGAAACACAGAAATCGCATCGGAATTAAATACAAAAGGCACAATGCCGCCTCAAATGCAAGAAGAGTGAGACACCTTAGAGTCTGTGCTTCGATCCTTTCCTATGCGACCAGTATTACTTTCCGATACACCACTGCAGGTTCAATGTATTCGTTTTACGTACACATTGCCAATGAAACAATGAAATTACATCGAAATTAAATACAAAAGGCACAATGCCGCCTTAAATGCAAGAAGAGTGAGACTTCTTAGCGTCTGTGCTTTGATCCTTTCCTGTGAGACCAGTATTAGTTTCCGATACACTACTGCACGTTCAATGTATTCCTTGGCCTTCACATTGACGAAGAAACACTGATATTACTTTGGAATTAAATACATAAGGCACAATGCCGCCTTAACTACAAGAATGGAGACTCTTCTTACAGTCGGTGCTTTGATCCTTTCCTGTGAGACCAGCATTAGTTTCCGATACACCACTGCAAGTTCAATGTATTCCTTGGGCATTCACATTGACGATGAAACACTGATATTACATCGGAATTAAATACAAAAGGCACAATGCCGCCTTAAATGCAAGAAGAGTGAGACACCTTAGGGTCTGTGCTTTGATCCTTTCCTATGAGACCAGTATTAGTTTCCGATACACCACTGCAGGTTCAATGTATTCCGTTTATATACACATTGACGATGAAACACCGAAATTACATCGGAATGAAATACAAAGGCACAATGCTGCCTTAAGTGCAAGAAGAGTGAGACTTCTTAGAGTCTGTGCTTTGATCCTTTCCTGTGAGACCAGTATTAGTTTCCGATACACTACTGCACGTTCACTATATTCCTTGGACTTTCACATTGACGATGAAACACTGATATTACTTCGGAAATAAATACAAAAGGCACAATGCCGCCTTAAGTGCAAGAAGATTGAGACTTCTTAGAGTCAGTGCTTTGATCCTTTCCGATGAGACCAGTATTAGTTTCCGATACAACACAGCAGGTTCAATGTATTCCTTTTACATACACATTGACGATGAAACACTGAAATTACATCGGAATTAAATACAAAAGGCACAATGCCGCCGTAAGAGCAAGATGAGTGAGACTTCTTAGAGTCTGTGCTTTGATCCTTTCCTATGAGACCAGTATTACTTTCCGATACACCACTGCAGGTTCAATGTATTCCTTTTACATACACATTGACGAGGAAACACTGAAATTACATCGGAATTAAATACAATATGCATAATGCCGCCTTAAGTGCAAGAAGAGTGGGACTTCTTAGAGTCAGTGCTTTGACCCTATAATGTGAGACCAGTATTAGTCTCCGATACACCACTGCAGGTTCAATGTATTCCTTGGACCTTCACATTGACGATGAAACACAGAAATCGCATTGGAATTATTTAAAAAAGGCACAACGCCCCCTTAAGTACAAGAATTGAGACTCTTCTTACAGTCGGTGCTTTGATCCTTTCCTGTGAGACCAGTATTAGTTTCCGATACACCACTGCAGGTTCAATTTATTCCTTGGACATTCACATTGACGATGAAACATTGAAATTACATCGGAATTAAATACAAAAGGCACAATGCTGCCTTAAATGCAAGAAGAGTGAGACTTCGTAGAGTCTGTGCTTTGATCCTTTCCTATGAGACCAGTATTAGTTTCCGATACACCACTGCAGGTTCAATGTATTCCTTTTACACACACATTGACGATGAAACACTAAAATTACATCGGAATTAAATACAAAAGGCATAATGCCGCCTTAAGTGCAAGAAGAATGAGACTTCTTAGAGTCAGTGCTAGATCCTTTCCTGTGAGACCAGACTTAGTTTCCGATACACCACTGCAGGTTCAATGTATTCCTTGGACCTGCACATTGACGATGAAACACAGAAATCGCATCGGAATTAAATACAGCAGGCACAACGCCGTCTTAAGTACAAGAATTGAGACTCTTCTTACAGTCGGTGCTTTGATACTTTCCCGTGAGACCAGTATTCGTTTCCGATACACCACTGCTGGTTCTATGTATTCCTTGGACATTCATATTGACGATGAAATACTGAAATTACATCGGAATTCAATTCAAAAGGCACAATGACGCCTTAAGTGCAAGAAGAGTGAGACTTCTTAGAGTATGTGCTTTGATCCTTTCCTGTGAGACCAGTGTTAGTTTCCGATACTCCACTGCAGGTTCAGTGTATTCCTTTTACATACTCTTTGACGATGAAACACTGAAATTACATCGGAATGATATACAAAGGCACAATGCTGCCTTAAGTGCAAGAAGAGTGAGACTTCTTAGAGTCTGTGCTTTGATCCTTTCCTGTGAGACCAGTATTAGTTTCCGATACACCACTGCACGTTCAATATATTCCTTGGACTTTCACATTGACGATGAAACCCTGATATTACTTCGGAAATAAATACAAAAGGCACAATGCCGCCTTAAGTGCAAGAAGATTGAGACTTCTTAGAGTCAGTGCTTTGATCCCTTCCGATGAGACCAGTATTAGTTTCCGATACAACACAGCAGGTTCAATGTATTCCTTTTACATACACATTGACGATGAAACACTGAAATTACATCGGAATTAAATACAAAAGGCACAATGCCGCCGTAAGAGCAAGATGAGTGAGACTTCTTAGAGTCTGTGCTTTGATCCTTTCCTATGAGACCAGTATTACTTTCCGATACACCACTGCAGGTTCAATGTATTCCTTTTACATACACATTGACGAGGAAACACTGAAATTACATCGGAATTAAATACATTATGCATAATGCCGCATTAAGTGCAAGAAGAGTGGGACTTCTTAGAGTCAGTGCTTTGACCCTATAATGTGAGACCAGTATAAGTCTCCGATACACCACTGCAGGTTCAATGTATTCCTTGGACCTTCACATTGACGATGAAACACAGAAATCGCATTGGAATTATATAAAAAAGGCACAACGCCCCCTTAAGTACAAGAATTGAGACTCTTCTTACAGTCGGTGCTTTGATCCTTTCCTGTGAGACCAGTATTAGTTTCCGATACACCACTGCAGGTTCAATTTATTCCTTGGACATTCACATTGACGATGAAACATTGAAATTACATCGTAATTAAATACAAAAGGCACAATGCCGCCGTAAGAGCAAGATGAGTGAGACTTCTTAGAGTCTGTGCTTTAATCCTTTCCTGTGAGACCAGTATTCGTTTCCGATACACCACTGCTGGTTCTCTGTATTCCTTGGACATTCATATTGACGATGAAACACTGAAATTACATCGGAATTAAATTCAAAAGGCACAATGCCGTTTTAAGTGCAAGAAAAGTGAGACTACTTAGAGTCTGTGCTTTGATCCTTTCCTGTGAGACCAGTGCTAGTTTCCGATACTCCACTGCAGGTTCAATGTATTCCGTTTACATACACTTTAACGATGAAACACTGAAATTACATCGGAATTAAGCACAAAAGGCACAATGCCGCCGTAAGAGCAAGATGAGTGAGACTTCTTAGAGTCTGTGCTTTAATCCTTTCCTGTGAGACCAGTATTCGTTTCCGATACACCACTGCTGGTTCTCTGTATTCCTTGGACATTCATATTGACGATGAAACACTGAAATTACATCGGAATTAAATTCAAAAGGCACAATGCCGTTTTAAGTGCAAGAAAAGTGAGACTACTTAGAGTCTGTGCTTTGATCCTTTCCTGTGAGACCAGTGCTAGTTTCCGATACTCCACTGCAGGTTCAATGTATTCCGTTTACATACACTTTAACGATGAAACACTGAAATTACATCGGAATTAAGCACAAAAGGCACAATGCCGCCTTAAGTGCAAGAAGATTGAGACTTCATTGAGTCTGTGCTTTGATCCTTTCCTGTGAGACTAGTTTTAGTTTCCGATACACCACTGCAGGTTCAATGTATTCCTTTTACATACACATTGACGATGAAACACTTAAATTACATCGGAATTAAGTACAAAAGGCACAATGCCACCTTAAGTGCAAAAGGAGTGAGACTTCTTAGAGTCTGTGCTTTGATCCTTTCCTATGAGACCAGTATTAGTTTCCGATACACCACTGCAGGTTCAATGTATTCCTTTTACATACACATTGACGATGAAACACTGAAATTGTGGTGTCACCGCCAGACACCACACTTGCTAGGTGGTAGCTTAAATCGGCGGCGGTCCAATTAGTAGTTGTCGGACCCGCGTGTCGCCACTGTGTGATCGCAGACCTAGCGCCACCACAAGGCAGGTCTCGAGAGACGATATAGCACTCGCCCCAGTTGTACGAGGAGATTGCTAGCGACCATACGGACGAAGCCTTCCTCTCATTTGCCGAGAGCCAGTTAGAATAGCCTTCTGCTAAGTCCATGGCTACGACCTAGCAAGGCGCCATTAGCTTTACCTACTTTGAGAGTTATAGTATAAATGTCTCAAGAAGAATGCTGTAGTCATCAAATAATAAAGTTAAGTATAAAGCAGCTACGTACTTTTCTTGCTACCATTCAATAGTTATCCTGTTCCAGAATTGACGCCCGTCTGCGTGAGTGTGTACGCGTGCCTTTCTATCGGCTACCGTCACTGTGGACTGGCTGCCTTGTAAGTCCACTTCAGAAATTACATCGCAATTAAGTACAAAAGGCACAATGCCGCCTTACGTGCAAGAAGGGTGAGACTTCTTAGAGTCTGTGATTTGATCCTTTCCTGTGAGACCAGTATTAGTTTCCGATACACCACTGCAGGTTCAATGTATTCCTTGGACATTCACATTGACGATGAAACACAGAAATCGCAATCGGAATTAAATACAAAAGGCACAATGCCGCCTCAAATGCAAGAAGAGTGAGACACCTTAGAGTCTGTGCTTCGATCCTTTCCTATGCGACCAGTATTAGTTTCCGATACACCACTGCAGGTTCAATGTATTCGTTTTACGTACACATTGCCAATGAAACAATGAAATTACATCGAAATTAAATACAAAAGGCACAATGCCGCCTTAAATGCAAGAAGAGTGAGACTTCTTAGCGTCTGTGCTTTGATCCTTTCCTGTGAGACCAGTCTTAGTTTCCGATACACTACTGCACGTTCAATGTATTCCTTGGCCTTCACATTGACGAAGAAACACTGATATTACTTCGGAATTAAATACAAAAGGCACAATGCCGCCTTAACTACAAGAATAGAGACTCTTCTTACAGTCGGTGCTTTGATCCTTTCCTGTGAGACCAGCATTAGTTTCCGATACACCACTGCAAGTTCAATGTATTCCTTGGACATTCACATTGACGATGAAACACTGATATTACATCGGAATTAAATACAAAAGGCACAATGCCGCCTTAAATGCAAGAAGAGTGAGACACCTTAGAGTCTGTGCTTTGATCCTTTCCTATGAGACCAGTATTAGTTTCCGATACACCACTGCAGGTTCAATGTATTCCGTTTATATACACATTGACGATGAAACACCGAAATTACATCGGAATGAAATACAAAGGCACAATGCTGCCTTAAGTGCAAGAAGAGTGAGACTTCTTAGAGTCTGTGCTTTGATCCTTTCCTGTGAGACCAGTATTAGTTTCCGATACACCACTGCACGTTCAATATATTCCTTGGACTTTCACATTGACGATGAAACACTGATATTACTTCGGAAATAAATACAAAAGGCACAATGCCGCCGTAAGTGCAAGAAGATTGAGACTTATTAGAGTCAGTGCTTTGATCCATTCCGATGAGACCAGTATTAGTTTCCGATACAACACAGCAGGTTCAATGTATTCCTTTTACATACAAATTGACGATGAAACACTGAAATTACATCGGAATTAAATACAAAAGGCACAATGCCGCCGTAAGAGCAAGATGAGTGAGACTTCTTAGAGTCTGTGCTTTGATCCTTTCCTATGAGACCAGTATTACTTTCCGATACACCACTGCAGGTTCAATGTATTCCTTTTACATACACATTGACGAGGAAACACTGAAATTACATCGGAATTAAATACAATATGCATAATGCCGCCTTAAGTGCAAAAAGAGTGGGACTTCTTAGAGTCAGTGCTTTGACCCTATAATGTGAGACCAGTATTAGTCTCCGATACACCACTGTAGGTTCAATGTATTCCTTGGACCTTCACATTGACGATGAAACACAGAAATCGCATTGGAATTATATAAAAAAGGCTCAACGCCCCCTTAAGTACAAGAATTGAGACTCTTCTTACAGTCGGTGCTTTGATCCTTTCCTGTGAGACCAGTATTAGTTTCCGATACACCACTGCAGGTTCAATTTATTCCTTGGACATTCACATTGACGATGAAACATTGAAATTACATCGGAATTAAATACAAAAGGCACAATGCTGCCTTAAATGCAAGAAGAGTGAGACTTCGTAGAGTCTGTGCTTTGATCCTTTCCAATGAGACCAGTATTAGTTTCCGATACACCACTGCAGGTTCAATGTATTCCTTTTACATACACATTGACGAGGAAACACTGAAATTACATCGGAATTAAATACAATATGCATAATGCCGCCTTAAGTGCAAAAAGAGTGGGACTTCTTAGAGTCAGTGCTTTGACCCTATAATGTGAGACCAGTATTAGTCTCCGATACACCACTGTAGGTTCAATGTATTCCTTGGACATTCATATTGACGATGAAATACTGAAATTACATCGGAATTCAATTCAAAAGGCACAATGCCGCCTTAAGTGGAAGAAGAATGAGACTTCTTAGAGTCAGTGCTAGATCCTTTCCTGTGAGACCAGACTTAGTTTCCGATACACCACTGCAGGTTCAATGTATTCCTTGGACCTGCACATTGACGATGAAACACAGAAATCGCATCGGAATTAAATACAGCAAGCGCAACGCCGTCTTAAGTACAAGAATTGAGACTCTTCTTACAGTCGGTGCTTTGATACTTTCCCGTGAGACCAGTATTCGTTTCCGATACACCACTGCTGGTTCTATGTATTCCTTGGACATTCATATTGTCGATGAAACACTGAAATTACATCGGAATTCAATTCAAAAGGCACAATGACGCCTTAAGTGCAAGAAGAGTGAGACTTCTTAGAGTATGTGCTTTGATCCTTTCCTGTGAGACCAGTGTTAGTTTCCGATACTCCACTGCAGGTTCAGTGTATTCCTTTTACATTATCTTTGACGATGAAACACTGAAATTACATCCGAATTAAATACAAAAGGCATAATGCCGCCTTAAGTGCAAGAAGAATGAGACTTCTTAGAGTCAGTGATTTGATCCTTTCCTGTGGGACCAGACTTAGTTTCCGATACACCACTGCGGGTTCAATGTATTCCTTGGACCTTCACATTGAAGATGAAACACAGAAATCGCATCGGAATTAAATACAGAAGGCACAACGCCGCCTTAAGTACAAGAATTGAGACTCTTCTTACAGTCGGTGCTTTCATCCTTTCCTGTGAGACCAGTATTCGTTTCCGATACACGACTGCTGGTTCTATGTATTCCTTGGACATTCATATTGACGATGAAACACTGAAATTACATCGGAATTAAATTCAAAAGGCACAATGCCGCCTTAAGTGCAAGAAGATTGAGACTTCATTGAGTCTGTGCTTTGATCCCTTCCTGTGAGACCTGTTTTAGTTTCCGATACACCACTGCAGGTTCAATGTATTGCTTGGACCTTCACATTGAAGATGAAACACAGAGAACGCATCGGGATTAAATTCAAAAGGCACATCGCCGCCTTAAGTACAAGAATAGAGACACTTCTTACAGTCGGTGATCTGTCCTTTCGTGTGAGACCAGTATTAGTTTCCGATACACCACTGCAGGTTCAATGTATTCGTTTTACATACACATTGACGATGAAACACTGAAATTACATCGGAATTAAATACAAAAGGCTCAATGCCGCCTTAAGTGCAAGAGGAGTTAGACTTTTTAGAGTCTGTGCTTCGATCCTTTCCTATGAGACCAGTATTAGTTTCCGATACACCACTGCAGGGTCAATGTATTCCATGGACCTTCACATTGACGATGAATCACAGAAATCGCATCGCAATTAAATACAAAAGGCACAATGCCGCCTTAAGTACTAGAATAGAGACTCTTCTTACAGTCGGTGTTTGGTCCTTTCCTGTGAGACCAGTATTAGTTTCCGATACACCACTGCAGGTTCAATGTATTGCTTGGACATTCACATTGACGATGAAACACTGAAATTACATCGGAATAACATACAAATGGCAAAATTCCGCCTCAAGAGCAAGATGAGTGAGACTTCTTAGAGTCTGTGCTTTGATCCTTTCAAATGAGACCAGTATTAGTTTCCGACACACCACTGCAGGTTCAATGTATTCCGTTTACATACACATTGACGATGAAACACTGAAATTACATCGAAATTAAATACAAAGGCACAATGCCGCCTTAAGTGTAAGAAGAGTAGACTTCTTAGCGTCTGTGATTTGATCCTTTCCTGTGAGACTAGTATTAGTTACCGATACACCACTGCACGTTCAATGTATTCCTTGGACCTTGACATTGACGATGAAACTCTGCTATTCCTTCGGAATTAGATACAAAAGGCACAATGCCGCCTTAAGTGCAAGAAGAGTGAGACTTCTTAGAGTCTGTCCTTTGATCCTTTCCTATGAGACCAGTATTAGTTTCCGATACAACACAGCAGGTTCAATGTATTCCTTTTACATACACATTGACGATGAAACACTGAAATAACATCGGAATTAAATACAAAAGGCACAATGCCGCCTTAAGTACAAGAATAGAGACTCTTTTTACAGTCTGTGCTTGGATCCTTTCCTGTGAGACCAGTATTAGTTTCCGATACACCACTGCACGTTCAGTGTATTCCTTGGACATTCCCAATGACGATGAAACACTGAAATAACATCGGAATTAAATACAAAAGGCACAATGCCGCCTTAAGTGCAAGAAGAGTGAGAGTTCTTAGAGTCTGTGCTTTGATCCTTTCCTATGAGACCAGTATTAATTTCCGATACACCACTGCAGGTTCAATGTATTCCTTTTACATACACATTGATGATGAAACACTTAAATTACATCGGAATTAAGTACAAAAGGCACAATGCCACCTTAAGTGCAAAAGGAGTGAGACTTCTTAGAGTCTGTGCTTTGATCCTTTCCTATAAGAGCAGTATTAGTTTCCGATACACCACTGCAGGTTCAATGTATTCCTTTTACATACACATTGACGATGAAACACTGAAATTGTGGTGTCACCGCCAGACACCACACTTGCTATTTGGTAGCTTAAATCGGCCGCGGTCCATTTAGTACCTGTCGGACCCGCGTGTCGCCACTGTGTGATCGCAGTCCTAGCGCCACCACAAGGCAGGTCTCGAGAGACGATATAGCACTCGCCCCAGTTGTACGAGGAGATTGCTAGCGACCATACGGACGAAGCCTTCCTCTCATTTGCCGAGAGCCAGTTAGAATAGCCTTCTGCTAAGTCCATGGCTACGACCAAGCAAGGCGCCATTAGCCTTACCTACTTTGAGAGTTATAGTATAAATGTCTCAAGAAGAATGCTGTAGTCATCAAATAATAAAGTTAAGTATAAAGCAGCTACGTACTTTTCTTGCTACCATTCAATAGTTATCCTGTTCCAGAATTGACGCCCGTCTGCGTGAGTGTGTACGCGTGCCTTTCTATCGGCTACCGTCACTGTGGACTGGCTGCCTTGTAAGTCCACTTCAGAAATTACATCGCAATTAAGTACAAAAGGCACAATGCCGCCTTACGTGCAAGAAGGGTGAGACTTCTTAGAGTCTGTGATTTGATCCTTTCCTGTGAGACCAGTATTAGTTTCCGATACACCACTGCAGGTTCAATGTATTCCTTGGACATTCACATTGACGATGAAACACAGAAATCGCATCGGAATTAAATACAAAAGGCACAATGCCGCCTTAACTACAAGAATAGAGACTCTTCTTACAGTCGGTGCTTTGATCCTTTCCTGTGAGACCAGTATTAGTTTCCGATACACCACTGCAAGTTCAATGTATTCCTTGAACATTCACATTGACGATGAAACACTGAAATTACATCGGAATTAAATACAAAAGGCACAATGCCGCCTTAAATGCAAGAAGAGTGAGACACCTTAGAGTCTGTGCTTGGAGCCTTTCCTATGCGACCAGTATTAGTTTCCGATACACCACTGCAGGTTCAATGTATTCGTTTTACGTACACATTGCCAATGAAACAATGAAATTACATCGAAATTAAATACAAAATGCACAATGCCGCCTTAAATGCAAGAAGAGTGAGACTTCTTAGCGTCTGTGCTTTGATCTTTTCCTGTGAGACCAGTATTAGTTTCCGATACACTACTGCACGTTCAATGTATTCCTTGGCCTTCACATTGACGATGAAACACTGATATTACTTCGGAATTAAATACAAAAGGCACAATGCCGCCTTAAGTGCACGAAGAGTGAGACTTCTTAGAGTCTGTGCTTTGATCCTTTCCTATGAGACCAGTATTAATTTCCGATACACCACTGCAGGTTCAATGTATTCCTTTTACATACACATTGACGATGAAACACTAAAATTACATCGGAATTAAGTACAAAAGGCACAATGCCACCTTAAGTGCAAAAGGAGTGAGACTTCTTAGAGTCTGTGATTTGATCCTTTCCTATGAGACCAGTATTAGTTTCCGATACACCACTGCAGGTTCAATGTATTCCTTTTAGATACACATTGACGATGAAACACTGAACGTACATCGCAATTAAGTACAAAAGGCACAATGCCGCCTTACGTGCAAGAAGGGTGAGACTTCTTAGAGTCTGTGATTTGATCCTTTCCTGTGAGACCAGTATAAGTTTCCGATACACCACTGCAGTTTCAATGTATTCCTTGGACATTCACATTGACGATGAAACACAGAAATCGCAACGGAATTAAATGCAAAAGGCACAATGCCGCCTTAACTACAAGAATACAGACTCTTCTTACAGTCGGTGCTTTGATCCTTTCCTGTGAGACCAGCATTAGTTTCCGATACACCACTGCAAGTTCAATGTATTCCTTGGACATTCACATTGACGATGAAACACTGATATTACATCGGAATTAAATACAAAAGGCACAATGCCGCCTTAAATGCAAGAAGAGTGAGACACCTTAGAGTCTGTGCTTTGATCCCTTCCTATGAGACCAGTATTAGTTTCCGATAAACCACTGCAGGATCAATGTATTCCGTTTATATACACATTGACGATGAAACACCGAAATTACATCGGAATGAAATACAAAGGCACAATGCTGCCTTAAGTGCAAGAAGACTGAGACTTCTTAGAGTCAGTGCTTTGATCCTTTCCGATGAGACCAGTATTACTTTCCGATACAACACAGCAGGTTCAATGTATTCCTATTACATACACATTGACGATGAAACACTGATATTACTTCGGAATTAAATACAAAAGGCACAATGCCGACTTAAGTGCAAGAAGATTGAGACTTCTTAGAGTCCGTGCTTTGATCCTTTCCGAGCAGACCAGTATTAGTTTCCATACACTACTGCAGGTTCAATGTATTCCTTTTAAATACACATTGACGATGAAACACAGAAATTACATCGGAATTAAATACAAAAGGCTCAATGCCGCCTTAAATCCTAGAAGAGTGAGACTTCATTAGAGTCTGTGCTTTGATCCTTTCCTATGAGACCAGTATTAGTTTCCGATAGACCACTGCAGGGTCAATTTATTCCTTGGACCTTCACATTGGCGATGAAACACAGAAATCGCATCGGAATTAAATACCAAAGGCACAATGCCGCCTTAAGTACAAGAATAGACACTCTTCTTATAGTCGGTGCTTTGATTCTTTCCTGTGAGACCAGTATTAGTTTCCGATACACCACAGCAGGTTCAATGTATTCCTTGGACATTCACATTGACGATGAAACACTGAAATTACATCGGAATTAAATACAAAAAGCACAATGCCACCTTAAGTGCAAGAAGAGTGAGACTTCTTAGAGTCTTTGCTTTGATCCTTTCCTATGAGACCAGTATTAGTTTCCGATACACCACTGCAGGTTCAATGTATTCCGTTTACATACACATTGACGATGAAATACTGAAATTACATCGGAATTAAATACAAAGGCACAATGCCGCCTTAGGTGCAAGAAGAGTGAGACTTCTTAGTGTCTGTGCATTGATCCTTTCCTGTGAGACCAGTATTAGTTTCCGATGCAGCACTGCACGTTCAATGTATTCCTTGGACATTCACATTGACGATGAAACACTGATATTACATCGGAATTAAATACAAAAGGCACAATGCCGCCTTAAATGCAAGAAGAGTGAGACACCTTAGAGTCTGTGCTTTGATCCCTTCCTATGAGACCAGTATTAGTTTCCGATACACCACTGCAGGTTCAATGTATTCGTTTTACGTACACATTGTAAATGAAACACAGAAATTACATCGGAATTAAATACAAAAGGCAAAATGCCGCCTAATGTATAAGAATAGAGACTCTTCTTACAGTCGGTGCTTTGATCCTTTCCCGTGAGGACAGTATTAGTTTCGGATACACTATAAAATAAATAAAATAAATGGATGAATATATATTGTTGTTTTAAATATGTTAATTATTCTATCTGTATGATGGTGATTGTGATTGCAATGGGATTTGCTTATCTGGAGCGTGGACGTTTCATTATTCGTTATCAGACGCTTGATAATGGCTTTTTCGTAAAGGCAATGTTACTCGTAGTTGACCGTGAAATAAAACTGAATAATCGGACTTCGTAATTAAATCGTTTCCAAAGACTGCTGCGGTAGGCGCGGACTCATAATCTAAATCTCAATATTACAATAATTTGGCAGCCATGCCAATACGTCGTATAGAGGTGATTGTCTACTAAACATAAAATAGTTACACAGTTAGTTAAATCAGATATATTCAATGAATAAGCCTACAGTTCATAATCCTACTTACTTTTATAAATATAAATTCTTTACAGAATCGAGTGCCTAGTGTGGTTGCAACTCGCAGTATTCTTCTACAACATGAAATATGGCGGTGTGCCAGACAATAAAATAAAATACGTGCTTCTCGCACCACTTCAACCAGAGCTCTCCTTTTCTTAATCAAACATAAGAGTAACGTAATTGTGCTTTTGTTTTATCAGCGACACAGCGCTGCAGTTGTGTGCCATAGGCTTTATTTATTTGTCACTGATTATTTATCTAATTAATATTTCGCGTTTCCGAGGAAACTCACGTTCGGCATGCAAATGTGCCTTTATATTGCCCCCTCAATTGCGAGGCGAAAGGACACACCTGCAGGCGAGCAATTCACCTAAAGGCACAAGAAAATCTAAGTTATCTACAACTATTTATATGACTTACATTACACATTATACACATTATATACAAAATTTGAATGACGCGGGTGCGCCGTAATAGTTCTTATGTTGGCAGATAGAGTGCGCGCATGCGCAGAAGCGTCTGTGTAACTGCGGCACTGCCGTTATTTCGTACAGTTAGATCACGCGGCACAGTATTGCAGTTCATATTGTTCGTGTGCGCGCGTTTTTCAGTCGTTGCACAAAGAAAATATTCAACCAAGATTACATATGAAGACTACATTCTATGACAGGTAACTTAGTTTTAAATTTACAATATTTGTTATAACACAATACAACTTAGATTGTTGAATGTTCTTAGTTACATAGTATTGTTTTGAAATACTTCAAAGAAAAATGTCCGTATTTTTCAGGTGCGTTGACCTATACACATCGTGTCGTTATTACAGTTCATATTCATCCGCTGCACAATAATTTTTTACAGGTTAGTAATGTCGTGGTAAAGTTTTTTTTTATCACAGTAACATCGTTGTATAACAACGTGATTAATACATAAGCGTGTCCATTTCTCATTTCCATTATAGTCGTAGTGATGCAGTTCGTTGTGACTAAAAGCATTGCTTATTACAGATCAGACGTGACCCGTCGAGTAATTGGTCCACGTGCAGTTCGTTTTTTACATTCCGTGGAAGCTTGGTTTCAGAACCTAGGACGGCACATAGCTGGCGTTGATCCTTGGACAGTCCAGGTAAGAGTGTCCGTCACATTTCGAGAACATTTCATTCCCTGAAGTTCCAACCAAAATTCTTCCACCCGTCGTGTTGTTTTCTGGACAGGCACTTTGTGTCCATTTAATCCAGTTAACATCTTGAAGTTGGGTACTGTAGTAATGTCACTAGACGATGCACGAATTATGCACTTCACATTTTCAGTTTTTTGCTGAATATAGCTCACCTAAATATTCGTAGTTATTAATCAAGGAAATCGTTCATCGCGTTCACATAGATACGCTACATAATGAATGGCATTAACAGTTTCTTTCACATAGGTTTCCGCGTAGTTGCAGAGTTAGTAATGTTCGTTAATGTCCGTAAACAGTGGTTCACTATGCAATGTCTTTTTGGCACTCGTTTTGTTCAAATTTTTACATAGTAACAGTTACACTATACATCAGTTAAAAAAATAAGTAATTATACATACACACGTCACATATTTTCTTAGCATAAACATAATATAGTTGCACATAAACATGTTTACATCATCATTACATCGCTATAGGTTATTACATTGTGTCACATTTGATTACATGAATTGCAGATATTTACATCCTCTTTAGCGGTTTTGCTGGGATATTATCGATGGTTTTTTTTTGTGATGTCATCTGAAATTAAGATAGGTTAGACACAACATTCATTACATCAGTAGGCAAGACCAGGCGTTTTCACTACTCAATAAATATTCAAAATAGTAAGAGAGAGAAAATGTTCGATTCCTCGCGTTTTGTGCGTGTGTGTAGAGTGTCTGTGTGGCCTTGACTACTGATAGATGCTTTTCGTGTTGAGAGATGTGCGTCTAATCTATTTCTCAAAGTAAAAGATCGCTTCACAGATGACGTCTGTCAGTTCGTCAGGTGTCACACCAAGTCAGTGGTACCTTCAGTAACAAATGTTTCGTGAAAAATTAATATGTCATCCACTGCTACGTAATCATAAATTTTACTTTAATATTCCGTCTTTCAGGTGGAGGCGCGCGCTGAAAGAAGAGTTCTTCTGTCTTCAACTGCGTCACTGGAACCGCTGAAATGAAAATTTCTATACTACTTATTATCTGTGTTGTAACAACAGAGTTTTTCGAGTTGCTTAGCAATATTTTGATGGGTATGACCTTGACATTATTCAGCATGAAATGCTCTAAGATCTCGGTGTGCGTATAGCCCTATAATTTTGTTAGTTCTAGGATGTTGTAACAGATACGCACCAGGATGCGGTATGTTAACAATTATATAAGGTCCTTCATATAGCAGACGCCACTTAGCGTTGCGTCGTTTGAGTGCTACAGATTTATGATGAGTACGAAGTAGTACAAGCATTCCTACCTCGAATTTTTGTTTTCTTTTTATTATGTTTCTGTGATGTATGTTTCGTATTTGTGCGTGATGTGTCAATGTAGTCAATACTTCTTTTATTTTCTGTTCAGGTGTGATTTCCATGTCTGACAACTTAGGTAATGGTTCTATCCACTGATCGTTCTGTTTGCAATTGAACATGATCTCGTTAGGTGTGTAATTCGTATCGTAAATATTCAAGTTATTGTGTACGTCTTCGAAAAGACTTAGGTAGGACACCCAATTAGTATGTTTTGATGAAATACAGGTCCTCATGAATCGATTTAATTCTCCGAAGAGTCTCTCAGTCTCGTTACATTGTGGACTAAACCTCGAAATAAATATACTTTTGATGTTATTGTCCTTCAAGAAATTTCTCCATTTGTACCCAGAGTAGTATGCTGCATTATCTGATAGAATTTCTTTAGGTTTTCCCACGTGCGTCAGGTAATCACTTGAGAATCTTTGTATTATAGCATTTGCAGTGGCGGATTTTAAAGCATAAAGTTTTACATGTTTAGAAAATATATCGTAAAAAGCTAAGATATATTTGACGCCTCCAGAGCTTGCTGAATGCGGTCCACTGATGTCAGTACACAGAATTTCCAGGGGTTTACTAGGTAAAATAGAATGTAAATCTGTTTTTGTGGATAAATTCTGAGGTTTTGATTTTTGACATATGACACATGTTTTTAGTTCCCTGCAAATTTTTCTTCTCATATTGCTAAAATAACAGTATGTGCTGAGCTTTGCCAAACACTTTTTCGTCCCATAATGACCCCAAACTAAGTGTGTGTGCCAAATTAGATTACGTTCAGACTCTTTGGGAATGCATACACACCAGTTAGTAGCATTTGGATGTCGGCGGTAAAATAACACATCGTTGTGTAACTTGTAATACTTAGTCAAAGGATGATTGTGTTTTTCTACCAGTAATGTTATTATCTTATACCAGTGAGGATCAGATTTTTGTAATTCAGCCATGTTTCTGCACATATCAATATAATATTGGTGATACTGCTTGTCTTGCATTAAGAGAATCCTGTAGTCATTTATATTTTCTAAGTCACTGTTGGTATCATTCATACCTTGTGGAAGTCTAGACAAAGTGTCTGCAATGGTGTTGTCCTTACCTCTTATGTACTTAATTTCAAAAGAGTAGTTCTGAAGTGTAACTGCCCATCGTGATAGTCTAGGATGTACAAGTTTACAAGTTAACAAAAATGTCAGGGCCTGGTGATCGGTGTAAATTACCGTATGTTTTCCAAATAAATAATAATTGAATTTCTTGAATGCCTATACTATGGAAAGTGTTTCTAACTCAGTAGTGGAGTATGTACGCTCACATTCAGTTAGAGTGCGACTCGCAAACCCAATAATACTTATCTGTTCCTCCTCTTTTTTCTTTACAACTTGAAATAAGCAACAGCCCAAGCCAGTAAGTGAAGCGTCACAAGTCATACAAAAATCTAAATTGAAATCTGGATGGCTCAATATGTTAGCATTCACTAAAGCATGTTTAATTGTATTAAAGTCAGTCTGGCACTGTTCCGACCAGATCCAAACTTGATTCTTTCTGAGTAGATTTAGCAGATGTTTACTGTTCAAAAGTGGTTGTGGCAAAAAACGTCTGAAAAATGAACATAGCCCAAGGAATGATTTTAACTGCTTTTTAGTTCGAGGGCTAGGAAAGTTTCTGATAGCATCTAATTTATTGGGATCCGGGCGTATGCCCTGTGAATTAATGATATGTCCTAAATACTTTATCTCACTGCAACCAAATTTTGATTTTCTTAGGTTGGCTGTGACTCCAGCTTGTGCAAATTTTTCTAAAATTCTTTGAAGTGTGTCAACGTGTTCATTCCAAGATCGTGTAGCTATCAGTATATCATCTACATAGTGTGTGACTGTCTCAACTAAATCGTCGCCAAGCACGGTATCCAGGGCTGTAATGAATACCCCCGAGCTGACATTCAGTCCGAAGGGTACAACACAAAAGTGATAGGTTCGCCCCCCGAACATAAATGCAGTATATTTCCGAGAATCAGGAGTGATACCCACCTGCCAAAACGAATTAGCGAGATCTATTGTGGAAAAATATTTTGCATCTAGAAATTTCTGTAATTGCTCTTCTAAATTTTCAGGTTTTGTGTGAACCGGTAAAATTATTTCATTAATAGCTCGTGCGTCTAACACTAACCTAATGCTTCCATTTGATTTTTTGACAACAAGTAGAGGACTACAATAAGGTGAGGTGGATGGTTCAATGACCTTCCAGTCTAACATTTGTTTTAATTCTTGCCACACAGCAGGTCGTTGAGATAACGGTACGTTATATGTCTTATGGTAGAAGATCTTGTGAGGCTTAACTTCAATCTTGTACACATACGTGTTGATAACACGTAATCGTTTGGTAAAAACTTGTAAATATTTGGATAACACTTCCTGTAGTTTTATACGTTCATGTACACTGAGAGCTGTAGCTTCACTTATCTTATGATCAAGCAATGTTTTCAAGTCCATTAGCTCTGTGTCAGATGAGTGTGTCTGCATGTCTTGAATGTCTTTGTCAAGTACTAACTGAACCTTGTACCCTGTACAGTGTTTGTCATGCTTTAGAGTTCTCCTGTCCAAATCAATAATAATTACACTGCTTTTATCATTTAAAATACATTTACCTTTGGAGAAGTCTATAATGCAGTCCTTCTCGCTCATAATATCTATTCCTAATATGCAATTTGTCACAAGGTTTTGTACAACCAGGAATGGCCATTGTACGGTTCCATTACCTATTTTAACGTTTACAAAAACTTGCTTCGTAACCCTACATGACTTATTACCTAGTGCAGTAGTTATTTTACAGTTTTGGGCAGGAAACTCAGGCACAGGTTCAAATTCACACATCTTTTTATAGAAATTAAAGGACAAAACGCTCACAGCTGCACCTGTATCTAGGATAATAGTAGATGGAATCCCACCTACTACACCAGTAGTAGATGCTAAAACAATTTCATTTGTGTTTAAACGACATTGTGTACTGTCTTGTAACAGTTCATATGATATATTGTTATTGTGGTTGTATCTTATAAATGAAACAGGTAGTTTTTGTTTAGAATTACTCGGCATATCATTATTCTGTTGTTCAAGTGTGGTGTCAAATAACTGATTAACATTGAAGTCGCCCCCCAAGAATTCTTCAGCCACGACCTGGGGCAAAGTAGTGACTGTTTCTAGTTTGTTGGATTATCATTTGTACTAGGTACTGACACAGATTGAGGTTGTGCATCAGGTGTCATTTCTATTATATTCACATTCGGATATTGCCTATTATGATCTCCAAACTTTTGCGGTTGTTGTTGCTGTTGCGCATTATAACTTACCTGTCGGTCGTAAGGTATGCTCCAATTTTGACCTGGTGGCTGCTGTGGTAAAGCAGAGTTTGAATGAAAGTACTGATCGTTACGAGTCCAACCTTGATGCTGTCCTGGCTCGTAGTTATTATTATTTCTATTTCTGTTTGTGTTTTTGTTATTACCTTTGTATCCGTTGTTACCGTTGTAGTTATTACCGCGGTGCCTTTTGTATGGATTGCCGCATGAAATGTTATTACTGTTGTAACTATTGTTTGCATTGGAATACGCGTGTTGATTTTGATTTCCGTACTGAGACGGCATGTGAGTTTGCTGTTTTTGCTGTACCGCGTATCCAACTGTGGGCGCGCCAGAATTGATTTGGCAAGCCTGCATGTTTTGCATACCACTAGTGTAAACATCGTGGCTGCTGTTTTGCCGCGCGAAGCGCTGATCTTCAAGTAACATGTCAACCGAATCTAAAGCTGTTAAAAAATAATCTGAATCGTCATCCGGGATATGTAGGAGTTTTTCTTTAATGTTGAAAGGCAATTTGGCCTTCAACGCACGGAGTATATCACGCGTTGCGACTGGTTCGTCTAAAAAATGTCCCATGTTCAAGTATTTTTCAAAATATCTGCGTAAGTTACCATTTTTACTGTTAAAAGTTTCAGGTACTAAAATTTGTCTTCTGAGTCGCTCCTGGACGGATTGCGACCAGAATTTGTTCAGAAAAGCACGCTCAAACTCACTGTACATGGTACATACGTCAGCTTGACTGTATGCCCAGACAGCTGCATCGCCTTGGATGTAACCGACAATATATGATATCTTTTTCCGGTCACTCCAAGTGCGTCGAAATGCGTTACTAAAAGATTTAAGAAAAATCACCGGATGAATGGTTCGTTTTTCTGGGATAAAAATCTGAAATTGCCTGTGTTTCATTAAGCTTTCATCTTCCTTCGCATTGTGATATGGATTTATTCCACTGTAATTACTGGTATGTTCAGCTGGCGAGTAATTACGATAATGTTGCTGTGGTTTACCATGATAATAGCTTGTGTTTGTGTTTCCACATCGTGGTATGTGTTGTAGTCGTGGTGTGTTTTGTTCTTGTGTATTTGTCGTGTGCGGAATGTTTGTATCATACTCGAATGTATATTGGTTTCTGAACTGTACATTTTGACTGATATTTTCGTTACATTCAGACTGTAGTTGATCGGTGAATTGTCTCATGGGTGCAGTGACGGATTGTACTGCGTCACTGATCAGCTGTTTGTTATTAGTAATGTATTGCGCTACGGAGTCGTGCATAATTGTTGGTAAATTTTCACGTAATCATCTATCAAAATGTTTGTCTTTGTTCTCAACCCAATCATGAAATTCTTTATTAATATTTTGAAAATGAGCTGTGGCATCTGATTGTAAGATGTCAGTCAGGTCTTGTTCAACATTGTCAAATTTATTCTGTACGTCAATAATTCGTTTTTCAAGATAGTCATGTACTGAAGGATATGTTTGAATTTGTTCAGTAAGAACTTCACACGTGACATTAAGGTTTTTTACTTGTGTCTGTAAAAGTGCTACGTCAGTTGTAGTCTTTTCTTGTCTCGTATTGAGCTGGGAAAATTTAGTACTGAGTTCAGTCATCTGTTTGGTCAGTGTGGCGTCTATAATGTTCCACACGCTTACATAAAGTGTCATTACCTATCTTGATTGCTATGAGATCAGATTTGATTTCGTCGTTTTGTGTTTTTAACTGTTCATTTTGTGTCTCTAATTGTGCCTTTAAGGTTGCCATGTTTTCGGCGTTCTGTTTCCTTATGGTTGCCATATTTTCTGCGTTTTGTTTCACTAGCATTTGTAACATGTCGGCAATGTTTACCGTTTGCAAGGTCTCTGCCCCCGCCGCGTCATTAGACGTGACGTCATGCATTAACATGGGCTCTGATTGAGATTTTGAAATTTTTGTAGTGGACGGCCTATTGTCAAAATTTTCGTCAACACTTGCGTCAATGTTTGATGAATCGTCACTACCGGTTGCTGTCGTAAAGTCATTCTCTAACACTTGTCTCACGTCCGAGTCGGATTGCGTCTGAATAGTACGTCCTTGCTGTTCCATTTTTGCGTATTGTTTTCTAGTTATTACCATGCCACACGTGATATATGTTTCAAGAAAATTTTTGACACTGATTTTAAAATAAAATGTAGTTGAGCATGAATCGCTCGTAGCAACAATGGCTGTCTGTTAATTTAAAAATAGAAACTGAATTTGAGATTATTGGTAATGGCTGCTGGCCATGTTACATGATATCGTACAGAAGTCGGCCATATTGTACACTCGTGTATTGGTATTGTTGCATACGTTATTGTTTAGGGAAAAGTACTGAGAATAAAATTTATCACTGAAACTGTTATGCAGAAAAGAAACACTACAGAATTTACTGAAAAGCTAATACACCGAATTATACGTCTGGTCAAGCCTGCTAATGCAAAAATGCTGCGTCTTACCTTATTTTGCTGGAAGTTTCATTGCGTCTTCCCGCAAAATTTCAGAATTGGAAAATATCTTCAGATTTTGTTATCTCTCGTACATTGACGTCCAGGTCCAGAAAGTTGATTTTTTACATGAAACAAAGAGAACAATGTAACAAATGACAAAATAACAAGTCCGACACGCAGTCGCCAATATAAAATAAATAAAATAAATAATATATATATTGTTATTTTAAATATGTTAATTATTCTATCTGTATGATGGTGATTGTGATTGCAATTGGATTTGCTTATCTGGAGCGTGGACGTTTGATTATTCGTTATCAGACGCTTGACAATGGCTTTTTCATAAAGGCAATATTACTCGTAGTTGACGGTGAAATAAAACTGTATAATCGGACTTCGTAATGAAATCGTTTCCAAAGACTGCTGCGGTAGGTGCGGACTCATAATCTAAATCTCAATATTACAATAATTTGCCAGCCATGCCAATACGTCGTACAGAGGTGATTGTCTACTAAACATAAAAAAGTTACACAGTTAGTTAAATCAAATATATTCAATGAATAAGCCTACAGTTCATAATCCTACTTACTTTTATAAATATAAATTCTTTACAGAATCGAGTGCCTAGTGTGGTTGCAACTCGCAGTATTCTTCTATAACATGAAATATGGCGGTGTGTCAGACAATAAAATAAAATACGTGCTTTCCACACCACTTCAACCAGAGCTCTCTCCTTCTTTAATCAAACATAAGAGTAACGTAATTGTGCTTTTGTTTTATCAGCGACACAGCGCTGCAGTTGTTTGCCATAGGCTTTATTTATTTGTCACTGATTATTTATCTAATTAATATTTCGCGTTTCCGAGGATACTCACGCTCGGCATGCATATGTGCCTTTATAACACCTCTGCAGGTTCAATGTATTCCTTGGACATTCACATTGACGATGAAACACTGAAATTGCATCGGAAATAAATACAAAAGGCACAATGCCGCCTTAAGTGCAAGAAGAGTGAGACTTCTTAGAGTCTGTGCTTTGATCCTTTCCTATGAGACCAGTATTAGTTTCCGATACCCCACTGCACGTTCAGTATATTCCTTGGACCTTCACATTGACGATGAAACACTGATATTACTTCGGAATTAAATACAAAAGGCACAATGCCGCCTTAAGTGCAAGAAGATTGAGACTTCTTAGAGTCAGTGCTTTGATCCTTTCCGATGACACCAGAATTAGTTTCCGATACACCACTGCAGGTTCAATGTATTCCTTTTACATACACATTGACGATGAAACACTGAAATTACATCGGAATTAAATACAAGAAGTACAATGCCGACTTAAGTATAAGAATAGAGACTCTTCTTACTGTCTGTGCTTTGATCCTTTACTATGTGACCAGTATTAGTTTCCGATACACCACATCATATTCAATGTATTCCTTCTACATACACATTGACGATGTAGCACTGAAATTACATCGGAATTAAATACAAAAGGCAAAATGCCGCCTTAAGTACAAGAATAGAGACTCTTCTTGCAGTCTGAGCTTTGATCCTTTCCTGTGAGACCAGTATTAGTTTCCGATACACCACTGCACGTTCAATGTATTACTTGGACATTCACATTGACGATGAAACACTGAAATTACTTCGAAACTAAATACAAAAGGCACAATGTCGCCTTAAGTGCAAAAAGAGTGAGACTTCTTAGAGTCTGTGCTTTGATCCTTTCCTATGAGACCAGTATTAGTTTCCGATACACCACTGCAGGTTCGATGTATTCCTTTTACATACACATTGACGATGAAACACTGAAATTACATCTGATTTAAATACAAAAGGCACAATGCCGCCTTAAGTGCAAGAAGAGTGAGACTTCTTAGAGTCTGTGCTTTGATCTTTTCCTATGAGACCAGTATTAGTTTCCGATACACCACTGCAGGTTCAATGTATTCCTTGGACATTCATATGGACGATGAAACACTGAAATAACATCGGAATTAAATACAAAAGGCACAATGCTGCCTTAAGTGCAAGAAGAGTGAGACTTCTTAGAGTCGGTGCTTTGATCCTTTCCTATGAGACCAGTATTAGTTTCCGATACACCATTGCACGTTCAATGTATTCCTTGGACATTCACATTGACGATGAAACACTGAAATTACATCGGAATTAAATACAAAAGGCACAATGTCGCCTTAAGTGCAAGCAGAGTGAGACTCCTTAGAGTCTGTGCTTTGATTCTTTCGTATGAGACCAGTATTAGTTTCCGATAACCCACTGCAGGTTCAATGTATTCCGTTTACACACACATTGACGATGAAACACTGAAATTACATCTGAATTAAATACAAATGGCACAATGCCGCCTTAAGTGCCAGAAGAGTGAGACTTCTTAGTGTCTGTGCTTTGATCCTTTCCTATGAGACCAGTATTAGTTTCCGATACACCACTGCAGGTTCAATGTATTCCTCTTAAATACACATTGACGTAGAAACACTGAAATTACATCGGAATTAAATACAAAAGGCACAATTCCGCCTTAAATCCTAGAAGAGTGAGACTTCATTAGAGTCTGTGCTTTGATCCTTTCCTATGAGACCAGTATTACTTTCCGATACACCACTGCAGGGTCAATGTATTCCTTGGACCTTCACATTGGCGATGAAACACAGAAATCGCATCGGAATTAAATACAAAAGGCACAATGCCGCCTTAAGTACAAGAATAGAGACTCTTCTTATAGTCGGTGCTTTGATCCTTTCCTGTGAGACCAGTATTAGTTTCCGATACACCACTGCAGGTTCAATGTATTCCTTGGACATTCACATTGACGATGAAACACTGAAATCACATCGGAATTAAATACAAAAAGCACAATGCCACCTTAAGTGCAAGAAGAGTGAGACTTCTTATAGTCTTTGCTTTGATCCTTTAATATGAGACCAGTATTAGTTTCCGATACACCACTGCAGGTTCAATGTATTCCGTTTACATACACATTGGCGATGAAACACTGAAATTACATTGGAATTAAATACAAAGGCACAATGCCGCCTTAGGTGCAAGAAGAGTGAGACTTCTTAGAGTCTGTGCATTGATCCTTTCCTGTGAGACCAGTATTTGTGTCCGATACAGCACTGCACGTTCAATGCATTCCTTGGACCTTCACATTGGCGCTGAAACACAGAAGTCGCATCGGAATTAAATAGAAAAGGCACAATGCCGCCTTAAGTACAAGAATAGAGACTCTTCTTATAGTCGGTGCTTTGATCCTTTCCTGTGAGACCAGTATTAGTTTCGGATACACCACTGCAGGTTCAATGTGTTCCTTTGACATTCACATTGACGATGATAGACTGAAATTGCATCGGAATTAAATACAAAAGGCACAATGCCGCCTTAAGTGCAAGAAGAGTGAGACTTCTTAGAGTCTGTGCTTTGATCCTTTCCTATGAGAACAGTATTAGTTTCCGAACACCCACTGCAGGTTCAATGTATTCCGTTTACATACACATTGACGATGAAACACTGAAATTACATCGGAATTAAATACAAAAGGCATAATGCCGCCCTAAGTGCAAGAAGAGTGAGACTTCTTAGTGTCTGTGCTTTGATCCTTTCCTATGAGACAAGTATTAGTTTCCGATACACCACTGCAGGTTCAATGTATTCCTTGGACATTCACAGTAACGATGAAACACTGAATTTACATCGGAATTAAATGCAAAAGGCACAATGCCGCCTTTAGTGCAAGGTGAGTGAGACTTCTTAGAGTCTGTGCTTTGATCCTTTCCTATGAGACCAGTATTAGTTTCTGATACACCACTGCAGGTACAATGTATTCCTTTTACATACACATTGACGATGAAGCACTGAAATTACATCGGAATTAAATACAAAAGGCAAAATGCCGCCTTAAGTACAAGAATAGAGACTCTTCTTACAGTTAGAGCTTTGATCCTTTCCTGTGAGACCAGTATTAGTTCCCGATACACCACTGCACGTCCAATGAATTCCTTGGACATTCACATTGACGGTGAAACACTGAAATTACTTCGTAATTAAATACAAAAGGCACAATGCCGCCTTAAGTGCAAGAAGAGTGAGACTTCTTAGAGTCTGTGCTTTGATCCTTTCCTATGAGACCAGTATTAGTTTCCGATACAACACTGCAGGTTCTATGTATTCCTTTTACATACACATCGACGATGAAACACTGAAATTACATCGGAATTAAATACAAAAGGCACAATGCCGCCTTAAGCGCAAGAAGAGTGAGACTTCTTAGAGTCTGTGATTTGATCCTTTCCTATGAGACCAGTATTAGTTTCCGATACACCACTGCAGGTTCAATGTATTCCGTTTACATACACATTGACGATGAAACACTGAAATTACATCGGAATTAAATACAAATGGACCAATGCCACAATAAGTGCAAGAAGAGTGAGATTTCTTATTGTCTGTGCTTTGATTCTTTCCTATGAGACCAGTATTAGTTTCCGATACACCACTGCAGTTTCAATGTATTGCTTTTACATACACATTGACGATGATACACTGAAATTACATCGTAACTAAATACAAAAGGCACAATACCGCATTAAATGCAAGTAGAGTGAGACTTATTACAGTCTGCGCTTTGATACTTTCCTATGAGACCAGTATTAGTTTCCGATACACCACTGCAGGTTCAATGTAATCCTTTTACATACACATTGACGATGAAACACTGAAATTACATCGGAATTGAATACAAAAGGCACAATGACGCCTTAAATGCAAGAAGAGTGAGACTTCTTAGAGTCTGTGCTTTGATCCTTTCCTATGAGACCAGTATTAGTTTCCGATACACCACTGCAGGGTCAATGAATTCCTTGGAGCTTCACATTGACGATGAAACACAGAAATCGCATCGGAATTAAATACAAAAGGCACAATGCCGCCTTAAGTACAAGAATAGAGACTCTTCTTACAGTCGGAGCTTTGATCGTTTCCCGTGAGACCAGTATTAGTTTCGGATACACCACTGCAGCTTCAATGTATTCCTTGGACATTCACATTGACGATGAAACACTGAAATTGCATCGGAACTAAATACAAAAGGCACAATGCCGAATTAAGTGCAAGAAGAGTGAGACTTCTTAGAGTCTGTGCTTTGATCCTTTCCTATGAGACCAGTATTAGTTTCCGATAACCCACTGCAGGTTCAATGTATTCCGTTTACATACACATTGACGATGAAACACTGAAATTACATCGGAATTAAAAACAAGAGGCACAATGCCGCCTTAAGTACAAGAATAGAGACTCTTCTTACAGTCGATGCTTTGATCCGTTCCTGTGAGACCAGTATTAGTTTCCGATACACCACTGCTGGTTCAATGTATTCCTTGGACATTCTTAATTACGATGAAACACTGAAATTACATCGGAATTAAATACAAAAGGCTCAATGCCACCTTAAGTGCAAGGAGAGTGAGACTTCTTAGAGTCTGTGCTTTCCTATGAGACCAGTATTAGGTTCCGATACATCACTGCAGGTTCAATGTATTCCGTTTACGTACACATTGACGATGAAACACTGAAATTACATCGGAATTAAATACAAAAGGCACATTGTCGCCTTAAGTGCAAGAAGAGTGAGACTTCTTAGAGTCTGTGCATTGATCCTTTCCTGTGAGACCAGTATTAGTTTCCGATACACTACTGCACGTTCAATGTATTCTGTGGACCTTCACATTGACGATGAAACACTGATGTAATTTCGGAATTAAATACAAAAGGCACAATGCCGCCATAAGTGCAAGAAGAGTGAGACTTCTTATAGTCTGTGCTTTGATCCATTCCTATGACACCAGTATTACTTTTCGATACACCACTGCAGGTTGAATGTATTCCATTTACATACACATTGATGACGAAACACTGAAATTACGTCGGAATTAAATACAAAAGGCACAATGCCGCCTTAAGTGCAAGAAGCGTGAGACTTCTTAGAGTCTGTGCTTTGATCCTTTCCTATGACACCATTATTAGTTTCCGATAACCCACTGCAGGTACAATGTATTCCGTTTACATACACATTGACGATGAAACACTGAAATTACATCGGAATTAAATACAAAAGGCACTATGCCGCCTTAAATGCAAGAAGAGTGTGACTTCTTAGAGTCTGTGCTTTGATCCTTTTCTATGAGACCAGTACTAGTTTCCGATACACCACTGCAGGTTCAATGTATTCCGTTTACATACACATTGACGATGAAACTCTGAAATTACATCGGAATTAAATACAAAAGGCACAATGCCGCCTTAAGTGCAAGAAGAGTGAGACTTCTTAGAGTCTGTGCTTTGATCCTTTCCTGTCAGACCAGTGTTGGTTTCCGATACACCACTACTGGTTCAATGTATTCCTTGGTCCTTCACATTGACGATGAAACACTGAAATTACATCGGAATTAAATAAAAAAGGCACAACGCCGCCTTAAGTGCAAGAAGAGTGAGATTTCTTAGAGTCTGTGCTTTGATCCTTTCCTATGAGACCAGTATTAGTTTCCGATACACCACTGCAGGTTCAATGTATTTCTTGGACATTCACATTGACGATGAAACACTGAAATTACATCGTAATTAAATACAAAAGGCACAATGCCGCCTTAAGTGCAAGAAGAGCGAGACTACTTAGAGTCTGTGCTTTCATCCTTTCCTATGAGACCATTATTAGTTTCCGATAACCCACTGCAGGTTCAATGTATTCCGTTTACATACAAATTGACGATGAAACACTGAAATTACATCGGACTTAAATTCAAAAGGCACTATGCCGCCTTAAATGCAAGAAGAGTGTGACTTCTTAGACTCTGTGCTTTGATCCTTTCCTATGAGACCAGTATTAGCTTCTGATAACCCACTGCAGGTTCAATGTATTCCGTTTACATACATATTGACGATGAAACACTGAAATTACATCGGAATTAAATACAAAAGGCACAATGCCGCCGTAACTGCAAGAAGATTGAGACTTCATAGAGTCTGTGCTTTGATCCTTTCCTATGAGACCAGTTTTAGTTTCCGATACACCACTGCAGGTTCAATGTATTCCTTGGTCCTTCACATTGACGATGAAACACTGAAATCACTTCGGAATTAACTACAAAAGCCACAATGCCGCCTTAAGTGCAAGAAGATTGAGACTTCATAGAGTCTGTGCTTTGATCCTTTCCTATGAGACCAGTTTTAGTTTCCGATATTGCAGGTTCGATGTATTCCTTGGACCTTCACATTGGCGATGAAACACAGAAATCGCATCGGAATTATACACAAAAGCCACAATGCCGCCTTAACTATAAGAATAGAGACTCGTCTTACAGTCGGTGCTTTGATCCTTTCCTGTGAGTCCAGTATTAGTTTCCGATACACCACTTCAGGTTCAATGAATTCCTTGGACATTCACATTGACGATGAAACACTGAAATTGCATCGGAATTAAATACAAAAGGCACAATGCCGCCTTAAGTGCAAGAAGTGTGAGACTTCTTAGAGTCTGTGCTTTGATCCCTTCCAATAAGACCAGTATTAGGTTCCGATACCCCCCGGCAGGTTCTATGTATTCCGTTTACATACTCATTGACGATGAAACACTGAGATTACATCGGAATTAAATACAAAAGGCACAATGCCGCCCTACGTGCAAGAAGAGTGAGACTCCTTAGTGTCTGTGCTTTGATACTTTCCTATGAGACTAGTATTAGTTTCCGATAACCCACGGCAGGTTCAATGTATTCCGTTTACATACACATTGACGATGAAACACTGAAATTACATCGGAATTAAATACAAAAGGCAAAATGCCGCCTTAAGTACAAGAATAGAGACTCTTCTTACAGTTAGAGCTTTGATCCTTTCCTGTGAGACCAGTATTAGTTCCCGATACACCACTGCACGTCCAATGAATTCCTTGGACATTCACATTGACGGTGAAACACTGAAATTACTTCGTAATTAAATACAAAAGGCACAATGCCGCCTTAAGTGCAAGAAGAGTGAGACTTCTTAGAGTCTGTGCTTTGATCCTTTCCTATGAGAACAGTATTAGTTTCCGAACACCCACTGCAGGTTCAATGTATTCCGTTTACATACACATTGACGATGAAACACTGAAATTACATCGGAATTAAATACAAAAGGCATAATGCCGCCCTAAGTGCAAGAAGAGTGAGACTTCTTAGTGTCTGTGCTTTGATCCTTTCCTATGAGACAAGTATTAGTTTCCGATACACCACTGCAGGTTCAATGTATTCCTTGGACATTCACAGTAACGATGAAACACTGAATTTACATCGGAATTAAATGCAAAAGGCACAATGCCGCCTTTAGTGCAAGGTGAGTGAGACTTCTTAGAGTCTGTGCTTTGATCCTTTCCTATGAGACCAGTATTAGTTTCTGATACACCACTGCAGGTACAATGTATTCCTTTTACATACACATTGACGATGAAGCACTGAAATTACATCGGAATTAAATACAAAAGGCAAAATGCCGCCTTAAGTACAAGAATAGAGACTCTTCTTACAGTTAGAGCTTTGATCCTTTCCTGTGAGACCAGTATTAGTTCCCGATACACCACTGCACGTCCAATGAATTCCTTGGACATTCACATTGACGGTGAAACACTGAAATTACTTCGTAATTAAATACAAAAGGCACAATGCCGCCTTAAGTGCAAGAAGAGTGAGACTTCTTAGAGTCTGTGCTTTGATCCTTTCCTATGAGACCAGTATTAGTTTCCGATACAACACTGCAGGTTCTATGTATTCCTTTTACATACACATCGACGATGAAACACTGAAATTACATCGGAATTAAATACAAAAGGCACAATGCCGCCTTAAGCGCAAGAAGAGTGAGACTTCTTAGAGTCTGTGATTTGATCCTTTCCTATGAGACCAGTATTAGTTTCCGATACACCACTGCAGGTTCAATGTATTCCGTTTACATACACATTGACGATGAAACACTGAAATTACATCGGAATTAAATACAAATGGACCAATGCCACAATAAGTGCAAGAAGAGTGAGATTTCTTATTGTCTGTGCTTTGATTCTTTCCTATGAGACCAGTATTAGTTTCCGATACACCACTGCAGTTTCAATGTATTGCTTTTACATACACATTGACGATGATACACTGAAATTACATCGTAACTAAATACAAAAGGCACAATACCGCATTAAATGCAAGTAGAGTGAGACTTATTACAGTCTGCGCTTTGATACTTTCCTATGAGACCAGTATTAGTTTCCGATACACCACTGCAGGTTCAATGTAATCCTTTTACATACACATTGACGATGAAACACTGAAATTACATCGGAATTGAATACAAAAGGCACAATGACGCCTTAAATGCAAGAAGAGTGAGACTTCTTAGAGTCTGTGCTTTGATCCTTTCCTATGAGACCAGTATTAGTTTCCGATACACCACTGCAGGGTCAATGAATTCCTTGGAGCTTCACATTGACGATGAAACACAGAAATCGCATCGGAATTAAATACAAAAGGCACAATGCCGCCTTAAGTACAAGAATAGAGACTCTTCTTACAGTCGGAGCTTTGATCGTTTCCCGTGAGACCAGTATTAGTTTCGGATACACCACTGCAGCTTCAATGTATTCCTTGGACATTCACATTGACGATGAAACACTGAAATTGCATCGGAACTAAATACAAAAGGCACAATGCCGAATTAAGTGCAAGAAGAGTGAGACTTCTTAGAGTCTGTGCTTTGATCCTTTCCTATGAGACCAGTATTAGTTTCCGATAACCCACTGCAGGTTCAATGTATTCCGTTTACATACACATTGACGATGAAACACTGAAATTACATCGGAATTAAAAACAAGAGGCACAATGCCGCATTAAGTACAAGAATAGAGACTCTTCTTACAGTCGATGCTTTGATCCGTTCCTGTGAGACCAGTATTAGTTTCCGATACACCACTGCTGGTTCAATGTATTCCTTGGACATTCTTAATTACGATGAAACACTGAAATTACATCGGAATTAAATACAAAAGGCTCAATGCCACCTTAAGTGCAAGGAGAGTGAGACTTCTTAGAGTCTGTGCTTTCCTATGAGACCAGTATTAGGTTCCGATACATCACTGCAGGTTCAATGTATTCCGTTTACGTACACATTGACGATGAAACACTGAAATTACATCGGAATTAAATACAAAAGGCACATTGTCGCCTTAAGTGCAAGAAGAGTGAGACTTCTTAGAGTCTGTGCATTGATCCTTTCCTGTGAGACCAGTATTAGTTTCCGATACACTACTGCACGTTCAATGTATTCTGTGGACCTTCACATTGACGATGAAACACTGATGTAATTTCGGAATTAAATACAAAAGGCACAATGCCGCCATAAGTGCAAGAAGAGTGAGACTTCTTATAGTCTGTGCTTTGATCCATTCCTATGACACCAGTATTACTTTTCGATACACCACTGCAGGTTGAATGTATTCCATTTACATACACATTGATGACGAAACACTGAAATTACGTCGGAATTAAATACAAAAGGCACAATGCCGCCTTAAGTGCAAGAAGCGTGAGACTTCTTAGAGTCTGTGCTTTGATCCTTTCCTATGACACCATTATTAGTTTCCGATAACCCACTGCAGGTACAATGTATTCCGTTTACATACACATTGACGATGAAACACTGAAATTACATCGGAATTAAATACAAAAGGCACTATGCCGCCTTAAATGCAAGAAGAGTGTGACTTCTTAGAGTCTGTGCTTTGATCCTTTTCTATGAGACCAGTACTAGTTTCCGATACACCACTGCAGGTTCAATGTATTCCGTTTACATACACATTGACGATGAAACTCTGAAATTACATCGGAATTAAATACAAAAGGCACAATGCCGCCTTAAGTGCAAGAAGAGTGAGACTTCTTAGAGTCTGTGCTTTGATCCTTTCCTGTCAGACCAGTGTTGGTTTCCGATACACCACTACTGGTTCAATGTATTCCTTGGTCCTTCACATTGACGATGAAACACTGAAATTACATCGGAATTAAATAAAAAAGGCACAACGCCGCCTTAAGTGCAAGAAGAGTGAGATTTCTTAGAGTCTGTGCTTTGATCCTTTCCTATGAGACCAGTATTAGTTTCCGATACACCACTGCAGGTTCAATGTATTTCTTGGACATTCACATTGACGATGAAACACTGAAATTACATCGTAATTAAATACAAAAGGCACAATGCCGCCTTAAGTGCAAGAAGAGCGAGACTACTTAGAGTCTGTGCTTTCATCCTTTCCTATGAGACCATTATTAGTTTCCGATAACCCACTGCAGGTTCAATGTATTCCGTTTACATACAAATTGACGATGAAACACTGAAATTACATCGGACTTAAATTCAAAAGGCACTATGCCGCCTTAAATGCAAGAAGAGTGTGACTTCTTAGACTCTGTGCTTTGATCCTTTCCTATGAGACCAGTATTAGCTTCTGATAACCCACTGCAGGTTCAATGTATTCCGTTTACATACATATTGACGATGAAACACTGAAATTACATCGGAATTAAATACAAAAGGCACAATGCCGCCGTAACTGCAAGAAGATTGAGACTTCATAGAGTCTGTGCTTTGATCCTTTCCTATGAGACCAGTTTTAGTTTCCGATACACCACTGCAGGTTCAATGTATTCCTTGGTCCTTCACATTGACGATGAAACACTGAAATCACTTCGGAATTAACTACAAAAGCCACAATGCCGCCTTAAGTGCAAGAAGATTGAGACTTCATAGAGTCTGTGCTTTGATCCTTTCCTATGAGACCAGTTTTAGTTTCCGATATTGCAGGTTCGATGTATTCCTTGGACCTTCACATTGGCGATGAAACACAGAAATCGCATCGGAATTATACACAAAAGCCACAATGCCGCCTTAACTATAAGAATAGAGACTCGTCTTACAGTCGGTGCTTTGATCCTTTCCTGTGAGTCCAGTATTAGTTTCCGATACACCACTTCAGGTTCAATGAATTCCTTGGACATTCACATTGACGATGAAACACTGAAATTGCATCGGAATTAAATACAAAAGGCACAATGCCGCCTTAAGTGCAAGAAGTGTGAGACTTCTTAGAGTCTGTGCTTTGATCCCTTCCAATAAGACCAGTATTAGGTTCCGATACCCCCCGGCAGGTTCTATGTATTCCGTTTACATACTCATTGACGATGAAACACTGAGATTACATCGGAATTAAATACAAAAGGCACAATGCCGCCCTACGTGCAAGAAGAGTGAGACTCCTTAGTGTCTGTGCTTTGATACTTTCCTATGAGACTAGTATTAGTTTCCGATAACCCACGGCAGGTTCAATGTATTCCGTTTACATACACATTGACGATGAAACACTGAAATTACATCGGAATTAAATACAAAAGGCACAATGCCGCCCTAAGTGCAAGAAGAGTGATACTCCTTAGTGTCCGTGCTTTGATCCTTTCCTGTGAGACCAGTATTAGTTTCCGATACACAACTGCAGGGTCAATGTATTCCTTGGACCTTCACATTGACGATGAAACACAGAAATCGCATCGGAATTAAAAATAAAGGCACAAGGCCGCCTGAAGTAAAGGAATAGAGACTCTTCTTACAGTCGGTGCTTCGATCCTTTCCTTTGAGACCAGTATTAGTTTCCGATACACCACTGCTGGTTCAATGTATTCCTTGGACATTCATAATTACGATGAAATACTGAAATTACATCGGAATTAAATACAAAAGGCACAATGCCGCCTTAAGTGCAAGGAGAGTGAGACTTCTTAGAGTCTGTGCTTTCCTATGAGACCAGTATTAGATTCCGATACACCACTGCAGGTTCAATGCATTCCTTGGACCTTCACATTAACGATGAAACACAGAAATCGCATCGGAATTAAATACAAATGCCACAATGCCGCCTTAACTATAAGAATAGAGACTCTTCTTACAGTCGGTGCTTTGATCCTTTCTTGTGAGTCCAGTATTAGTTTCTGTTACAACACTGAAGGTTCAATTTATTCCTTGGACATTCACATTGACGATGAAACACTGAAATTACATCGGAATTAAATACAAAAGGCACAATGCCACCTTAAGTGCAAGAAGAGTGAGACCTCTTAGAGTCTGTGCTTTGATCCTTTCCTGTGAGATAAGTTTTAGTTTCCGATACACTACTGCAGGTTCAATGTATTCCTTGGTCCTTCACATTGACGATGAAACACTGAAATTACTTCGGAATTAAATACAAAAGCCACAATGCCGCCTTAAGTGCAAGAATAGAGACTCTTCTTACAGTCGGTGCTTTGAGCATTCCCTGTGAGACCAGTATTAGTTTCCGATATACCACTGCAGGTTCAATGTATTCCTTGCACCTTCACAATGACGATGAAACACAGAAATCGCATCGAAATTAAATACAAATTTAAAAACGCCGCCTTCATTACAAGAATAGAGGCTCTTCTTACAGTCGGTGCTTTGATCTTTTCCTGTGAGACCAGTATTAGTTTCCAACACACGACTGCAGGTTCAATGTATCCTTGGACATACATATTGACGATGAAACACTGAAATTCCATCGGAATTAAATACAAATGGCACATTGCCGCCTTAAGTGCAAGAAGAGTGAGACTTCTTTGAGTCTGTGCTTTGATCCTTTGGTGTGAGACCAGTATTAGTTTCCGATACACCACTGCATGTTCAATGTATTCCTTGGACATTCACATTGACGATGAAACACTGAAATTACATCGGAATTAAATACAAAAGGCACAATGCCGCCTTAAGTGCAAGAAGAGTGAGACTTCTTAGAGTCTGTGTTTTGATCCTTTCCTGTGAGATATGTTTTAGTTTCCGATACACTACTGAAGGTTCAATGTATTCCTTGGTCCTTCACATTGACGATGAAACACTGAAATTACTTCGGAATTAAATACAAAAGCCACAATGCCGCCTTAAGTGCAAGAAGAGTGGGACTATTTTGAGTCTGTGCTTTAATACTTTCCTGCGAGACCAGTATTAGTTTCCGATACACCACTGCAGGTTCAATGCATTCCTTGGACCTTCACATTGATGATGAAACACAGAAATCGCATCGGAATTAAATACAAATGGCACAGTGCCGCCTTAAGTACATGAATAGAAGCTCTTCTTACAGTCGGAGCTTTGAGCATTCCCTGTGAGACCAGTATTAGTTTCCGATACACCACTGCAGGTTCAATGTATTCCTTGCACCTTCACATTGACGATGAAATACAGAAATCGCATCGAAATTAAATACAAAACTCATAACGCCGCCTTAATTACAAGAATAGAGACTCTTCTTACAGTCGGTGCTTTGATCTTTTCCTGTGAGACCAGTATTAGTTTCCGACACACCACTGCAGGTTCAATGTATCCTTGGACATACACATTGATAATGAAACACTGAAATTCCATCAGAATGAAATACAAATGGCACATTGCCGCCTTAAGTGCAAGAAGAGTGAGACTTCTTAGAGTCTGTGCTTTGATCCTTTAGTGTGAGACCAGTATTAGTTTCCGATACACCACTGCATGTTCAATGTATTCCTTGGACCTACACATTGACGATGAAATACCGAAATCGCATCGGAATTAAATACAAAATACACAATGCCGCCTTAAGTACAAGAATAGATACTCTTCTTACAGTCTGTGCTTTGATCTTTTCCTGTGAGACCAGTATTAGTTTCCGATACACCACTGCAGGTTCAATCTATTCCTTGGACATACACATTGACGATGAACAACTGAAATTACATCGGAATTAAATACAAAAGGCACAATGCCGCCATAAGTGCAAGCAGAGCGAGACTTATTACAGTCCGTGCTTTGATCCTTTCCTGTGAGACCAGTATTAGTTTCCGATACACCACTGCAGGTTCAATGTATTCCATGGACCTACACATTGACGATGAAACACCGAAATCGCATCGGAATTAAATACAAAATACACAACGCCGCCATAATTACAAGAACAGAGACTCACCTTACAGTCGGTGCTTTGATCTTTTCCTGTGAGACCTGTATTAGATTCCGATACACCACTGCTGGTTCAATGTATTCATTGGACGTTCACATTGACGATGAAACACTGAAATTGCATCGGACGTAAATACAAAAGGCACAATTCGCCTTAAGTACAAGAATAGAGACTCTTCTTACAATCGGTGTTTGATCCTATCCTGTGAGACCAGTATTATTTTCCGATACACCACTGCAGGTTCAATGTATTCCTTGGACATTCACATTGACGATGAAACACTGAAATTACATAGGAATTAAATACAAAAGGCACAATGCCGCCTTAAGTGCAAGAAGAGTGAGACTTCTCAGAGTAGGTGCTTTGATCCTTTCCTATGAGACCATTATTAGTTTCCGATACACCACTGCAGGTTCAATTTATTCCGTTAACATACACATTGACGATTAAACACTGAAATTACATCGGATTTAAGTACAAAGGCACAATGCCGCGTTAAGTGCAAGATGAGTGAGACTTCTTAGAGTCTGTGCTTTGATCCTTTCCTGTGAGACCAGTATAAGTTTCCGATACACCACTGCACGTTCAATGTATTCCTTGCACCTTTACATTGACGATGAAACACTGATATTACTTCGGAATTAAATACAAAAGGCACAATGCCGCCTTAAGTGCAAGAAGAGTGAGACTTCTTAGAGTCTGTGCTTTTGTCCTTTCCTATGAGACCAGTATTAGTTTCCGATAACCCACTGCAGGTTCAATGTATTCCGATTAGATACACATTGACGATGAAACACTGAAATTACATCGTAAATAAATACAAAAGGCACAATGCCGCCTTAAGTGCAAGAAGATTGAAACTTCTTAGAGTCTGTGCTTTGATCCTTTCCTGTGATACCAGTATTAGTTTCCGATACACCACTGCAGGTTCAATGTATTCCTTGGACATACACATTGACGGGAAAACACTGAAATTACATTGGAATTAAATATAAAAGGCACAATGTCGCCATAAGTGCAAGAAGAGTGAGACTTCTTAGAGTCTGTGGTTTGATCCTTTCCTGTGAGACCTGTATTAGTTTCCGATACACCACTGCACGTTCAATGTATTCCTTTGACCTTCACATTGACGATGAAACACAGAAATCGCATCGGAATTATATAAAAAAGGCACAATGCCGCCTTAAGTACAAGAATAGAGACTGTTCTTACAGTCGGTGTTTGGCACACTGGACTCGCATTCGGGAGGACGACGGTTCAATCCCGTCTCTGGCCATCCTGATTTAGGTTTTCCGTGATTTCCCTAAATCGTTTCAGGCAAATGCCGGGATGGTGCCTTTGAAAGGGCACGGCCGATTTCCTTCCCAATCATTCCCTAGCCCGAGCTTGCGCTCCGTCTCTAATGACCTCGTTGTCGACGGGACGTTAAACACTAACCACCACCACCACCATCGGTGTTTGATCCTTTCCTGTGAGACCAGTATTAGTTTCCGATACACCACTGCAGGTTCACTGTATTCCTTCGACATTCACATTAATGATGATACACTGAAAATACATAGGAATTAAATACAAAAGGCACAATGCCGCCTTAAGTGCAAGAAGAGTGAGCCTTCTTAGAGTCTGTGCTTTGATCCTTTCCTATGAGACCATTATTAGTTTCCGATACACCACTGCAGGTTCAATATATTCCGTTTACATACACATTGACGATGAAACACTGAAATTACATCGGAATTAAATACAAAGGCACAATGCCGCGTTAAGTGCAAGAAGAGTGAGACTTCTTAGAGTCTGTGCATTGATCCTTTCCTATGAGACCAGTATTACATTCCGATACACCACTGCAGGTTCAGTGTATTCCTTTTACATACACATTGACGATGAAACACTGAAATTACATCGGAATTAAATACAAAAGTCACAATGCCGCCTTAAGTGTAAGAAGAATGAGTCTTCTTAGAGCCTGTGCTTTCATCCTTTCCTATGAGACCAGTATTAGTTTCCGATACACCATTGCAGGTTCAATGTATTCCGTGGACATTCACATTGACGATGAAACACTGAAATTACATAGGAATTAATTACAAAAGGCAGAATGCCGCCTTAAGAGCAAGAAGAGTGAGACTTCTTAGAGTCTGTACTTTGATCCTTTCCTATGAGACCAGTATTAGTTTCCGATAACCCACTGCAGGTTCAATGAATTCCTTTTACATACACATTGACGATGAAACTCTGAAATTACATCGGAATTTAATACAAAAGGCATAATGCCGCCTTAACTGCAAGAAAAGTGAGACCTCTTAGAGTCTGTGTTTTGATCCTTTCCTGTGAGACCAGCATAAGTTTCCGATACACCACTGCAGGTTCAATGTATTCCTTGGACCTTCACATTGACGATGAAACACTGAAATCGCATCGGAATTAAATACAAAAGGCACAATGCCGCCTTAAGTACAAGAATAGAGACTCTTTTTACAGTCGGTGCTTTGATCCTTTCCTATGAGGCCAGTATTGGTTTCCGATACACCACTGCAGGTTCAATGTATTCCTTGGACCTTCACATTGACGATGAAACACAGAAATCGCATCGGAATTAAATACAAAAAGCACAATGCCGCCTTTAGTACAAGAATAGAGACTCTTCTTACAGTCGGTGCTTTGATCCTTCCCTGTGAGACCAGTATTAGTTTCCGATACACCACTGTAGGTCTAATTTATTCCTTGGACCTTCACATTGACGATGAAACACAGAAATCGCAACGGAATTAAATACAAAAGGCACAATGCCGACTTAAGTATAAGAATAGTGACTCTTCTTACAGTCGGTGCTTTGATCCTCTCCTGTGAGACCAGTATTAGATTCCGATACACAACTGCAGGTTCAATGTATTCCCTTTACATACACACTGACGATGAAACACTGAAATTACATCGGATATAAATACAAAAGGCACAATGCCGCCTTAAGTGCAAGAAGAGTGAGACTTCTTAGAGTATGTGCTTTCATCCTTTCCTATGACACCAGTATTAGTTTCCGATTCACCACTTCAGGTTCAATGAATTCCCTTTACATGGACATTGACGATGAAACTCTGAAATTACATCGTAATTTAATACAAAAGGCATAATGCCGCCTTAACTGCAAGAAAAGTGAGACCTCTTAGAGTCTGTGTTTTGATCCTTTCCTGTGAGACCAGCATAAGTTTCCGATACACCACTGCAGGTTCAATGTATTCCTTGGACCTTCACATTGACGATGAAACACAGAAATCGCATCGGAATTAAATAGAAAAGGCACAATGCCACCTTAAGTACAAGAATAGAGTCACATCTTACAGTCGGTGCTTTGATCTCTTCCTGTGAGACCAGTATTAGTTACCGATACACAACTGCAGGTTCAATATATTCCCTTTACATACACATTGACGATGAAACACTGAAATTACATCGGATATAAATACAAAAGGCACAATGCCGCCTTAAGTGCAAGAAGAGTGAGACTTCTTAGAGTCTGTGCTTTCATCCTTTCCTATGACACCAGTATTAGTTTCCGATTCACCACTGCAGGTTCAATTAATTCCTTTTACATACACATTGACGATGAAACTCTGAAATTACAACGGAATTTTAATACAAAAGGCATAATGCCGCCTTAAGTGCAAGAAAAGTGAGACCTCTTAGAGTCTGAGTTTTGATCCTTTCCTGTGAGACCAGCATATGTTTCCGATACACCACTGCAGGTTCAATGTATTCCTTGGACCTTCACATTGACGATGAAACACTGAAATCGCATCGGAATTAAATACAAAAAGCACAATGCCGCCTGTAGTACAAGAATAGAGACTCTTGTTACAGTCGGTGTTTTGATCCTTTCCTGTGAGACCAGTATTAGTTTCCGATACACCACTGTAGGTCTAATGTATTCCTTGGACCTTCACATAGACGATGAAACACAGAAATCGCAACGGAATTAAATACAAATTGCACAATGCCGCCTTAAGTACAAGAATAGAGACTCTTCTTACACTCGGTGCTTTGAACCTTTCCTATGAGACCAATTTTAGTTTCCGATACGCCACTGCAGATTCAATGTATTCCTTTTACATACACATTGATGGTGAAACACTGAAATTACATCAGAATGAATTACAAAAGGCACAATGCCGCCTTAAGTGCAAGAAGAGTGAGACTTCTTAGAGTCTGTGCTTTGATCCTTTCCTGTGAGACCAGTATTAGCCCCCGATACACCACTGCAGGTTCAATGTATTCCTTGGACCTTCACATTGACGATGAAACACAGACATCACATCGGAATTAAATACAAAAGGCACAATGCCGCCTCTAGTACAATAATAGATACTCTTCTTTCAGTCGGTGCTTTGATCCTTACCTGTGAGACCAGTATAAGTTTCCGATAGACCACTGCAGGTTCAATGTATTCCTTCGACCTTCACATTGACGATGAAACACTGAAATCGCATCGGAATTAAATACGAAAGGCACAATGCCGCCCTAACTACAAGAATAGAGACTCTTCTTACAGTCGGTGCTTTGATCCTTTCCTAAGAGACCAGTTTTAGTTTCCGATACACCACCGCAGATTCAATGTATTCCATGGACCTTCACATTGACGATGAAACACAGAAATCACATCGCAGATAAATACAACAGGCACAATGATGCCTTAAATAAAAGAATAGAGACTCTTCTTACAGTCGGTGCTTTGATCGTTTCCTGTGAGACCAGTATTAGTTTTCGATACACCAGTGCAGGTTCAATGTATTCCTTGGACATTCACATTGACGATGAAACACAGAAATCGCATCGGAATGAAATACAAAAGGCACAATGCCGCCTTAAGTAAAAGAATAGAGACTCTTCTTACTGTCGGTGCTTTGATCCGTTCCTGTGAGACCAGTACTAGCTTCCTATACACCACTGCAGGTTCAATGTATTCCCTGGACCTTCACATTGACGATGAAACACAGAAATGGCATCGGAATTAAATACAAAAGGCACAATGCCGACTTAAGTATAAGAATAGTGACTCTTCTTACAGTCGGTGCTTTGATCCTCTCCTGTGAGACCAGTATTAGATTCCGATACACCTTTTCCGGTTCAATGTATTCCTTGGACCTTCACATTGACGATGAAACACAGAGATCGCATCGGAATTAAATAGAAAAGGCACAATGCCGCCTTAAGTACAAGAATAGAGTCACATCTTACAGTCGGTGCTTTGATCCCTTCCTGTGAGACCAGTATTAGTTTCCGATACACAACTGCAGGTTCAATGTATTCCCTTTACATACACATTGACGATGAAACACTGAAATTACATCGGATATAAATACAAAAGACACAATGCCGCCTTAAGTGCAAGAAGAGTGAGACTTCTTAGAGTCTGTCCTTTCATCCTTTCCTATGACACCAGTATTAGTTTCCGATTCACCACTGCAGGTTCAATGAAGTCCTTTTACATACACATGGACGATGAAACTCTAAAATTACATCGGAATTAAATACAAAAGGCACAATGCCGCCTTAAGTACAAGAATAGAGACTCTTCTTACAGACGGTGCTTTGATCCTTTCCTATGAGGCCAGTATTAGTTTCCGATACACCACTGCAGGTTCAATGTATTCCTTGGACCTTCACATTGACGATGAAACACAGAAATCGCATCGGAATTAAATACAAAAAGCACAATGCCGCCTTCAGTACAAGAATAGAGACTCTTCTTACAGTCGGTGCTTTGAGCATTCCCTGTGAGACCAGTATAAGTTTCCGATACACCACTGCAGGTTCAATGTATTCCTTGGAACTTCAAATTGACGATGATACACAGAAATCGCATCGGAATTAAATACAAAAGGCACAATGCCGCCTTAAGTACAAGAATAGAGACTCTTCTTACAGTCGGTGCTTTGAGCATTCCCTGTGAGACCAGTAACAGTATCCGATACACCACTGCAGGTCCAATGTGTTCCTTGGACCTTCACATTGACGATGAAACACAGAAATGGCATCGGAATTAAATACAAAAGGCACAATGCCGCCTTAAGTACGAGAATAGAGACTCTTCTTACAGTCGGTGCTTTGAGCATTCCCTGTGAGACCAGTATTAGTTTCCGCTACACCTCTGCAGGATCAGTTTATTCCTTGGACCTTCACATTGACGATGAAACACAGAAATGGCATCGGAATTAAATACAAAAGGCACAATGTCGCCTTAAGTACAAGAATAGAGACTCTTCTTACAGTCGGTGCTTTGAGCATTCCCTGTGGGGCCAGTAATAGTATCCGATACACCTCTGCAGGCTCAGTTTATTCCTTGGACCTTCACATTGACGATGAAACACAGAAATGGCATCGGAATTAAATACAAAAGGCACAATGCCGCCTTAAGTACAAGAATACAGACTCTTCCTACAGTCGGTGCTTTGAGCATTCCCTGTGAGACCAGTATTAGTTTCCGCTATACCTCTGCAGGTTCAGTTTATTCCTTGGACGTTCAAATTGAAGATGAAACACGGAGATTGCATCGGATTTAAATACAAAAGGCACAATGCCGCCTTAAGTACATGAATAGAGCCTCTTCTTACAGTCGGAGCTTTGAGCATTCCCTGTGAGACCAGTATTAGTTTCCGCTACACTTCTGCAGTTTTAATTTATTCCTTGGACTTTCACATTGACGATGAAACTCAGAAATCGCATCGGAATTAATTACAAAAGGCACAATGACGCCTTAAGTACAAGAATAGAGACTCTTTCTACAGTCGGTGCTTTAAACATTACCTGTGAGACCAGTATTAGTTTCCGATACGCAACTGCAGCTTCAATGTATTCCTTAGACCTTCAAATTGACTATGATACAAAGAAATCGCATAGGAATTAAATACAAAAGGCACAATGCCCCCTTAAGTACAAGAATAGAGACTCTTCTTACAGTCGGTGCTTTGAGCATTCCCTGTGAGACCAGTATTGGATTGCGATACACCACTGCAGGTTCAATGTATTCCTTGGACCTTCACATTGACGATGAAACACAGATATCGCATCGGAATTAAATACAAAAGGCACAATTCCGCCATGAGTACAAGAATAGAGACTCTTCTTACAGTCGGTGCTTTGAGCATTCCCTGTGAGACCAGTATTAGTGTCCGCTACACCTCTGCAGGTTCAGTTAATTCCTTGGACCTTCACATTGACGATGAAACATAGAAATGGCATCGCAATTAAATACAAATGGCACAATGCCACCTTAAGTACAAGAATAGAGACTCTTCTTACAGTCTATGCTTTGAGCATTCCCTGTGGGACCAGTATTAGTTTCCGATACACCACTGCATGTTCAATGTATTCCTTGGACCTTCACATTGACGATGAAACACAGAAATCGCATCGGAATTAAATCCAAAACGCACAATGCCGCCTTAAGTACAAGAATACAGACTCTACTTACAGTCGGTGCTTTGAGCATTCCCTGTGAGACCAGTATTAGTTTCCGATACAACACTGCAGGTTCAATGTATTCCTTGGACCTTCACATTGACGATGAAATACAGAAATCGCATCGGAATCAAATACAAAAGGCACAATGCCGCCTTAAGTACAAGAATAGAGACTCTTCTTCCAGTCGGTGCTTTGAGCATTCCCTGTGAGACCAGTATTAGTTTCCGCTACACTTCTGCAGTTTTAATTTATTCCTTGGACTTTCACATTGACGATGAAACGCAGAAATCGCATCGGAATTAAATACAAAAGGCATAATGCCGCCTTAAGCACAAGAATAGAGACTCTTTCTACAGTCGGTGCTTTAAACATTCCCTGTGAGACCAGTATTAGTTTCCGATACGCCACTGCAGGTTCAATGTATTCCTTGGACCTTCAAATTGACTATGATACACAGAAATCGCATAGGAATTAAATACAAAAGGCACAATGCCGCCTTAAGTACAAGAATAGAGACTCTTCTTACAGTCGGTGCTTTGAGCATTCCCTGTGAGACCAGTATTGGATTCCGATACACCACTGCAGGTTCAATGAATTCCTTGGACCTTCACATTGACGATGAAACACAGATATCGCATCGGAATTAAATACAAAAGGCACAATTCCGCCATGAGTACAAGAATAGAGAGCCTTCTTACAGTCGGTGCTTTGAGCATCCCTGTGAGACCAGTATAAGTTTCCGATACACCACTGCAGGTTCAATGTATTCCTTGGAACTTCAAATTGACGATGATACACAGAAATCGCATCGGAATTAAATACAAAAGGCACAATGCCGCCTTAAGTACAAGAATAGAGACTCTTCTTACAGTCGGTGCTTTGAGCATTCCCTGTGAGACCAGTATTGGATTCCGATACACCACTGCAGGTTCAATGTATTCCTTGGACCTTCACATTGACGATGAAACACAGAAATGGCATCGGAATTATATACAAAAGGCACAATGCCGCCTTAAGTACGAGAATAGAGACTCTTCTTACAGTCGGTGCTTTGAGCATTCCCTGTGAGACCAGTATTAGTTTCCGCTACACCTCTGCAGGATCAGTTTATTCCTTGGGCCTTCACATTGACGATGAAACACAGAAATGGCATCGGAATTAAATACAAAAGGCACAATGCCGCCTTAAGTACAAGAATAGAGACTCTTCTTACAGTCGGTGCTTTGAGCATTCCCTGTGAGACCAGTATTAGGTTCCGATACACCACTGGAGGTTCATGTATTCCCTGGACCTTCACATTGACGATGAAACACAGAAATCGCATCGGAATTAAATACAAAAGGCACAATGCCGCCTTAAGTACAAGAATACAGACTCTCCTTACAGTCGGTGCTTTGAGCATTCCCTGTGAGACCAGTATTAGTTTCCGATACACCACTGCAGGTTCAATGTATTCCTTGGACCTTCACATTGACGATGAAACGCAGAAATCGCATCGGAATTAAATACAAAAGGCACAATGCCGCCTTAAGTACATGAATAGAGACTCTTTTTACAGTCGGTGCTTTGACCATTCCCTGTGAGACCAGTATTAGTTTCCGATACGCCACTGCAGGTTCAATGAATTCCTTGGACCTTCAAATTGACGATGATACACAGAAATCGCATCGGAATTAAATACAAAAGGCACAATGCTGACTTAAATACAAGAATAGAGACTCATCTTACAGTCGGTGCTTTGAGCATTCCCTGTGAGACCAGTATTAGATTCCGATACACCACTGCAGGTTCAATGTATTCCTTGGACCTTCACATTGACAATGAAACAAGAAGTCGCATCGGAATTAAATACAAAAGGCACAATGCCGCCTTAAGTACAAGAATAGAGACTCTTCTTACAGTCGGTGCTTTGAGCATTCCCTGTGAGACCAGTATAAGTTTCCGATACACCACTGCAGGTTCAATGTATTCCTTGGAACTTCAAATTGACGATGATACACAGAAATCGCATCGGAATTAAATACAAAAGGCACAATGCCGCCTTAAGTACAAGAATAGAGACTCTTCTTACAGTCGGTGCTTTGAGCATTCCCTGTGAGACCAGTAACAGTATCCGATACACCACTGCAGGTCCAATGTATTCCTTGGACCTTCACATTGACGATGAAACACAGAAATGGCATCGGAATTAAATACAAAAGGCACAATGCCGCCTTAAGTACGAGAATAGAGACTCTTCTTACAGTCGGTGCTTTGAGCATTCCCTGTGAGACCAGTATTAGTTTCCGCTACACCTCTGCAGGATCAGTTTATTCCTTGGACCTTCACATTGACGATGAAACACAGAAATGGCATCGGAATTAAATACAAAAGGCACAATGCCGCCTTAAGTACAAGCATAGAGACGCTTCTTACAGTCGGTGCTTTGAGCATTCCCTGTGGGGCCAGTAATAGTATCCGATACACCTCTGCAGGCTCAGTTTATTCCTTGGACCTTCACATTGACGATGAAACACAGAAATGGCATCGGAATTAAATACAAAAGGCACAATGCCGCCTTAAGTACAAGAATACAGACTCTTCCTACAGTCGGTGCTTTGAGCATTCCCTGTGAGACCAGTATTAGTTTCCGCTATACCTCTGCAGGTTCAGTTTATTCCTTGGACCTTCACATTGAAGATGAAACACGGAGATTGCATCGGAATTAAATACAAAAGGCACAATGCCGCCTTAAGTACAAGAATAGAGCCTCTTCTTACAGTCGGAGTTTTGAGCATTCCCTGTGAGACCAGTATTAGTTTCCACTACACTTCTGCAGTTTTAATTTATTCCTTGGACTTTCACATTGACGATAAAACGCAGAAATCGCATCGGAATTAATTACAAAAGGCACAATGCCGCCTTAAGTACAAGAATAGAGACTCTTTCTACAGTCGGTGCTTTAAACATTCCCTGTGAGACCAGTATTAGTTTCCGATACGCAACTGCAGCTTCAATGTATTCCTTAGACCTTCAAATTGACTATGATACACAGAAATCGCATAGGAATTAAATACAAAAGGCACAATGCCCCCTTAAGTACAAGAATAGAGACTCTTCTTACAGTCGGTGCTTTGAGCATTCCCTGTGAGACCAGTATTGGATTGCGATACACCACTGCAGGTTCAGTGTATTCCTTGGACCTTCACATTGACGATGAAACACAGATATCGTATCGGAATTAAATACAAAAGGCACAATTCCGCCATGAGTACAAGAATAGAGACTCTTCTTACAGTCGGTGCTTTGAGCATTCCCTGTGAGACCAGTATTAGTGTCCGCTACACCTCTGCAGGTTCAGTTAATTCCTTGGACCTTCACATTGACGATGAAACATAGAAATGGCATCGCAATTAAATACAAATGGCACAATGCCACCCTAAGTACAAGAATAGAGACTCTTCTTACAGTCTATGCTTTGAGCAATCCCTGTGGGACCAGTATTAGTTTCCGATACACCACTGCAAGTTCAATGTATTCCTTGGACCTTCACATTGACGATGAAACACAGAAATCGCATCGGAATTAAATCCAAAACGCACAATGCCGCCTTAAGTACAAGAATACAGACTCTACTTACAGTCGGTGCTTTGAGCCATCCCTGTGAGACCAGTATTAGTTTCCGATACAACACTGCAGGTTCAATGTATTCCTTGGACCTTCACATTGACGATGAAATACAGAAATCGCATCGGAATCAAATACAAAAGGCACAATGCCGCCTTAAGTACAAGAATAGAGACTCTTCTTACAGTCGGTGGTTTGAGCATTCCCTGTGAGACCAGTATTAGTTTCCGCTACACATCTGCAGTTTTAATTTATTCCTTGGACTTTCACATTGACGATGAAACGCAGAAATCGCATCGGAATTAAATACAAAAGGCATAATGCCGCCTTAAGCACAAGAATAGAGACTCTTTCTACAGTCGGTGCTTTAAACATTCCCTGTGAGACCAGTATTAGTTTCCGATACGCCACTGCAGGTTCAATGTATTCCTTGGACCTTCAAATTGACTATGATACACAGAAATCGCATAGGAATTAAATACAAAAGGCAAAATGCCGCCTTAAGTACAAGAATAGAGACTCTTTCTACAGTCGGTGCTTTAAACATTCCCTGTGAGACCAGTATTAGTTTCCGATACGCCACTGCAGGTTCAATGTATTCCTTGGACCTTCAAATTGACTATGATACACAGAAATCGCATAGGAATTAAATACAAAAGGCACAATGCCGCCTTAAGTACAAGAATAGAGACTCTTCTTACAGTCGGTGCTTTGAGCATTCCCTGTGAGACCAGTATTGGATTCCGATACACCACTGCAGGTTCAATGTATTCCTTGGACCTTCACATTGACGATGAAACACAGATATCGCATCGGAATTAAATACAAAAGGCACAATTCCGCCATGAGTACAAGAATAGAGAGTCTTCTTACAGTCGGTGCTTTGAGCATTCCTTGTGAGACCAGTATAAGTTTCCGATACACCACTGCAGGTTCAATGTATTCCTTGGAACTTCAAATTGACGATGATACACAGAAATAGCATCGGAATTAAATAAAAAATGCACAATGCCGCCTTAAGTACAAGAATAGAGACTCTTGTTACAGTCGGTGCTTTGAGCATTCTCTATGAGACCAGTAACAGTATCCGATACACCACTGCAGCTCCAATGTATTCCTTGGACCTTTACATTGACGACGAAACACAGAAATGGCATCGGAATTATATACAAAAGGCACAATGCCGCCTTAAGTACGAGAATAGAGACTCTTCTTACAGTCGGTGCTTTGAGCATTCCCTGTGAGACCAGTATTAGTTTCCGCTACACCTCTGCAGGATCAGTTTATTCCTTGGGCCTTCACATTGACGATGAAACACAGAAATGGCATCGGAATTAAATACAAAAGGCACAATGCCGCCTTAAGTACAAGAATAGAGACTCTTCTTACAGTCGGTGCTTTGAGCATTCCCTGTGGGACCAGTAACAGTATCCGATACACCTCTGCAGGCTCAGTTTATTCCTTGGACCTTCACATTGACGATGAAACACAGAAATGGCATAGGAATTAAATACAAAAGGCACAATGCCGCCTTAAGTACAAGAATACAGACTCTTCCTACAGTCGGTGCTTTGAGCATTCCCTGTGAGACCAGTATTAGTTTCCGCTATACCTCTGCAGGTTCAGTTTATTCCTTGGACCTTCACATTGAAGATGAAACACGGAGATTGCATCGGAATTAAATACAAAAGGCACAATGCCGCCTTAAGTACAAGAATAGAGCCTCTTCTTACAGTCGGAGCTTTGAGCATTCCCTGTGAGACCAGTAACAGTATCCGATACACCACTGCAGGTCCAATGTATTCCTTGGACCTTCACATTGACGATGAAACACAGAAATGGCATCGGAATTATATACAAAAGGCACAATGCCGCCTTAAGTACGAGAATAGAGACTCTTCTTACAGTCGGTGCTTTTAGCATTCCCTGTGAGACCAGTATTAGTTTCCGCTACACCTCTGCAGGATCAGTTTATTCCTTGGGCCTTCACATTGACGATGAAACACAGAAATGGCATCGGAATTAAATACAAAAGGCACAATGCCGCCTTAAGTACAAGAATAGAGACTCTTCTTACAGTCGGTGCTTTGAGCATTCCCTGTGGGACCAGTAATAGTATCCGATACACCTCTGCAGGCTCAGTTTATTCCTTGGACCTTCACATTGACGATGAAACACAGAAATGGCATAGGAATTAAATACAAAAGGCACAATTCCGCCATGAGTACAAGAATAGAGACTCTTCTTACAGTCGGTGCTTTGAGCATTCCCTGTGAGACCAGTATTGGTTTCCGATACAACACTGCAGGTTCAATGTATTCCTTGGACCTTCACATTGACGATGAAATACAAAAATCGCATCGGAATCAAATACAAAAGGCACAATGCCGCCTTAAGTACAAGAATAGAGACTCTTCTTACAGTCGGTGGTTTGAGCATTCCCTGTGAGACCAGTATTAGTTTCCGCTACACTTCTGCAGTTTTAATTTATTCCTTGGACTTTCACATTGACGATGAAACGCAGAAATCGCATCGGAATTAAATACAAAAGGCATAATGCCGCCTTAAGCACAAGAATAGAGACTCTTTCTACAGTCGGTGCTTTAAACATTCCCTGTGAGACCAGTATTAGTTTCCGATACGCCACTGCAGGTTCAATGTATTCCTTGGACCTTCAAATTGACTATGATACACAGAAATCGCATAGGAATTAAATACAAAAGGCACAATTCCGCCTTAAGTACAAGAATAGAGACTCTTTCTTCAGTCGGTGCTTTAAACATTCCCTGTGAGACCAGTATGAGTTTCCGATACGCCATTCCAGGTTCAATGTATTCCTTGGACCTTCAAATTGACTATGATACACAGAAATCGCATAGGAATTAAATACAAAAGGCACAATGCCGCCTTAAGTACAAGAATACAGACTCTTCCTACAGTCGGTGCTTTGAGCATTCCCTGTGAGACCAGTATTAGTTTCCCCTATACCTCTGCAGGTTCAGTTTATTCCTTGGACCTTCACATTGAAGATGAAACACGGAGATCGCATCGGAATTAAATACAAAAGGCACAATGCCGCTTTAAGTACAAGAATAGAGCCTCTTCTTACAGTCGGAGCTTTGAGCATTCCCTGTGAGACCAGTATTAGTTTCCGCTACACATCTGCAGTTTTAATTTATTCCTTGGACTTTCACATTGACGATGAAACGCAGAAATCGCATCGGAATTAAATACAAAAGGCACAATGCCGCCTTAAGTACAAGAATAGAGACTCTTTCTACAGTCGGTGCTTTAAACATTCCCTGTGAGACCAGTATTAGTTTCCGATACGCCACTGCAGGTTCAATATATTCCTTGGACCTTCAAATTGACTATGATACACAGAAATCGCATAGGAATTAAATACAAAAGGCACAATGCCGCCTTAAGTACAAGAATAGAGACTCTTCTTACAGTCGGTGATTTGAGCATTCCCTGTGAGACCAGTATTGGATTCCGATACACCACTGCAGGTTCAATGTATTCCTTGGACCTTCACATTGACGATGAAACACAGATATCGCATCGAAATTAAATACAAAAGGCACAATTCCGCCATGAGTACTAGAATAGAGACTCTTCTTACAGTCGGTGCTTTGAGCATTCCCTGTGAGACCAGTATTAGTGTCCGCTACACCACCGCAGGTTCAGTTAATTCCTTGGACCTTCACATTGACGATGAAACATAGAAATGGCATCGCAATTAAATACAAATGGCACAATGCCACCTTAAGTACAAGAATAGAGACTCTTCTTACAGTCGATGATTTGAGCATTCCCTGTGAGACCAGTATTAGTTTCCGATACACCACTGCAGGTTCAATGTATTCCTTGGACCTTCACATTGACGATGAAACACAGAAATCGCATCGGAATTAAATCCAAAACGCACAATGCCGCCGTAAGTACAAGAATACAGACTCTACTTACAGTCGGTGCTTTGAGCATTCCCTGTGAGACCAGTATTAGTTTCCGATACGACACTGCAGGTTCAATGTATTCCTTGGACCTTCACATTGACGATGAAATACAGAAATCGCATCGGAATCAAATACAAAAGGCACAATGCCGCCTTAAGTACAAGAATAGAGACTCTTCTTACAGTCGGTGCTTTGAGCATTCCCTGTGAGACCAGTATTAGTTTCCGCTACACTTCTGCAGTTTTAATTTATTCCTTGGACTTTAACTTTGACGATGAAACGCAGAAATCGCATCGGAATTAAATACAAAAGGCACAATGCCGCCTTAAGTACAAGAATAGAGACTCTTTCTACAGTCGGTGCTTTAAACATTCCCTGTGAGACCAGTATTAGTTTCCGATACGCCACTGCAGGTTCAATGTATTCCTTGGACCTTCAAATTGACTATGATACACAGAAATCGCATAGGAATTAAATACAAAAGGCACAATGCCGCCTTAAGTACAAGAATAGAGACTCTTCTTACAGTCGGTGCTTTGAGCATTCCCTGTGCAACCAGTATTGGTTTCCGATACACCACTGCAGGCTCAATGTATTCCTTGGACCTTCACATTGACGATGAAACACAGATATCGCATCGGAATTAAATACAAAAGGCACAATTCCACCATGAGTACAAGAATAGAGACTCTTCTTACAGTCGGTGCTTTGAGAATTCCCTGTGAGACCAGTATTAGTGTCCGCTACACCTCTGCAGGTTCAGTTAATTCCTTGGACCTTCACATTGACGATGAAACATAGAAATGGCATCGCAATTAAATACAAATGGCACAATGCCACCTTAAGTACAAGAATAGTGACTCTTCTTACCGTCGGTGCTTTGAGCATTCCCTGTAAGACCATTATTAGTTTCCGATACACCACTGAAGGTTCAATTAATTCCTTGGACATTCACAATGACGATGAAACACTGAAATTACATCGGAATTAAATACAAAAGGTACAATGCCGCCTTAAGTACAAGAATAGAGACTCTTCTTACCGTCGGTGCTTTGAGCATTCCCTGTGAGACCAGTATTAGTTTCCGCTACACCTCTGCACGTTCAGTTTATTCCTTGGACCTACACATTGACGATGAAACACAGAAATGGCATCGGAATTAAATACAAAAGGCACAATGCGCCTTAAGTACAAGATTAGAGACTCTTCTTACAGTCGGTGCTTTGAGCATTCCCTGTGAGACCAGTATTAGTTTCCGCTACACCTCTGCAGGTTCAGTTTATTCCTTGGACCTTCACGTTGACGATGAAACACGGAAATCGCATCGGAATTAAATACAAAAGGCACAATGCCGCATTAAGTACAAGAATAGAGACTCTTCTTACAGTCGGTGCTTTGAGCATTCCCTGTGAGACCAGTATTAGTTTCCGCTACACCTCTGCAGTTTTAAATTATTCCTTGGACCTTCACATTGACGATGAAACGCAGAAATCGCATCGGAATTAAATACAAAAGGCATAATGCCGCCTTAAGCACAAGAATAGAGACTCTTTCTACAGTCGGTGCTTTAAACATTCCCTGTGAGACCAGTATTAGTTTCCGATACGCCACTGCAGGTTCAATGTATTCCTTGGACCTTCAAATTGACTATGATACACAGAAATCGCATAGGAATTAAATACAAAAGGCACAATGCCGCCTTAAGTACAAGAATAGAGACTCTTTCACAGGCAGTGCTTTAAACATTCCATGTGAGACCAGTATTAGTTTCCGATACGCCACTGCAGGTTCAATGTATTCCTTTGACCTTCAAATTGACTATGATACACAGAAATCGCATAGAAATTAAATACAAAAGGCACAATGATGCCTTAAGTACAAGAATAGAGACTCTTCTTACAGTCGGTGCTTTGAGCATTCCCTGTGAGACCAGTATTGGATTCCGATACACCACTGCAGGTTCAATGTATTCCTTGGACCTTCACATTGACGATGAAACACAGATATAGCATCGGAATTAAATACAAAAGGCACAATTCCGCCATGAGTACAAGAATAGAGAGTCTTCTTACAGTCGGCGCTTTGAGCATTCCCTGTGAGACCAGTATAAGTTTCCGATACACCACTGCAGGTTCAATGTATTCCTTGGAACTTCAAATTGACGATGATACACAGAAATCGCATCGGAATTAAATACAAAAGGCACAATGCCGCCTTAAGTACAAGAATAGAGACTCTTCTTACAGTCGGTGCTTTGAGCATTCCCTGTGAGACCAGTAACAGTATCCGATACACCACTGCAGGTCCAATGTATTCCTTGGACCTTCACATTGGCGATGAAACACAGAAATGGCATCGGAATTATATACAAAAGGCACAATGCCGCCTTAAGTACGAGAATAGAGACTCTTCTTACAGTCGGTGCTTTGAGCATTCATTGTGAGACCAGTATTAGTTTCCGCTACACCTCTGCAGGATCAGTTTATTCCTTGGGCCTTCACATTGACGATGAAACACAGAAATGGCATCGGAATTAAATACAAAAGGCACAATGCCGCCTTAAGTACAAGAATAGAGACTCTTCTTACAGTCGGTGCTTTGAGCATTCCCTGTGGGACCAGTTATAGTATCCGATACACCTCTGCAGGCTCAGTTTATTCCTTGGACCTTCACATTGACGATGAAACATAGAAATGGCATCGGAATTAAATACAAAAGGCACAATGCCGCCTTAAGTACAAGAATACAGACTCTTCCTACAGTCGGTGCTTTGAGCATTCCCTGTGAGACCAGTATTAGTTTCCGCTATACCTCTGCAGGTTCAGTATATTCCTTGGACCTTCACATTGATGATGAAACACGGAGATCGCTTCGGAATTAAATACAAAAGGCACAATGCCGCCTTAAGTACAAGAATAGAGCCTCTTCTTACAGTCGGAGCTTTGAGCATCCCCTGTGAGACCAGTATTAGTTTCCGCTACACTTCTGCAGTTTTAATTTATTCCGTGGACTTTCACATTGAAGATGAAACGCAGAAATCGCATCGGAATTAAATACAAAAGGCACAATGCCGCCTTAAGTACAAGAATAGATACTCTTTCTACAGTCGGTGCATTAAACAATCCGTGTGAGACCAGTATTAGTTTCCGATACGCCACTGCAGGTTCAATGTATTCCTTGGACCTTCAAATTGACTATGATACACAGAAATCGCATAGGAATTAAATACAAAAGGCACAATGCCGCCTTAAGTTCAAGAATAGAGACTCTTCTTTCAGTCGGTGCTTTGAGCATTCCCTGTGAGACCAATATTGAATTCCGATACACCACTGCAGGTTCAATGTATTCCTTGGACCTTCACATTGACGATGAAACATAGAAATGGCATCGCAATTAAATACAAATGGCACAATGCCACCTTAAGTACAAGAATAGAGACTCTTCTTACAGTGGGTGCTTTGAGCATTCCCTGTGAGACCAGTATTAGTTTCCGATACACCACTGCAGGTTCAATGTATTCCTTGGACCTTCACATTGACGATGAAACACAGAAATCGCATCGGAATTAAATCCAAAACGCACAATGCTGCCTTAAGTACAAGAATACAGACTCTACTTACAGTCGGTGCTTTGAGCATTCCCTGTGAGACCAGTATTAGTTTCCGATACAACACTGCAGGTTCAATGTATTCCTTGGACCTTCACATTGACGATGAAATACAGAAATCGCATCGGAATCAAATACAAAAGGCACAATGCCGCCTTAAGTACAAGAATAGATACTCTTCTTACAGTCGGTGCTTTGAGCATTCCCTGTGAGACCAGTATTAGTTTCCGCTACACTTCTGCAGTTTTAATTTATTCCTTGGACTTTCACTTTGACGATGAAACGCAGAAATCGCATCGGAATTAAATACAAAAGGCACAATGCCGCCTTAAGTACAAGAATAGAGACTCTTTCTACAGTCGGTGCTTTAAACATTCCCTGTGAGACCAGTATTAGTTTCCGATACGCCACTGCAGGTTCAATGTATTCCTTGGACCTTCAAATTGACTATGATACACAGAAATCGCATAGGAATTAAATACAAAAGGCACAATGCCGCCTTAAGTACAAGAATAGAGACTCTTCTTACAGTCGGTGCTTTGAGCATTCCCTGTGAGACCAGTATTGGTTTCCGATACACCACTGCAGGTTCAATGTATTCCTTGGACCTTCACATTGACGATGAAACACAGATATCGCATCGGAATTAAATACAAAAGGCACAATTCCACCATGAGTACAATAATAGAGACTCTTCTTACAGTCGGTGCTTTGAGCATTCCCTGTGAGACCAGTATTAGTGTCCGCTACACCCCTGCAGGTTCAGTTAATTCCTTGGACCTTCACATTGACGATGAAACATAGAAATGGCATCGCAATTAAATACAAATGGCACAATGCCACCTTAAGTACAAGAATAGTGACTCTTCTTACCGTCGGTGCTTTGAGCATTCCCTGTAAGACCATTATTAGTTTCCGATACACCACTGAAGGTTCAATTAATTCCTTGGACATTCACAATGACGATGAAACACTGAAATTACATCGGAATTAAATACAAAATTTACAATGCCGCCTTAAGTACAAGAATAGAGACTCTTCTTACCGTCGGTGCTTTGAGCATTCCCTGTGAGACCAGTATTAGTTTCCGCTACACCTCTGCACGTTCAGTTTATTCCTTGGACCTACACATTGACGATGAAACACAGAAATGGCATCGGAATTAAATACAAAAGGCACAATGCGCCTTAAGTACAAGAATAGTGACTCTTCTTACAGTCGGTGCTTTGAGCATTCCCTGTGAGACCAGTATTAGTTTCCGCTACACCTCTGCAGGTTCAGTTTATTCCTTGGACCTTCACGTAGACGATGAAACACGGAAATCGCATCGGAATTAAATACAAAAGGCACAATGCCGCATTAAGTACAAGAATAGAGACTCTTCTTACAGTCGGTGCTTTGAGCATTCCCTGTGAGACCAGTATTAGTTTCCGCTGCACCTCTGCAGTCTTAAATTATTCCTTGGACCTTCACATTGACGATGAAACGCAGAAATCGCATCGGAATTAAATACAAAAGGCATAATGCCGCCTTAAGCACAAGAATAGAGACTCTTTCTACAGTCGGTGCTTTAAACATTCCCTGTGAGACCAGTATTAGTTTCCGATACGCCACTGCAGGTTCAATTTATTCCTTGGACCTTCAAATTGACTATGATACACAGAAATCGCATAGGAATTAAATACAAAAGGCACAATGCCGCCTTAAGTACAAGAATATAGACTCTTTCTACAGTCGGTGCTTTAAACATTCCCTGTGAGACCAGTATTAGTTTCCGATACGCCACTGCAGGTTCAATGTATTCCTTGGACCTTCAAATTGACTATGATACACAGAAATCGCATAGGAATTAAATACAAAAGGCACAATTCCGCCATGAGTACAAGAATAGAGAGTCTTCTTACAGTCGGCGCTTTGAGCATTCCCTGTGAGACCAGTATAAGTTTCCGATACACCACTGCAGGTTCAATGTATTCCTTGGAACTTCAAATTGCCGATGATACACAGAAATCGCATCGGAATTAAATACAAAAGGCACAATGCCGCCTTAAGTACAAGAATAGAGACTCTTCTTACAGTCGGTGCTTTGAGCATTCGCTGTGAGACCAGTAACAGTATCCGATACACCACTACAGGTCCAATGTATTCCTTGGACCTTCACATTGACGATGAAACACAGAAATGGCATCGGAATTATATACAAAAGGCACAATGCCGCCTTAAGTACGAGAATAGAGACTCTTCTTACAGTCGGTGCTTTGAGCATTCCCTGTGAGACCAGTATTAGTTTCCGCTACACCTCTGCAGGATCAGTTTATTCCTTGGGCCTTCACATTGACGATGAAACACAGAAATGGCATCGGAATTAAATACAAAAGGCACAATGCCGCCTTAAGTACAAGAATACAGACTCTTCCTACAGTCGGTGCTTTGAGCATTCCCTGTGAGACCAGTATTAGTTTCCGCTATACCTCTGCAGCTTCAGTTTGTTCCTTGGACCTTCACATTGAAGATGAAACACGGAGATCGCATCGGAATTAAATACAAAAGGCACAATGCCGCCTTAAGTACAAGAATAGAGCCTCTTCTTACAGTCGGAGCTTTGAGCATTCCCTGTGAGACCAGTATTAGTTTCCGCTACACTTCTGCAGTTTTAATTTATTCCGTGGACTTTCACATTGACGATGAAACGCAGAAATCGCATCGGAATTAAAAACAAAAGGCACAATGCCGCCTTAAGTACAAGAATAGAGACTCTTTCTACAGTCGGTGCTTTAAACAATCGCTGTGAGACCAGTATTAGTTTCCGATACGCCACTGCAGGTTCAATGTATTCCTTGGACCTTCAAATTGACTATGATACACAGAAATCGCATAGGAATTAAATACAAAAGGCACAATGCCGCCTTAAGTACAAGAATAGAGACTCTTCTTACAGTCGGTGCTTTGAGCATTCCCTGTGAGGCCAATATTGGATTCCGATACACCACTGCAGGTTCAATGTATTTCTTGGACCCTCACATTGACGATGAAACATAGAAATGGCATCGCAATTAAATACAAATGGCACAATGCCACCTTAAGTACAAGAATAGAGACTCTTCTTACAGTCGGTGCTTTGAGCATTCCCTGTGAGACCAGTATTAGTTTCCGATACACCACTGCAGGTTCAATGTATTCCTTGGACGTTCACATTGGCGATGAAACACAGAGATCGCATCGGAATTAAATCCAAAACGCACAATGCCGCCTTAAGTACAAGAATACAGACTCTACTTACAGTCGGTGCTTTGAGCATTCCCTGTGAGACCAGTATTAGTTTCCGATACAACACTGCAGGTTCAATGTATTCCTTGGACCTTCACATTGACGATGAAATACAGAAATCGCATCGGAATCAAATACAAAAGGCACAATGCCGCCTTAAGTACAAGAATAGAGACTCTTCTTACAGTCGGTGCTTTGAGCATTCCCTGTGAGACCAGTATTAGTTTCCGCTACACTTCTGCAGTTTTAATTTATTCCTTGGACTTTCACATTGACGATGAAACGCAGAAATCGCATCGGCATTAAATACAAAAGGCACAATGCCGCCTTAAGTACAAGAATAGAGACTCTTTCTACAGTCGGTGCTTTAAACATTCCCTGTGAGACCAGTATTAGTTTCCGATACGCCACTGCAGGTTCAATGTATTCCTTGGACCTTCAAATTGACTATGATACACAGAAATCGCATAGGAATTAAATACAGAAGGCACAATGCCGCCTTAAGTACAAGAATAGAGACTCTTCTTACAGTCGGTGCTTTGAGCATTCCCAGTGAGACCAGTATTGGTTTCCGATACACCACTGCAGGTTCAATGTATTCCTTGGACCTTCATATTGACGATGAAACACAGATATCGCATCGGAATTAAATACAAAAGGCACAATTCCGCCATGAGTACAAGAATAGAGACTCTTCTTACAGTCGGTGCTTTGAGCATTCCCTGTGAGACCAGTATTAGTGTCCGCTACACCTCTGCAGGTTCAGTTAATTCCTTGGACCTTCACATTGACGATGAAACATAGAAATGGCATCGCAATTAAATACAAATGGCACAATGCCACCTTAAGTACAAGAATAGTGACGCTTCTTACCGTCGGTGCTTTGAGCATTCCCTGTAAGACCATTATTAGTTTCCGACACACCACTGAAGGTTCAATTAATTCCTTGGACATTCACAATGACTATGAAACACTGAAATTACATCGGAATTAAATACAAAAGGTACAATACCGCCTTAAGTACAAGAATAGAGACTCTTCTTACCGTCGGTGCTTTGAGCATTCCCTGTGAGACCAGTATTAGTTTCCGCTACACCTCTGCATGTTCAGTTTATTCCTTGGACCTACACATTGACGATGAAACACAGAAATGGCATCGGAATTAAATACAAAAGGCACAATGCGCCTTAAGTACAAGAATAGAGACTCTTCTTACAGTCGGTGCTTTGAGCATTCCCTGTGAGACCAGTATTAGTTTCCGCTACACCTCTGCAGGTTCAGTTTATTCCTTGGACCTTCACGTTGACGATGAAACACGGAAATCGCATCGAAATTAAATACAAAAGGCACAATGCCGCATTAAGTACAAGAATAGAGACTTTTCTTACAGTCGGTGCTTTGAGCATTCCCTGTGAGACCAGTATTAGTTTCCGCTACACCTCTGCAGTTTTAAATTATTCCTTGGACCTTCACATTGACGATGAAACGCAGAAATCGCATCGGAATTAAATACAAAAGGCACAATGCGGCCTTAAGTACAAGAATAGAGACTCTTCTTACGGTCGGTGCTTTAAACATTCCCTGCGAGACCAGTATTAGTTTCCGATACAACACTGCAGGTTCATTGTATTCCTTGGACCTTCACATTGACGATGAAATACAGAAATCGCATCGGAATCAAATACAAAATGCACAATGCCGCCTTAAGTACAAGAATAGAGACTCTTATTACAGTCGGTGCTTTGAGCATTCCCTGTGAGACCAGTAGTAGTATCCGATACACCACTGCAGGTTCAATCTCTTCCTTGGACATACACATTGACGATGAAACACTGAAATTACATCGGAATTAAATACAAAAGGAACAATGCCACCTTAAGTACAAGAATAGAGACTCTTCTTACCGTCGGTGCTTTGAGCATTCCCTGTGAGACCAGTATTAGTTTCCGATACACCACTGGAGGTTCAATGTATTCCTTGGACCTTCACATTGACGATGAAACACAGAAATCGCATCGGAATTAAATACAAAAGGCACAATGCCGCCTTAAGTACAAGAATACAGACTCTCCTTACAGTCGGTGCTTTGAGCATTCCCTGTGAGACCAGTATTAGTTTCCGATACACCACTGCAGGTTCAATGTATTCCTTGGACCTTCACATTGACGATGAAACGCAGAAATCGCATCGGAATTAAATACAAAAGGCACAATGCCGCCTTAAGTACAAGAATAGAGACTCTTTTTACAGTCGGTGCTTTGAGCATTCCCTGTGAGACCAGTATTAGTTTCCGATACGCCACTGTAGGTTCAATGAATTCCTTGGACCTTCAAATTGACGATGATACACAGAAATCGCATCGGAATTAAATACAAAAGGAACAATGCTGACTTAAGTACAAGAATAGAGACTCATCTTACAGTCGGTGCTTTGAGCATTCCCTGTGAGACCAGTATTAGTTTCCGCTATACCTCTGCAGCTTCAGTTTATTCCTTGGACCTTCACATTGAAGATGAAACACGGAGATCGCATCGGAATTAAATACAAAAGGCACAATGCCGCCTTAAGTACAAGAATAGAGCCTCTTCTTACTGTCGGAGCTTTGAGCATTCCCTGTGAGACCAGTATTAGTTTCCGCTACACTTCTGCAGTTTTAATTTATTCCCTGGACTTTCACATTGACGATGAAACGCAGAAATCGCATCGGAATTAAAAACAAAAGGCACAATGCCGCCTTAAGTACAAGAATAGAGACTCTTTCTACGGTCGGTGCTTTAAACAATCGCTGTGAGACCAGTATTAGTTTCCGATACGCCACTGCAGGTTCAATGTATTCCTTGGACCTTCAAATTGACTATGATACACAGAAATCGCATAGGAATTAAATACAAAAGGCACAATGCCGCCTTAAGTACAAGAATAGAGACTCTTCTTACAGTCGGTGCTTTGAGCATTCCCTGTGAGACCAGTATTGGTTTCCGATACACCACTGCAGGTTCAATGTATTCCTTGGACCTTCACATTGACGATGAAACACAGATATCGCATCGGAATTAAATACAAAAGGCACAATTCCGCCATGAGTACAAGAATACAGACTCTTCCTACAGTCGGTGCTTTGAGCATTCCCTGTGAGACCAGTATTAGTGTCCGCTACACCTCTGCAGGTTCAGTTAATTCCTTGGACCTTCACATTGACGATGAAACATAGAAATGGCATCGCAATTAAATACAAATGGAACAATGCCACCTTAAGTACAAGAATAGTGACGCTTCTTACCGTCGGTGCTTTGAGCATTCCCTGTAAGACCATTATTAGTTTCCGATACACCACTGAAGGTTCAATTAATTCCTTGGACATTCACAATGACTATGAAACACTGAAATTACATCGGAATTAAATACAAAAGGTACAATGCCGCCTTAAGTACAAGAATAGAGACTCTTCTTACCGTCGGTGCTTTGAGCATTCCCTGTGAGACCAGTATTAGTTTCCGCTACACCTCTGCATGTTCAGGTTATTCCTTGGACCTACACATTGACGATGAAACACAGAAATGGCATCGGAATTAAATACAAAAGCACAATGCGCCTTAAGTACAAGAATAGAGACTCTTCTTACAGTCGGTGCTTTGAGCATTCCCTGTGAGACCAGTATTAGTTTCCGCTACACCTCTGCAGGTTCAGTTTACTCCTTGGACCTTCACGTTGACGATGAAACACGGAAATCGCATCGAAATTAAATACAAAAGGCACAATGCCGCATTAAGTACAAGAATAGAGACTTTTCTTACAGTCGGTGCTTTGAGCATTCCCTGTGAGACCAGTATTAGTTTCCGCTACACCTCTGCAGTTTTAAATTATTCCTTGGACCTTCACATTGACGATGAAACGCAGAAATCGCATCGGAATTAAATACAAAAGGCACAATGCGGCCTTAAGTACAAGAATAGAGACTCTTCTTACAGTCGGTGCTTTAAACATTCCCTGTGAGACCAGTATTAGTTTCCGATACAACACTGCAGGTTCAATGTATTCCTTGGACCTTCACATTGACGATGAAATACAGAAATCGCATCGGAATCAAATACAAAATGCACAATGCCGCCTTAAGTACAAGAATAGAGACTCTTATTACAGTCGGTGCTTTGAGCATTCCCTGTGAGACCAGTAGTAGTTTCCGATACACGACTGCAGGTTCAATCTATTCCTTGGACATACACATTGACGATGAAACACTGAAATTACATCGGAATTAAATACAAAAGGAACAATGCCACCTTAAGTACAAGAATAGAGACTCTTCTTACCGTCGGTGCTTTGAGCATTCCCTGTGAGACCAGTATTAGTTTCCGATACACCACTGGAGGTTCAATGTATTGCTTGGACCTTCACATTGACGATGAAACACAGAAATCGCATCGGAATTAAATACAAAAGGCACAATGCCGCCTTAAGTACAAGAATACAGACTCTCCTTACAGTCGGTGCTTTGAGCATTCCCTGTGAGACCAGTATTAGTTTCCCATACACCACTGCAGGTTCAATGTGTTCCTTGGACCTTCACATTGACGATGAAACGCAGAAATCGCATCGGAATTAAATACAAAAGGCACAATGCCGCCTTAAGTACAAGAATAGAGACTCTTTTTACAGTCGGTGCTTTGAGCATTCCCTGTGAGACCAGTATTAGTTTCCGATACGCCACTGTAGGTTCAATGAATTCCTTGGACCTTCAAATTGACGATGATACACAGAAATCGCATCGGAATTAAATACAAAAGGAACAATGCTGACTTAAGTACAAGAATAGAGACTCATCTTACAGTCGGTGCTTTGAGCATTCCCTGTGAGACCAGTATTAGTTTCCGATACACCACTGAAGGTTCAATGTATTCCTTGGACCTTCACATTGACGATGGAACAAGAAGTCGCATCGGAATTAAATACAAAAGGCACAATGCCGCCTTAAGTACAAGAATAGAGACTCTTCTTACAGTCGGTGCTTTGAGCATTCCCTGTGAGACCAGTAACAGTATCCGATACACCACTGCAGGTCCAATGTATTCCTTGGACCTTCACATTGACGATGAAACACAGAAATGGCATCGGAATTATATACAAAAGGCACAATGCCGCCTTAAGTACGAGAATAGAGACTCTTCTTACAGTCGGTGCTTTGAGCATTCCCTGTGAGACCAGTATTAGTTTCCGCTACACCTCTGCAGGATCAGTTTATTCCTTGGGCCTTCACATTGACGATGAAACAAAGAAATGGCATCGGAATTAAATACAAAAGGCACAATGCCGCCTTAAGTACAAGAATAGAGACTCTTCTTACAGTCGGTGCTTTGAGCATTCCCTGTGGGACCAGTAATAGTATCCGATACACCTCTGCAGGCTCAGTTTATTCTTTGGACCTTCACATTGACGATGAAACACAGAAATGGCATCGGAATTAAATACAAAAGGCACAATGCCGCCTTAAGTACAAGAATACAGACTCTTCCTACAGTCGGTGCTTTGAGCATTCCCTGTGAGACCAGTATTAGTTTCCGGTATACCTCTGCAGGTTCAGTTTATTCCTTGGACCTTCACATTGAAGATGAAACACGGAGATCGCACCGGAATTAAATACAAAAGCCACAATGCCGCCTTAAGTACAAGAATAGAGCCTCTTCTTACAGTCGGTGCTTTGAGCATTCCCTGTGAGACCAGTATTAGTTTCCGCTACACTTCTGCAGTTTTAATTTATTCCGTGGACTTTCACATTGACGATGAAACGCAGAAATCGCATCGGAATTAAATACAAAAGGCACAATGCCGATTTAAGTACAAGAATAGAGACTCTTTCTACAGTCGGTGCTTTAAACAATCCCTGTGAGACCAGTATTAGTTTCCGATACGCCACTGCAGGTTCAATGTATTCCTTGGACCTTCAAATTGACTATGATACACAGAAATCGCATAGGAATTAAATACAAAAGGCACAATGCCGCCTTAAGTACAAGAATAGAGACTCTTCTTACAGTCGGTGCTTTGAGCATTCCCTGTGAGACCAATATTGGATTCCGATACACCACTGCAGGTTCAATGTATTCCTTGGACCTTCACATTGACGATGAAACATAGAAATGGCATCGCAATTAAATACAAATGGCACAATGCCACCTTAAGTACAAGAATAGAGACTCTTCTTACAGTCGGTGCTTTGAGCATTCCCTGTGTGACCAGTATTAGTTTCCGATACACCACTGCAGGTTCAATGTATTCCTTGGACCTTCACATTGACGATGAAACACAGAAATCGCATCGGAATTAAATCCAAAACGCACAATGCCGCCTTAAGTACAAGAATACAGACTCAACTTACAGTCGGTGCTTTGAGCATTCCCTGTGAGACCAGTATTAGTGTCCGATACAACACTGCAGGTTCAATGTATTCCTTGGACCTTCACATTGACGATGAAATACAGAAATCGCATCGGAATCAAATACAAAAGGCACAATGCCGCCTTAAGTACAAGAATAGAGACTCTTCTTACAGTCGGTGCTTTGAGCATTCCCTGTGAGACCAGTATTAGTTTCCGCTACACTTCTGCAGTTTTAATTTATTCCTTGGACTTTCACTTTGACGATGAAACGCAGAAATCGCATCGGAATTAAATACAAAAGGTACAATGCCGGCTTAAGTACAAGAATAGAGACTCTTCCTACAGTCGGTGCTTTAAACATTCCCTGTGAGACCAGTATTAGTTTCCGATACGCCACTGCAGGTTCAATGTATTCCTTGGACCTTCAAATTGACTATGATACACAGAAATCGCATAGGAATTAAATACAAAAGGCACAATGCCGCCTTAAGTACAAGAATAGAGACTCTTCTTACAGTCGGTGCTTTGAGCATTCCCTGTGAGACCAGTATTGGTTTCCGATACACCACTGCAGATTCAATGTATTCCTTGGACCTTCACATTGACGATGAAACACAGATATCGCATCGGAATTAAATACAAAAGGCACAATTCCACCATGAGTACAAGAATAGAGACTCTTCTTACAGTCGGTGCTTTGAGCATTCCCTGTGAGACCAGTATTAGTTTCCGCTACACCTCTGCACGTTCAGTTTATTCCTTGGACCTACACATTGACGATGAAACACAGAAATGGCATCGGAATTAAATACAAAAGGCACAATGCGCCTTAAGTACAAGAATAGAGACTCTTCTTACAGTCGGTGCTTTGAGCATTCCCTGTGAGACCAGTATTAGTTTCCGCTACACCTCTGCAGGTTCAGTTTATTCCTTGGACCTTCACGTTGACGATGAAGCACGGAAATCGCATCGGAATTAAATACAAAAGGCACAATGCCGCATTAAGTACAAGAATAGAGACTGTTCTTACAGTCGGTGCTTTGAGCATTCCCTGTGAGACCAGTATTAGTTTCCGCTACACCTCTGCAGTTTTAAATTATTCCTTGGACCTTCACATTGACGATGAAACGCAGAAATCGCATCGGAATTAAATACAAAAGGCATAATGCCGCCTTAAGCACAAGAATAGAGACTCTTTCTATAGTCGGTGCTTTAAACATTCCCTGTGAGACCAGTATTAGTTTCCGATACGCCACTGCAGGTTCAATGTATTCCTTGGACCTTCAAATTGACTATGATACACAGAAATCGCATAGGAATTAAATACAAAAGGCACAATGCCGCCTTAAGTACAAGAATAGAGACTCTTTCTACAGTCGGTGCTTTAAACATTCCCTGTGAGACCAGTATTAGTTTCCGATACGCCACTGCAGGTTCAATGTATTCCTTGGACCTTCAAATTGACTATGATACACAGAAATCGCATAGGAATTAAATACAAAAGGCACAATGCCGCCTTAAGTACAAGAATAGAGACTCTTCTTACAGTCGGTGCTTTGAGCATTCCCTGTGAGACCAGTATTGGATTCCGATACACCACTGCAGGTTCAATGTATTCCTTGGACCTTCACATTGACGATGAAACACAGATATCGCATCGGAATTAAATACAAAAGGCACAATTCCGCCATGAGTACAAGAATGGAGAGTTTCTTACAGTCGGCGCTTTGAGCATTCCCTGTGAGACGAGTATAAGTTTCCGATACACCACTGCAGGTTCAATGTATTCCTTGGAACTTCAAATTGCCGATGATACACAGAAATCGCATCGGAATTAAATACAAAAGGCACAATGCCGCCTTAAGTACAAGAATAGAGACTCTTCTTACAGTCGGTGCTTTGAGCATTCCCTGTGAGACCAGTAACAGTATCCGATACACCACTGCAGGTCCAATGTATTCCTTGGACCTTCACATTGACGATGAAACACAGAAATGGCATCGGAATTATATACAAAAGGCACAATGCCGCCTTAAGTACGAGAATAGAGACTCTTCTTACAGTCGGTGCTTTGAGCATTCCCTGTGAGACCAGTATTAGTTTCCGCTACACCTCTGCAGGATCAGTTTATTCCTTGGGCCTTCACATTGACGATGAAACACAGAAATGGCATCGGAATTAAATACAAAAGGCACAATGCCGCCTTAAGTACAAGAATAGAGACTCTTCTTACAGTCCGTGCTTTGAGCATTCCCTGTGGGACCAGTAATAGTATCCGATACACCTCTGCAGGCTCAGTTTATTCCTTGGACCTTCACATTGACGATGAAACACAGAAATGGCATCGGAATTAAATACAAAAGGCACAATGCCGCCTTAAGTACAAGAATACAGACTCTTCCTACAGTCGGTGCTTTGAGCATTCCCTGTGAGACCAGTATTAGTTTCCGGTATACCTCTGCAGGTTCAGTTTATTCCTTGGACCTTCACATTGAAGATGAAACACGGAGATCGCACCGGAATTAAATACAAAAGCCACAATGCCGCCTTATGTACAAGAATAGAGCCTCTTCTTACAGTCGGTGCTTTGAGCATTCCCTGTGAGACCAGTATTAGTTTCCGCTACACTTCTGCAGTTTTAATTTATTCCGTGGACTTTCACATTGACGATGAAACGCAGAAATCGCATCGGAATTAAATACAAAAGGCACAATGCCGATTTAAGTACAAGAATAGAGACTCTTTCTACAGTCGATGCTTTAAACAATCCCTGTGAGACCAGTATTAGTTTCCGATACGCCACTGCAGGTTCAATGTATTCCTTGGACCTTCAAATTGACTATGATACACAGAAATCGCATAGGAATTAAATACAAAAGGCACAATGCCGCCTTAAGTACAAGAATAGAGACTCTTCTTACAGTCGGTGCTTTGAGCATTCCCTGTGAGACCAATATTGGATTCCGATACACCACTGCAGGTTCAATGTATTCCTTGGACCTTCACATTGACGATGAAACATAGAAATGGCATCGCAATTAAATACAAATGGCACAATGCCACCTTAAGTACAAGAATAGAGACTCTTCTTACAGTCGGTGCTTTGAGCATTCCCTGTGAGACCAGTATTAGTTTCCGATACACCACTGCAGGTTCAATGTATTCCTTGGACCTTCACATTGACGATGAAACACAGAAATCGCATCGGAATTAAATCCAAAACGCACAATGCCGCCTTAAGTACAAGAATACAGACTCTACTTACAGTCGGTGCTTTGAGCATTCCCTGTGAGACCAGTATTAGTTTCCGATACAACACTGCAGGTTCAATGTATTCCTTGGACCTTCACATTGACGATGAAATACAGAAATCGCATCGGAATCAAATACAAAAGGCACAATGCCGCCTTAAGTACAAGAATAGAGACTCTTCTTACAGTCGGTGCTTTGAGCATTCCCTGTGAGACCAGTATTAGTTTCCGCTACACTTCTGCAGTTTTAATTTATTCCTTGGACTTTCACTTTGACGATGAAACGCAGAAATCGCATCGGAATTAAATACAAAAGGTACAATGCCGGCTTAAGTACAAGAATAGAGACTCTTTCTACAGTCGGTGCTTTAAACATTCCCTGTGAGACCAGTATTAGTTTCCGATACGCCACTGCAGGTTCAATGTATTCCTTGGACCTTCAAATTGACTATGATACACAGAAATCGCATAGGAATTAAATACAAAAGGCACAATGCCGCCTTAAGTACAAGAATACAGACTCTACTTACAGTCGGTGCTTTGAGCATTCCCCGTGAGACCAGTATTGGTTTCCGATACACCACTGCAGATTCAATGGATTCCTTGGACCTTCACATTGACGATGAAACACAGATATCGCATCGGAATTAAATACAAAAGGCACAATTCCACCATGAGTACAAGAATAGAGACTCTTCTTACAGTCGGTGCTTTGAGCATTCCCTGTGAGACCAGTATTAGTTTCCGCTACACCTCTGCACGTTCAGTTTATTCCTTGGACCTACACATTGACGATGAAACACAGAAATGGCATCGGAATTAAATACAAAAGGCACAATGCGCCTTAAGTACAAGAATAGAGACTCTTCTTACAGTCGGTGCTTTGAGCATTCCCTGTGAGACCAGTATTAGTTTCCGCTACACCTCTGCAGGTTCAGTTTATTCCTTGGACCTTCACGTTGACGATGAAACACGGAAATCGCATCGGAATTAAATACAAAAGGCACAATGCCGCATTAAGTACAAGAATAGAGACTCTTCTTACAGTCGGTGCTTTGAGCATTCCCTGTGAGACCAGTATTAGTTTCCGATACACCACTGCTGGTTCAATGTATTCCTTGGAACTTCAAATTGCCGATGATACACAGAAATCGCATCGGAATTAAATACAAAAGGCACAATGCCGCCTTAAGTACAAGAATAGAGACTCTTCTTACAGTCGGTGCTTTGAGCATTCCCTGTGAGACCAGTAACAGTATCCGATACACCACTGCAGGTCCAATGTATTCCTTGGACCTTCACATTGACGATGAAACACAGAAATGGCATCGGAATTATATACAAAAGGCACAATGCCGCCTTAAGTACGAGAATAGAGACTCTTCTTACAGTCGGTGCTTTGAGCATTCCCTGTGAGACCAGTATTAGTTTCCGCTACACCTCTGCAGGATCAGTTTATTCCTTGGGCCTTCACATTGACGATGAAACACAGAAGTGGCATCGGAATTAAATACAAAAGGCACAATGCCGCCTTAAGTACAAGAATACAGACTCTTCCTACAGTCGGTGCTTTGAGCATTCCCTGTGAGACCAGTATTAGTTTCCGCTATACCTCTGCAGGTTCAGTTTATTCCTTGGACCTTCACATTGAAGATGAAACACGGAGATCGCATCGGAATTAAATACAAAAGGCACAATGCCGCCTTAAGTACAAGAATAGAGCCTCTTCTTACAGTCGGAGCTTTGAGCATTCCCTGTGAGACCAGTATTAGTTTCCGCTACACTTCTGCAGTTTTAATTTATTCCGTGGACTTTCACATTGACGATGAAACGCAGAAATCGCATCGGAATTAAAAACAAAAGGCACAATGCCGCCTTAAGTACAAGAATAGAGACTCTTTCTACAGTCGGTGCTTTAAACAATCCCTGTGAGACCAGTATTAGTTTCCGATACACCACTGCAGGTTCAATGTATTCCTTGGACCTTCACATTGACGATGAAACATAGAAATGGCATCGCAATTAAATACAAATGGCACAATGCCACCTTAAGTACAAGAATAGAGACTCTTCTTACAGTCGGTGCTTTGAGCATTCCCTGTGAGACCAGTATTAGTTTCCGATACACCACTGCTGGTTCAATGTATTCCTTGGACCTTCACATTGACGATGAAACACAGAAATCGCATCGGAATTAAATCCAAAACGCACAATGCCGCCTTAAGTACAAGAATACAGACTCTACTTACAGTCGGTGCTTTGAGCATTCCCTGTGAGACCAGTATTATTTTCCGATACAACACTGCAGGTTCAATGTATTCCTTGGACCTTCACATTGACGATGAAATACAGAAATCGCATCGGAATCAAATACAAAAGGCACAATGCCGCCTTAAGTACAAGAATAGAGACTCTTCTTACAGTCGGTGCTCTGAGCATTCCCTGTGAGACCAGTATTAGTTTCCGCTACACTTCTGCAGTTTTAATTTATTCCTTGGACTTTCACATTGACGATGAAACGCAGAAATCGCATCGGCATTAAATACAAAAGGCACAATGCCGCCTTAAGTACAAGAATAGAGACTCCTTCTACAGTCGGTGCATTAAACATTCCCTGTGAGACCAGTATTAGTTTCCGATACGCCACTGCAGGTTCATTGTATTCCTTGGACCTTCAAATTAACTATGATACACAGAAATCGCATAGGAATTAAATACAAAAGGCACAATGCCGCCTTAAGTACAAGAATAGAGACTCTTCTTACAGTCGGTGCTTTGAGCATTCCCTGTGAGACCAGTATTGGTTTCCGATACACCACTGCAGGTTCAATGTATTCCTTGGACCTTCACATTGACGATGAAACACAGATATCGCATCGGAATTAAATACAAAAGGCACAATTCCGCCATGAGTACAAGAATAGAGACTCTTCTTACAGTCGGTGCTTTGAGCATTCCCTGTGAGACCAGTATTAGTGTCCGCTACACCTCTGCAGGTTCAGTTAATTCCTTGGACCTTCACATTGACGATGAAACATAGAAATGGCATCGCAATTAAATACAAATGGCACAATGCCACCTTAAGTACAAGAATAGTGACGCTTCTTACCGTCGGTGCTTTGAGCATTCCCTGTAAGACCATTATTAGTTTCCGATACACCACTGAAGGTTCAATTAATTCCTTGGACATTCACAATGACGATGAAACACTGAAATTACATCGGAATTAAATACAAAAGTACAATGCCGCCTTAAGTACAAGAATAAAGACTCTTCTTACCGTCGGTGCTTTGAGCATTCCCTGTGAGACCAGTATTAGTTTCCGCTACACCTCTGCATGTTCAGTTTATTCCTTGGACCTACACATTGACGATGAAACACAGAATTGGAATCGGAATTAAATACAAAAGGCACAATGCGCCTTAAGTACAAGAATAGAGACTCTTCTTACAGTCGGTGCTTTGAGCATTCCCTGTGAGACCAGTATTAGTTTCCGCTACACCTCTGCAGGATCAGTTTATTCCTTGGACCTTCACGTTGACGATGAAACACGGAAATCGCATCGGAATTAAATACAAAAGGCACAATGCCGCATTAAGTACAAGAATAGAGTCTCTTCTTACAGTCGGTACTTTGAGCATTCCCTGTGAGACCAGTATTAGTTTCCGCTACACCTCTGCAGTTTTAAATTATTCCTTGGACCTTCACATTGACGATGAAACGCAGAAATCGCATCGGAATTAAATACAAAAGGCACAATGCGGCCTTAAGTACAAGAATAGAGACTCTTCTTACAGACGGTGCTTTAAACATTCCCTGTGAGACCAGTATTAGTTTCCGATACAACACTGCAGGATCAATGTATTCCTTGGACCTTCACATTGACGATGAAATACAGAAATCGCATCGGAATCAAATACAAAATGCACAATGCCGCCTTAAGTACTAGAATAGAGACTCTTATTACAGTCGGTGCTTTGAGCATTCCCTGTGAGACCAGTAATAGTATCCGATACACCACTGCAGGTTCAATCTATTCCTTGGACATACACATTGACGATGAAACACTGAAATTACATCGGAATTAAATACAAAAGGAACAATGCCGCCTTAAGTACAAGAATAGAGACTCTTCTTACCGTCGGTGCTTTGAGCATTCCCTGTGAGACCAGTAGTTTCCGATACACCACTGGAGGTTCAATGTATTCCTTGGACCTTCACATTGACGATGAAACACAGAAATCGCATCGGAATTAAATACAAAAGGCACAATGCCGCCTTAAGTACAAGAATACAGATTCTCCTTACAGTCGGTGCTTTGAGCATTCCCTGTGAGACCAGTATTAGTTTCCGATACACCACTGCAGGTTCAATGTATTCCTTGGACCTTCACATTGACGATGAAACGCAGAAATCGCATCGGAATTAAATACAAAAGGCACAATGCCGCCTTAAGTACAAGAATAGAGACTCTTTTTACAGTCGGTGCTTTGAGCATTCCCTGTGAGACCAGTATTAGTTTCCGATACGCCACTGTAGGTTCAATGAATTCCTTGGACCTTCAAATTGACGATGATACACAGAAATCGCATCGGAATTAAATACAAAAGGAACAATGCTGAATTAAGTACAAGAATAGAGACTCATCTTACAGTCGGTGCTTTGAGCATTCCCTGTGAGACCAGTATTAGTTTCCGATACACCACTGAAGGTTCAATGTATTCCTTGGACCTTCACTTTGACGATGAAACAAGAAGTCGCATCGGAATTAAATACAAAAGGCACAATGCCGCCTTAAGTACAAGAATAGAGACTCTTCTTACAGTCGGTGCTTTGAGCAATCCCTGTGAGACCAGTATAAGTTTCCGATACACAACTGCAGGTTCAATGTATTCCTTGGAACTTCAAATTGACGATGATACACAGAAATCGCATCGGAATTAAATACAAAAGGCACAATGCCGCCTTAAGTACAAGAATAGAGACTCTTCTTACAGTCGGTGCTTTGAGCATTCCCTGTGAGACCAGTAACAGTATCCGATACACCACTGCAGGTCCAATGTATTCCTTGGACCTTCACATTGACTATGAAACACAGAAATGGCATCGGAATTAAATACAAAAGGCACAATGCCGCCTTAAGTAAGAGAATAGAGACTCTTCTTACAGTCGGTGCTTTGAGCATTCCCTGTGAGACCAGGATTAGTTTCCGCTACACCTCTGCAGGATCAGTTTATTCCTTGGACCTTCACATTGACGATGAAACACAGAAATGGCATCGGAATTAAATACAAAAGGCACAATGCCGCCTTAAGTACAAGAATAGAGACTCTTCTTACAGTCGGTGCTTTGAGCATTCCCTGTGGGACCAGTAATAGTATCCGATACACCTCTGCAGGCTCAGTTTATTCCTTGGACCTTCACATTGACGATGAAACACAGAAATGGCATCGGAATTAAATACAAAAGGCACAATGCCGCCTTAAGTACAAGAATACAGACTCTTCTTACAGTCGGTGCTTTGAGCATTCCCTGTGAGACCAGTATTAGTTTCCGCTATGCCTCTGCAGGTTCAGTTTATTCCTTGGACCTTCACATTTAAGATGAAACACGGAGATCGCATCGGAATTAAATACAAAAGGCACAATGCCGCCTTAAGTACAAGAATAGAGACTCTTCTTACAGTCGGAGCTTTGAGCATTCCCTGTGAGACCAGTATTAGTTTCCGCTACACTTCTGCAGTTTTAATTTATTCCTTGGACTTTTACATTGACGATGAAACGCATAAATCGCATCGGAATTAAATACAAAAGGCACAATGCCGCCTTAAGTACAAGAATAGAGACTCTTTCTACGGTCGGTGCTTTAAACATTCCCTGTGAGACCAGTATTAGTTTCCGATACGCCACTGCAGGTTCAATGTATTCCTTGGACCTTCAAATTGACTATGATACACAGAAATCGCATAGGAATTAAATACAAAAGCCACAATGCCGCCTTAAGTACAAGAATAGAGACTCTTCTTACAGTCGGTGCTTTGAGCATTCCCTGTGAGACCAGTATTGGTTTCCGATACACCACTGCAGGTTCAATGTATTCCTTGGACCTTCACATTGACGATGAAACACAGATATCGCATCGGAATTAAATACAAAAGGCACAATTCCGCCATGAGTACAAGAATAGAGACTCTTCTTACAGTCGGTGCTTTGAGCATTCCCTGTGAGACCAGTATTAGTGTCCGCTACACCTCTGCAGGTTCAGTTAATTCCTTGGACCTTCACATTGACGATGAAACATAGAAATGGCATCGCAATTAAATACAAATGGCACAATGCCACCTTAAGTACAAGAATAGAGACTCTTCTTACAGTCGATGCTTTGAGCATTCCCTGTGAGACCAGTATTAGTTTCCGATACACCACTGCAGGTTCAATGTATTCCTTGGACCTCCACATTGACGATGAAACACAGAAATCGCATCGGAATTAAATCCAAAACGCACAATGCCGCCTTAAGTACAAGAATACAGACTCTACTTACAGTCGGTGCTTTGAGCATTCCCTGTGAGACCAGTATTAGTTTCCGATACAACACTGCAGGTTCAATGTATTCCTTGGACCTTCACATTGACGATGAAATACAGAAATCGCATCGGAATCAAATACAAAAGGCACTATGCCGCCTTACGTACAAGAATAGAGACTCTTATTACAGTCGGTGCTTTGAGCATTCCCTGTGAGACCAGTAATAGTATCCGATACACCACTGCAGGTTCAATCTATTCCTTGGACATACACATTGACGATGAAACACTGAAATTACATCGGAATTAAATACAATAGGAACAATGCCGCCTTAAGTAGAAGTATAGAGACTCTTCTTACCGTCGGTGCTTTGAGCATTCCCTGTGAGACCAGTATTATTTTCCGATACACCACTGGAGGTTCAATTAATTCCTTGGACATTCACAATGACGATGAAACACTGAAATTACATCGGAATTAAATACAAAAGGTACAATGCTGCCTTAAGTACAAGAATAGAGACTCTTCTTACCGTCGGTGCTGTGAGCATTCCCTGTGAGACCAGTATTAGTTTCCGATACACCACTGCAGGTTCAATGTATTCCTTGGTCCTTCACATTGACGATGAAACGCAGAAATCGCATCGGAATTAAATTCAAAAGGCACAATGCCGCCATAAGTACAAGAATAGAGACTCTTTTTACAGTCGGTGCTTTGAGCATTCCCTGTGAGACCAGTATTAGGTTCCGATACGCCACTGCAGGTTCAATGTATTCCTTGGACCTTCAAATTGACGATGATACACAGAAATCGCATCGGAATTAAATACAAAAGGCACAATGCCGCCTTAAGTACAAGAATAGAGACTCATCTTACAGTCGGTGCTTTGAGCATTCCCTGTGAGACCAGTATTAGTTTCCGATACACCACTGAAGGTTCAATGTATTCCTTGGACCTTCACATTGACGATGAAACAAGAAGTCGCATCGGAATTAAATACAAAAGGCACAATGCTGCCTTAAGTACAAGAATAGAGACTCTTCTTACAGTCGGTGCTTTGAGCATTCCCTGTGAGACCAGTATAAGTTTCCGATACACCACTGCAGGTTCAATGTATTCCTTGGAACTTCAAATTGACGATGATACACAGAAATCGCATCGGAATTAAATACAAAAGGCACAATGCCGCCTTAAGTACAAGAATAGAGACTCATCTTACAGTCGGTGCTTTGAGCATTCCCTGTGAGACCAGTATTAGTTTCCGATACACCACTGAAGGTTCAATGTATTCCTTGGACCTTCACATTGACGATGAAACAAGAAGTCGCATCGGAATTAAATACAAAAGGCACAATGCCGCCTTAAGTACGAGAATAGAGACTCTTCTACAGTCGGTGCTTTGAGCATTCCCTGTGAGACCAGTATTAGTTTCCGCTACACCTCTGCAGGATCAGTTTATTCCTTGGACCTTCACATTGACGATGAAACACAGAAATGGCATCGGAATTAAATACAAAAGGCACAATGCCGCCTTAAGTACAAGAATAGAGACTCTTCTTACAGTCGGTGCTTTGAGCATTCCCTGTGGGACCAGTAATAGTATCCGATACACCTCTGCAGGCTCAGTTTATTCCTTGGACCTTCACATTGACGATGAAACACAGAAATGGCATCGGAATTAAATACAAAAGGCACAATGCCGCCTTAAGTACTAGAATACAGACTCTTCTTACAGTCGGTGCTTTGAGCATTCCCTGTGAGACCAGTATTAGTTTCCGCTATACCTCTGCAGGTTCAGTTTATTCCTTGGACCTTCACATTGAAGATGAAACACGGAGATCGCATCGGAATTAAATACAAAAGGCACAATGCCGCCTTAAGTACAAGAATAGAGACTCTTCTTACAGTCGGAGCTTTGAGCATTCCCTGTGAGACCAGTATTAGTTTCCGCTACACTTCTGCAGTTTTAATTTATTCCTTGGACTTTGACATTGACGATGAAACGCATAAATCGCATCGGAATTAAATACAAAAGGCACAATGCCGCCTTAAGTACAAGAATAGAGACTCTTTCTACGGTCGGTGCTTTAAACATTCCCTGTGAGACCAGTATTAGTTTCCGATACGCCACTGCAGGTTCAATGTATTCCTTGGACCTTCAAAGTGACTATGATACACAGAAATCGCATAGGAATTAAATACAAAAGGCACAATGCCGCCTTAAGTACAAGAATAGAGACTCTTCTTACAGTCGGTGCCTTGAGCATTCCCTGTGAGACCAGTATTGGTTTCCGATACACCACTGCAGGTTCAATGTATTCCTTGGACCTTCACATTGACGATGAAACACAGATATCGCATCGGAATTAAATACAAAAGGCACAATTCCGCCATGAGTACAAGAATAGAGACTCTTCTTACAGTCGGTGCTTTGAGCATTCCCTGTGAGACCAGTATTAGTGTCCGCTACACCTCTGCAGGTTCAGTTAATTCCTTGGACCTTCACATTGACGATGAAACATAGAAATGGCATCGCAATTAAATACAAATGGCACAATGCCACCTTAAGTACAAGAATAGAGACTCTTCTTACAGTCGATGCTTTGAGCATTCCCTGTGAGACCAGTATTAGTTTCCGATACACCACTGCAGGTTCAATGTATTTCTTGGACCTCCACATTGACGATGAAACACAGAAATCGCATCGGAATTAAATCCAAAACGCACAATGCCGCCCTAAGTACAAGAATACAGAGTCTACTTACAGTCGGTGCTTTGAGCATTCCCTGTGAGACCAGTATTAGTTTCCGATACAACACTGCAGGTTCAATGTATTCCTTGGACCTTCACATTGACGATGAAATACAGAAATCGCATCGGAATCAAATACAAAAGGCACTATGCCGCCTTAAGTACAAGAATAGAGACTCTTATTACAGTCGGTGCTTTGAGCATTCCCTGTGAGACCAGTAATAGTATCCGATACACCACTGCAGGTTCAATCTATTCCTTGGACATACACATTGACGATGAAACACTGAAATCACATCGGAATTAAATACAATAGGAACAATGCCGCCTTAAGTAGAAGTATAGAGACTCTTCTTACCGTCGGTGCTTTGAGCATTCCCTGTGAGACCAGTATTATTTTCCGATACACCACTGGAGGTTCAATTAATTCCTTGGACATTCACAATGACGATGAAACACTGAAATTACATCGGAATTAAATACAAAAGGTACAATGCCGCCTTAAGTACAAGAATAGAGACTCTTCTTACCGTCGGTGCTGTGAGCATTCCCTGTGAGACCAGTATTAGTTTCCGATACACCACTGCAGGTTCAAAGTATTTCTTGGTCCTTCACATTGACGATGAAACGCAGAAATCGCATCGGAATTAAATTCAAAAGGCACAATGCCGCCATAAGTACAAGAATAGAGACTCTTTTTACAGTCGGTGCTTTGAGCATTCCCTGTGAGACCAGTATTAGTTTCCGATACGCCACTGCAGGTTCAATGTATTCCTTGGACCTTCAAATTGACGATGATACACAGAAATCGCATCGGAATTAAATACAAAAGGCACAATGCCGCCTTAAGTACAAGAATAGAGACTCATCTTACAGTCGGCGCTTTGAGCATTCCCTGTGAGAGCAGTATTAGTTTCCGATACACCACTGCAGGTTCTATGTATTCCTTGGACATTCACATTGACGATGAAACATAGAAATCGCATCGGAATTAAATACAAAAGGCACAATGCCGCCTTAAGTACAAGAATAGAGACTCTTCTTACGGTCGGTGATTTTAGCATTCCCTGTGAGACCAGTATAAGTTTCCGATACACCACTGCAGTTACAATGTATTCCTTGGACCTTCAAATTGACGATGATACACAGAAATCGCATCGGAATTAAGTACAAAAGGCACAATGCCGCCTTAAGTATAAGAATAGAGACCCTTCTTACAGTCGGTGCTATGAGCATTCCCTGTGAGACCAGTAATAGTATCCGATACACCACTGCAGGTTCATTGTATTCCTTGGACCTTCACATTGACGATGAAACACAGAAATGGCATCGGAATTAAATACAAAATGCACAATGCCTCCTTAAGTACAAGAATAGAGACTCTTCTTACAGTCGGTGCTTTGAGCATTCCCAGTGGGACCAGTAACAGTATCCGATACACCACTGCAGGTTCAATGTATTCCTTGGGCCTTTACATTGACGATGAAACACAGAAATCGCATCGGAATTAAATACAAAAGGCACAATAACGCCTTAAGTACAAGAATAGAGACTCTTCTTACAGTCGGTGCTTTGAGCATTCCCTGTGGGACCAGTATTAGTTTCCGAATCACCACTGCAGTTTCAATGTATTCCTTGGACCTTCAAATTGACGATGATACACAGAAATCGCATCGGAATTAAATACAAAAGGCACAATGCCGCCTTAAGTACAAGAATAGAGACTCTTCTTACAGTCGGTGCTTTGAGCATTCCCTGTGAGACCAGTATTAGTTTCCGTTACACCACTGCAGGTTAAATGTATTCCTTGGACCTTCAAATTGACGAAGATACACAGAAATCGCATCGGAATTAAATGCAAAAAGCACAATGCCGCCTTAAGTACAAGAATAGAGACTCTTCTTACAGTCGGTGCTTTGAGCATTCCCTGTGAGACCAGTATTAGTTTCCGTTACACCACTGCAGGTTAAATGTATTTCTTGGACCTTCAAATTGACGAAGATACACAGAAATCGCATCGGAATTTAATACAAAAGGCACAATGCCGCCTTAAGTACAAGAATAGAGACTCTTCTTACTGTCGGTGGTTTGAGCATTTCTGTGAGACCAGTATTAGTTTCCGATACACCACTGCAGGTTCAATGTATTTCTTGGACCTTCACATTGACGATGAGTGACAGAAATCGCATTGGAATTAAATACAAAAGGCCCAATGCCGCCTTAAGTACAAGAATAGACACTCTTCTTACAGTCGGTGCTTTGAGCATTCCCTGTGAGACCAGTATTGGTTTCCGATACACCACTGCGGGTTCAATCTATTCCTTGGACCTTCACATTGAAGATTATACACAGAAATCGCATCGGAATTAAATACAAAAGGCACAATGCTGCCTTAAGTACAAGAATAGAGACTCTTCCTACAGTCGGTGCTTTGAGCATTCCCTGTGAGACCAGTATTGGTTTCCGATACACCACTGCAGGCTCAATGCATTCCTTGGACCTTCACATTGACGATGAAACACAGAAATCGAATTGGAATTAAATTCAAAAGGCACAATGCCGCCTTAAGTACAAGAATAGAGACTCTTCTTACAGTCGGTGCTTTGAGCAGTCCCTGTGAGACCTGTATTAGTTTCCGATACACCACTGCTCGTTCAACGTGCTCCTTGAACCTTCACATTGACGATGAAACACAGAAATCGCATCGGAATTAAATACCAAAGGCACAATGCCGCCTTAAGTACAAAAATAGAGACTATTCTCACAGCCGATGCGTCGAGTATTCCCTGTGAGACCAGTATTAGTTTCCGATACACCACTGCAGGTTCAATGTATTCCTTGAATCTTCACGTTGACGATGAAAGACAGAAATCGCATCGGAATTAAATACAAAAGGCCCAATGCCGCCTTAAGTACAAGAATAGAGACTCTTCTTACTGTCGGTGCTTTGAGCATTCCCTTCGAGACCAGTATTAGTTTCCGATACACCACTGCAGGTTCAATGTATTCCTTGGACCTTCACATTGAAGATTATACACAGAAATCGCATCGGAATTAATTACAAAAGGCACAATGCCGCCTTAAGTGCAAGAATAGAGACTCTTCTTACAGTCGGTGCTTTGAGCATTCCCTGTGAGACCAGTATTAGTTTCCGATACACCACTGCAAGTTCAATGTATTCCTTGGACCTTCACATTGACGATGAAACACAGAAATCGCATCGGAATTAAATACAAAAGGCACAATGCCGCCTTAAGTACAAGAATACAGACTCTACTTACAGTCGATGCTTTGAGCATTCCCTGTGAGACCAGTATTAATATCCGATACACCACTGCAGGTTCAATGTATTCCTTAGACATTCACATTGACGATGAAACACAGAAATCGCATCGGAATCAAATACAAAAGGCACAATGCCGCCTTAAGTACAAGAATAGAGACTCATCTTACAGTCGGTGCTTTGAGCATTCCCTGTGAGACCAGTATTAGTTTCCGATACACCACTGAAGGTTCAATGTATTCCTTGGACCTTCACATTGACGATGAAACAAGAAGTCGCATCGGAATTAAATACAAAAGGCACAATGCCGCCTTAAGTACAAGAATAGAGACTCTTCTTACAGTCGGTGCTTTGAGCATTCCCTGTGAGACCAGTATAAGTTTCCGATACACCACTGCAGGTTCAATGTATTCCTTGGAACTTCAAATTGACGATGATACACAGAAATCGCATCGGAATTAAATACAAAAGGCACAATGCCGCCTTAAGTACAAGAATAGAGACTCTTCTTACAGTCGGTGCTTTGAGCATTCCCTGTGAGACCAGTAACAGTATCCGATACACCACTGCAGGTCCAATGTATTCCTTGGACCTTCACATTGACTATGAAACACAGAAATGGCATCGGAATTAAATACAAAAGGCACAATGCCGCCTTAAGTACGAGAATACAGACTCTTCTTACAGTCGGTGCTTTGAGCATTCCCTGTGAGACCAGTATTAGTTTCCGCTATACCTCTGCAGGTTCAGTTTATTCCTTGGACCTTCACATTGAAGATGAAACACGGAGATCGCATCGGAATTAAATACAAAAGGCACAATGCCGCCTTAAGTACAAGAATAGAGACTCTTCTTACAGTCGGAGCTTTGAGCATTCCCTGTGGGACCAGTAATAGTATCCGATACACCTCTGCAGGCTCAGTTTATTCCTTGGACCTTCACATTGACGATGAAACACAGAAATGGCATCGGAATTAAATACAAAAGGCACAATGCCGCCTTAAGTACAAGAATACAGACTCTTCTTACAGTCGGTGCTTTGAGCATTCCCTGTGAGACCAGTATTAGTTTCCGCTATACCTCTGCAGGTTCAGTTTATTCCTTGGACCTTCACATTGAAGATGAAACACGGAGATCGCATCGGAATTAAATACAAAAGGCACAATGCCGCCTTAAGTACAACAATAGAGACTCTTCTTACAGTCGGAGCTTTGAGCATTCCCTGTGAGACCAGTATTAGTTTCCGCTACACTTCTGCAGTTTTAATTTATTCCTTGGACTTTCACATTGACGATGAAACGCATAAATCGCATCGGAATTAAATACAAAAGGCACAATGCCGCCTTAAGTACAAGAATAGAGACTCTTTCTACGGTCGGTGCTTTAAACATTCCCTGTGAGACCAGTATTAGTTTCCGATACGCCACTGCAGGTTCAATGTATTCCTTGGACCTTCAAATTGACTATGATACACAGAAATCGCATAGGAATTAAATACAAAAGGCACAATGCCGCCTTAAGTACAAGAATAGAGACTCTTCTTACAGTCGGTGCTTTGAGCATTCCCTGTGAGACCAGTATTGGTTTCCGATACACCACTGCAGGTTCAATGTGTTCCTTGGACCTTCACATTGACGATGAAACACAGATATCGCATCGGAATTAAATACAAAAGGCACAATTCCGCCATGAGTACAAGAATAGAGACTCTTCTTACAGTCGGTGCTTTGAGCATTCCCTGTGAGACCAGTATTAGTGTCCGCTACACCTCTGCAGGTTCAGTTAATTCCTTGGACCTTCACATTGACGATGAAACACTGAAATTACATCGGAATTAAATACAATAGGAACAATGCCGCCTTAAGTAGAAGTATAGAGACTCTTCTTACCGTCGGTGCTTTGAGCATTCCCTGTGAGACCAGTATTATTTTCCGATACACCACTGGAGGTTCAATTAATTCCTTGGACATTCACAATGACGATGAAACACTGAAATTACATCGGAATTAAATACAAAAGGTACAATGCCGCCTTAAGTACAAGAATAGAGACTCTTCTTACCGTCGGTGCTGTGAGAATTCCCTGTGAGACCAGTATTAGTTTCCGATACACCACTGCAGGTTCAATGTATTCCTTGGTCCTTCACATTGACGATGAAACGCAGAAATCGCATCGGAATTAAATTCAAAAGGCACAATGCCGCCATAAGTACAAGAATAGAGACTCTTTTTACAGTCGGTGCTTTGAGCATTCCCTGTGAGACCAGTATTAGTTTCCGATACGCCACTGCAGGCTCAATGTATTCCTTGGACCTTCAAATTGACGATGATACACAGAAATCGCATCGGAATTAAATACAAAAGGCACAATGCCGCCTTAAGTACAAGAATAGAGACTCATCTTACAGTCGGTGCTTTGAGCATTCCCTGTGAGAGCGGTATTAGTTTCCGATACACCACTGCAGGTTCTATGTATTCCTTGGACATTCACATTGACGATGAAACATAGAAATCGCATCGGAATTAAATACAAAAGGCACAATGCCGCCTTAAGTACAAGAATACAGACTCTTCTTACGGTCGGTGATTTTAGCATTCCCTGTGAGACCAGTATAAGTTTCCGATACACCACTGCAGTTACAATGTATTCCTTGGACCTTCAAATTGACGATGATACACAGAAATCGCATCGGAATTAAGTACAAAAGGCACAATGCCGCCTTAAGTATAAGAATAGAGACCCTTCTTACAGTCGGTGCTTTGAGCATTCCCTGTGAGACCAGTAATAGTATCCGATACACCACTGCAGGTTCATTGTATTCCTTGGACCTTCACATTGACGATGAAACACAGAAATGGCATCGGAATTAAATACAAAAGGCACAATGCCGCCTTAAATACGAGAATAGAGACTCTTCTTACAGTCGGTGCTTTGAGAATTCCCTGTGAGGCCAGTATTAGTTTCCGCTACACCTCTGCAAGTTCAGATTATTCCCTGGACCTTCACATTGACGATGAAACACAGAAATGGCATCGGAATTAAATACAAAAGGCACAATGCCTCCTTAAGTACAAGAATAGAGACTCTTCTTACAGTCGGTGCTTTGAGCATTCCCAGTGGGACCAGTAATAGTATCCGATACACCACTGCAGGTTCAATGTATTCCTTGGGCCTTTACATTGACGATGAAACACAGAAATCGCATCGGAATTAAATACAAAAGGCACAATAACGCCTTAAGTACAAGAATAGAGACTCTTCTTACAGTCGGTGCTTTGAGCATTCCCTGTGGGACCAGTATTAGTTTCCGAATCACCACTGCAGTTTCAGCGTATTCCTTGGACCTTCAAATTGACGATGATACACAGAAATCGCATCGGAATTAAATACAAAAGGCACAATGCCGCCTTAAGTACAAGAATAGAGACTCTTCTTACAGTCGGTGCTTTGAGCATTCCCTGTGAGACCAGTATTAGTTTCCGTTACACCACTGCAGGTTAAATGTATTCCTTGGACCTTCAAATTGACGAAGATACACAGAAATCGCATCGGAATTAAATGCAAAAAGCACAATGCCGCCTTAAGTACAAGAATAGAGACTCTTCTTACAGTCGGTGCTTTGAGCATTCCCTGTGAGACCAGTATTAGTTTCCGTTACACCACTGCAGGTTAAATGTATTCCTTGGACCTTCAAATTGACGAAGATACACAGAAATCGCATCGGAATTTAATACAAAAGGCACAATGCCGCCTTAAGTACAAGAATAGAGACTCTTCTTACTGTCGGTGGTTTGAGCATTTCTGTGAGACCAGTATTAGTTTCCGATACACCACTGCAGGTTCAATGTATTTCTTGGACCTTCACATTGACGAAGAATGACAGAAATCGCATTGGAATTAAATACAAAAGGCCCAATGCCGCCTTAAGTACAAGAATAGACACTCTTCTTACAGTCGGTGCTTTGAGCATTCCCTGTGAGACCAGTATTGGTTTCCGATACACCACTGCAGGTTCAATCTATTCCTTGGACCTTCACATTGAAGATTATACACAGAAATCGCATCGGAATTAAATACAAAAGGCACAATGCCGCCTTAAGTACAAGAATAGAGACTCTTCTTACAGTCGGTGCTTTGAGCATTCCCTGTGAGACCAGTATTGGTTTCCGATACACCACTGCAGGCTCAATGCATTCCTTGGACCTTCACATTGACGATGAAACACAGAAATCGAATTGGAATTAAATTCAAAAGGCACAATGCCGCCTTAAGTACAAGAATAGAGACTCTTCTTACAGTCGGTGCTTTGTGCAGTCCCTGTGAGACCTGTATTAGTTTCCGATACACCACTGCTCGTTCAACGTGCTCCTTGAACCTTCACATTGACGATGAAACACAGAAATCGCATCGGAATTAAATACCAAATGCACAATGCCGCCTTAAGTACAAAAATAGAGACTATTCTCACAGCCGGTGCGTCGAGTATTCCCTGTGAGACCAGTATTAGTTTCCGATACACCACTGCAGGTTCAATGTATTCCTTGAATCTTCACGTTGACGATGAAAGACAGAAATCGCATCGGAATTAAATACAAAAGGCCCAATGCCGCCTTAAGTACAAGAATAGAGACTCTTCTTACAGTCGGTGCTTTGAGCATTCCCTTCGAGACCAGTATTAGTTTCCGATACACCACTGCAGGTTCAATGTATCCCTTGGACCTTCACATTGAAGATTATACACAGAAATCGCATCGGAATTAATTACAAAATGCACAATGCCGCCTTAAGTGCAAGAATAGAGACTCTTCTTACAGTCGGTGCTTTGAGCATTCCCTGTGAGACCAGTATTAGTTTCCGATACACCACTGCAAGTTCAATGTATTCCTTGGACCTTCACATTGACGATGAAACACAGAAATCGCATCGGAATTAAATACAAAAGGCACAATGCCGCCTTAAGTACAAGAATACAGACTCTACTTACAGTCGATGCTTTGAGCATTCCCTGTGAGACCAGTATTAGTTTCCGATACACCACTGCAGGTTCAATGTATTCCTAGGACCTTCACATTGACGATGAAACACAGAAATCGCATTGGAATTAAATACAAAAGGCACAATGAAGCCCTAAGTACAACAATAGAGACTCTTCTTACTGTCGGTGCTTTGAGCATTCCCTGAGAGACCAGTATTAATATCCGATACACCACTGCAGGTTCAATGTATACCTTAAACCTTCACATTGACGATTATACACAGAAATCGCATCGGAATTAAATACAAAAGGCACAATGCCGCCTTAAGTACAAGAATAGAAACTGTTCTTACAGTCGGTGCTTTGAGCATTCCCTGTGAGACCAGTATTAGTTTCCGATACACCACTGCAGGTTCAGTGTATTCCTTGGACTTCACATCGACAATGAAACGCAGAAATGGCATCGGAATTAAATACAAAGTGCACAATGCCGCCTTAAGTACAAGAATAGAGACTCTTCTTACACTCGGTGCTTTGAGCATTCCCTGTGAGACCAGTATTAGTTTCCGATACACCACTGCAGGTTCAATGTATTCCGTGGACCTTCACATTGACGATGAAACACAGGAATCGCATCGGAATTAAATACAAAATGGCACAATGCCGCCTTAAGTACAAGAATAGAGACTCTTCTTACAGTCGGTGCTTTGAGTATTTTCCTTGTGAGACCAGTATTAGTATCCGATACACCACTGCAGGTTCAATGTATTCCTTGGACATACACATTGACGATGAAAAACTGAAATTACATCGGGTTTAAATACAAAAGTAACAATGTCGCCTTAAGTACAAGAATAGAGACTCTTCTTACTGTCGGTGTTTTGAGCATTCCCTCTGAGACCAGTATTAGTTTCCGATACACCACTGCAGGTTCAATGTATTTCTTGGACCTTCCCATTGACGATGAAAGACAGAAATGGCATCGGAATTAAATACAAAGGACACAATGCCGCCTTAAGTACAAGAATAGACACTCTTCTTACAGTCGGTGCTTTGAGCATTCCCTGTGAGACCAGTATTAGTTTCCGATACACCACTGCAGGTTCAATGTATTTCTTGGACCTTCACATTGACGATGAAAGACAGAAATGGCATCGGAATTAAATACAAAGGGCCCAATGCCGCCTTAAGTACAAGAATAGACACTCTTCTTACAGTCGGTGCTTTGAGCATTCCCTGTGAGACAAGTATTAGTTTCCGATACACCACTGCAGGTACAATGTATTCCTTGGACCTTCAAATTGACGATGAAACACAGAAATCGCATCGGAATTAAATACAAAAAGGCACAATGCCGCCTTAAGTACAAGAATAGAGACTCCTCTTACAGTCGGTGTTTTGAGCATTCCCTGTGAGACCAGTTTTAGTATCCGGTACACCACTTCAGGTTCAATGTATTCCTTGGACATACACATCGACGATGAAACACAGAAATGGTTTCGGAATTAAATACAAAGTGCACAATGCCGCCTTAAGTACAAGAATAGAGACTCTTCTTACACTCGGTGCTTTGAGCAATCCCTGTAGACCAGTATTAGTTTCCGATACACCACTGCAGGTTCAATGTATTCCGTGGACCTTCACATTGACGATGAAACACAGGAATCGCATCGGAATTAAATACAAAATGGCACAATGCCGCCTTAAGTACAAAAATAGAGACTCTTCTTACAGTCGGTGCTTTGAGTATTCCCTGTGAGACCAGTATTAGTATCCGATACACCACTGCAGGTTCATTGTATTCCTTGGACCTTCAAATTGACGATGAAACACTGAAATCGCATCGGAATTAAATACAAAAAGGCACAATACCGCCTTAAGTTTAGGAGTATAGACTCTTCTTACAGTCGGTGCTTTGAACATTCCCTGTGAGACCAGTATTAGTATCCGGTACACCACTTCAAGTTCAATCTATTCCTTGGACATACACATAGACGATGCAACACAGAAATGGCATCGGAATTAAATACAAAGGGCACAAAGCCGCCTTAAGTGCATGAATAGACACTCTTCTTACAGTCGGTGCTTTGAGCATTCCCTGTGAGACCAGTATTAGTTTCCGATACCCCACTGCATGTTCAATGTATTTCTTGGACCTTCAAATTGACGATGAAACACAGAAATCGCATCGGAATTAAATACAAAAAGGCACAATGACGCCTTACGTACAAGAATAGAGACTCTTCTTACAGTCGGTGTTTTGAGCATTCCCTGTGAGACCAGTATTAGTTTCCGATACACCACTGCAGGTTCAATGGATTCCTTGAACCTTTACATTGACGATGAAAGACAGAAATTGCACCGGAATTAAATACAAAAGGCCCAATGCCGCCTTAAGTACAAGAATAGAGACTCTTCTTACAGTCGGTGCTTTCAGCATTCCCTGTGAGACCAGTATTAGTTTCCGATACCCCACTGCAGGTTCAATGTATTCCTTGGACCTTCACATTGAAGATTATACACAGAAATGGCATCGGAATTAAATACAAATGGCACAATGCCGCCTTAAGTACAAGAATAGAGACTCTTCTTACAGTCGGTGCTTTCAGCATTCCCTGTGAGACCAGTATTAGTTTCCGATACACCACTGCAGGTTCAATGTATTCCTAGGACCTTCACATTGACGATGAAACACAGAAATCGCATTTTAATTAATACAAAAGGCACAATGAACCCCTAAGTACATTAATAGAGACTCTTCTTACTGTCGGTGCATTGAGCATTCCCTGAGAGACCAGTATTAATATCCGATACATCACTGCAGTTTCAATGTATTCCTTAGACTTTGACATTGACGATGAAACACAGAAATCGCATCGGAATTAAATACCAAAGGCACAATGCCGCCTTAAGTACAAGAATAGAGACTATTCTTACAGCCGGTGCGTCGAGTATTCCCTGTGAGACCAGTATTAGTTTCCTATACACCACTGCAGGTTCAATGTATTCCTTGAAGATACAGACCGACGATGAAACACTGAAATTACATCGGAATTAAATACAAAGGGCACAATAACGTCTTAAGTGCAAGAAGAGTGAGACTTCTTAGAGACTGTGCTTTGATCCTATCCTGTGACACCAGTATTAGTTTCTGATACAACACTGCAGTTTCAATGTATTCCTTGGACCTTCACATTGACGATTAAACACAGAATCGCATCGGAATTAAATACAAAGGGCAGAATGCCGAAATAAGTACAAGAATAGAGACTCTTCTTACAGTCGGTGGTTTGAGCAGTCCCTGTGAGACCTGTATTAGTTTCCGATACACCACTGCTGGTTCAATGTACTCCTTTGACCTTCACATTGACGATGAAACACAGAAATCGCATCGGAATTAAATACAAAAGGCACAATGCCGCCTTAACTACAAGAATAGAGACTCTTCTTACAGCCGGTGTTTTGAGCATTCCCTGTGAGACCTGTATTAGTTTCCGATTCACCACTGCAGGTTCAATGTATACCTTGGACCTTCACATTGACGATTATATACAGAAATCGCATCGGAATTAAATACAAAAGGCACAATGCCGCCTTAAGTACAAGAATAGAGACTCTTCTTACAGTCGGTGCTTTGAGCATTCCCTGTGAGACCAGTATTAGTTTCCGATACACCACTGCAGGTTCAGTGTATTCCTTGGACTTTCACATCGACGATGAAACACAGAAATGGCATCGGAATTAAATACAAAGGGCACAATGCCGCCTTAAGTACAAGAATAGACACTCTTCTTACAGTCGGTGCTTTGAGCATTCTCCTGTGAGACCAGTATTAGTTTCCGATACACCACTGCAGGTTCAATGTATTTCTTGGACCTTCACACTGACGGTGAAAGACAGAAATCGCATCGGAATTAAATACAAAATGCCCAATGCCGCCTTAAGTACAAGAATAGACACTCTTCTTACAGTCGGTGCTTTGAGCATTCCCTGTGAGACCAGTATTAGTTTCCGATACACCACTGCAGGTACAATGTATTCCTTGGACCTTAAAATTGACGATGTAACACAGAAATCGCATCGGAATTAAATACAAAAAGGCACAATGCCGCCTTAAGTACAAGAATAGAGACTCTTCTTACAGTCGGTGCTCTGAGCATTCCCTGTGAGACCAGTATTAGTATCCGGTACACCACTTCAGGTTTAATGCATTAATTGGACATACACATAGACGATGAAACACAGAAATGGCATCGGAATTAAATACAAAAGGCACAATGCTGCCTTAAGTACAAGAATAGATACTCTTTTTACAGTCGGTGCTTTGAGCATTCCCTGTGAGACCAGTATTAGTTTCCGATACACCACTGCAGGTTCAATGTATTCCTTGGACATACTCATTGACGATGAAACACATAAATCGCATCGGAATTAAATACAAAAGGCACAATGCCGCCTTAAGTACAAGAATGCAGACACTACCTACAGTCAGTGCTTTGAGCATTCCCTGTGAGACCAGTATTAGTATCCGGTACACCACTTCAGGTTCAATGTATTCCTTGGACATGCACATCGACGATGAAACACAGAAATGGCATCGGAAATAAATACAAAGTGCACAATGCCGCCTTAACTACAAGAATAGAGACTCTTCTTACAGTCGGTGCTTTGAGCATTCCCTGTGAGACCAGTATTAGTTTCCGATACACCACTGCAGGTTCAATGTATTCCGTGGACCTTCACATTGACGATGAAACACAGAAATCGCATCGGAATTAAATACAAAATGGCACAATGCCGCCTTAAGTACAAGAATAGAGACTCTTCTTACAGTCGGTGCTTTGAGTATTCCCTGTGAGACCAGTATTAGTATCCGATACACCACTGCTGGTTCAATGTATTCCTTGGACATACACATTGACGATGAAAAACTGAAATTACATCGGATTTAAATACAAAAGGAACAATGTCGCCTTAAGTACAAGAATAGAGACTCTTCTTACTGTCGGTGTTTTGAGCATTCCCTCTGAGACCAGTATTAGTTTCCGATACACCACTGCCGGTTCAATGTATTTCTTGGACCTTCCCATTGACGATGAAAGACAGAAATCGCATCGGAATTAAATACAAAAGGAAAAATGCCGCCTTAAGTACAAGAATAGACACTCTTCTTACAGTCGGTGCTTTGAGCATTCCCTGTGAGACCAGTATTAGCTTCCGATACACCACTGCAGGTTCAATGTATTTCTTGGACCTTCAAATTGACGATGAAATACAGAAATCGCATCGGAATTAAATACAAAAGGCACAATGCCGCCTTAAGTACAAGAATAGAGACTCTTCTTACAGTCGGTGCTTTGAGCATTCCCTGTCAGACCAGTATTAGTTTCTGATACTCCACTGCAGGTTCAGTGTATTCCTTGGACTTTCACATCGACGATGAAACACAGAAATGGCATCGGAATTAAATACAAAGGGCACAATGCCGCCTTAAGTACAAGAATAGACACTCTTCTTACAGTCGGTGCTTTGAGCATTCCCCTGTGAGACCAGTATTAGTTTCCGATACACCACTGCAGGTTCAATGTATTTCTTGGACCTTCACATTGACGATGAAAGACAGAAATCGCATCGGAATTAAATACAAAAGGCCCAATGCCGCCTTAAGTACAAGAATAGACACTCTTCTTACAGTCGGTGCTTTGAGCATTCCCTGTGAGACCAGTATTAGTTTCCGATACACCACTGCAGGTACAATGTATTCCTTGGACCTTAAAACTGACGATGAAACACAGAAATCGCATCGGAATTAAATACAAAAAGGCACAATGCCGCCTTAAGTACAAGAATAGAGACTCTTCTTACAGTTGGTGCTTTGAGCATTCCCTGTGAGACCAGTGTTAGTATCCGGTACACCACTTCTGGTTTAATGCATTAATTTGACATACACATAGACGATGAAACACAGAAATGGCATCGGAATTAAATACAAAAGGCACAATGCTGCCTTAAGTACAAGAATAGATACTATTTTTACATTCGGTGCTTTGAGCATTCCCTGTGAGACCAGTATTAGTTTCCGATACACCACTGTAGGTTCAATGTATTCCTTGGACATACACATTGACGATGAAACACATAAATCGCATTGGAATTAAATACAAAAGGCACAATGCCGCCTTAAGTACAAGAATACAGACACTACCTACAGTCAGTGCTTTGAGCATTCCCTGTGAGATCAGTATTAGTATCCGGTACACCACTTCAGGTTCAATGTATTCCTTGGACATACACATCGACGATGAAACACAGAAATGGCATCGGAAATAAATACAAAGTGCACAATGCCGCCTTAACTACAAGAATAGACACTCTTCTTATAGTCGGTGCATTGAGTATTCCCTGTGAGACCAGTATTAGTTTCCGATACACCACTGCAGGTTCAATGTATTCCTTGGACCTTCACATTGACGATGAAACACAGAAATCGCATCGGAATTAAATACAAAATGGCACAATGCTGCCATAAGTACACGAATAGAGACTCTTCTTACAGTCGGTACTTTGAGCATTCCCTGTGAGACCAGTATTAGTATCCGATTAACCACTGCTTGTTCAATGTATTCCTTGTACATACACATTGACGATGAAACACTGAAATTTCATCGGATTAGATACAAAAGGAACAATGTCGTCTTAAGTACAAGAAAAGAGACTCTTCTTACTGTCGGTGTTTTGAGCATTCCCTCTGAGACCAGTATTAGTTTCCGATACACCACTGAATGGTCCAATGTAATCCTTGGACCTTCACATTGACGATGAAACACAGAAATCGCATCGGAATGAAATACAAAAGGCACAATGCCGACTTAAGTACAAGAATAGAGACTCTTCTTACAGTCGGTGCTTTGAGCATTCCCTGTGAGACCAGTATTAGTTTCCGATACACCACTGCAGTTTCAATGTATTCCTTGGACCTTCACATTGACGATGAAACACAGAAATTGCATTGGAATTAAATACAAAATGCACAATGAAGCCCTAAGTACAACAATAGAGACTCTTCTTACTGACGGTGCTTTGAGCATTCCCTGAGAGACCAGTATTAATATCCGATACACCACTGCAGGTTCAATGTATTCCTGAGACATTCACATTGACGATGAAACACAGAAATCGCATCGGAATTAAATACCAAAGGCACAATGCCGCCTTAAGTACAAGAATAGAGACTCTTCTTACAGTCGGTGCTTTGAGCATTCCCTGTGAGACCAGTATTAGTTTCCGATACACCACTGCAGGTTCAATGTATTCCTTGAACCTTCACATTGACAATGAAAGACAGAAATCGCATTGGAATTAAATACAAAAGGCCCAATGCCGCCTTAAGTACAAGAATAGAGACTCTTCTTACAGTCGGTGCTTTGAGCATTCCCTGTGAGTCTAGTATTAGTTTCCGATACACAACTGCAGGTTCAATGTATTCCTTGGACCTTCACATTGACGATTATACACAGAAATCACATCGGAATTAAATACAAAAGGCACAATGCCACCCTAAGTACAACAATACAGACTCAACTTACAGTCGGTGCTTTGAGCATTCCCTGTGAGACCAGTATTAGTTTCCGATACACCACTGCAGGTTCAATGTATTCCTTGGACCGTCACATTGACGATGAAACACAGAAATCGCATTGGAATTAAATACAAAAGGCACAATGAAGCCCTAAGTACAACAATAGAGACTCTTCTTACTGACGGTGCTTTGAGCATTCCCTGAGAGACCAGTATTAATTTCCGATACACCACTGCATGTTCAATGTATTCCTTGGACCTTCACATTGACGATTATACACATAAATCGCATCGGAATTAAATACAAAAGGCCCAATGCCGCCTTAAGTACAAGAATAGAGACTCTTCTTACAGTCGGTACTTTGAGCATTCCCTGTGAGACCAGTATTTGTTTCCGATACACCACTTCAGGTTCAATGTATTCCTTGGACATACACATCGACGATGAAACACAGAAATGGCATCGGAATTAAATACAAAGTGCACAATGCCGCCTTAAGTACAAGAATAGAGACTCTTCTTACAGTCGGTGCTTTGAGCATTTCCTGTGAGACCAGTATTAGTTTCCGATACACCACTGCAGGTTCATTGTATTTCTTGGACCTTCACATTGACGATGAAAGACAGAAATCGCATCGGAATTAAATACCAAAGGCCCAATGCCGCCTTAAGTACAAGAATAGAGACACTTCTTACAGTCGGTGCTTTGAGCATTCCCTGTGAGACCAGTATTAGTTTCCGATACACCACTGCAGGTTCAATGTATTCCTTGGACCTTCACATTGACGATTATACACAGAAATTGCATCGGAAACTAAATACAAAATGCCGCCTAAAGTACAAGAATGGAGACTCTTCTTACAGTCGGTGCTTTGAGCATTCCCTGTGAGACCAGTATTAGTTTCCGATACACCACTGCAGGTTCAGTGTATTCCTTGGACTTTCACATCGACGATGAGACACAGAAATTTCATCGGAATTAAATACAAAGGGCACAATGCCGCCTTAAGTACAAGAATAGACACTCTTTTTACAGTCGGTGCTTTGAGCATTCCCTGTGAGACCAGTATTCGTTTCCGATACACCACTGCAGGTTCAATGTATTTCTTGGACCTTCACATTGACGATGAAAGACAGAAATCGCATCGGAATGAAATACAAAGGGCACAATGCCGCCTTAAGTACAAGAATAGACACTCTTCTTACAGTCGGTGCTTTGAGCATTCCCTCTGAGACCAGTATTAGTTTCCGATACACCACTGCAGGTCCAATGTATTCCTAGGACCTTCACATTGGCGATGAAACACAGAAATCGCATCGGAATTAAATACAAAAGGCACAATGCCGCCTTAAGTACAAGAATACAGACTCTACTTACAGTCGGTGCTTTGAGCATTCCCTGTGAGACCAGTATTAGTTTCCGATACACCACTGCAGGTTCAATGTATTCCTTGGACCTTCACATTGACGATGAAACACAGAAATCGCATTGGAATAAAATACAAAAGGCACAATGATGCCCTAAGTACAACAATAGAGACACTTCTTACTGATGGTGCTTTGAGCTTTCCCTGAGAGACCAGTATTAATATCCGATACACCACTGCAGGTTCAATGTATTCCTTGAACATACACATTGACGATGAAACACTGAAATTACATCGGAATTAAATACAAAGGGCAAAATAACGCCTTATGTGCAAGAAGAGTGGGTCTTCTTAGAGACTCTGCTTTGATCCTATCCTGTGACAGTAATTGCTTTGAGCATTCCCTGTGAGACCAGTATTAGTTTCCGATACACCACTGCAGGTTCAATGTATTCCTAGGACCTTCACATTGACGATGAAACACATAAATCGCATCGGAATTAAATACAAATGGCACAATGCCGCCTTAAGTACAAGAATACAGACTCTACTTACAGTCAGTGCTTTGAGCATTCCCTGTGAGACCAGTATTAGTATCCGGTACACAACTTCAGGTTCAATGTATTCCTTGGACATACACATCGACGATGAAACACAGAAATGGTTTCGGAATTAAATACAAAGTGCACAATGCCGCCTTAAGTACAAGAATAGAGACTCTTCTTACAGTCGGTGCTTTGAGCATTCCCTGTGAGACCAGTATTAGTTTCCGATACACCACTGCAGGTTCAATGTATTTCTTGGACCTTCACATTGACGATGAAAGACAGAAATCGCATCGGAATTAAATACAAAAGGCCCAATGCCGCCTTAAGTACAAGAATAGAGACTCTTCTTACAGTCGGTGCTTTGAGCATTCCCTGTGAGACCAGTATTAGTTTCCGATGTACCACTGCAGGTTCAATGTTTTCCTTGGACCATCACATTGACGATTATACACAGAAATAGCATCGGAAACTAAATACAAAAGGCACAATGCCGCCTAAAGTACAAGAATGGAGACTCTTCTTACAGTCGGTGCTTTGAGCATTCCCTGTAAGACCAGTATTAGTTTCCGATACACCACTGCAGGTTCAGTGTATTCCTTGGACTTTCACATCGACGATGAAACACAGAAATGGCATCGGAATTAAATACACAGGGCACAATGCCGCCTTAAGTACAAGAATAGACACTCTTTTTACAGTCGGTGCTTTGAGCATTCCCTGTGAGACCACTATTAGTTTCCGATACAGCACTGCAGGTTCAATGTATTTCTTGGACCTTCACATTGACGATGAAAGACAGAAATCGCATCGGGATTAAATACAAAAGGCCCAATGCCGCCTTAAGTACAAGAATAGAGACTCTTCTTACAGTCGGTGCTTTGAGCATTCCCTGTGAGACCAGTATTAGTTTCCGATACACCACTGCAGGTTCAATGTATTCCTTGGACCTTCACATTGACGATTATACACAGAAATAGCATCGGAATTAAATACAAAAGGCACAATGCCGCCTAAAGTACAAGAATAGAGACTCTTCTTACTGTCGGTATTTTGAGCATTCCCTCTGAGACCAGTATCAGTTTCCCATACACCACTGCAGGTCCAATGTAATCCTTGGACCTTCACATTGACGATGAAACACAGAAATCGCATCGGAATTATATACACAAGGCACAATGCCGCCTTAAGTACAAGAATACAGACTCTACTTACAGTCAGTGCTTTGAGCATTCCCTGTGAGACCAGTATTAGTATCCGGTACACCACATCATGTTCAATGTATTCCTTGGACATACACATCGACGATGAAACACAGAAATGGCATCGGAATGAAATACAAAGTGCACAATGCCGCCTTAAGTACAAGAATAGACTCTCTTCTTACAGTCGGTGCTTTGAGCATTTCCTGTGAGACCAGTATTAGTTTCCGATACACCACTGCAGGTTCAATGTATTCCTTGGACCTTCAAATTGACGATGAAACACAGAAATCGCATCTTAATTAAATTTAAAAGGCACAATGCCGCCTAAAGTACAAGAATACAGACTCTATTTGCAGTCGGTGCTTTGAGCATTCCCTGTGAGACCAGTATTAGTTTCCGATACACCACTGCAGGTTCAATGTATTCCTTGGACCTTCACATTGACGATGGAACACAGAAATCGCATCGGAATGAAATACAAAATGGCACAAAGCCGCCTTAAGTACAAGAATAGAGACTCTTCTTACAGTCGGTGCTTTGAGCATTCCCTGTGAGACCAGTATTAGTATCCGATACACCACTGCAGGTTCAGTGTATTGCTTGGACACACACATTGACGATGAAACACTGAAATTGCCTCGGATTTAAATACAAAAGGAGCAATGTGGCCTTAAGTACAAGAATAGAGACTCTTCTTACAGTCGGTGTTTTGAGCATTCCCTGTGAGACCAGTATTAGTTTCCGATACACCACTGCAGGTTCAATGTATTCCTTTAACCTTCACATTGACGATGAAAGACAGAAATCGCATTGGAATTAAATACAAAAGGCCCAATGCCGCCTTAAGTACAAGAATAGAGACTCTTCTTGCAGTCGGTGCTTTGAGCATTCCCTGTGAGACCAGTATTAGTTTCCGATACACCACTGCAGGTTCAATGTATTCCTTGGACCTTCACATTGACGATTATACACAGTAATCACATCGGAATTAAATACAAAAGGCACAATGCCACCTTAAGTACAACAATACAGACTCAACTTACAGTCGGTGCTTTGAGCATTCCCTGTGAGACCAGTATTAGTTTCCGATACACCACTGCAGGTTCAATGTATTCCTTGGACCTTCACATTGACGATTATACACATAAATCGCATCGGAATTAAATACAAAAGGCACAATGCCGCCTTAGTACAAGAATACAGACTCTACTTACAGTCAGTGCTTTGAGCATTCCCTGTGAGACCAGTATTAGTATCCGGTACACCACTTCAGGTTCAATGTATTCCTTGGACATACACATCGACGATGAAACACAGAAATGGCATCGGAATTAAATACAAAGTGCACAATGCCGCCTTAAGTACAAGAATAGAGACTCTTCTTACAGTCGGTGCTTTGAGCATTCCCTGTGAGACCAGTATTAGTTTCCGACACACCACTGCAGGTTCAATGTATTTCTTGGACCCTCACATTGACGATGATAGACTGAAATCGCATCGGAATTAAATACCAAAGGCCCAATGCCGCCTTAAGTACAAGAATAGAGACTCTTCTTACAGTCGGTGCTTTGAGCATTCCCTGTGCGACCAGTATTAGTTTCCGATACACCACTGCAGGTTCAATGTATTCCTTGGACCTTCACATTGACGATTATACACAGAAATTGCATCGGAAACTAAATACAAAAGGCACAATGCCGCCTAAAGTACAAGAATGGAGACTCTTCTTACAGTCAGTGCTTTGAGCATTCCCTGTGAGACCAGTATTAGTTTCCGATACACCACTGCAGGTTCAGTGTATTCCTTGGACTTTCACATCGACGATGAGACACAGAAATGGCATCGGAATTAAATACAAAGGGCACAATGCCGCCTTAAGTACAAGAATAGACACTCTTTTTACAGTCGGTGCTTTGAGCATTCCCTGTGAGACCAGTATTAGTTTCCGATACACCACTGCAGGTTCAATGTATTCCTTGGACCTTCACATTGACGATTATACACAGAAATCGCATCGGAATTAAATACAAAAGGCACAATGCGCCTTAAGTACAAGAATAGTGACTCTTCTTACAGTCGGTGCATTGAGCATTCCCTGCGGGACCAGTATTAGTATCCGATGCACCACTGCAGGTTCAATGTATTCCTTGGACCTTCACATTGACGATGAAACACAGAAATCGCATCGGAATTAAATACAAAAGGCACAATGCCGCCTTAAGTACAAGAATACAGACTCTACTTACAGTCGGTGCTTTGAGCATTCCCTGTGAGACCAGTATTAGTTTCCGATACACCACTGCAGGTTCAATGTATTCCTTGGACCTTCACATTGACGATGAAACACAGAAATCGCATTGGTATTAAATACAAAAGGCACAATGATGCCCTAAGTACAACAATAGAGACTCTTCTTACTGACGGTGCTTTGAGCATTCCCTGAGAGACCAGTATTAATATCCGATACACCACTGCACGTTCAATGTATTCCTTGAACATACACATTGACGATGAAACACTGAAATTACATCGGAATTAAATACAAAGAGCAAAATAACGCCTTAAGTGCAAGAAGAGTGGGACTTCTTAGAGACTGTGCTTTGATCCTATCCTGTGACAGTCATTGCTTTGAGCATTCCCTGTGAGACCAGTATTAGTTTCCGATACACCACTGCAGGTTCAATGTATTCCTTGGACCTTCACATTGACGATGAAACACATAAATCGCATCGGAATTAAATACAAATGGCACAATGCCGCCTTAAGTACAAGAATACAGACTCTACTTACAGTCAGTGCTTTGAGCATTCCCTGTGAGACCAGTATTAGTATCCGGTACACAACTTCAGGTTCAATGTATTCCTTGGACATACACATCGACGATGAAACACAGAAATGGCTTCGGAATTAAATACAAAGTGCACAATGCCGCCTTAAGTACAAGAATAGAGACTCTTCTTACAGTCGGTGCTTTGAGCATTCCCTGTGAGACCAGTATTAGTTTCCGATGTACCACTGCAGGTTCAATGTATTCCTTGGACCTTCACATAGACGATTATACGCAGAAATAGCATCGGAAACTAAATACAAAAGGCACAATGCCGCCTAAAGTACAAGAATGGAGACTCTTCTTACAGTCGGTGCTTTGAGCATTCCCTGTGAGACCAGTATTAGTTTCCGATACACCACTGCAGGTTCAGTGTATTCCTTGGACTTTCACATCGACGATGAAACACAGAAATGGCATCGGAATTAAATACACCGGGCACAATGCCGCCTTAAGTACAAGAATAGACACTCTTTTTACAGTCGGTGCTTTGAGCATTCCCTGTGAGACCACTATTAGTTTCCGATACACCACTGCAGGTTCAATGTATTTCTTGGACCTTCACATTGACGATGAAAGACAGAAATCGCATCGGAATTAAATACATAAGGCCCAATGCCGCCTTAAGTACAAGAATAGAGACTCTTCTTACAGTCGGTGCTTTGAGCATTCCCTGTGAGACCAGTATTAGTTTCCGATACACCACTGCAGGTTCAATGTATTCCTTGGACCTTCACATTGACGATTATACACAGAAATAGCATCGGAATTAAATACAAAAGGCACAATGCCGCCTAAAGTACAAGAATAGAGACTCTTCTAACTGTCGGTATTTTGAGCATTCCCTCTGAGACCAGTATTAGTTTCCGATACACCACTGCAGGTCCAATGTAATCCTTGGACCTTCACATTGACGGTGAAACACAGAAATCTCATCGGAATTATATACAAAAGGCACAATGCCGCCTTAAGTACAAGAATACAGACCCTACTTACAGTCAGTGCTTTGAGCATTCCCTGTGAGACCAGTATTAGTATCCGGTACACCACATCATGTTCAATGTATTCCTTGGACATACACATCGACGATGAAACACAGAAATGGCATCGGAATGAAATACAAGGTGCACAATGCCGCCTTAAATACAAGAATAGACACTCTTCTTACAGACGGTGCTTTGAGCATTCCCTGTGAGACCAGTATTAGTTTCCGATACACCACTGCAGGTTCAATGTATTCCTTGGACCTTCAAATTGACGATGAAACACAGAATTCGCATCTTAATTAAATACAAAAGGCAGAATGCCGCCTAAAGTACAAGAATACAGACTCTATTTACAGTCGGTGCTTTGAGCATTCCCTGTGAGACCAGTATTAGTTTCCGATGCACCACTGCAGGTTCAATGTATTTCTTGGACCTTCATATTGACGATGAAAAACAGAAATCGCATCGGAATTAAATACCAAAGGCCCAATGCCGCCTTAAGTACAAGAATAGAGACTCTTCTTACAGTCGGTGCTTTGGGCATTCCCTGTGCGACCAGTATTAGTTTCCGATACACCACTGCAGGTTCAATGTATTCCTTGGACCTTCACATTGACGATTATACACAGAAATAGCATCGGAAACTAAATACAAAAGGCACAATGCCGCCTAAGGTACAAGAATGGAGACTCTTCTTACAGTCGGTGCTTTGAGCATTCCCTGTGAGACCAGTATTAGTTTCCGATACACCACTGCAAGTTCAGTGTATTCCTTGGACTTTCACATCGACGATGAGACACAGAAATGGCATCGGAATTAAATACAAAGGGCACAATGCCGCCTTAAGTACAAGAATAGACACTCTTTTTACAGTCGGTGCTTTGAGCATTCCCTGTGAGACCAGTATTAGTTTCCGATACACCACTGCAGGTTCAATGTATTTCTTGGACCTTCACATTGACGATGAAAGACAGAAATCGCATCGGAATTAAATACAAAGGGCACAATGCCACCTTAAGTACAAGAATAGACACTCTTCTTACAGTAGGTGCTTTGAGCATTCCCTGTGAGACCAGTATTAGTTTCCGATACACCACTGCAGGTTCAATGTATTCCTTGGACCTTCACATTGACGATCATACACAGAAATCGCATCGGAATTAAATACAAAAGGCACAATGCCGCCTTAAGTACAAGAATAGAGACTCTTCTTACAGTCGGTGCTTTGAGCATTCCCTGTGGGACCAGTATCAGTATCCGATACACCACTGCAGGTTTAATGTATTCCTTGGACATACACATTGACGATGAAACACTGAAATTACATCGGATTTAAATACAAAAGGAACAATGTCGCCTTAAGTACAAGAATAGAGACTCTTCTTACTGTCGGTGTTTTGAGCATTCCCTCTGAGACCAGTATTAGTTTCCGATATACCACTGCAGGTGCAATGTATTCCTTGGACCTTCACATTGACAATGAAACACAGAAATCTCATCGGAATTAAATACAAAAGCCGCAATGCCGCCTTAAGTACAAGAATAGAGACTCTTCATACAGTCGGTGCTTTGGGCATTCCCTGTGAGACCAGTATTAGTTTCCGATACACCACTGCAGGTTCAGTGTATTCCTTGGAGTTTCACATCGACAATGAAACACAGAAAAGGCATCGGAATTAAATACAAATTGCACAATGCCGCCATAAGTACAAGAATAGAGACTCTTCTTACAGTCGGTGCTTTGAGCATTCCCTGTGCGACCAGTATTAGTTTCCGATACACCACTGCTGGTTCAATGTATTCCTTGGACCTTCACATTGACGATTATACACAGAAATAGCATCGGAAACTAAATACAAAGGGCACAATGCCGCCTAAAGTACAAGAATAGAGACTCTTCTTACACTCGGTGGTTTGAGCATTCCCTGTGAGACCAGTATTAGTTTCCGATACACCACTGCAGGTTCAGTGTATTCCTTGGACTTTCACATCGACGATGAGACACAGAAATGGCATCGGAATTAAATACAAAGGGCACATTGCCGCCTTAAGTACAAGAATAGACACACTTTTTACAGTCGGTGCTTTGAGCATTCCCTGTGAGACCAGTATTAGTTTCCGATACACCACTGCAGGTTCAATGTATTTCTTGGACCTTCACATTGACGATGAAAGACAGAAATCGCATCGGAATTAAATACAAAGGGCACAATGCCGCCTTAAGTACAAGAATAGACACTCTTCTTACTGTCGGTGCTTTGAGCATTCCCTGTGAGACCAGTATTAGTTTCCGATACACCACTGCAGGGTCAATGTATTCCTTGGACCTTCAGATTGACGATTATACACAGAAATCGCATCGGAATTAAATACAAAAGGCACAATGCCGCCTTAAGTACAAGAATAGAGACTCTTCTTACAGTCGGTGCTTTGAGCATTCCCTGTGGGACCAGTGTTAGTATCCGATACACCACTGCAGGTTCAATGTATTCCTTGGACATACACATTGACGATGAAACACTGAAATTACATCGGATTTAAATACAAAAGGAACAATGCCGCCTTAAGTCCAAGAATAGAGACTCTTCTTACTGTCGGTGTTTTGAGCATTCCCTCAGAGACCAGTATTACTTTCCGATATACCACTGCAGGTCCAATGTATTCCTTGGACCTTCGCATTGACAATGAAACACAGAAATCGCATCGGAATTAAATACAAAAGACGCAATGCCGCCTTAAGTACAAGAATAGAGACTCTTCTTACAGTCGGTGTTTTGGGCGTTCCCTGTGGGCCCAGTATTAGTTTCCGATACACCACTGCAGGTTCAGTGTATTCCTTGGAGTTTCACATCGACAATGAAACACAGAAATGGCATCGGAATTAAATACAAAGGGCACAATGCCGCCTAAAGTACAAGAATAGAGACTCTTCTTACAGTCGGTGCTTTGAGCATTCCCTGTGCGACCAGTATTAGTTTCCGATACACCACTGCAGGTTCAATGTATTCCTTGGACCTTCAAATTGACGATTATACACAGAAATCGCATCGGAATTAAATACAAAAGGCACAATGCCGCCTTAAGTACTAGAATAGAGACTCTTCTTACAGTCGGTGCTTTGAGCATTCCCTGTGAGACCAGTATTAGTTTCCGATACACCACTGCAAGTTCAATGTAATCCTTGGACCTTCACATTGACGATGAAACACAGAAATCGCATCGGAATTAAATACAAAAGGCACAATGCCGCCTTAAGTACAAGAATACAGACTCTACTTACAGTCGGTGCTTTGAGCATTCCCTGTGAGACCAGTATTAGTTTCCCATACACCACTGCAGGTTCAGTGTATTCCTTGGACTTTCACATCGACGATGAAACACAGAAATGGCATCGGAATTAAATACACAGGGCACAATGCCGCCTTAAGTACAAGAATAGACACTCTTTTTACAGTCGGTGCTTTGAGCAATCCCTGTGAGACCAGTATTAGTTTCCGATACACCACTGCTGGTTCAATGTATTCCTTGGACCTTCACATTGACGATTATACACAGAAATAGCATCGGAATTAAATACAAAAGGCACAATGCCGCCTTAAGTACAAGAATAGAGACTCTTCTTACAGTCGGTGGTTTGAGCATTCCCTGTGAGACCAGTATTAGTTTCCGATACACCACTGCAGGTTCAATGTATTCTTTAGACATTCACATTGACGATTAAACACAGAAATAGCATGGGAATTAAATACAAAAGGCACAATGCCGCCTAAAGTACATGAATAGAGACTCTTCTTACAGTCGGTGCTTTGAGCATTCCCTGGGAGACCAGTATTAGTATCCGATACACCACTGCAGATTCAATGTATTCGTTGGACATACACATTGACGATGAAACACTGAAATTACATCGGAATTATATACAAAAGGAACAATGTCGCCTTAAGTGCAAGAATAGAGACTCTTCTTACTGTCGGTGTTTTGAGCATTCTCTGTGGGACCAGTATTAGTTTCCGATACACCACTGCAGGTTCAATGTATTCCTTGACAATACGCAATGACGATGAAACACTGAAATTACATCGGAATTAAATACAAAGGGCACAATGACGCCCTAAGTACAAGCAGAGTGAGACATCTTAGAGTCCGTGTTTTGATCCTTTCCAGAGCGACCCGTATTAGTTTCCGATACGCCACTGCAGGTTCAATGTTTTCCTTGGACCTTCACATTGACGATTACACACAGAAATCGCATCGGAATTAAATACAAAAGGCACTTGCCGCCTTAAGTACAAGAATAGAGACTCTTCTTACAGTCGGTGCTTTGAGCATTACCTGTGAGACCAGTATTAGTTTCCGATACACCACTGCAGGTTCAGTGTATTCCTTGGACTTTCACATCGACAATGAAACACAGAAATGGCATCAGAATTAAATACAAAGGGCACATTGAGACCTTAAGTACAAGAATAAACACTCTTCTTACAGTCGGTGCTTTGAGCATTCCCTGTGAGACCAGTATTAGTTTCCGATACACCACTGCTGTTCCAATGTATTCCTTGGACCTTCACATTGACGATGAAACACAGAAATTGCAACGGAATTAAATACAAATGGCACATTGCCGCCCTAAGTACAAAAATAGAGACTCTTCTTACAGTCGGTGCTTTGAGCATTCCCTGAGAGACCAGTATTAATTTCCGATACACCACTGGAGGTTCAATGTATTCCTTAGACGTTCACATTGACGATGAAACACAGAAATCAAATCGGAATTAAATACCAAAGGCACAATGCCGCCTTAAGTACAAGAATAGAGACTCTTCTTACAGTCGGTGCTTTAAGCAGTTCCTGTGAGACCTGTATTAGTTTCCGATACACCACTGCAGGTTGAATGTATTCCGTGGAGCTTCACATTGGCGATGAGACACAGAAATCGCATCGGAATTAAATACAAAAGGCACAATGCCGCCTTAAGTACAAGGAGACAGACTCTACTTACAGTCAGTGCTTTGAGCATTCCCTGTGAGACCAGTATTAGTATCCGGTACACCACTTCAGGTTCAATGTATTCCTTGGACATACACATCGACGATGAAACACTGAAATTACATCGGATTTAAATACAAAAGGAACAATGTCGCCTTAAGTACAAGAATAGAGACTCTTCTTACTGTCGGTGTTTTGAGCATTCCCTCTGAGACCAGTATTAGTTTCCGATACACCACTGCAGGTTCAGTGTATTCCTTGGACTTTCACATCGACGATGAAACACAGAAATAACATCGGAATTAAATACAAAGGGCACAATGCCGCCATAAGTACAAGAACTGAGACTCTTCTTACAGTCGGTGCTTTGAGCATTCCCTGTGAGACCAGTATTAGTTTCCGATACACCACTGCAGATTCAATGTATTCCTTGGACCTTCACATTGACGATGAAACACTGAAATCGCATTGGAATTAAATACAAAAGGCACAATGAAGCCCTAAGTACAACAATAGAGACTCTTCTTACTGACGGTGCTTTGAGCATTCCCTGAGAGACCAGTATTAATATCCGATACACCACTGCAGGTTCAAAGTATTCCTGAGACATTCGCATTGACGATGAAACACAGAAATGGCATCGGAATTAAATACCAAAGGCAAAATGCCGCCTTAAGTACAAGAATAGAGTCTATTCTCACAGCCGGTGCGTCGACTATTCCCTGTGAGACCCGTATTAGTTTCCGATACACCACTGCAGGTTCAAGGTATTCGTTGAACATACACATTGAAGATGAAACACAGAAATGGCATCGGAATTAAATACAAAGTGCACAATGCCACCTTAAGTACAAGAATAGACACTCTTCTTACAGTCGGTGCTTTGAGCATTCCCTGTGAGACCAGTATTAGTTTCCGATACACCACTGCAGGTTCAATGTATTCCTTGGACCTTCAAATTGACGATGAAACACAGAAATCGCATCTTAATTAAATACAAAAGGCACAATGCCGCCTAAAGTACAAGAATTCAGACTCTATTTACAGTCGGTGCTTTCTGCATTCCCTGTGAAGCCAATATTAGTTTCCGATACACCACTGCAGGTTCAATGTATTCCTTGGACCTTCACATTGACGATGAAACACAGAAATCGCATCGGAATTAAATACAAAATGGCACAAAGCCGCCTTAAGTACAAGAATAGTGACTCTTCTTACAGTCGGTGCTTTGAGCATTCCCTGTGAGACCAGTATTAGTATCCGATACACCACTGCAGGTTCAATGTAATCCTTGGACCTACACATTGACGATGAAACACAGAAATCGCATCGGAATTAAATATAAAAGGCACAATGCCGCCTTAAGTACAAGAATACAGACTCCACTTACAGTCGGTGCTTTGAGCATTCCCTGTGAGACCAGTATTAGTTTCCGATATACCACTGCAGGTTCAATGTATTTTTGGACCTTCACATTGGCGATGAAACACAGAAATCGCATGGAATTAAATACAAAAGGCACAATACCGCCTTCAGTACAAGAATAGACACTCTTCTTACAGTCTGTGCTTTGAGCATTCCCTGTGAGACCAGTATTAGTATCCGATACACCACTGCAGATTCAATGTATTCGTTGGACATACACATTGACGATGAAACACTGAAATTACATCGGAATTATATACAAAAGGAACAATGTCGCCTTAAGTGCAAGAATAGAGACTCTTCTTACTGTCGGTGTTTTGAGCATTCTCTGTGGGACCAGTATTAGTTTCCGATACACCACTGCAGGTTCAATGTATTCCTTGACAATACGCAATGACGATGAAACACTGAAATTACATCGGAATTAAATACAAAGGGCACAATGACGCCCTAAGTACAAGCAGAGTGAGACATCTTAGAGTCCGTGTTTTGATCCTTTCCAGAGCGACCCGTATTAGTTTCCGATACGCCACTGCAGGTTCAATGTTTTCCTTGGACCTTCACATTGACGATTACACACAGAAATCGCATCGGAATTAAATACAAAAGGCACTTGCCGCCTTAAGTACAAGAATAGAGACTCTTCTTACAGTCGGTGCTTTGAGCATTACCTGTGAGACCAGTATTAGTTTCCGATACACCACTGCAGGTTCAGTGTATTCCTTGGACTTTCACATCGACAATGAAACACAGAAATGGCATCAGAATTAAATACAAAGGGCACATTGCCACCTTAAGTACAAGAATAAACACTCTTCTTACAGTCGGTGCTTTGAGCATTCCCTGTGAGACCAGTATTAGTTTCCGATACACCACTGCAGTTCCAATGTATTCCTTGGACCTTCACATTGACGATGAAACACAGAAATTGCAACGGAATTAAATACAAATGGCACATTGCCGCCCTAACTACAAAAATAGAGACTCTTCTTACAGTCGGTGCTTTGAGCATTCCCTGAGAGACCAGTATTAATTTCCGATACACCACTGGAGGTTCAATGTATTCCTTAGACGTTCACATTGACGATGAAACACAGAAATCAAATCGGAATTAAATACCAAAGGCACAATGCCGCCTTAAGTACAAGAATAGAGACTCTTCTTACAGTCGGTGCTTTAAGCAGTTCCTGTGAGACCTGTATTAGTTTCCGATACACCACTGCAGGTTGAATGTATTCCGTGGAGCTTCACATTGGCGATGAGACACAGAAATCGCATCGGAATTAAATACAAAAGGCACAATGCCGCCTTAAGTACAAGGAGACAGACTCTACTTACAGTCAGTGCTTTGAGCATTCCCTGTGAGACCAGTATTAGTATCCGGTACACCACTTCAGGTTCAATGTATTCCTTGGACATACACATCGACGATGAAACACTGAAATTACATCGGATTTAAATACAAAAGGAACAATGTCGCCTTAAGTACAAGAATAGAGACTCTTCTTACTGTCGGTGTTTTGAGCATTCCCTCTGAGACCAGTATTAGTTTCCGATACACCACTGCAGGTTCAGTGTATTCCTTGGACTTTCACATCGACGATGAAACACAGAAATAACATCGGAATTAAATACAAAGGGCACAATGCCGCCATAAGTACAAGAACAGAGACTCTTCTTACAGTCGGTGCTTTGAGCATTCCCTGTGAGACCAGTATTAGTTTCCGATACACCACTGCAGGTTCAATGTATTCCTTGGACCTTCACATTGACGATGAAACACTGAAATCGCATTGGAATTAAATACAAAAGGCACAATGAAGCCCTAAGTACAACAATAGAGACTCTTCTTACTGACGGTGCTTTGAGCATTCCCTGAGAGACCAGTATTAATATCCGATACACCACTGCAGGTTCAAAGTATTCCTGAGACATTCGCATTGACGATGAAACACAGAAATGGCATCCGAATTAAATACCATAGGCACAATGCCGCCTTAAGTACAAGAATAGAGTCTATTCTCACAGCCGGTGCGTCGACTATTCCCTGTGAGACCCGTATTAGTTTCCGATACACCACTGCAGGTTCAAGGTATTCCTTGAACATACACATTGAAGATGAAACACAGAAATGGCATCGGAATTAAATACAAAGTGCACAATGCCACCTTAAGTACAAGAATAGACACTCTTCTTACAGTCGGTGCTTTGAGCATTCCCTGTGAGACCAGTATTAGTTTCCGATACACCACTGCAGGTTCAATGTATTCCTTGGACCTTCAAATTGACGATGAAACACAGAAATCGCATCTTAATTAAATACAAAAGGCACAATGCCGCCTAAAGTACAAGAATACAGACTCTATTTACAGTCGGTGCTTTCTGCATTCCCTGTGAAGCCAGTATTAGTTTCCGATACACCACTGCAGGTTCAATGTATTCCTTGGACCTTCACATTGACGATGAAACACAGAAATCGCATCGGAATTAAATACAAAATGGCACAAAGCCGCCTTAAGTACAAGAATAGAGACTCTTCTTACAGTCGGTGCTTTGAGCATTCCCTGTGAGACCAGTATTAGTATCCGATACACCACTGCAGGTTCAATGTATTGCTTGGACATACACATTTACGATGAAACACTGAAATTACCTCGGATTTAAATACAAAAGGAGCAATGTGGCCTTAAGTACAAGAATAGAGACTCTTCTTACAGTCGGTGCATTGAGCATTCCCTGTGAGACCAGTATTAGTTTCCGATACACCACTGCAGGTTCAGTGTATTCCTTGGACTTTCACATCGACGATGAAACACAGAAATGGCATCGGAATTAAATACAAAGGCACAATGCCGCCATAAGTTCAAGAATAGACACTCTTCTTACTGTCGGTGCTTTGAGCATTGCCTGTGAGACCAGTATTAGTTTCCGATACACCACTACAGGTTCAATGTATACCTTGAACCTTCACATTGACGATGAAACACTGAAATCGCATTGGAATTAAATACAAAAGGCACAATGAAGCCCTAAGTACAACAATAGAGACTCTTCTTACTGACGGTGCTTTGAGCATTCCCTGAGAGACCAGTATTAATATCCGATACACCACTGCAGGTTCAAAGTATTCCTGAGACATTCGCATTGACGATGAAACACAGAAATGGCATCGGAATTAAATACCAAAGGCACAATGCCGCCTTAAGTACAAGAATAGAGTCTATTCTCACAGCCGGTGCGTCGACTATTCCCTGTGAGACCCGTATTAGTTTCCGATACACCACTGCAGGTTCAAGGTATTCGTTGAACATACACATTGAAGATGAAACACAGAAATGGCATCGGAATTAAATACAAAGTGCACAATGCCACCTTAAGTACAAGAATAGACACTCTTCTTACAGTCGGTGCTTTGAGCATTCCCTGTGAGACCAGTATTAGTTTCCGATACACCACTGCAGGTTCAATGTATTCCTTGGACCTTCAAATTGACGATGAAACACAGAAATCGCATCTTAATTAAATACAAAAGGCACAATGCCGCCTAAAGTACAAGAATACAGACTCTATTTACAGTCGGTGCTTTCTGCATTCCCTGTGAAGCCAATATTAGTTTCCGATACACCATGGCAGGTTCAATGTATTCCTTGGACCTTCACATTGACGATGAAACACAGAAATCGCATCGGAATTAAATACAAAATGGCACAAAGCCGCCTTAAGTACAAGAATAGAGACTCTTCTTACAGTCGGTGCTTTGAGCATTCCCTGTGAGACCAGTATTAGTATCCGATACACCACTGCAGGTTCAATGTAATCCTTGGACCTACACATTGACGATGAAACACAGAAATCGCATCGGAATTAAATATAAAAGGCACAATGCCGCCTTAAGTACAAGAATACAGACTCCACTTACAGTCGGTGCTTTGAGCATTCCCTGTGAGACCAGTATTAGTTTCCGATATACCACTGCAGGTTCAATGTATTTTTGGACCTTCACATTGGCGATGAAACACAGAAATCGCATGGAATTAAATACAAAAGGCACAATACCGCCTTCAGTACAAGAATAGACACTCTTCTTACAGTCTGTGCTTTGAGCATTCCCTGTGAGACCAGTATTAGTATCCGATACACCACTGCAGATTCAATGTATTCGTTGGACATACACATTGACGATGAAACACTGAAATTACATCGGAATTATATACAAAAGGAACAATGTCGCCTTAAGTGCAAGAATAGAGACTCTTCTTACTGTCGGTGTTTTGAGCATTCTCTGTGGGACCAGTATTAGTTTCCGATACACCACTGCAGGTTCAATGTATTCCTTGACAATACGCAATGACGATGAAACACTGAAATTACATCGGAATTAAATACAAAGGGCACAATGACGCCCTAAGTACAAGCAGAGTGAGACATCTCAGAGTCCGTGTTTTGATCCTTTCCAGAGCGACCCGTATTAGTTTCCGATACGCCACTGCAGGTTCAATGTTTTCCTTGGACCTTCACATTGACGATTACACACAGAAATCGCATCGGAATTAAATACAAAAGGCACTTGCCGCCTTAAGTACAAGAATAGAGACTCTTCTTACAGTCGGTGCTTTGAGCATTACCTGTGAGACCAGTATTAGTTTCCGATACACCACTGCAGGTTCAGTGTATTCCTTGGACTTTCACATCGACAATGAAACACAGAAATGGCATCAGAATTAAATACAAAGGGCACATTGCCACCTTAAGTACAAGAATAAACACTCTTCTTACAGTCGGTGCTTTGAGCATTCCCTGTGAGACCAGTATTAGTTTCCGATACACCACTGCAGTTCCAATGTATTCCTTGGACCTTCACATTGACGATGAAACACAGAAATTGCAACGGAATTAAATACAAATGGCACATTGCCGCCCTAAGTACAAAAATAGAGACTCTTCTTACAGTCGGTGCTTTGAGCATTCCCTGAGAGACCAGTATTAATTTCCGATACACCACTGGAGGTTCAATGTATTCCTTAGACGTTCACATTGACGATGAAACACAGAAATCAAATCGGAATTAAATACCAAAGGCACAATGCCGCCTTAAGTACAAGAATAGAGACTCTTCTTACAGTCGGTGCTTTAAGCAGTTCCTGTGAGACCTGTATTAGTTTCCGATACACCACTGCAGGTTGAATGTATTCCGTGGAGCTTCACATTGGCGATGAGACACAGAAATCGCATCGGAATTAAATACAAAAGGCACAATGCCGCCTTAAGTACAAGGAGACAGACTCTACTTACAGTCAGTGCTTTGAGCATTCCCTGTGAGACCAGTATTAGTATCCGGTACACCACTTCAGGTTCAATGTATTCCTTGGACATACACATCGACGATGAAACACTGAAATTACATCGGATTTAAATACAAAAGGAACAATGTCGCCTTAAGTACAAGAATAGAGACTCTTCTTACTGTCGGTGTTTTGAGCATTCCCTCTGAGACCAGTATTAGTTTCCGATACACCACTGCAGGTTCAGTGTATTCCTTGGACTTTCACATCGACGATGAAACACAGAAATAACATCGGAATTAAATACAAAGGGCACAATGCCGCCATAAGTACAAGAACAGAGACTCTTCTTACAGTCGGTGCTTTGAGCATTCCCTGTGAGACCAGTATTAGTTTCCGATACACCACTGCAGGTTCAATGTATTCCTTGGACCTTCACATTGACGATGAAACACTGAAATCGCATTGGAATTACATACAAAAGGCACAATGAAGCCCTAAGTACAACAATAGAGACTCTTCTTACTGACGGTGCTTTGAGCATTCCCTGAGAGACCAGTATTAATATCCGATACACCACTGCAGGTTCAAAGTATTCCTGAGACATTCGCATTGACGATGAAACACAGAAATGGCATCCGAATTAAATACCAAAGGCACAATGCCGCCTTAAGTACAAGAATAGAGTCTATTCTCACAGCCGGTGCGTCGACTATTCCCTGTGAGACCCGTATTAGTTTCCGATACACCACTGCAGGTTCAAGGTATTCCTTGAACATACACATTGAAGATGAAACACAGAAATGGCATCGGAATTAAATACAAAGTGCACAATGCCACCTTAAGTACAAGAATAGACACTCTTCTTACAGTCGGTGCTTTGAGCATTCCCTGTGAGACCAGTATTAGTTTCCGATACACCACTGCAGGTTCAATGTATTCCTTGGACCTTCAAATTGACGATGAAACACAGAAATCGCATCTTAATTAAATACAAAAGGCACAATGCCGCCTAAAGTACAAGAATACAGACTCTATTTACAGTCGGTGCTTTCTGCATTCCCTGTGAAGCCAGTATTAGTTTCCGATACACCACTGCAGGTTCAATGTATTCCTTGGACCTTCACATTGACGATGAAACACAGAAATCGCATCGGAATTAAATACAAAATGGCACAAAGCCGCCTTAAGTACAAGAATAGAGACTCTTCTTACAGTCGATGCTTTGAGCATTCCCTGTGAGACCAGTATTAGTATCCGATACACCACTGCAGGTTCAATGTATTGCTTGGACATACACATTTACGATGAAACACTGAAATTACCTCGGATTCAAATACAAAAGGAGCAATGTGGCCTTAAGTACAAGAATAGAGACTCTTCTTACAGTCGGTGCATTGAGCATTCCCTGTGAGACCAGTATTAGTTTCCGATACACCACTGCAGGTTCAGTGTATTCCTTGGACTTTCACATCGACGATGAAACACAGAAATGGCATCGGAATTAAATACAAAGGCACAATGCCGCCATAAGTTCAAGAATAGACACTCTTCTTACTGTCGGTGCTTTGAGCATTCCCTGTGAGACCAGTATTAGTTTCCGATACACCACTACAGGTTCAATGTATACCTTGAACCTTCACATTGACGATGAAACACTGAAATCGCATTGGAATTAAATACAAAAGGCACAATGAAGCCCTAAGTACAACAATAGAGACTCTTCTTACTGACGGTGCTTTGAGCATTCCCTGAGAGACCAGTATTAATATCCGATACACCACTGCAGGTTCAAAGTATTCCTGAGACATTCGCATTGACGATGAAACACAGAAATGGCATCGGAATTAAATACCAAAGGCACAATGCCCCCTTAAGTACAAGAATAGAGTCTATTCTCACAGCCGGTGCGTCGACTATTCCCTGTGAGACCCGTATTAGTTTCCGATACACCACTGCAGGTTCAAGGTATTCGTTGAACATACACATTGAAGATGAAACACAGAAATGGCATCGGAATTAAATACAAAGTGCACAATGCCACCTTAAGTACAAGAATAGACACTCTTCTTACAGTCGGTGCTTTGAGCATTCCCTGTGAGACCAGTATTAGTTTCCGATACACCACTGCAGGTTCAATGTATTCCTTGGACCTTCAAATTGACGATGAAACACAGAAATCGCATCTTAATTAAATACAAAAGGCACAATGCCGCCTAAAGTACAAGAATACAGACTCTATTTACAGTCGGTGCTTTCTGCATTCCCTGTGAAGCCAATATTAGTTTCCGATACACCACTGCAGGTTCAATGTATTCCTTGGACCTTCACATTGACGATGAAACACAGAAATCGCATCGGAATTAAATACAAAATGGCACAAAGCCGCCTTAAGTACAAGAATAGAGACTCTTCTTACAGTCGGTGCTTTGAGCATTCCCTGTGAGACCAGTATTAGTATCCGATACACCACTGCAGGTTCAATGTAATCCTTGGACCTACACATTGACGATGAAACACAGAAATCGCATCGGAATTAAATATAAAAGGCACAATGCCGCCTTAAGTACAAGAATACAGACTCCACTTACAGTCGGTGCTTTGAGCATTCCCTGTGAGACCAGTATTAGTTTCCGATATACCACTGCAGGTTCAATGTATTTTTGGACCTTCACATTGGCGATGAAACACAGAAATCGCATGGAATTAAATACAAAAGGCACAATACCGCCTTCAGTACAAGAATAGACACTCTTCTTACAGTCTGTGCTTTGAGCATTCCCTGTGAGACCAGTATTAGTATCCGATACACCACTGCAGATTCAATGTATTCGTTGGACATACACATTGACGATGAAACACTGAAATTACATCGGAATTATATACAAAAGGAACAATGTCGCCTTAAGTGCAAGAATAGAGACTCTTCTTACTGTCGGTATTTTGAGCATTCTCTGTGGGACCAGTATTAGTTTCCGATACACCACTGCAGGTTCAATGTATTCCTTGACAATACGCAATGACGATGAAACACTGAAATTACATCGGAATTAAATACAAAGGGCACAATGACGCCCTAAGTACAAGCAGAGTGAGACATCTTAGAGTCCGTGTTTTGATCCTTTCCAGAGCGACCCGTATTAGTTTCCGATACGCCACTGCAGGTTCAATGTTTTCCTTGGACCTTCACATTGACGATTACACACAGAAATCGCATCGGAATTAAATACAAAAGGCACTTGCCGCCTTAAGTACAAGAATAGAGACTCTTCTTACAGTCGGTGCTTTGAGCATTACCTGTGAGACCAGTATTAGTTTCCGATACACCACTGCAGGTTCAGTGTATTCCTTGGACTTTCACATCGACAATGAAACACAGAAATGGCATCAGAATTAAATACAAAGGGCACATTGCCACCTTAAGTACAAGAATAAACACTCTTCTTACAGTCGGTGCTTTGAGCATTCCCTGTGAGACCAGTATTAGTTTCCGATACACCACTGCAGTTCCAATGTATTCCTTGGACCTTCACATTGACGATGAAACACAGAAATTGCAACGGAATTAAATACAAATGGCACATTGCCGCCCTAAGTACAAAAATAGAGACTCTTCTTACAGTCGGTGCTTTGAGCATTCCCTGAGAGACCAGTATTAATTTCCGATACACCACTGGAGGTTCAATGTATTCCTTAGACGTTCACATTGACGATGAAACACAGAAATCAAATCGGAATTAAATACCAAAGGCACAATGCCGCCTTAAGTACAAGAATAGAGACTCTTCTTACAGTCGGTGCTTTAAGCAGTTCCTGTGAGACCTGTATTAGTTTCCGATACACCACTGCAGGTTGAATGTATTCCGTGGAGCTTCACATTGGCGATGAGACACAGAAATCGCATCGGAATTAAATACAAAAGGCACAATGCCGCCTTAAGTACAAGGAGACAGACTCTACTTACAGTCAGTGCTTTGAGCATTCCCTGTGAGACCAGTATTAGTATCCGGTACACCACTTCAGGTTCAATGTATTCCTTGGACATACACATCGACGATGAAACACTGAAATTACATCGGATTTAAATACAAAAGGAACAATGTCGCCTTAAGTACAAGAATAGAGACTCTTCTTACTGTCGGTGTTTTGAGCATTCCCTCTGAGACCAGTATTAGTTTCCGATACACCACTGCAGGTTCAGTGTATTCCTTGGACTTTCACATCGACGATGAAACACAGAAATAACATCGGAATTAAATACAAAGGGCACAATGCCGCCATAAGTACAAGAACAGAGACTCTTCTTACAGTCGGTGCTTTGAGCATTCCCTGTGAGACCAGTATTAGTTTCCGATACACCACTGCAGGTTCAATGTATTCCTTGGACCTTCACATTGACGATGAAACACTGAAATCGCATTGGAATTAAATACAAAAGGCACAATGAAGCCCTAAGTACAACAATAGAGACTCTTCTTACTGACGGTGCTTTGAGCATTCCCTGAGAGACCAGTATTAATATCCGATACACCACTGCAGGTTCAAAGTATTCCTGAGACATTCGCATTGACGATGAAACACAGAAATGGCATCCGAATTAAATACCAAAGGCACAATGCCGCCTTAAGTACAAGAATAGAGTCTATTCTCACAGCCGGTGCGTCGACTATTCCCTGTGAGACCCGTATTAGTTTCCGATACACCACTGCAGGTTCAAGGTATTCCTTGAACATACACATTGAAGATGAAACACAGAAATGGCATCGGAATTAAATACAAAGTGCACAATGCCACCTTAAGTACAAGAATAGACACTCTTCTTACAGTCGGTGCTTTGAGCATTCCCTGTGAGACCAGTATTAGTTTCCGATACACCACTGCAGGTTCAATGTATTCCTTGGACCTTCAAATTGACGATGAAACACAGAAATCGCATCTTAATTAAATACAAAAGGCACAATGCCGCCTAAAGTACAAGAATACAGACTCTATTTACAGTCGGTGCTTTCTGCATTCCCTGTGAAGCCAGTATTAGTTTCCGATACACCACTGCAGGTTCAATGTATTCCTTGGACCTTCACATTGACGATGAAACACAGAAATCGCATCGGAATTAAATACAAAATGGCACAAAGCCGCCTTAAGTACAAGAATAGAGACTCTTCTTACAGTCGGTGCTTTGAGCATTCCCTGTGAGACCAGTATTAGTATCCGATACACCACTGCAGGTTCAATGTATTGCTTGGACATACACATTTACGACGAAACACTGAAATTACCTCGGATTTAAATACAAAAGGAGCAATGTGGCCTTAAGTACAAGAATAGAGACTCTTCTTACAGTCGGTGCATTGAGCATTCCCTGTGAGACCAGTATTAGTTTCCGATACACCACTGCAGGTTCAGTGTATTCCTTGGACTTTCACATCGACGATGAAACACAGAAATGGCATCGGAATTAAATACAAAGGCACAATGCCGCCATAAGTTCAAGAATAGACACTCTTCTTACTGTCGGTGCTTTGAGCATTCCCTGTGAGAAAAGTATTAGTTTCCGATACACCACTACAGGTTCAATGTATACCTTGAACCTTCACATTGACGATGAAAGACAGAAATCGCATAGGAATTAAATACAAAAGGCCCAATGCCGCCTTAAGTACAAGAATAGAGACTCTTCTTACTGTCGGTGTTTTGAGCATTCTCTGTGAGACCAGTATTTGTTTCCGATACACCACTGCAGGTTCATTGCATTCGTTGGACCTTCACATTGACGATTATACACAGAAATCGCATCGGAATTAAATACAAAAGGCACATGCCGCCTTAGGTACAAGAATAGAGACTCTTCTTACAGTCGGTGCTTTGAGCATTACCTGTGAGACCACTATTAGTTTCCAATACACCACTGCAGGTTCAGTGTATTCCTTGGACTTTCACATCGACGATGAAACACAGAAATGGCATCGGAATTAAATACAAAGGGCAAATTGCGGCCTTAAGTACAAGAATAGACACTCTTCTTACAGTCGGTGCTTTGAGCATTCCCTGTGAGACCAGTATTAGCTTCCGATACACCACTGCAGTTCCAATGTATTCCTTGGACCTTCACTTTGACGATGAAACACAGAAATTGCAACGGAATTAAATACAAATGGCACAATGCCGCCCTAAGTACAACAATAGAGACTCTTCTTACAGTCGGTGCTTTGAGCATTCCCTGAGAGACCAGTATTAATTTCCGATACACCACTGCAGGTTCTATGTATTCCTTAGACATTCACATTGACGATGAAACACAGAAATCAAATCGAAATTAAATACCAAAGGCACAATGCCGCCTTAAGTACAAGAATAGAGAATCTTCTTACAGTCGGTGCTTTAAGCAGTTCCTGTGAGAGCTGTATTAGTTTCCGATACACCACTGCAGGTTGAATGTATTCCTTGGACCTTCACATTGACGATTATACACAGAAATCGCATCGGAATTAAATACAAAAGGCACAATGCCGCCTTAAGTACAAGAATATAGACTCTTCTTACAGTCGGTGCTTTGAGCATTCCCTGTGAGACCAGTATTAGTATCCGGTACACCACTGCAGATTCAATGTATTCCTTGGACATACACATTGACGATGAAACACTGAAATTACATCGGAATTATATACAAAAGGAACAATGTCGCCTTAAGTACAAGAATAGAGACTCTTCTTACTGTCGGTGTTTTGAGCATTCTCTGTGGGACCAGTATTAGTTTCCGATACACCACAGCAGGTTCAATGTATTCCTTGAAAATACGCATTGACGATAAAACACTGAAATTACATCGGACTTAAATACAAAGGGCACAATGACGCCTTAAGTACAAGCAGAGTGAGACATCTTAGAGTCCGTGTTTTGATCCTTTCCAGAGCGACCCGTATTAGTTTCCGATACGCCACTGCAGGTTCAATGTTTTCCTTGGACCTTCACATTGACGATTACACACAGAAATCGCATCGGAATTAAAAACAAAAGGCACATGCCGCCTTAAGTACAAGAATAGAGACTCTTCTTACAGTCGGTGCTTTGAGCATTACCTGTGAGACCAGTATTAGTTTCCGATACACCACTGCAGGTTCAGTGTATTCCTTGGACTTTCACATCGACGATGAAACACAGAAATGGCATCGGAATTAAATACAAAGGGCACATGCCGCCTTAGGTACAAGAATAGAGACTCTTCTTACAGTCGGTGCTTTGAGCATTACCTGTGAGACCAGTATTAGTTTCCAATACACCACTGCAGGTTCAGTGTATTCCTTGGACTTTCACATCGACGATGAAACACAGAAATGGCATCGGAATTAAATACAAAGGGCAAATTGCGGCCTTAAGTACATGAATAGACACTCTTCTTACAGTCGGTGCTTTGAGCATTCCCTGTGAGACCAGTATTAGCTTCCGATACACCACTGCAGTTCCAATGTATTCCTTGGACCTTCACTTTGACGATGAAACACAGAAATTGCAACGGAATTAAATACAAATGGCACAATGCCGCCCTAAGTACAACAATAGAGACTCTTCTTACAGTCGGTGCTTTGAGCATTCCCTGAGAGACCAGTATTAATTTCCGATACACCACTGCTGGTTCTATGTATTCCTTAGACATTCACATTGACGATGAAACACAGAAATCAAATTGAAATTAAATACCAAAGGCACAATGCCGACTTAAGTACAAGAATAGAGACTCTTCTTACAGTCGGTGCTTTGGGCATTCCCTGTGGAGACCAGTATTAGTTTCCGATACACCACTGCAGGTTCAATGTAATCCTTGGACCTTCACATTGACGATGTAACACAGAAATCGCATTGGAATTAAATACAAAAGGCACAATGCCGCCTTCAGTACAAGAATAGGCACTCTTCTTACAGTCTGTGCTTTGAGCATTCCCTGTGAGACCAGTATTAGTATCCGGTACACCACTGCAGATTCAATGTATTCCTTGGACATACACATTGACGATGAAACACTGAAATTACATCGGAATTATATACAAAAGGAACAATGTCGCCTTAAGTACAAGAATAGAGACTCTTCTTACTGTCGGTGTTTTGAGCATTCTCTGTGGGACCAGTATTAGTTTCCGATACACCACAGCAGGTTCAATGTATTCCTTGAAAATACGCATTGACGATAAAACACTGAAATTACATCGGACTTAAATACAAAGGGCACAATGACGCCTTAAGTACAAGCAGAGTGAGACATCTTAGAGTCCGTGTTTTGATCCTTTCCAGAGCGACCCGTATTAGTTTCCGATACGCCACTGCAGGTTCAATGTTTTCCTTGGACCTTCACATTGACGATTACACACAGAAATCGAATCTGAATTAAATGCAAAAGACACATGCCGCCTTAAGTACAAGAATAGAGACTCTTCTTACAGTCGGTGCTTTGAGCATTACCTGTGAGACCAGTATTAGTTTCCGATACACCACTGCAGGTTCAGTGTATTATTTGGACTTTCACATCGACGATGAAACACAGAAATGGCATCGGAATTAAATACAAAGGGCACATTGCCGCCTTAAGTACAAGAATAGACACTCTTCTTACAGTCGGTGCTTTGAGCATTCCCTGTGAGACCAGTATTAGTATCCGGTACACCACTTCAGGTTCAATGTATTCCTTGGACATACACATCGACGATGAAACACAGAAATGGCATCGGAATTAAATACAAAGGGCACAATGCCACCATAAGTACAACAATAGAGACTCTTCTTACTGACGGTGCTTTGAGCATTCCCTGAGAGACCAGTATTAATATCCGATACACCACTGCAGGTTCAATGTATTCCTGAGACATTCGCATTGACGATGAAACACAGAAATGGCATCGGAATTAAATACCAAAGGCACAATGCCGCCTTAAGTACAAGAATAGAGACTATTCTCACAGCCGGTGCGTCGACAATTCCCTGTGAGACCCGTATTAGTTTCCGATACACCACTGCAGGTTCAAGGTATTCCTTGAACATACACATTGACGATGAAACACAGAAATGGCGTCGGAATTAAATACAATGTGCACAATGCCACCTTAAGTGCAAGAATAGACACTCTTCTTACAGTCGGTGCTTTGAGCATTCCCTGTGAGACCAGTATTAGTTTCCGATACACCACTGCAGGTTCAATGTATTCCTTGGACCTTCAAATTGACGATGAAACACAGAAATAGCATCTTAATTAAATACAAAAGGCACAATGCCGCCTAAAGTACAAGAATGCAGACTCTATTTACAGTCGGTGCTTTGAGCATTCCCTGTGAGTCCAGTATTAGTTTCCGATACACCACTGCAGGTTCAATGTATTCCTTGGACCTTCACATTGACGATGAAACACAGAAATCGCATCGGAATTAAATACAAAATGGCACAAACCCGCATTAAGTACAAGAATAGAGACTCTTCTTACAGTCGGTGCTTTGAGCATTCCCTGTGAGACCAGTATTAGTATCCGATACACCACCGCAGGTTCAATGTATTGCTTGGACAAACACAATGAAGATGAAACACTGAAATTACCTCGGATTTAAATACAAAAGGAGCAATGTGGCCTTAAGTACAAGAATAGAGACTCTTCTTACAGTCGGTGCATTGAGCATTGACTGTGTGACCAGTATTAGTTTCCGATACACCACTGCAGGTTCAGTGTATTCCTTGGAATTTCACATCGACGATGAAACACAGAAATGGCATCGGAATTAAATACAAAGGCACAATGCCGCCATAAGTTCAAGAATAGACACTCTTCTTACTGTCGGTGCTTTGAGCATTCCCTGTGAGACCAGTATTAGTTTCCGATACACCACTACAGGTTCAATGTGTTCCTTGAACCTTCACATTGACGATGAAAGACAGAAATCTCATAGGAATTAAATACAAAAGGCCCAATGCCGCCTTAAGTACAAGAATAGAGACTCTTCTTACTGTCGGTGTTTTGAGCATTCTCTATGAGACCAGTATTAGTTTCCGATACACCACTGCAGGTTCAATGTATTCCTTGGACATTCACATTGACGATTATACACAGAAATCGCATCGGAATTAAATACAAAAGGCACAATGCCGTCTTAAGTACAAGAATAGAGACTCTTCTTACAGTCGGTGCTTTGAGCATTCCCTGTGAGACCAGTATTAGTTTCCGATACACCGCTGCAGGTTCAATGTAATCCCTGGACCTTCACATTGACGATGAAACACAGAAATCGCATCGGAATTAAATACAAAAGGCACAATGCCGCCTTAAGTACAAGAATACAGACTCTACTTACAGTCGGTGCTTTGAGCATTCCCTGTGAGACCAGTATTAGTTTCCGATACACCACTGCAGGTTCAATGTATTCCTTGGGCCTTCACATTGACGATGAAACACAGAAATCGCATTGTAATTAAATACAAAAGGCACAATGCCGCCTTCAGTACAAGAATAGACACTCTTCTTACAGTGTGTGCTTTGAGCATTCCCTGTGAGACCTGTATTAGTATCCGATACACCACTGCAGATTCAATGTAATCCTTGGACATACACATTGACGATGAAACACAGAAATTGCAACGGAATTAAATACAAATGGCACAATGCCGCCCTAAGTACAACAATAGAGACTCTTCTTACAGTCGGTGCTTTGAGCATTCCCTGAGAGACCAGTATTAATTTCCGATACACCACTGCAGGTTCAATGTATTCCTTAGACATTCACATTGACGATGAAACACAGAAATCAAATCGGAATGAAATACCAAAGGCACAATGCCGCCTTAAGTACAAGAATAGAGACTCTTCTTACAGTCGGTGCTTTAAGCAGTTCCTGTGAGACCTGTATTAGTTTCCGATACACCACTGCAGGTTGAATGTATTCCGTGGAGCTTCACATTGACGATGAGACACAGGAATCGCATCGGAATTAAATACAAAATGCACAATGCCGCCATAAGTACAAGAATAGAGACTCTTCTTACGGTCAGTGCTTTGAGCATGCCCTGTGAGACCAGTATTAGTATCCGGTACACCACTTCAGGTTCAGTGTATTCCTTGGACATACACATCGACGATGAAACACTGAAATTACAACGGATTTGAATACAAAAGGAACAATGTCTCCTTAAGTACAAGAATAGAGACTCTTCTTACTGTCGGTGTTTTGAGCATTCCCTCTGAGACCAGTATTAGTTTCCGATACACCACTGCAGGTCCAATGTAATCCTTGGACCTTCGGATTGACGATGAAACACAGAAATCGCATCGGAATTAAATACAAAAGGCGAAATGCCGCCTTAAGTACAAGAATAGAGACTCATCTTACAGTCGTTGCTTTGAGCATTCCTTGTGAGACCAGTATTAGTTTCCGATACACCACTGCAGGTTCAGTGTATTCCTTGGACTTTCACATCGACGATGAAACACAGAAATGGCATCGGAATTAAATACAAAGGGCACAATGCCGCCATAAGTACAAGAATAGAGACTCTTCTTACAGTCGGTGCTTTGAGCATTCCCTGTGAGACCAGTATTAGTTTCCAATACACCACTGCACGTTCAATGTATTCCTTGAACCTTCACATTGACGATGAAAGGCAGAAATCGCATCGGAATTAAATACAAAAGGCCCAATGCCGCCTTAAGTACAAGAATAGAGAATGTTCTTACAGTCGGTGCTTTGAGCATTCCCTGTGAGACCAGTATTAGTTTCCGATACACCACTGCAGGTTCAATGTATTCTTTGGACCTTTACAATGACGATTACACACAGAAATCGCATCGGAATTAAATACAAAAGGCACAATGGCGCCTTAAGTACAAGAATATAGAGTCTTCTTACAGTCAGTGCTTTGAGCATTCCCTGTAAGACCAGTATTAGTTTCCGATACATCACTGCAGGTTCAATGTATTCCTTGGACCTTCACATTGACGATGAAACACAGAAATCGCATCTTAATTAAATAGAAAAGGCACAATGCCGCCTTAAGTACAACAATACAGACTCAACTTACAGTCGGTGATTTGAGCATTCCATGTGAGAGCAATATTAGTTTCCGATACACCACTGCAGGTTCAATGTATTCCTTGGACCTTCACATTGACGATGAAACACAGAAATGGCATTGGAATTAAATACAAAAGGCACAATGGAGCCCTAAGTACAACAATAGAGACTCTTCTTACTGACGGTGCTTTGAGCATTCCCTGAGAGACCAGTATTAATATCCGATACACCACTGCAGGTTCAATGTATTCCTGAGACATTCACATTGACGATGAAACACAGAAATGGCATCGGAATTAAATACCAAAGGCACAATGCCGCCTTAAGTACAAGAATGCAGACTCTACTTACAGTCAGTGCTTTGAGCATTCCCTGTGAGACCAGTATTAGTATCCGGTACACCACTTCAGGTTCAATGTATTCGTTGGACATACACATCGACGATGAAACACAGAAATGGCATCGGAATTAAATACCAAAGTGCACAATGACGCCTTAAGTACAAGAATAGAGACTCTTCTTACAGTCGGTGCTTTGAGCATTCCCTGTGAGACCAGTATTAGTTTCCGATACATCACTGCAGGTTCAAGGTATTTCTTGGACCTTCACATTGACGATGAACAACAGAAATCGTATCGGAATTAAATACAAAAGGCCCAATGCCGCCTTAAGTACAAGAATAGAGACTCTTCTTACAGTCGGTGCTTTGAGCATTCCCTGTGAGACCAGTATTAGTTTCCGATACACGACTGCAGGTTCAATGTATTCCTTGGACCTTCACATTGACGATTATACACAGAAATAGCATCGGAAACCAAATACAAAAGGCACAATGCCGCCTAAAGTACAAGAATGGAGACTCTTCTTACAGTCGGTGCTTTGAGCATTCCCTGTGAGACCGGTCTTAGTTTCCGATACACCACTGAAGGTTCAGTGTATTCCTTGGACTTTCACATCGACGATGAAACACAGAAATGGCATCGGATTTAAATACAAAGGGCACAATGCCGCCTTAAGTACAAGAATAGACACTCTTTTTACAGTCGGTGCTTTGAGCATTCCCTGTGAGACCAGTATTAGTTTCCGATACACCACTGCAGGTTCAATGTATTTCTTGCACCTTCACATTGACGATGAAAGACAGAAATCGCATTGGAATTAAATACAAAAGGCCCAATGCCGTCTTAAGTACAAGAATAGAGACTCTTCTTACAGTCGGTGCTTTGAGCATTCCCTGTGAGACCAGTATTAGTATCCGATATACCACCACTGCAGGTTCAATGTATTCCTTGGACCTTCACATTGACGATTATACACAGAAATAGCAGCGGAATTAAATACAAAAGGCACAATGCCGCCTTAAGTACAAGAACAGAGACTCTTCTTACAGTCGGTGCTTTGAGCATTCCCTGTGAGACCAGTATTAGTTTCCGATACACCACTGCAGGTTCAATGTATTCCTTAGACATTCACATTGACGATGAATCACAGAAATAGCATGGGAATTAAATACAAAAGGCACAATGCCGCCTAAAGTACAAGAATAGAGACTCTTCTTATTGTCGGTATTTTGAGCATTCCCTCTGAGACCAGTATTAGTTTCCGATACACCACTGCAGGTCCAGTGTAATCCTTGGACCTTCACATTGACGATGAAACACAGAAATCGCATAGGAATTAAATACAAAAGGCACA